>NC_089227.1:27386644-27998358 GCF_963924675.1 Phocoena phocoena | reverse complement strand
ATTAGTTAGTGACGTCGTTCCTCCTTTTGGGTCACTTGAACATGGCTATTTCCACATATAAAAAACTATAACAGGGGCTTCCCTGGTGGCGCAGTGGTTGAGAGTCCGCCTGCCGATGCAGGGGACGTGGGTTCGTGCCCCGGTCCGGGAAGATCCCACATGCCCCGCGGAGCGGCTGGGCCCGTGAGCCATGGCCGCTGAGCCTGTGCGTCCGGAGCTTGTGCTCCGCAGCGGGAGAGGCCACAGCAGTGAGAGGCCCGCATAAAGCAAAAAAAAAAAAAAAAAAAAAAAACTATAACAGAGGGCCACATCATAATGTTCTTCTTCAATTAAGAAATAATTGAAAAAGAAAATTGAAAAAGCCTTTGAGAGCTACAAGATGTCTTCTGAATCATCAATTTCAAGAATTTACCTTAAGGAAAATTTCCTAAAAAAATCAGAACACATACAATTTTTAGCTATAGTAATAAAGATAACTATGCTATATATGCATTTAAAAATAGAAACCACCTGATGTCCTACAATACAGAATTGGAAGAATAATTATTTTACAGTCATAAAGTGGAATATCATATAGTTTTTAAAACAATTTGAAGTAGATATTAGGAAATAATTGTTTTATATGTTTTTGAGTGAAAACCTAGTATATAGCAGTATTCATTTTTATATAAAAAATTAATATATTTATGTGCATTTGCACATAGAGAAAGGCCTGAGTGGTTATAGATTAAAATACCATTATGTACTGGAGTTTCAAACTGGTTTTATTTTTATTGTTTTCCCCAAAATTATTCTTCTGTCCATTTTTTTCTCCATTCCTTCAACAAATATTTATTAACTCTATCTTGTTCCAGGCTCAAAGAGATAATTTCATTTCTTCCCTTGAAATAAAGATAGTATATCAATACCTTAATATCCTTGCTAGCTGAGTACATATGTCCCATCTCTTCTTATTAATAATTATCCAAAAGGCACCTGAAAAAACATCCTGGAATACCTCAAGTTATAACCTGAGTGATTTAAGCCTTGGAAAACATTAAAATTATACTTTGCACAAAGCAAATCTTTGAATTTGACCTTTAAAAATAAGAAAATTCAGTTAATGAAGGGAGAAACTTTGTCTCTGAGCACATATGAAAATTCTCTGCTCCAGAAACTGTGAAGTGTATTAGCTTGACCTGTAGGTACACAGTGATGATTTAGAAAATCAGTATCTCTCTTTAGCCATTGTATTAAAACCAAGGAAATAAAATTATGTCCTGATTTCTAGCATAAAAAATTCTGATTGCTAGAAAAATGTTATTCTACCTAGCTAGTTCAATATGAAACACAGTGAATTAGACTACATTTATTTCTAAATTTGCTTTGTGTGATCAAGTAGATTAATTTGAAGAATTAATGTAATGATTACTAAGTAGGAAGGTGATTACAAACTACAGGAAAATAGTCTTTTACTTTAATGTTCCTTGTAAGCACAGAGAATTTCAAGACTGGTAGCTACTGTACCATTTCATTTCTATAAACTGGTGTAGGTGTTTGTGTTATAAACAGTAACATATTATTAAGAGGAGTTAAGGATGCTGCGGTAGCTTACAAACCAAGGAGTGTGACTTCATGAGAAGAAGCTATATCCTCTTTATGTTGATCCAGAGTACTAAGCGGCCTAAACAGAGGAAGGCAATATTAGTACTGTTTACATTCTTCTTTTGCTCTAAATTTGGAAAACAGTCAATAAACATCAGTCGAGATTTAAAGAGTTATTTTCTCTAAAGCATACTGTATCTCTTTGGATTTTTACGGAAATAAACATTCTCCTGAATTACTACTTTTGGATTATGATAAGGTCAGTTTTGCAAACTTCTTCATATCATGGACTACACTCACAAAATTTTCTGGGAGGATGCTGTGCAGCTGTCTAGCACAGAGCCATGAGGTCTACTTGTGAAGTGTTACCCTTACCCCTACAGCAATGTTAGGATGCGATTGCTCCACTATCTGTGATGCTACAGTTCAACTACTGCAAGCTTTTACGACCTACCCCACCCCCATCTGCAGAGGTTACAAGAGGCTTTTTCAACTTCCCTCCTCTATTACCGACAGTAGTTTGACTTATGCAGATTCAGACACAAATGAAGGTATTTCTGCTTCTGCTACTGATGATGACCAACCTACCCCTGGTGCAGCATTACATATGAAAGTGGCAATAAACAAAATCAGCCCAATTTCATCATTTCTATGATGTTTATAAAGGAGACAGATGCCTTGCATAAAGGTCATTTGCTCTTCAGGTTGAGGAAATATAAAAACTCATGTTCTACATTTATTAGTTGGAGGGGTCCTTTTTATTATGCTCTAGTGAAAATGTGAATTTGTGTATTTAGTAAGACATGACTGAGTCTGTATGGAAACTAGTCAAATATAACAGTTGTCTGTGGTATAATGACAGGCCCATCATGTGAATTGCTAGTTAGAGGTAGAGATCGATTAGTTTTAACATAAAATAATGAATTTCATTTCATACATGTTCCTGTTATACTGAAACAAAAACCATAGCAAGCAGAACTGCTTTAGAAAATTTACATTATAAGGTCCAAAGCCTGAATATGAGCCCAAAGTCTACTGTGTGTCCTTTAGGAAGTGATATTTGGAATGACTCATTAGTAGGCAAAGATAAAACTCAAGAATATTGAAGCACTTTACTTATGTACTATTTCGCTAGAAATGGATAGCTGTCTATAGAAATCTGTGTCCTTCCATTAAACATGCAGAGTTATCACTGAAAATTTCAGTCCCGTCTTCCTTGCACATGGAAGGGGGTGTATGTTAGTTTGTCCTAATGAAACACAAAAGAATTGATGTGTGCTTATTATGGACCAAAGCATTTAAAAGAGGTGTGTCATCTCCACTTTCCCTTTCTTTTCTACCAGCTGGATGCACAGGATTCCAGACTTTCGGGGATGAAGGAGCCACAAGAGAGAAGAAGACTGATTCCCCAAATATCCACACAGAATGAAATTGCCCACTGACTGGGAACAACTGTATCCAGCTGACTGATATGTGAGCCATAATTAATTGTGTTAAGACATGGGAATTTGGGGGTTATTTAAGAAATCATCCTTACACTAACAAATACTGTTCTCCATAATACTCAAATAATGATTTGAGGCAGGGAAAAAGGTAGAGCACTGGAACAAAGAGGAGAAGGGATGAGCATAGGTATGACTGAATTTTTGCTAACGTGTGAACAAAATAATCTACTAAACAATGATATAGCTAATAGGGGATTAGTTAAAATGTGCATATTCTCCTTCTACATCCATCACTTTAGGCAACTTTGCTGCTGCTTTATGCAAGTTTTCTGTGCCTCCGTTTTCTTAACTGCAAATGAAGAAATTCCACTAGATGAACTGTATACTTATTGATTCTTTCAGCTATAACATTCCCACTCCATGTTTCCACTAAAACGTGAAGCCATGTACTCTAAGTTACAAAGTGACCTAGCATTTCTCTGAGAAGAAGAATTGTGCTGTCGAGTAAAGAACACGGCACCAATCACCTACCAGGATTCCAGGGTTTTCCCTACCTCTGGATGACTGCAGGTATTTAGACAACTTACTTAAATTTTCTGGACTTCAGTTCCTTCACCTATAAAGTAAAAATAAAGGTAAAGTTATCCCTTTACGCTCTAATATTCAGTAATTTCTAAACAGTCCAATTTGTGTGGTTTTTATGGAAATGAAAAGCCAGGCCATTAGTGTCCTTCTGAAGTAAAAGGCATAGCTTCCCCTATCAAGTGCTATCAAGAAGTTAGGCCAAAATCTGTTGACCCATAAATAATTTTTAAGCGACTATGACATTTGCACCAGCCCTTTTCTCACTTATCACTGTAGTATTAGGAAATTTTCCCTGAACAGCATGGCAGAGGCAGCAGAAGTACAAATTTATAGTTAGCTCCCAGCCCCTAGGCTAGGGTCACATTCCTCACCGATGGTGTTCTCCCAGTGCAGGAGCTCCTCTGGAGACCAAAATGCAGTTCAGGGTAAGTCCTTCCCTTTCGTGAAGCAGAGAGGAGGGCTACTTATGTCATGACTGGTCAAGGGTGGGAAAATAAACATTTTCTCAAATTCAGCCTTGAAAGCATCAATTAATTCTACCCATGTCTTTACAACAGCTCAGTTGCTCCATACACAGAAAAGTGAGTCAACTGAATTTATCTTTCAAAAAAAGTCAGTGGAAAAGAAAAAAAGGGAAATGACAGGTCAATTTAACTTTAGTTATTAGTCGGCCTGTGTGTGTGTGTGTGTGTGTGTGTGCGTGTGTGTGTGTGTTTGTGTGTGTGTAGCGAAGGAGAAAGGGGGGCGAGGAGAGACTATTTATTAATACAGGCATTGCGTTGGAATGGTTAATTTCTACCTATCTCCAAACACCCACCTTAGGTAATTTTTCTCCATTAAAATAACTTGAAATTTAAATACAAAATTCCTATTTTATCTCTAGCTACTTAGAAAAGAGCTTAGTTTCAATGAAAGGTCAACTCACTGTAGAAAGGATAAACACAAGAAAATGTTTAGCTTCTCAGTGGGTGAAAGTGGTAGCAAAATAAATTTGAGAGATAAAGACGTTCAGGTTTTTTTAGTTTTAAGGGTGTGTAGTCTATAAATGAGAACACACATTAGGATAATTGGACTAGAAATGTACACATCTTGAGAATATACAGCTAAATTTGATTGGGGATTTCCAAACCTCACTGCAACCTTAGCAGTTTTATTATCTGCAATGATTATATTTGTTTGCCTCTGTTTCATGCCTTCAGGAAAGACTTGCTTGATGGCTATTAACCTACATGCGATGAATTTGAGAGGCATAAAAAAAAATCCAGGTTGAAACTTTATAATTATAGAATATGGTTTTTGTAAAAAGGGAATTTGACATTTAAGTCAGCGTTATTATTTCTTTACTTTTTTTGTGTTATTCATAACACTGATTTCTAAGTTTATTTTAATATAGATTTTCCCTCCTGCTTTTTCCGAAGATACCTATAGCATTATTTGACATTTTACATGAGACATTTGTATGTGTTGTGTATACGTTTCATGTGATATAATATGAGGAATTGAGCTGTTACACACTTAGCTATCTGTTTTTTCTGTTTTTTTTTTTGTCACTAATTATTAGAGAAAAAATTATGGAACGTTTCACGAATTTGCGTGTCATCCTTGCACAGGGGCCATGCTAATCTCCTCTGTATCGTTCCAATTTTAGTATATGTGCTGCCGAAGTGAGCACTATCTGTTTTATGTTTACTTATATTTTGAGAACACCAAACGTCATAAACTATCATTGGTGGTCACCAAATGAGAGCATCTTGACAACCAGCTTGGATAGTATGATGTAGAATTCAAGAACACAAGGTCTGACAACAGATAAAAGTTTTCAAATCCTGGTCAGTATGGACATGATCTATTCCTCTCAAGGCTTGTTCTTCTCAGCTGTAATGTGAGGGTACGTTGGAGTCTTAACTATTAAAATGATGCAGTTTCTACTTCAAGCAACAGAGTGTTATCTGCATTTCTATTTTACCTCCTTTTTCATTTAATTTGCATTTTATTCATATTCTTTATTGAGTTGCTTTTTACTAATATTTTCTTCTCTTCCTAACATGGGCATCTTTTGTCCAAGATGAAGCTGCCTGGTTAATTAATGGACAGTTTAGACAAGGACTCATCATTTCTTCTAAATGATGGTTAAATGAGATCCATGCTAGTTTTGACTATTTCCCTGCTGGGGTCATGATATTGTGTAGGTCTTCCTGAAAAGATCTGAGGCCAAAGGCCCTCTGGAGTCTCCCATCACTTTTCTGCCTGACCCTGACCTTTATTTAAAAAAAGAAGTGTAGTTTGCTGCTCTGACTTATTCACCACTCTGACCCAGTTTTCTGTTGAAATCTTTGTCCTACAGTTTGTGCAACATGATTCTCCATAATCGGGTCTTGGCCCCTCTGACCTGAACCAACTGATTGTACCCTGAGTTTAAGTGATCGCTCTACTTGGATCAAAGAAGGAAAGAGCTCCTTTCATTCTGTGTCAACACCATCTCAATAGTTGTCTTTCAAACAGCACTGTCTCTTTATCAGGCAAGAGTAAAACATTAATTTGAAATTTGTAGTCTCCTTTAAATGTTACAAAGCCCATATATATCTCTACTATCTTTTTAATTCCTTCTAAGTATAAGAAAATGCAGATAAGGCAGGTATTATTGTTATCTTAATTTCACACGCAAGAAAGCTAAAACCCAGAGAGGTTAAATGAGTTGCTCCAAGTTACACAGTAACCAGTGTGCAGAACTGAGATAAAATCTCAGGTTTTTTGAATCAGAAACCATTTTTTTTTCTTCCGATAATATATGACTGACTTGAGCCATTCAACAAGCTTGAATCAAAATGAGGAAAGACTAGGTGCCAATAAACATTTTTTTTGTTTGTTTCTCTTTGGGAGACGTGTGGCCAGAAATAACATAATGATAAATTGAATGTAAATTTATGAATAGAACTTTGACCAGAGAGAAAAAAAAATTGACCCTGAAACTCTGCCACCCACATGTAATTTTTATTGAAATGTTTCTAAGCTGACTTGTTGATATAGCCAAGAAACCAAAGTGTCACTAAAAGAGTGAATTGTTTAGGTACATGGCCACAACACATGGTGTCCAGATCTGACTCAGAACATCTAGGGTATATTGCTAGTTGTTAATGTAAAGAATATAGCACCTGAAAGAATAAGATGACATTAAATAATTTTTTATAAGTACTGTTTTTATCTTTAAATTTAGAAACAAATATATTTGAGAGGGAGGTTACTGATAATTTGCTAATGACATAGCAGATAACATATTTAAGCCTTGATGACTTGAAATTTCCTATTGACAAAATTGAGATAATATTGATGAAAAAATCCTGAGCCAGTTGTGGGAGACTTTAAGTGTGTTTTTTATTTCTGTATTAATAATATATAATTCAACGTATTTTCAATAATTACTTTTCTTTTACAAATTTCCTTTGAGACGGTTAAACCACACGCTAGGTATAATAGGAAATACTTTGCATGCCTAATTACAGAATTATGCAAATACCCCACCAGTATTACTATCTCTCCAATGATAAGGATATATTTTTTTCCTACTCACATCATTGAAAGACTTCTACCATCTGGAATAGCTTTCCCGCAAGTGCATACCTATGTGTGGATGCATGTATTATGACACTGTATACTTCTATTAGGAATCTTATTTTAAAATAGATATTTTCATCTAATTATCTAATTACTTTTACTAGATATATTGGATCTATGAAATTAACTGAACTTGCATATAATTATTATATGATAGAGAATAACTATAGAATTGGTAATATATTGCTGAGCAAATAAGAATATCCTTCATCCTGTATTCATGAACTAACGTGTACTAGGTATGGATAAACTACGTGAAATACAAACATGAATAAAGTATGACCAGTGTCCATTCTGAGCTCTAATTCATTGAGGTCATTGGCCAAGAAGCCCTCATAACGCATTCTGCTATTCAGTAGTAGAAACCTCTTCATGCCCCAAAGGGCTCCTTTTCTTTTTCTCTCTGGGCTCTATAGAGCAAGCTACCTTCTTTTCCTCTGGCAGCTACTACTACATCCTCTTTCCCCTAGGGCTCCTCACCACGAAAGCCTGGATCTACAGAGGATGTGGCCTTCTAAGCTGTATACCCCTTGAGATGTGAACGTGGACCCTATTCTACTTACAGTTATACAATTAATCATAATTAAGAAGTATAGAGGAGAATTTCCAAAGTAAGTGCATAGACAGTTCTAGAATCCATATATTCTACTTCTCTATTTCAAGTGTATTTCAGAATCACTTCATGAGTATTTTAAAAATGCACATCATGGGGTCCACCCAGGACCTATTGAATCAAATCTATGGTAGTGAGGACCTGGGAATTCCCATATTTTAAAAAAGTCTCCTGAAGGATAAAATCTTTAAAATCTCATAATATAGTCTCTAACTGCAGATGGTAAATAAAATTATAGCACATTGCTCTTTAAAGTAGGGTCCTTAAACCCTACTTGTTCATGACAGAAATACAGTATTCCAACTTTTATGTATATCTAAAGTAAATTGACCATTAAATTATTTCCTTAAAGCTGATTTTGAAGATTATAGCACTACTACAAACACAAATGGAATACAAAAAAGGTAGCAGAGCTGACATAACTTCACCAAGTGTAAACCCTTTGAACTGCAAATCATGAAGTAAAATCAATGATGATCTCATCAGATATGTCAAGGAATCATAAAAGTATCCAAAATTTTCAAGACTATGTGAAATATGGAGTCAAATCATAGAGAGTTAATGGTATGCTTCCAGTGAAAAAGTAAAAAGTACATTAAAATGTTTAATAATTATTCTATTCCTAATTCCTATTTTATGAATGTTTTATTCATACTTCATAGTATATTAATACAGTAGTAAATGTATATCATTTATTAATATATATGTGTTGGGATATTTTCAGATTGTTTTTACTCAGAAGTATGCAGTCTCGTCATCAAAAAGTCTGCAAACAATAAATGCTGCAGAGGGTGTGGAGAAAAGTTAACACTTCTATACTGTTGGTGGGAATGTAAATTGATACAACCCCTATGGAGAACAATATGGAGGGTCCTTAAAAAACTAAAAATAGAACTACAATCCAGAAATCTCACTCCTGGGTATATAATCTGAAAAACCATAATCCAAAAGGATACATGTACCCCAATGTTCATTGCAGCACTGTTTACAATAGCCAAGACATGGAAGCCACCTAAATGTCCGTTGACAGAGGAACGGATAAAGAAGATGTGGTACATACATAAATACAATGGAATATTACTCAGCCATAAAAAGAAATGAAATAATGACATTTGCAGCAACATGGATGGACCTAGGGATTATCATACTAAGTGAAGTGAAGTAAGGTAGGGAAAGGCAAATATCGTATGATATCACTTATAGAATCTAAAAAAATGGTACAATGTACTTATTTACAAAACAGAAGTAGAGTCACAGATGTAGAAAGCAAACTTGTGTTTATCAGGGGGGACAAAGGGAGAAGGGATAAATTGGGAGATTGGGATTGACATATACACACTACTGTATATAAAATAGATAACTAATAAGGACATATTGTATAGCACAGGGAATTCTACTCAATACTCTGTAATGATCTATATGGGAAAAGAATTTTAAAAAGTAGATATATGTATATGTATAACTGATTCACTTTGCTGTACAGCAGAAACTAACACTACACTGTAAATAAACTACACTCCAATAAAAATTAAATACCTTACGTTTCAATTTAAAAAAAAAAGTGTGCAGTCAGGAAAGTCTAGAGACCAAATCTATAGACCTCTTCTTTTATCCAATTAAAGGATTTTTTTTTTTCACAAAGTCTCCACTTTTCATGCAGGAAAGTCAATCAAAGGAGAATCTCTGAATGTCCTTTTACAGTAAGTGAAAAATTTGTCTTTCTTTGGGACTCCTACCCAGGTGGCACTATTTGGGCACTCAGCCATGTCCAGGAATGGCTTCTTTTTTCGTGGACAAATCTGTAAATGGCAAAATAATTAGCTAACTAACGATTATTATTAAAGCATACAATGCTATGAATGATACCACTGATTGCTGAAAATGGTGAGACCACAGATTAGTAGTAGTAAATGATAACAATAATAATTAACGACAGGGCTTCCCTGGTGGCGCAGTGGTTGAGGGTCTGCCTGCCAATGTGGGGGACGCGGGCTCGTGCCCCGGTCCGGGAGGATCCCACATGCCGCGGAGCGGCTGGGCCCGTGAGCCATGGTCGCTGAGCCTGCGCGTCCGGAGCCTGTGCTCCGCAACGGGAGAGGCCACAGCAGTGAGAGGCCCGCGTACCGCAAAAAAAAAAAAAAAAAAAAAAAAAAAAAAAATTAATGACAGCTTTATGGCAAGCATTGTGCTAAAAGTTCATCAAAGGCAGTCATTTCCTCCATGTATAAATGAGGAAACACCTGTATCAAGGTAACTAATTGCTTGGCAGTGTTATAAAAGACTTCGTAAGATAATATTTTTACTGGTCCTTGGCAAATAAATCGGTATTTGCTTAGGCACCTCTCGGCAAAGGACATTTCTGGGCAAAGTACCACCACAACAGAAGAGTCCTCACATATTAGTTCCTAGGAGTCAGAACACTCTCATTCAGCCATCCTCTATTTTACTGGCGCGGTCTTACTCTTCTTTATGATATTAACTTTTCTCCACTTATCAGACTTCCTTGTGTACTGAATTCTCTGTTGAATTCAGTGTCCCAGAACACATATCTTAATTTATCATTTATTATTTGTCTGTAATCTCCAAACATTATTTTCACTAGGCTATAAGATCTGTGAGAACAAGGACCATATCTCTCTCACTCATTTTTATCTTTCCACAGCCTAGGACTATGTAAACATATAGTAAGTATCAAATATATTTGATGAATGAATGACTGAATATATTAGTCTGGCTTGATAACAGTCATAAGCAACTATCACCTAGTGGTATCTAGACAGAGTAAAAATAAATACTAGTTTGGCCTAAGTTTTAAAGGCCTCTAAATAAATAGAAGACACAGCACTATGGCTAAAGGGTATAGATAACTGGGGGAGAATAAAAAGATACATATCACATTAAACAAATTGGCCCTGAATCCAAGATGCTCCATATTACTTGATCTGTGACAGTAGCAGGGAATTTCTTGATGCTTCTAAACTTCAGTGTCTTTATTTCTAATATGTGAATAACAATAACATCTCTTTCATGGGATCTTCACAGAGGTAGATGTAATATGAAATTAATGAAGCTTATGCTTCAAGGCCTATGATTTGCACAGGTACATTTCAAGCTCTAGTTAATGAGTGTAGGACAATTGAGAATAGTTACTATTTACTGTTAAAGAAAACCTGAAACGTCCTAAAACCTTACAGCTTTTTTATGAAAAAAAATTTCGTAGAATTTCCTGCAATAATCCGAAATGTTTATATGACCTTGGCTATAACAAGTTAGAAAGCTAAAAGGATCTTTCCTAAATTATCAATAACATACAAATTTTAATAACCTCAATAGAGAAAAGACTGATTTTTTAAATTCTTTCCATGGAAAAAATTACAAAATTATTGTCATATGAACAGGCCAAAAAAGAATCATAAGAAGGGACTTCCCTGGTGGTCCAGTGGGTAAGACTCCACGCTTATAATGCAGGGGGCCCGGGTTCAATCCCTGGTCAGGGAACTAGATCCTGCAAGCCTGCTGCAACTAAGACTCCACATGCCAAAACTAAGAAGCCCGCGTGCCACAGCTAAGACCCGGTGCAGCCAAAATAAATAAATATATATAAAAAAAAGAATCATAGGAAAATGTGTATATGTGCATTGTCTGACCAGTTCTTAGAATGCTGTATTTGGGGTTATATGCAGAAATAACTATTTAAATCATGATTATTAAAAAACAGATGTTAAATTGAAAGAATTTAACAGAGGAACAATCATCTTATTCTCACCAGACTAAAATTAAATAACATCTTCCTCTTTATTTGTCATTTGTTTCTTCCCATCCCTAACAAATGATACGAGAGTAGTCACCCTAGGTACAATTAACAAAACAGTACAAATATTTTATTATAAAATGTATACAACTAAAGCATATTTTCCAATGATGACCAATGTTGGAATGTGAAAAATGTCCCGTTGCTATCAATCTACAATGCTGAATCAGTGATTTTACTGTAAAGAGCTGATCATGTTTGTTAGAGGAAGAAAGTGCCAACTAACCGAAACAATGTGTGTATTCTATTACTCTTCCCATTTGATGTTTGACAAAATAAAATGGTACCTACCCAAACCACAATATCAGGGTTATGTATCCAACCAAGTTTTGTTTATTTGAATCAATATACAGGATTATGCACGTTTATGGGCTTATATTACCACAGCCACAGATGGTAGCCACTGAATATATGACATTTTTACATGGATGCACATGTTTTCAATGATGCTAAACTTAATAATTTATGTATTTTTTTATATAGCCCATGAGACTGAAAGGCAGCCAAAGAGAGCCACATCTAGAAATGTTGCTGATGTAAACTAAATTAAGTTGAGCATGATGTTGTGCAAAACAAAATGAAAATTAAAAATAAAACATATGTATCGGATGCAGTTTTAATACTAATCAAGTACTATGGGTCAAAAGGTGATAGACATCATGTGCTTATATTAAATGATTGAAGGGAGAACATCTTCCGTTTAATGCCCCAGAATACTGTCCTCTCTGGCCTTCTTAAAAGATTACACAGCACTAAAGGCAAGAACATTTTTTATCCATCTGTGAAGAAATATAGACTGTGGCGGATGCAGGGGAGCCTGAATAATTAGAAAATAGTTCCCTAGAGAGACAGAATTTAAAGGGTTACTGTTTAAAAAACAAACACATGCTCTGGAAGTAAAATAAAAATAAAAAACCTTACCTGAAACTTATTGGAAAGTAATTTTTTTCTTGCAATTAATATTTAGGTCAGCTGATAGCATATAAGTGAGGTGAAAAATGTCATATTGGAATTTAGCAGACTATACTTCCAAAGGAATTTCAACTGTTAAAGCTTAGTATCTCTTCGGTTACTTTCAGCATTTGTAGAAATTATTCAGAAGTCTGTAAAGTCTTTTCCCATGTTACTATTGCTAACAAAAACACCTTTTAATTATTTTTATGTGTTTATAAATTAAGCACACTATGTAAATGTATTCTAAATGTATTCTAATATGTTTTGCTATAAACTGATAATTTATAACTTCTAGGATAAATTTGCAAGAATAGAAAACAGTTCCTTTCATAGTTCACAAAATAAGCTTTCTTATGGGCAAAATTTAGGCAAGTCATGATTCTGCCTAATACACTGTACATACCATTACTTCATGAAGTTTCATTTAACAGATATTTTGCCTGAAATGCAATCACATGGTATAAATTTGATATAAATTGAGTGGGAATGAAAAATACCTAAGAACAAATAATAAATAGTGAATGTTTTGAAAGTAATAATACAAATTTATAAATTAGATTTTGGAAGAAAATCTTGTTAACAAAGCTGAAGTTTTAAAATCAAAAATGTTATCTTTGATAAATCATTGAACAAAGGTTAATTTACTCCAACTGTACAAATTTTTGATATTAAAAGGGATATTTTTCAAATGTCTAATTAAACAAACACACTCACACATGCACATACATACAATTCACAGACTTTTCTTTGTTTTTTAAAGCTTAGCCCATAACAAAGCTGAAAAGTGAAGAGACCACACAGGTACCATATTTCTCAGAAGAAGAAACAATTAGCTCTGAAATCTGCTTCAGGAAAAGTACTAGTTTAATAGGTACACACTGCTGGTCTGAGGCTCGGAGTTTTCCAGCAAACACCATTTTTGCTCTTTTGAAGTGTTTTGATGTTAAGAATCCATCTGTTATATGAAAGTAAATGCTCAGGCTTTCTATCTTCACCTAAAGGTGTGGGCTACGTGAATCCTCTCTATAAAGATATCAACAAAGAAAAAGACAGAGGGAAAATTGTGAATTCAATCCGAAAAGGCTTTCAAAAGAGATTAGCAGCAGCGGAGAATTAGATACTAGAAACAGTCTACAAATATTTAGAATTGGGTCCCGTTTCTCTTTATATTTTCATCCATTTTTAGAAACTCATGTTAGTGGCTCAATTTTTCAGAAATTCCTTAAACTTGCTTTAAGCCTATTCATCCTCCTTAGTTGAATGGCACTGATGATTGCTGTGCGTGAGATTCTGAGAGGGGACAGTAGAGAATCATGGAATCCCATACTTAATTTTTCTTAGCATCATAAACCTTGCTTCCCAACACTTATCACAGTTCTAATTTTACATTTATTTGAGAGTTAATTTGATAGTGTCTGTCTCTCAACTAAACCAACTGTTGAGAAATTGTTTTAACTCACCATTTATCTCTAGCATATGCAGTACTGTCTGAGTCATAGTAGGCATTCAACATAACATTTGATGAATGAATAAGTAAATAAAAGCAGAGGTGACTCTCGTAAAATCCTTTGGCCTAATCCTACTAAAGACCACGGTGAGCAGTAAGCCTAATAGCTCTGCGGATCATATGTTGATGCATAACTTACAATATTGGAAGATCAAACAAATTAGATGGAGTAACGCTAGGCATAAGTTAAATTAGCAGCTTTTTAAAAAAATTTTTTGCCTTCTGTTACTTTAGAAAAATTTTTCATCTCTAAATACGGTTTCCTTCAAAATAATCTTTAATCCTATTGAATGTTTATTTTTGTATCTATTGTAGATGTTCTAATTAACTCCTCAAACTGGTTACTAATGTAAAAGAAGGTATAGTCAATGATATAATTTTATTCATTTCAGACTTATGCTTTCCATCTAGTTACCTGGAATCTTTCATCACTGTACCTTTCCTGTGTGAACTCCTAATGATCCTAAAATATTTATGCACATATGGATGATTTCCAACTAACTTTGGAGTGTCAAATGACAGTGATTTGAGGAATTTACTAAAAGCATAAACTGAATAAAAGGGGAGTAAGCCTATCTTGTATAGTTAAGGTAGTTTAAAAATAAATTTTCGTTTTAGAAATCATATATGTTATGACCACATAATTATTATTATTATTATTTTAATTATTTATTTATTTATGGCTGTGTTGGGTCTTCATTGGTGCGCGCAGGCTTTCTCTAGTTGCAGCGAGCGGGGGCTACTTTTCGTTGCAGTGTGTGGGCTGCTCATTGCGGTGGCTTCTCTTGTTGCAGAGCACGGGCTCTAGGAGCGTGGACTTCAGTAGTTGTGGCACACAGGCTCAGTAGTTGTGGCTCGCGGGCTCTAGAGCGCAGGCTCAGTAGTTGTGGCACACGGGCTTAGTTGCTCTGCGGCATGTGGGATCTTCCCGGACCAGGGCTCTAACCCATGTCCCCAGCATTGGCAGGCGGATTCTTAACAACTGCACCACCAGGGAAGCCCGACCACACAATTATTAACCAATGTTTTCATAGGTGAAATAAAGGCAACAATAATCAATAAATTATTTTCCTATGTGCAGAAATGTATGTTTTATTGTCAAAAGAAAAGTTTATGAAGATAATAATCAGCATTTGCTAAGAGAGGTTGTGGTATGTGATAGAATTAGCACAAAATGGATTCTAGTTCAAGATCATCCAATTAGCTAACGGTGCAACCTTGGGCAAACCATTCTGACCCTCAGTTTACTGTCTATAAATAAGCAGGTTTGGATCAATAAATGCCAAACCTGAAGTTCCACAGTTTTCTATAGCAACCTCAAGAGTTATCATTCTAGTTCTGATATTCTTGCAAATTTTTGAATGGTGAATTTCAATACATTGTAAATATCTTGCTAGGTTTCATAACTAAGACAAAGATTGAGAAACTCAGCAAAGAGTAGTTTTTTGTTGTTTTAAAGAAAACATATTTTAGTTGACCTTGATGAGGATTAAGTACATAGACACTGCATGTAAAATGTTTAGAGCCTTAGAGCTCAAAAAGTAGTTGAGCATTTACTACTGAAAAAAATCTTAGCGTATTGAATTGAACAGTGAGTTTTAGAGTGTGTACTGGTTGGTAGTTCGATATTAAATTTTTATTTTGGGGAAAAAAGGAATAAGTCATTAGAAAATGTCAAAGGAGAGGTGGGATAAGGAAAATAAGATGGAGAGACGATCAATAAAGAATGAGAACTCTTTTTGCTCATAAAATCTTTTCGATAATTGGTTGGTGAGAAACAGCGCATATACTCAGCGGCCTCTCCCGCTTCGTCTCCCTCCTCCTTTCAGAGGCCTTCTCCTCCTCCCGATTGACAAATGCCTAACTAGCACCTACCCAGGGGACAGAACGTGCATGTAAACTATGATGACTGTAATGTGCCGAAAGCTTTAGTACCATCACTCCAGTTGTACGTATGTGTGTACTTAACGTGTGTGTGTATTATACTTAAAATCTACTTTTATACAGTACACTTTTACACAGCACAAAAAATAAGTGGTATTCTCACAGGCTCAGTTTGGCCATCAATCATATCAGCAGATATATTTTGAGTTTGTTCTTTTAAAGAAAGGTAATGCTCAGACTACCCTATACACTCATTGATTGATATATTTTGTTGTTACTACTTATTAAATTGAAAAGTGGACCACATATAGTGTCGATTTGGGGTTAAATAAGACTAACAGAGTATAAAGAAGTCTGATGGAGAGAAATAGACCGGTAGGGGTGTAAAAGAGCCAATTGCCCTTGACTATATTCGAGTAGCATGTTCACATAACTTATACTTGTCTTTCCTCAGATGAACTGATTTCCCTAAGTCCAAAACAAAATTTCCCTCTTCCAAGTAACGTATCTAGGTGTTTGTAATGTTGTGTGGATTTTCCTTGCTGGTTAAAGCTGTGTGTGTGTGTGTGGGGGGGGGGTTGTGTGTGTGTGTGTGAGAGAGAGAGAGAGAGAGAGAGAGAGAGAAGGATATAGTTTATAAGTGCCTTGGCTTACTTACTTTCTTTGCCACCCTTCTCTTCTCACATTTCCCAGTGGCAGTGTAGGGTGAGACGTGATAGAATAGGTGAGAATAAGGGGAGGTTATCACCTTCTCAAAGTCACCACTGTTGTTTCTCCAGGCTCAGATTTCCAATGTTTTTGATCCTGTACAAAGGATATGCTGAATTTATATTTTGGAAAATGACAAATAAGCAAGTAGCAAAAACAAAATCAAGCCTAACCTAAGGCAAATCCAAACCTCACCATCATAGAATGAACTAGAAAACAAGAAAAACTGAAACATTTAAAAATCATTTACCCCCAAAAATTGTTTAATTTTTTTTTTAAAGTTTGGCATTATAATGTACTACTTTTTTAGCATGGTTTATAACTTCTTTGTGCCAGTATTCTATCATAAGTTTGCAATATCATATGGATGCTCAAATATGATACTTGTTTGGTTGCTATGATGATCATAATACAATGATTAAAGCAAGGAGGGTCTCAACTTGTTTTGACACATCTATACGTTAAATTTTTTAAATTAAGTGATGTTTTACAATTGCTGTAGTTACTTGTTAAATGTAATTATGTAAATTAAATGTTTATGATGTTTTGTAATTAATAGTTACCAAACTTTCTTTTATAAATTAGTGTGTGCAAGTTTGAAAATTGAATCTGAGTAAATTAGTATTCATTTAGCATATTACTTAAATAAATGAAACTGCAATTTTGAAAGACAAAATACTCATTCTATTCTGAGGTCAGTGAAAGATACAAAGATATTTTCATCTAACTCAGATGGTGATGATATGACCAACTTATTATTTTCCTTCCTGTAGTGAATCACCGAGATAAAGACCTATCTCCATGTTAGTTCCAGAACTCGAAGACTGGTAAAGATGAATTTCATTGAGGCAATCCACAACTTAAATAATTTTTTAATGCTTAAAGAAAATACTTACTGAATGTTTTCACAAAATTAACACGATTGCCCTAACTTGTGTTTTTATTTATAAATGCACATGCCTGCTGCTTCACAAAGTCACCTGAAAAAAAATCCTTAATCCTTAGATCTACATTTGGGCAAAAAAATCAATGTAATTGGTAGGCAAAATAAAAATAACATTTCTGAATTTCCACCTGGATCTCTACTTTCACTGAATATACACTTTGTTCAAGACCTTTCTTGGAACAGAATGTTTAGTAGAGTCTTCACAGCAGGTAACACAAGAAACATTTGCATTCTGAAAGTATACCATTTGGATTTCTTCTACAGCTGGTTTCAGCAAACTATTTTCTCTGCAAGTAATCATTGGATGTTATTAAGTATATGTTATCTGAAAAGTACTGCATTAAAACATTCGTTGCAGCCTCCTTTTCAACGTGAGAGCTGCTAGTCTACCTTGCTGGAACATCTTGCATAAATAAATGCCAAGGAAGTTGTAAAACCTCTCCTCTTTTATGGAATTTGGGTGAAGGAGAATGATAGAAACATGCCATTATCTTTCTGCTTATGACCAGTAATTATGTCACATCACTTTAACCACTTTCTAAACATATAAAGAATGTGAAAAAAAAATGGTTAAAGGAAGAAAATACTGGGTGAGACTGGGGGGCTGAACCTGGTTCCAATCATCTCCTTACTTCCAAAAGCCTCTATTCAGGACCCAGCCTCCTCTTAGCCTCACCCCTGTGCATAAAGCCTTATCTCCCAGATCATATTAACAACCAACCATATGGAAGGGAGAAAGGACCGGAACCCATCACTGCTAGGAGCCCTCTCCTTATACCATTGTGAGAGAGCTAAATATGCCTTCTCCATAGAAATGTTATATACTACACGGTAGGTTTAGGTTGCATTGCACTGGCTTAGGTCTGGGGGCTACTTCTAGGAAAAATTAACTTCTAAATCTAACCAAATCAATAAATGACTCTAGAAGGCTATTTTGAAGTGGCTGACAGTCTGTTTTTTACCATATTAGATCTATAGCTGTCATTTGAAAGGGCTATTCATTCAAGTGCTTTGGAGTAATAATTTCAAATGCCTTTAGCAAGTTGGAAAAGTCACTGCCCTCAGATGACTAACACAGGAAAGGTCAATTAAGTAATAGTCTATTCTATTCTACCAAGCGTCTTCCCTCGCCAATGCCAAAATATAAATTTATTTTTCAAGAGCTCAAAGGTTTTAAGAAGTGTTCTGTATTATGAATTAGTTATATTTTTAAAATTACCTTTTCTGTTTAATCTAGATTACATAAGGCATCTAATTTTCACCTATTTCTCACACCTGAACCTTCTTCCCTTGATTCTATGGGTCATTCCTTGATTTCAGATCCTTATTACCCTGGAATATTGTAATTATCTTTCAGAAGGACTTTTGGCTTCTAATTTTTCCCACTTCTAACACATGCTATTGGCAGACTAGGTTTCTCAATGTAAGCAGCACTGATATCACTACTATGTTCAAAGATTTTTATTTGTTTGTTTTTTTCCAGTATCTTTCCTGTTCAATTTGTGAAGTCCTAACTTTCTTAGTCGGGCATCCAAAACCTGCTTTGATATCTTGCATATCTACGTTTTCATTCTCATTTCTTACTTTCCAGTTTTATAGATACTTACTTCAGGAAAGTTGGACATTTTCACATTCTCCTTAACACACTGCCCACATTCCCACATCAGGACTTTGTTCACATGGTTTCCTCATGAAACAGCCTCACTTTGCAGCCTCTCCTGCTTACAGCCCCGCACTTTCCAGGTGCTTATGTTCTGCTCCACCTGGAAGGACCTTTCTCAAAAGCTATCTTAACTACAGTCTATCCATATGCTTAATTTATAATCTCTTCTGCATAATCTTAGGCTGTATCTTTTCTCTGAACTCCAATAGAACTTTTTTAGTCTTTGTTTAAAAAAATATTTGTTTTATTTATTTATTTGGTTGTGCCGGGTCTTAGTTGTGGCTTGTGGGCTCCTTAGTTGCGGCATGTGTGTGGGATCTAGTTCCCTGACCAGGGATCAAACCCAGGCCCCCTTCATTGGGAGCACGGAGTCTTAAGCACTGTGCCACCAGGGAAGCCCTCTTTTAGTCTTTTTTGAAATATCCCTTTCTGTCTTCAAAGTGTTAGGCAAAACTATAGTTTTGGTTCATTTAATCAGCCTATGAAAACAAATGTTATATGAACATATTCATATTTCCAAAATAAATTAGGCTAAAACATACACCATGCTGTTTTTCTTACTAGCACACTCCCACTCTTCTTGGTAACTATTGCATACTTCCACTCTCTCCTCATTATACCCACTCCAATCTTCACTTCAGCTACTGGTCTTAGTCCTACATTACTAAGAAGAGAGGCAATAAGAAAACTTCCTTCCAGCAACATAGATAGACCTAGAGATTATCACACCTAGTGAAGTAAGTGAAAGAAAAATATCACATGATATAGCTTATATGTGGAATCTAAAAAAATATTATACAAATAAACTTATTTACAAAACAGAAACAGACTTACAGACATGGAAAACAAATTTACGGTTACCAAAGGGGAAAGGAAGAAGGGATAAATTAGGAATTTGGGATTAACAGATATACACTGCCAGGGCTTCCTTGATGGCGCAGTGGTTAGGAATCCAGCTGCAATTTCAGGGGACACGGGTTCGAGCCCTGGTCTGGGAAGAGTCCACACACTGTGGAGAAACTAAATCTGTGCTCTGCAACAAGAGAAGCCACTACAATGAGAAGCCCGCGCACCGAAATGAAGAGTAGCCCCCGCTTGTTGCAACTAGAGAAAGCCTGTGCGCAGCAATGAAGACCCAATGCAGCCAATAAATTAATTAAAAAAACAGATATACACTACCATATATAAAATAGAGAGACAACAGGTCCTACTGTATAGTATAGGTAACCATATTCAATACCTTATAATAACCTATAATGGAAAAGAATCTGAAAAAGAATATATATATTCTTTATATATGTATATAACTGAAATGCTCTGCTGTACATCAGAAACTAACACAATATTTTAGATCAACTAAACTTCAATGAAAATAAGAAGAGAACTTCCACAAGCTCACAACAAATCTTCTGCCCATTAACCTGCTTCTCAGTATACAGAACTCTGCCCTGTCTCATTTCACCACAAACTCTCCTTGCTCTTATTAAGAGTAACTTTTTACCGTGGGTAATAGACCTCATTCTCTCTTGCCTCTATGCCAGGATATCATTCCAAAGGTCTCTCCTAATTCTTTCTATCTATACTATATAATTTCAGTTCGTATAAAACCATAATGTAATTGTTTTTATGAATAAAAGGAAAACCTTCTGGGTTTCTGTAGAATAATGACAACCACCTACACTGGAATCTTTCCTCAGTCTCTAGAAAACCCATATAGAACAAGAAGGAATGCACATGAAACCACCCTTAACGCATTCCTAGATGTTAACTAGGAGACAGAAAATACCACGATCCTTAATTTACATAGAAGTAAGGAAACAAACATCCAAAAATGAGTGGGGCCAGGTCTGGAGGCCAAGAGTGAGGAAGAGACTGAACAGAAACAAGGAGGTGGTGGGGGCCAAGCAACGGCAGAAAACATAAAAGGACCCCTGAGAGAGAGGGTTCTACACTTAGGTACTGAGAAGAGGTCACAGCGTGGACATAAAAGGACCCCTGAGAGAGAGTTCTACACTTAAATACTGAGAAGAGGTCACAGCGTGGACATAAAAGGACCCCTGAGAGAAAGAGTTCTACCCTTAGATACTGAGAAGAGGTCACAGCGTGGACATAACAGGACCCCTGAGAGAAAGAGTTCTACCCTTAGATACTGAGAAGAGGTCACAGCGTGGACATAACAGGACCCCTGAGAGAGAGAGTTCTACACTTAGATACTGAGAAGAGGTCATAGCGTGGACTTAAAAGGACCCCTGAGAGAGAGAGTTCTACACTTAGATACTGAGAAGAGGTCACAGCGTGGACATAAAAGGACCCCTGAGAGAGAGAGTTCTACACTTAAATACTGAGAAGAGGTCACAGCATGGACTCCTGGGGAATTATAAATAAAGGACTTAAAAATGCAGGATCAAAACTAGCAATTTTAGAAAGGCAAGGCATAGCTTCTGGGAGAAAGGGAGGCATTCCTTGGGGCATTGGTGCTGGTGGGAAAGAACAAACAAGTGGTGGAAACTAAGCATTCTATGGAAAGAGAATTCAAAGTCAGAAGACTTACCAACCCTTCTCTTCCCCTGAATTAAAAGGAGCCATCTATGAATAAAACTGCCTTTAATTGTACCAAAAGAATTTAGAAACTAAGAAATTTAAGAATCCACACCCAAACTCATAGAGAATTACCTGTTTTTTGTTGGTCTAGGAAAATCTGTTCTTTCAGAAGGAACAGACATTAGCAAAAACATCCATATATAACTTAGTGAAAAAAAAGCAGAAGATGAGAATGAAAAACATTTCAGCTGATGAAAATTACTCTCATTTAAAATAAAAATATCAAAAAGAAAAAAAAAGGAAAGGCAAAACAAAGCTAGACAATATAAAGAAAAAAACTATAAATATGTAACATTATATATATATAGCGCATGACACACAAAATGAGTTTTGTCAAAATAAATTAATCATATTAAATATAATGAACTTAATCCACCTCTTAAAAGATAAACATTTTCAAACTGACTTACAAAGTAAAAGTCAACTATATACTGAATTAAGGAAATAAACCTAAAATGATGTTATTCAGAAAGCTAAAAGTGAAAGGATGCACAAAATTGTATCAGGAAATATAAATAATAAGAAAGCATGGGTTGTAATCCTGGTAAACAAGGTAGAATAGGCAAAAAAGCATTAAAGGAGACAGTTTATAATACTAAAGACCACAATACATGATGGAGATGGTATGGTTATCTATGGACCAAACATCAGAGGAACTCACTTTATAAAGTAGAAACTACAGGTAAGGCAGAGGAAATAGACAGAAAGCCACTAAAAGTAAGCGATTACCATCCTCAATGCAACAGAAATCAACTGGATGAAAAAAAAATTAAGGCTAAAGAAGAATTAAGCAACATCATGTAGAGGATAGACCATATGAAAATTTATAGAATAACAGAGAAAGTGACTTCAACTCAAGTGCACAAAAAACAGTCATGAAAACTGACCATATATTTGGTCCCTCAAATGCCCCAAATTTCTGTAAAGTATAAATATTACAAACAACATTATCTTACGTGGATATGATAGCTTTAGAAAATAACACAATTTAAAACTAAGCAAGAACAACAATAACAATATCTCTTTATCCTAGAATTAAAAAAAAAACAAACTCTATTAATTCATTGGAGAAAGAGGAAATAGGAAATTAAATTGAAGAATTTCTGAAAAATAATGATAATTCAACACTGCATATCAGACACTCTTGGCTCTAATTAAAGTGATAATCAAAAGAAAATGTATAGCTTTAGTATTTATATTAATAAAAATCAAAGAGTGAAAATAATTTAATTAAATTCTCAAAGCAAAAGTTAAAAAATGGAAACCCTAAAAAAACAGCAGGAAGCGAATAATTAATGCATGGCAAAAATTAATGAATTTTAAAATAGAAAACAGTACAACCAATTAACAAAGGAAAAAGTTGTTTTTTGACAAAAATGAAGATAATTACAAGCCCACCTAATCAAAACATAAAAGAAAGAAAGCATAAACACAACAATAAATTATAACTGGTAAAAATCATTGAAATAAAAAAAATTTTAAACTAAGTGACTGGGCTTCCCTGGTGGCGCAGTCGTTGAGAGTCCACCTGCCGATGCAGGGGACACGGGTTCATGCCCCGGTCCGGGAAGATCCCGCATGCCGCAGAGCGGCTGGGCCCGTGAGCCATGGCCGCTGAGGCTGCGCGTCCGGAGCCTGGGCTCCGCAACAGAAGAGGCCACAACAGTGACAGGCCCGCATACCACAAAAAAAAAAAAAAAAAAAAAAAAAAAACTAAATGACTATTTGCCCAACTCTATGCAGATAAACTTGTAAACCTAAATGAAATAGATAACATTCTAGGAAAATACAATTTACCTATATTTAACCCAGTAGAGATAGAAAGGTTAAATTTCTATAGAAGAAAAATGTCATTACAGATATCCACCAAACCTTCATACACCAGATATTAAGAATTATATGATAGTATTCATGAATAATCTGAGATAACCCATGATGAAAATTAAGGAAACAATAAAAAATTCAGAAAATTAGCAAAATATAAAATTAATATGTAGAGAACAATAGTTTCTACATATATTAACAATACCCAGTTAAAAGATATAATGAAAGGGAAACTTAATTTACAACATCAGCAATAATATAAAATATTTAGGAGTAACATTAAGGAATATACTTGGCAGTTCCCTGGCAGTCCATTGGTTAGGACTTGGCACTTTCACTGCCCCAGGTTCAATCCCTGGTTGGAGAACTAAGATCCTGCAAGCCGCGCGTGAGGCCAAAAACAAAAACCAAAACAAAAAAAGAAAGAAATGTACAAAGCCATTATGAGAAAAGCTGTAAAACATTATGGAAAGACAAAGAAGTAAACCTGAACCGATAAAATGATGTTGTTTGTTATTGGTTTGTAAGAGTCAAGATCATAAATAATCAATTCTCCTCATCTTGCATGATTATTTTTTATATGAATCTTAAAATCAACTTGTTTAACTCCATGAAAAAAGATTAACTATGACTCATACTATGTGTGGCTGTCTTCTTTCACTAATAATTGGTTTTCTGAAGTTAATGTACATTGCTGCTACAGTTGTAGTTTATTTTTATTGCTGTATAGCCTTCCTTTGTGTGAATTGTCTACAGTATATTATCCATCCTATTGTTGAGGATAGTTTGCATGGTTTCCAATTTAAGACATTAATTCAAATAATTTTGCCATGAATATTATTGTATGTTTACTTTGATTAACATATTTACACATTTTTCTTGGGTTCAGTCTATGCATAGAATTGCTGGTCATAGAGTATGCATACATTTAGTGTTTGGTAGATGATGCTAAAGAGTTTTCCAATGTGGTTGTAAAAATTTACACTTCCACCAACAGTGTATGAGAGTTCTGATCCTTCCATCCTTAGCAACTATTGGCATTTTGTCCTTTCATTTTGGTCATTCTGGTAGGTACGTAGTGGAATCACACTGTGATTTTAATTTGCATTTCCCTTGTAGCTACAGAAGTTATTGGTCCTCTTTTATGAAAAGTCTGCTCAAGTCGTTAGACCATTTTATACTACTTTGCCATCTGGCCCTTGGTTAGATTTAGTCAAGAGAAAAATTTGCAGGAGATCAATAGCCGAGAAACAGAAAAGCTTTATGCTTCTGCGTCTCAAAAGGAAGCAGGTCCTTTTGAGGTAGTTTCTGGTAGTTGCAGGTGAAAAAATAACAGGATCAAAGTGTTTCTAACTCCAGCTTTGCAGAGATAACACCTTTCAGCAGCCCGGTCCTGGTCAAGGCAGCACATCTTAGCAGATCCAATATGTACCAGAAGATCACGCCCAAAAGAGATTGCAGCTTTGGAACATTAGTATCTAATCTCTGATTATCATTCTTTTTTCCCTTTTATTCTTCCAGACCCTCTCCTTCTCTCTTTTGCTGCTCCTTCCAACATTTTTCATCCATTTCCCTATATTCCAGTTCCCTATCTTAAATGCCTTTGGCTTGACAATTAAATGCTTGGATTGGTTTCTGTGTTCATAACTGGCTCATAAAGGGCCTGAGAAACAGATAAATAAAGTGGCATATTCAAGCATGTTCATGAAGCATTGTTTGTAATAGTAGAATACTAGAAAAAACTCAACTGGCTATCAATATGAGAATGGACAACTCATGATGTATTCACACAATATAATTCAAAGCAATGAAAATGAACAAAGCAACAGCATACATAACAGGGAAGATGAATCTTAGATACTGCTAATTAAAGAAAGTCACAGAAAATTACTATCTTTAGGAAGCTGTTACTATTTATATAAAGTTAGTAAGAACAATACATCATATTATATGCTGTTTAGAGCCACATACATAAGTGCAGCGAAAAGACAGAGAAAATAAGCTCTAAATTTAGAATATTGTTCATTTCTGCATGGTAGGCAAGGGGATGGAATCAGGGAGGAACACAAAGAAAACTTCAAAGATAGCTGTAATTCTCTAATTCTTAGGTTGGGTGGCATATTCTTCAATGTGAGTTCCATTTTATTGTGTCTACGTGTGTATGCTATTTGTTTTGTATTTCAAGTGCCACAAAACAAAAGTAATTTTTAGAAACGAAGGCATTTATTGTCCAGTCAAGTTTGGAGCCAGAAAACAAAATTCTCATTATATACGTAATTATATAACTAAGTCTATTTTCTGGACTTCTAATTTGTTTTATTTATTTGTTTATCTGTTCTCTAACTAATACCTTACTATTTTAATATCATGTTTACAATGTTTTTATAGCTAATATTTGCAGGTCACCATTTTTAATGTTAGGCATGCTATCAATCATATCATACTTACAATAATGACTTTCATTATTGTGGACCACTTGTCTTTTATTCTTAACTAGTGAAATACTAATTTCTTGATACATTTTTAAATGGTCATGTTTTTGTCTTTTAAAATTAGCTCCATTCTTAGAACTGGAAATTTTAAATATAGTAAAATTAGAGATAATTTTTAAAATACACATATTATGATAGACTTTTAATGTATTGATAGACTCTTGGCAAACGCATGAATAAACTTTGGAAAGTAAAACTTTGCTTGACATAGGGAAAGATAATTTTACTGAAATGTCAAGTATAAAGAGAATATGATTTGTTAATAATATTATAGTGGTTCATTATTATTCACTAAATAGACAAAATTTAAAACCTTCAACTATTTTATGAATGAATTTTCCTTGCAAATGACAATTCCAATAAAGTATATCTGTGCTTCAAAGGTCAGAATGATCATTGAACTAGATAAACTTAAAGCTACAGGATTCTGTTTTAGGCTTGTAATTTAGAAAAACAATAGCTCCATGTTAAACTGGGCATTTTGGAAAGCTGTATTTATTCCTTCTGGTAAGTGAGATACAATTCAGTCTATTTCAGCAGCAACTTGCTAAAGTAAGCCTGCAGATTAGGAAATGGCCCACCAGCCTACTTAATACACAAGCAGATCCAGTCAAATGGAAAATGTGTGATTTAAGTCATTTTTTGTATATAAAATAATAACAGTGTTAATCGTAATTATTAATATTATTACTGTAGGGTTGGACTAAGGATTTAGCATTCTGGCCTGTTTTAAACCTTTGACATTCACTTAGTTCCTAAGTTATTTAAATGACAGTTACACGAAAGTCACTCCCTTGATCAGCAGAGGTCATTTCCCATTAAGCCCATCTCCATTCTGCTGTTTTAGGACAACGTGGTGGGCATCTTTTTTTTGTAGTGAAATTAATTATACCTGTAAAGCATAGGATGTAACACATTTGTGATATTTTTATTTCTGAAGAAACAAGAGGAAAGGAGAGAAAAAATATGACGAGAATGAAAATCAGGATTCTCTTAACTGCTTTATTACACATTTTACTTTTTTAATGGAAAAATAGGCATCATCCCACAGCTAAAGAAATCTTAGAGGCATAAATACAGTAGGAAAGGAAATCATGAATTTTCTCCTATTTGTGGAAACTGATGGTTTAAGTTTGTCCAACATAAACCTCAATATTTAGGAAAGAAATTCTATCTAATGCATTTATTTGGAAGGTATTTTTATAATATCTGTAAGAATCTGTGGGTTATTTTGGAAAATCTTCCCCCGTTTTGAGGGATACTGATTTCATTGTGGCTAAGCTGCTGCTTATGACCTTGAACAAAGCAGAAGTCTTGGAATGCCTTCCTGCTGTCTGCACAGACCTGTTCTCTCTAGTTACTGCACAAAGGAATAGTTTAATTCCACTTGGAATATAGGTATGTTTGAGTTTCAGGAAATAATGGAGCACTGTTGATTAGTTGTGAACTAGAACAAATAAGCCACAAGAGGGCATATTTTTCTTGGTTTCATCACCCTTAAATAAATAAGGCTTGCCTCAATTAGGTACCATAGGAATCCCTCTCCCTCTCCCATTTTCTTAGAAGAATACACTGTGTCTAAAGCATGTTCTAAGGGTGGCATGGTGGTACGAGGTATTAAGAAAAGCAAATTTAAAGATTTTTTCTCTTATATGATATATAGAAAAGTTGTTTACTTTTCCTTAAAATCTTTCCTTGGGGATGGTTTGTTGCTATAAGAACATTGTTAAAAATAAGAAACAGAGTCATTTACTTGATTTTAAACTCCCCCATTCTGCAATAACTCTGTGGAGTCCTATATCAGATATAAAAAGCCTTTCCAGCCTCTAGTGAATGTTCATAGTCAAGGAGGTGCTCTCTTCTGAGGTCTCAGGACTTGGGCCAAAGGGGTTGGGCTATGTTTTTATTTTTATTTTGAAGTGCATTCCTGCTGAATTTAATTATTCACCACACCCCAACCCAGCTAAGTAAATATAACCTTAAGATTCTGGCTTGGAAAGGTTTTGAAAAATAGCTGATTTTTTTTTTTCTTTTTCTTTTTTCTTTTTCAAGAAAAGACTCTATAGCAGGGTGCTATTTTGCAGAAGGCATTGAGGCAGGAGTAAGAAGGAGCTAGGTGATCACTCCACCTTCTTGACCTTCTTTTCCTCATGTATAACATGAGGGCCAGAAGGGCTTTGAGGTCTCTCCTAACTCTGAAAGTTTATGATTATTTATGATGTTATAAGAGTTTAAAACACAAAGACATTACAATTTCACATTCCGATTAACTAACCTAAACTATCTTCTGTCTTTATTTGATGATGAGAAACAGGGATCCATTTACTTCTGAGAGTTCTATGCATGTATAATTAATACTGCATTAAAGACAAAAGTCAGGAGTGTTCTTTTCCACTACTAAACATGATATAATTATCTTAATATGTAACTAGCTAGTGATCAAGTGATGAGTGAATTGTCATGATCAAATGAATCAGATGGGGAAAAAAATCTGCAGTTTATAAGGGGAAAATATCTGATAGAAGAGTAGGAGGTAGGTAGGCTGCTTTCAGCTCATGCCATCACTTGTTTCAATCAGACATAAACTAACATATATCCCAGTTTTGTCATATGAGTATAACAACATTTTAATCTGTTGGTACTGTTATGTTAATATGTGAGAAAACATTCATAAGGTAGTATTTATTATAAGGCAGAGAGGTTTTATGTCTGACCAAGGTGTGATTAGTTTTATAGAAGTGAACACTAAACGGCTTGGGTTTCATCTCCGTTTTCTTGTCTCTGTGCACAGAACTTTGCGATCTCTTTTTTTCTTTTTTTTTCCTTTTAAATTCACCAAATTTCCATATGCTTTGTGAATGGAAGACTGCACAGAAGAGCACCTTCTGCAGAAAGTGTAGTCAAGTCCTCTGAGATCCTGCTACATTTAAATTCTGGACCTAGTAATTACCTTTCTCCTGTCTTCTGGGCAGAGGTAGCTATATGTGGAGTTGGAAAAGCCTAGAATATAACTATTCTACTCTTTCCCATCCCTGCTACCTTCCTTTATGGCTCTCAACATAGACTGATGATTCCTGAAATTCTACAATCAGAAATTTATTCCTTGGCTTCACTCAGTATAACAATGTAATACTTTGAGAAACAGTGTATTTCATATTATCTAACATAAATCTACTACCATACAGTAAGAATGACTTACATTCGATCTGTGAGCCCTAAATGAAGATGAGTGAGGGGTAGTATGTCACAGAGGAAGAACCTGGACCCTCAAGACAAGTTTACTCATTCAACAATGTTTCCAAGCACCTGGAAAGTATTTTGTGTTTCCTTTTTCTTTCTTTTTTACCCCTCAGACCAGAACAGGCATAGCAGCAACAATTAGGTAGTTCTAACTGATGATACACACATCTCTTTCAGTGTAATTAAGGATTATTTACTGAATCTTGAATAGTCACCCTTGAAGATAAGCTAAACTGTATAATACACATTACATTTTAACAAAACTTAAAGTAAAATAGACCTTTCCTACTGGGTGTTATTTCAAGGATTCAGATAGTGTATTAAGCAACACTATAGGACAGATTACCAAATTGCTTTTGGTAACAGTAAATTTCAAACTCTTAAAAAGGGTTATAAAACCATACTGGTGGGATCCTGTAGAGTTAGCAGAAATTTCAGAAATAATTCAGTGACTAATTATTGTTATCACATCCACTGTTTTCATTAATTCATTTAACCCCCAAATATTTGTTAAACACCCACCATATGCAAGACACTCAGAGAAGTATCTTGAGGATCACAAAGCCCTGGACACAGCTGAGGCCATTCATCACAACTGAGCTGTGTGGTTGACTCTGCCTGCTGCGTGCTCAGAGTAATTAAAAGGAAAGAAAGCACAGAACCCAGTTTCCAGATGTTCTTCTCATGGTATGTTCAGGATGCCCTAGTAAATACAGTCTAAATTTGAAGTCAGGATACTTCAAACCAAATCAGTTCAACACAAATTCATAGGCACTGTTTTAGGAGCTGGGGAAACAAGAACACAAAACAGGCAATACACCTGTATGGGATGCAGACGAATGCGTAATTTATTATGATATAACACGAAAGGGACTTATTTAGTAGTGAAATCAAAGTGCTTTGGAAAAACATGAGGGAGTGATTAATCCTGCAGGGGCTTTGTGGAAAAGGCTGAGACAGTAGCAAAAGGGAGATGTCATTTGCCTTGAGTATATTAAGCTAGGATTTTAGACAGGAAGGAAAAAGGGGAAATCCAGAGTTAACCACAACTCTAATTAAATACAATATTCTGGCCAATAAACTGACAAAATTATTAGAAAATTAATAAATAGAGTAAAAATCTAAAAGTACTTATCATGAACCCACCGTGTGCAAAACCCTAAGCTATGCTCTGGGAGACAAAAGAGGTATTTTGCCCTCACAATGAGCTTGCAATTTGGACTGGGGGCAATGGCATAAACAAATAAAAATAATATAAAAATATTTTAAAATGCAACAAACACATCAAGTGTGTGGTTAATTATAAAATGAGTGGTATAACACTGAATATAAAGCATTCAGAAAAAATGTGGCTATAGATTGGAATAGTCTGTAGGGCTTTAAATTGTCCTGTATCCAAAGAGGAAAATTATGGGGTTGGTTGGTTGACAGTCAAAACCAAGGTTACAGTGATGGGGCAGTATGAGACACAGGAAAGAAACTTGGTCAGAGTTAGGAAACTTGAGTCCCTCCTGAGCTGGCTCTGCCACCAGCCATCTGTAACTTAAAATGACTCATTTAGCTTTGGTGGCCCTCAGCTCTCTGCTGCAGAGGGAAGGCTGAATGAAGAGTCTCCTCCCCCAGACCAGTTCTTCCACTGTTGCCACTGTCTGCTCACTGCCCCCAAAGCGAAACCCCCCTGGTCATTTGCCAAGGGAACTCTGGGACCTTACGAGCTGTGCTCTTAAGTCAACCTGAAAAATGCAGGACCCCATGGCTGCTTTTTTCTATGGCTCCACCCCAAGTTAGTTTTATGTTTGGGACTAATAAGTGCAAGGTGTGTGACCACAGACCTAGAGTTCCAATCATACAAGGATTTACCATGTAGCCAATAAGGCCCTAGTTCAGGACTCATCCCTTGCAGAGGCCCTTTCCATGTCCCTGTGGTCAGCCAATGAATTCATATGTCATATGTTTTTCTAAAATCTGTAGAATTAAGCTATTTCTGTATTAGTTTTTTCGAGAGGATCCCACCTCCAAATAGTGTGAGTTCCAGGCTCCACAAAATGTGGAGCCACCCTGGTCCCCATACACTTCCAAGTTTTCTATTGCGTGACCAAGGTGTGTACAAATCTACAAGGAAATCTAACACAGGAATAAGTGACGTAACCCTGCTGGCCTGGTATGAGGTAGAGAGGAAAAAAGACTTACATTTTGTGTGTGTGTGTGTGTGTTTGTTTTCTGTTGGCCTCCTGCTTGGTCCTTCCTCGGTGCCAGCCCCGTAGTGGAGGGCTGATCTCTGTCGCTCATCCTCAACACCTGCTCTTTCGAGGCCAGTAACAGTGGATCGGGGTTTTACATACTGGAACACAGCTCCTCTTTTTGAGGCTTAGAGTTTTTGAGACAGTGTTTGTCCTGTTTTTTCAGCAGGGAGTCCTTGGAGACGTTATGGTATAGAATAAACAGGCCCCAAAGCCACCCGGGCGCGGGCTCAAACGTCAGAAATTCCTTTACATACAGAGTGCCCTGTCCGGAAAAACATCCCCCAGCGCGGCCGGAGCTACATTTAATCCACGCTGCTGACAGCCCGCGCGCCGACTGGGATGGACTTTTGCACGCTGGGGAGGACTGGCGTGCGCACAGGGAAGGGGGGCCGAGGGCTGGGGGAGGAGATCGGAAGGGGAGAGGTAATCCCCGGCGTTCTGAGCATCCCCTTTTTAGAAAGACTGAGTCTCTCCCGGGACAGCTGCTGCGGTCACACCACAAACTTAAAAGCCGCCCTCCCGCTCCGAGCGTGCCTTTCCTCGCCACCCTCGCCTCCCCACAGCTCCAGCTGGTGCCTGGCTCCGCGCCGCTCCCGGCAGGGCGCTCGGGAGGCAGCAGCGCCCCCTGCCTCCCGGCCTGGCCTCTGCGGCCGCAGCCACCACGCTCCGTCAGGGCCGCCGGCGGCTCCGCGGCTCAGCCAGGGCTGCCGCTCAGAGGAGGTCGCGCCGGTGTCCCGGGTCGCCGCCTCGCACGCCCACCGCCTGCATCCCCTTCCTCTCTCCCGGAAAAGACAGCGGGCACAGAGAGAGGGCGAGAAGAGTTCGCGGCAGGTAAGGCTGGTTTCGGGTCACCTGCTGCTCCGGTGGGAGGACCGCGGTGGCCAGTAGGGGTGACTGGATTTTGGGGGTGGTCGTGGGTCCGAAGTGCGAATGCCGAGCGGCCGGGAGATAAGGCAACGTTCTGGGGCGGAAAGAGCGCTCCGGAGCTGACGGGAGGGGGCACGCGGGGGGGCCAGACGGGGAACTGGGCGCCGAGGCGCTGACGGTCCGGGCGCGCGGCGCGGGGACAGCGTGGCGGCGGGCGCAGTCTCCGCTCGCCGCCGCCGCTTCCTCAGCCCGAGCTTTCCGCACCGCGCAAAGTTTTCCTCCCGAGACGCGCCCGGGAACTTCGCTCTCTCTCTCGCCCCCTCCAGGGCCCCGGCGGCCGCGAGCGCGTCTGAACGTGCCCCGTGGCTCCTCTGGCTGCAGGTTCATTCGCAGACGCGTCGGTGAGGACAGTCTGACGAGGATTTGACCAAGGGCGTCTGCGCCCTCACTCGCTCCTTTTCCCGACGGGCTGGGGGGAGGGGACGGGGAGACCGTGGCGGCTGTTTGTGTTGTGGTGCTTTTGGGGAGGGGTGGGCAACGCCTTTTTCCCTGTGAGGGAACCGCGACGCTCCGTCTGACGGGAGCGTGCATCCTCCCAGACTCTGAGGGCAAAGTTGGAAGCAGACACCAGCCTCAGAGCTGGCTGACTGGGAAAGGCGGCTCCTGCAAAACGTACTCTTGTGGGGGCCGGGCATCCCTCCGTACCGTCGGCTTGGCTCGCTCCGAAAAGGCCCGGATTTGACTCCTGCTGGGAATTTAACCGGGTGGATTTAACCCCGCCGGTGTTTCCCCGTGCTCCCTCATCACGCGCCTGGAGTTGACGCGTTAATGGGCCGCCCTGGCAGCGCCCGGGCCGTTTTCGGCACCGGCTCATTTTCCTTCCCTCACGACTTGAGTTCAACCTCGTGGACTGAGTTGCTTTGCTTCCGTCCCAGCGCGCGGGGGGTACTTGACAGGAGGAGGAGGAGGCGCCGCGCTCCCGCCACCAGGCTGGACTCGAGGGGACTGGACGGGAGCTGCGCAGCCAGCGGCTGGGGCCGCTGAGGTCCCCAATTTCGAGTTACGGAGATTGGAGTTAAACAGGCGAACTTTTCGCCGTTTAGCCCCGAGCGAAGCCATAATGAAAGGCAAATGTCTCAACGAGAGCTCTTCTTTCCCCACCAAAGCCCCTCCCATCCTCCCTTAGCTTGTCAGTGGTGTCTGCAAGAGAAAAAGAGGGGGCGGGAACTGAAAGTCTCAAATTTAGCCGAAAAGGTTCTCCTCCCCTGCGGGGGCGCGGGGTGGGGCGTGCTCACTAAAGGATGGAAAGGGTTGAGGGGGAGGGAAAGGAGACGGGACGAGACCCCTCCTGGGTCTGGTGCTGCTGTTGTGTAACCATGGCAACCGCCAGGGCAAGAGCGGTCAGAGCCTTCCGGGTTCTGCACGTGGAAAGAAAAATGTGAAGGGTGGGGAAGAGAGAGAATCACATGTCATCACTCCAGTGTTGCCGTCGCTTCTCCCCCTGTTCTGAGGCCAGAGAGCCAAGAGGATGAGCAGGAAGAGTCTGGGTTGGATGTGAGCAGCCCCAGACAGGAGTTGCTTTAACTCTGTTCCGCCTCGGACTCACTGAGGCTCAGCCGAGTAGCTAAAGCTGGCCAGAGGGACATCGTTGGTAGGCTACAAAGTGATGGTTCAGGTCAGGAAGATGGGAAAAGGCGTTGGCCTTTGAAAGAGAAAAGGCCAGGAAATACAGGAAGGTGATGTGGGAAGAGATATGAATAACGTCAAGAGGTAGCTGAGAGACAGTAAAATGGTACTGATTTGGACTGCCAACATTTCAAATGGAATTTGCCCATTATGAAATGAAAAATTGGTGGAGAAGGGAAGGGACATTTATCAAATACTTCTTGCATCCTAGGTACTTTGTACATTATCACGATTAATATTCTCAGCAACACGATATGAAGTTTTATTATTTTTTTTGTTTGTTTTTTAGATTGAAAAAAAAAAAAAGCAGAGACACACAGAGAGTTAGAACTGTGTGCTGTCCCATTTTGGCTTTTGCAATTTTAAGAAAAATCATAGTTCTTAAAAGTGGTATCGGTGGTTACGGGAGTAGACAAAGCAATTATTCTCATTTTAGAGGTGAGAATAATGAGATGTAAAGGTGTGTTAGCTGATGTGTTCAAATATAAGCTAGTAAGGGGCAGAGCTGAGACTGGAACTGTTTTACCTGGATTCAGGTCACCTTTTAAGGACTTCAGGCAGCTTTCCATGACCCCACTTAAAGGGAGGACCTTTCCAAGATCAGTTGATGCATTATCTGTATATTATAATTTACAGGTAAGAACCCCGAGAATTTAAATGGGAGCCAGGGTTGAGGATGGGTATGGGTCACATGAAGTCTGTAGGTCAAGGATCTTATGTACATGATATTAGTAATCTGTATTTATAAAGGTCTTATTGTACCTATAGGAATTATTAGTGGCTTTAATAATGTTTATAAAGGAAAAATAAAAACAAAAGAAACATTTTTCAAATAGTAACTCCATGGCTGCGTTGAGAAAATTTCCTGAGATTAATGAAGTTTTCCTTAGTCTACTTACTGCCTTCATGACCTGAATAACTACAAAGTTACTTCATATTTTGGCACCACGATTTCACCTTTGTAAGAGTTTGTGGCCCATTCACTTGGGAGGAGTAATAATTTGACTCCTGTTACCCCTCCTGCTGACTCTCTGAGGGGGGAGGTCAAGGAAAAAATGTCTGGCAGTGCAAAGTGTTTTGGAATTATCAGGAAACTATAACCAACACTAGCAGAAACTAAGGGTAAAAGGTAAAGAAATAATTATGTATCTTTTGCCTTTTTGCAGAATTTGCCTTTATAGTTACATCTTAGTTAATGAATCTGCTTTATAATTTTGCATGGGAAGAATGCACAAAGTTAAACTGTATTTTTAATCTCTTTTGTGTGTGTGTGTGTGTGTGTGAGGAAGGGCTGGTAAGGGTGGGAGTGTGAATTATTTTTGGTGTCAGGGAAGGTCAGGAATATAAACAATTACAAAGGCAGAGGAAGCACATGTACTGTTTCCAGTGACAGGGTAACAGATCAAATATAGGTTTGAACTTGAGTCACCAAGCTGAATTACTCTCACATCTTTTCTTTTCCAAAGCTAGGAAATATGTTGTTTGGGGTTGGAGTTAAACTAAGACAGGATGTTTTGTGGTGCTCAGTTCTTATTCCTCATACTGTGTTCTCGTTCCATTGGATGGGTATTTGTTAACTATCAAAAGGTTTATCACAGACCTGAAAGTGTCTCTGAAGGTGTCCTCTGGAATTGGTAGGTATCTCTGTGGCCCAGTGTTTGTTTTCTGCTTAGACAGAGTACTGGGTGAAGTCATCCCCATTTTTATTAGGTATTAAGAATATCAACTTCTCAGTCTCAAGGGGAAAACATTCCGGTTGGTGCTGATTTAATGAATATTAGTATGTCTTCAGATTGTTTGTTATAGCTTCATTATTTTAGAAAAAAACTTGACTGAACTTTACTGTTCTGTCTGGGAGATGTAATGCTTTGATGACATGTTCTTTGGGAAACATTCTTATCAATTAATAAATGATTTATTTAATAAACATGAGTAACCATAGCTCTGTTTGAAAAGTTATTCTTTCTGTATATACCTGGAGCTATATAGATAACCTAGGTAAAGTAGTAAATATTTCGACTCAATAACATTGTCCTTAAAGGAAAAAGAAACATTCACATTTGTGAAATAAGTAGTAATAACAACAATAACAATGACTGACCATGGGCAACACTTGTTAATCACATAACTTGCTACCTCAAAACTTAGTTAAAGAATACTTTCTGGGCTTCCCTGGTGGCGCAGTGGTTGAGAGTCCGCCTGCCGATGCAGGGGACACGGGTTCGTGCCCTGGTCCAGGAAGATCCCACATCCCGCGAAGCGGCTGGGCCCGTGAGCCATGGCCGCTGAGCCTGCGCGTCTGGAGCCTGTGCTCCACAACGAGATAGGCCACAACAGTGAGAGGCCCACGTACCGCAAAAAAAAAAAAAAAAAAAAAAAAAAAAAAGAATACTTTCTTACTCTAGGAAATCTTGGCCAAAATTCCTTTCTATTTTTATATCTTCATCCTGCCTTTCAAGTTCTAAGTTTTCAGTCATTTGCTTTCTTATGTTGTTGTTTATGATTCCTAACCAGATGGTAAGAGCCTTGAAGGAAGGACTTGTCTTCTCTAACTTTTTTACACCTTAAGGTTAGTGCAATGCTAAACATATTTAGATACCTAACAAATATTGAGGTATAATTACTTACCAAGCAGTTAAAGAGAGTGATTTTTTTTTTTTTTTTTCTTTGCGGTACGTGGGCCTCTCACTGTTGGGGCCTCTCCTGTTGCGGAGCACAGGCTCCGGACGCGCAGGCTCAGCGGCCATGGCTCACGGGCCCAGCCGCTCCGCGGCATGTGGGATCTTCCCGGACTGGGACACAAACCCGCGTCCCCTGCATCGGCAGGCAGACTCTCAACCACTGCGCCACCAGGGAAGCCCAAGAGAGTGATTTTGAATCTCTTTGTTGCCTATCAAAGATCAGCTTAAAGACCTTTGGTTTTATACTTTACTTTCTCTGAGATTTTAGAAAGGAGAGTTTTTTCTTTTATATGAGTTTTACCCTTTCATAGAAAAAAATGTTGAGAAGCTGTTTTATCATGATGCATAACATAGAGCAATGTAATGATCATGTGAAATAGGGTTTATAAGAATACATAGTAAAAAGAGGCATATTACAAAAAGTTACATTTTATTTTTGAATTTCTTGTATTTTTTAGAAGGATCTAAATTAAGAAATGAGAATCTGCATCATCTGTGTCTGCATTATTTCACCTTAACTTTAAGTACCTAAATAATAATTAGAAAGAAGCATAAAGCTAAATTAAATTCACTGCAAACAAGAAATACGCTGAGAAGAAACTGCAACACCTTGAAATTATTTTGAAATTTAAGTAATAATAATGAGGTGTACTTAAATTATTAGACATTTACAAATATAAATTATTAAAGACAGATAGTTAAGTCCTTGAAAAAGTTGCAGTATGTAATAAGATATACTGTTTAGATTTTAAATGATTTTGGTGACTTTTAATCTATCATCATTAATATTTGATCATTTATTTCCATGTTAATGATGATATTTAATAATTTCTAATAGTCATGAACCAGGGTATCTTTAACTAGCCTGCTAATCTTTTGCTGGTAAATTTCGACAGTTTGCTCATTCTTTTGCCATACTCAATAAGCCACAAATATTACCCTCCCATAAAAATGTATAAAATAAATAGAATTAAGTTACCAAGTGTTCACAGAAGAGTTTGTGTCTCTCTGAATCTGGTATCCTTTTAAACATATGGTGTCTTCTGCTTCAGAGATTAGAAATGACATACTTTATGTCCCTTGTTTCTTCTATAGGGCATTTAACAATAAAACTTCAACATTTTATGTTTTTAAGTATGTTCTACTAGAAAATCACAGGAAAAATGGGAACATTCGCTGTATTTTTATAATTAAATAGAATCAAGCATTATTAAATGGGACTATAACTACAAAGAACAAAGTCGAATAAAAAAAGCAAACAGTCTAGATTATTGAGCATCTTAAAAGAAATACAGTATTATTACTTTCATGGAAAATAAATAAAGTTGTATAGATATATAGATGTGACATTATTAATCTACCATCAGATAAATGTCCAGTTTATTTTTCCTATACTAATTATGCATTTTACTTGGTCTTTTGTATATCTTAAACTGCTTTTAAGGATTATATTGTTATATTTGGTCCTGAAATGAGCCTATATAGCTGGTACCTAATAACTGAGTTAAATATATAGAGTTTCAAGCACATTATATTAGCAGAAATTAGACTAATAAAATTGCTCAGTAGAGATGTTGTCTGGATTTACGTTAGTGAAGAGACAGAGAAGTAGTATAGTCTATGCATTTAATATCAGCATGTATGAACTGCTTAAAAACAATGTCCACAAAAAAGTACCCTCTTAAGTTGCTTACATAGCCCCATAGAAGCCTTTTTAAAAACATGTTATATTGACCGCTGAAGCCATGCCTCATGATGTCATAATCTCAAGTTATGTCTAAATAATCTGTTGGCTTTTTTTTTTTTGATGGAATGTATAAAATCAGTGTTAGGCTTTTACTCCTTTTTTTGTTTTTTATCCTTCTCATAAAGAGCAGTCCATACATAAGACATTCAGGCATTTCTTGTGTTTTGGTATTTGCTGTTGTTGCTTTCAGATAAATCTTTGCTTTTTACATCTGAAATGGTGGTTCTATGAAAGAAAGAAGTGTTTTCTAAGGTAAAAAATGAACACCATTTTTACTTGGAGGAGCACGTTCTATTTTGAAATATAACACTTCATTTTAAAGATAACTATTTGGAACTCTCAGAATTCTCAGTTTATTGTAATACTAAATACGAGGTCAGTAGAAGTTGATACCATTGGGTGGCCCAAAAGGTTTGTTCGTTTTTTTCCATAAGATGGCTCTAGTAGCACTTAGTTGTCTTTAACTTCATTCAAAACAATTTTGTTAGATTGTATGTGACAGCTATCATATCAGCGTGCATTTAGAAAAAGACTTATCAAAATTGGTGAATTTTGCATAGCCATTTTAATATTGAAGACGGAAGAAGAAAAGTAACATTTTTGGCATATTATTCTTTACCATTTCAAGAAAGGTAAAAATGCAACTGAAACGCACAAAAAGATTTGTACAGTGTATGGAGAAGGAGCTGTGACTGATCGTGTCAAAAGTGGTTTGTGAAGTTGCGTGCTGGAGATTTCTCGCTGGACAATGCTCCATGGTCGGGTAGCCCAGTTGAAGTTAATAGTGATCAAATCGAAACAATAATTGAGAACAGGGCTTCCCTGGTGGCGCAGTGGTTGAGAATCTGCCTGCGAATGCAGGGGACACGGGTTCGAGCCCTGGTCTGGGAAGATCCCGCATGCCGCGGAGCAACTGGGCCCATGAGCCACAATTACTGAGCCTGCGCGTCTGGAGCCTGTACTCCACAGAGAACAAGAGAGGCAACGATAGTGAGAGGCCCACGCACGGCGATGAAGAGTGGACCCCGCTTGCCACAGCTAGAGAAAGCCCTCACACAGAAACGAAGACCCAACACAGCCATAAATAAATTAATTAATTAAAAAAAAATTAAAAAAAAAATAATTGAGAACACTCAACGTTATACCACGCTGGAGATAGCCGACATGCTCAAAATATCCAAATCAAGCGTTGAAAAACATTTGCACCAGCTTGGTTATGTGAATCTTTTTGATGTCTGGGTTCCACATAAGCTGAGCGAAAAAACCCTTTTTGACCATATTTTTGCATGCGATTCTCTACTGAAACGTAATGAAAACATTCTGTTTTTAAAACAAATTGTGACGGGTGATGGAAAGTAGATACCGTACAACAATGTGGAATGGAAGAGATCATGGGACAAGCGAAATGAACCACCACCAACTACACCAAAGGTTGGTCTTCATACAAAGAAGGCAATGTTGTGTTTATGGTGGGATTGGAAGGGAGTCCTCTATTGTGAGCTCCTTCCGCAAAACCAAATGATTAATTCCAAGTACTGCTCCCAATTAGACCAACTGAAAGCGGCACTCGACGAAAAGCATCCAGAATTAGTCAACAGAAAATGCATAATCTTGCATCAGGAGAATGCAAGACCGTATGTTTCTTTTATGACAAAAACTGTTACAGCTTGGCTGGGAAGTTCTGATTCATCCGCCCTATTCACCAGACATTGCACCTTCAGATTTCCATTTATTTAGGTCTTTACAAAATTTTCTTAATGGAAAAAATTTCAGTTCCCTGGAAGACTGTAAAAGGGACCTGAAACAGTTCTTTGCTGAAAAAGATAAAAAGTTTTGGGAAGATGGAATTATGAAGTTGCCTGAAAAATGGCAGAAGGTAGTGGAACAAAAGGGTGAATACGTTGTTCAATAAAGTTCTTGGTGAAAATGAAAAATGTGTCTTTTATTTTTACTTAAAAAACCGAAGGCACTTTTTGGCTCACCCAATAATTTGCATTTTCATGTTGAAATGGGGTGTACATTCTTTTAGAGCTTTTATTTTTATAGTAATGATTTTCATTACAGATATAATTCATGATCATTGCTGAAAGACTAGTAAACACAGATAAGCACAGGTAAGGGTTAGTGAGAATTTATCCATAAATGTACTACACACAAATATATATATTAATTCTTAGCTTAAACATGAAATTTATTTTAAAAATAAATTTTGTATGTGACAGCTAGTGCCTAGATCTCATTTTCTAACATTATTTTCCAGTGAAAGGAACCAGGGATCCTCAGAGAAATAGCTGATTCTAGGACTGGGGCAGGAAATGTATGTGAGCCTGGATCATCTTGTGCCAAAAAATAAGTGTTCCAGACACCCACATATGCTCATCACACCACATATGCACAATGACAGAGGTATGTCAAAGGGTCATAGGAGCCAACTGAAAAAGCTCCCAATGGCCAAAGCTGGAATAATATGAGCAAAAAAAAAAAAATAAAGTATTATTGATTATAACCCAAGGTATAAAATAAATATCCACGAGACCATGCTGCTATAAATAAATGATGAATAAATTAATAAATGAAGGAGAAGAGACAAATCTCCCATCCAGTAGAATTTCAAACAATTTATGTAGATACTCTGCCCTCAAGGAAGGGGAACATAAAACTCCTTACTTCTGAAATGAGTTGAGTACTCAGGATGGTAAGGAGGGAGAGAATACTTTACAGTGAATAAACCTAGCAGAGACTGTCTCAGCCAGGTGATCAGGGTCAACCTCAGTAGTCCTAAAGCATGTTGATAATATGTGCCCTTGATATGAGGGATGAAAACACTGTCCCTCTCAATCTCTCTCCCAAAAACCTATAACCCCCATAAAACCATGTGAAAAACATCAGACAGATTCCAGTAGAGGGACAGTCTACAATATGCTTGACCAGTACTCCTCAAACCTATCAAGATCATCAAAACCAAAGTGAGCCTGAGAAACTGTTGGAAGCAAGAAGAAGCCAGAGAGACACGAACTAAATGTAATGTGGTGTCCTGGATGGGATCCGTGAAAAGAAAAAGGACATTAGATAAACACTAGTGAAATCAGAATAAATTATGGAGTTTAGTTAATAATAAAAAGTCAATATTGGTTTATTCATTGTAACAAATGTCCATACTAATGTAAGATGTAAAAATAATAGGGGAAACTGGATGTGGGTTCTCGGGGAACTCTCTGTACTATCTTCTCAATGTTTTTGTAAATCTAAAACTGTTCTGAAAAATAAAGTCTATTTTTAAAACTTGTATTTGAAAGCATATAGATTAACCATGGTGAGAAACTGTATAAAAGGTGAACCATTCTCTGGTCAGAAAGGTTAATGTCATTCAATTTATTCTCCTAGTTCAAGGTGGAACTATTTTACCTTTTTTTTTTTTCTGTTGATACTAAATATAGTAGTTCTCATTATAATAAACATGTATTTTGAATTAGTTCTCATAATTACTTATTTTTCAAAACAAAATGTATTACTTGGATTAATAAAAATTTTCAGATCACCATTGTGGGAGGTTCTCATGCAAAGAAAGCTATGTATCAGTCATGTCTTATAAATCAATCTTAAATATTAAAAGAGAAGGCACACTTTTTTTCTACTTCAGTCTTTGCTAGTTTATTGATATTGACAAGATCCATCCTCTGTGCCAGATGTCTTCAGTGCTACATGATGATTGTGCTTTCAAAATTCTTGCCAAAATGGCTCAATGACTATGTATTCTTGTTTCTCCTCTTTGAATCCCAAGGACATCTACTTACATAAGTATGTTAAAGATGATTTCCTATCAAATGTTATATGTATAATACACTTATCATTGCTATTTTGAAAATTAAAAATATACCTAGGAGACTTCTACATCCCCTCAAATTCCTAGAAGCTGAGACTTAGATGTGTTCTAGAAATGTAGATATGGGCTGCCATTTCCCTTTCTATGTGTGTGTGTGTTTGTGTGTGTGTGTGTGTGTGTGTTTTCAATGCTTTCCCTCACTTTATGTATATACTTTCTATATATAAAAATCACATGTTATTCCTTCTATTCCCTGTGTTACAAATCGTAGCATATTTTTTTTAAATCTGAGTTTTATTCTCTTTTAGTAATAAGCTCTCTTGCTTACTGTTGGACCAAAAGTCCTGTCATTTCACCTTTCTTATTGAAGCTTTTATACATGCTGATGTCATTTTTTTACTGTTATCTCATATTTATAATTATTTAACAATTTCCTGACTCTGTGCTTTACACTTAACTGCTTTTTGTTGAATTTGTGCTCTACCGTGACAGTTGTTGAAAAGTTTAAACTTGCTTTTTTTTCCCCCGTTTTTAGTTTGTGAATCATAGCACACAAAAAACACATTTCAACAACTTGTTTGGGAAAAGCCATGGAATTCAATCCCAGAATATGTGACTAAAGGGCCTCTTTTTTGGTGATACCCCATTGAACTTCCTGAAATAATAATAATAATAATAATAATAAAGTATCTGAAAAAGACGCAGATCAATACAACTAATATGCTCTGGGCTGTCATTGGAATCTTAGATACAAGGTTTTCATTTTCGTTACACAGGAGAATTGAGTACAATTTTGAAAAGAGAGATCCTGCCTGTGATAATTTAACTCATTCAAAAAAAAGAATGAAGAAATATAAAATTCTGACCAAAACTTTTAGAAATGCACATACCTAATTTGTATAGTAGAGATATGTGTGATTTACATTTTTGCATGGACTACGATTGTCTCCTTTTTTACTTCATATCAACATATTTTCAAGTAATTGGTGACTTATGAATACATAATTATAACTAGAGTATTATTTTTAAAAAATCATTTCAAATGAAAGTAATCATCTCAAATCTCATCAGTTTTGAGGTTTGACTCTCCTTATCAGAAGACAAGTTTTTTAAATAGTAGTGAAATTGTATACCTATTAACTTTACCCTTGACATATGTTCTGATTCAAAATTCATTCTTTTGGCCACACTAGCTTCTGTCTTGTAGCTTCAGATATTTCCTTATCATAATCAAATTAGGGTGTTATAAGTTGCTTTCCGAGCAGGTTGGTAGAAGGTTAAAGTACCCAGACTATTCTGTCTGCAAAAGTATTTTCATGATGAAGCAGTGTAAGATGAGTTATGTATAATTTTAAAATGCAAAATTGATAGAAATCAAGAAATTATTGTATCAACTTATGAAGACTTTTATCACCTGTAAAGTAGCTGTTCAAAAGCATTTGTACTGGATATACAGATGAGAGAATAACATTTTCCTTTCTTTGGCTTGATTCACATTTCACAGAGCCCTGGGGATTGTTGTCTGAGACTACACTGTGATGAGCTTTGGCACAGACTGTTCATTGATCAGGTTTTAAAAAGGGCAAGTTGGGCTTCCCTGGTGGCACAGTGGTTAAGAATCCACCTGCCAGTGCAGGGGACACGGGTGCAAGCCCTGGTCCGGGAAGATCCCACATACCGTGGAGCAGCTGAGTCCGCGAGCCACAACTACTGAAGCCCGTGCACCTAGAGCCGGTGCTCTGCAACAAAGAGAAACTACCTCAGTGAGAAGCCCGCACACAGCAACGAAGACCCAATGCAGCCCAAAATAAATAAAATAAATAAATTTAAAAAGGGCACGTTTTTGGCAGAAGTAACTTACATAGAAGAGGAATGCTATGTTTACACATGTGCACTCAATAAAACCCTTCAAAGAGCTTGGGCTGAGATACTAGGATTCCTCACTTGACCCTACGCTCAGTCTCTGGATGTTGATTGTTTGGAGCCCTTCTTTTGTTGTGTCATTATCACATAGGCCTTTTCATATTCCAGAAAATGGTACTTTTGATCCATATATCAAAAGTTATTAGAGTACAGTGAATAGTCATTCACATCCTGTGCACTTTCACTTGAGACTTATTAAGAATAAGAACTGTATTCAGATCTGCTTTCCCCTAGGATTTATCGAACACATAACCATCTTCTTCATGGTAGCCACCAATCATTCTTTTATATATTTGTAACCCTTGGTTAGTTCTGTTAATCAGAAATGACAATTTAGACTTCCCCTTTTTTCCTTTATTGTGTACAAGTGGTGTTAAAAAGTGTGCTTTAAGTGGATAATGTATTAGGATGAGCCAAAACTAAGTCTCATAAATTCCCCAAATTAATAAACAGGACAAACTAACATCAACCACATGGGCCTACCATTTCTGTACTCTTTCCTCGTGGGGCTTTGCAGTGATTTCTCCTTTCACCTGGATAATTTTGTCTTTTATTGCCATCACTTCTCCTGGCCCCCAACCAATGCCCACTCCCCTAGCCACCCTCACGTATGTCCACTAAATCTTGCTTGGAAAAGTGTTTTTCACTCAAATTCTGCCCTCCTCTTTGTAAGATGCTTTTCAGTTTCAATAACTATTACTCTCTCTCTCTCTCTTAGTTGGACTAAGTTTCTCAAGAATAAGGATCAAATAGTTGCTACCTTGACAGCTTTCTTCATACTTCCATGCATATCACCTAATCTTGTATATAATAAGTACACCATCTCTAATACATGAATATAAATTAATCTATTCAGTATCCCTTACCTGTTTTTTCCTCTTGTCACTACTTTAGATGTGTAATTCATCATAAAGTTTATGTCGCACGTGCATTCCTTTTTTGTAAAGGTTATTTCACACATATTCATCTTATTCTTGATGCCTTCCTATCTTGAATTCCCTTTTCATCTTTTCTTTAATTCACGAAGTATTTGTTGAGTGCCTGCCATGTACTGGGCACTGTAAGAGTCACTGACGAAATACAGTTGAGAAACCTTGGCTGCAATCATGAAGTAGATGATTGTAAAGGAGCTCATTATCATCCTGGGTCAAATCAAATCTCTTTAAAACCAAAAACAAAGGGTCCTATTCATAGTCTTGGCCTTTTCTCTCTGCAGCCTTTTTCATTATGTCACCTTCTTCCCTAACCTCTACTTTTATCTATGTGGAGATTATGCTTAGAGTATTGTCTCCATCCCTGACTTCTCTCTTGGGTCCCAGCTATGTCACCACACCACTACAACACCTGTGGGCTAGTGTTCATTGCTCAACACTGTATACTTATAAAGGAGGTCACTCTGGTAACTGAAAGAATCTTTGATTACTGTAACTTTAAACTGAGGCTTTCAAGTGCGGGGGGAAATGTGGTGCAATGGTTAAGCCTATGACATACACACCCTACTATATATAAAATACATGACTAATAAGGACCTACTGTATAGCACAGGAACTCTACTGAATACTCTGTAATGGCCTATATAGGAAAAGAATATAAAAAAGAGTGGATATATGTATATGTGTAACTGATTCACTTTGCTGTACACCTGAAACTAACAACATTGTAAATCAAGTATACTCCAATCAAAATTAATGAAAAAAAAAAGACTATGCCCTATGAAAGCAGACAGCTTGGATTCAGATCCTAGCTCTGTCACCGCTGAGCTGTGTGGTTTGGACAAGTTACTTGACCTTTCTATATCTGTCTCCTGTCTTTTAACTGGGGGTTCGTGAAGGCACTAACCTCGTACGGTTATTGTGAGAAATAAATAGTTTAATATAGGTTAACAATCAAAATCTGTGTGACGCATTACGGTATCTGTGTGTTATCTTTCTGTTATCCTTAAACAGATGATGCAAATTACACATAGGTCAGATTCTCACACCCCCTACCCACTGTTCTACTGTCTTCTTCTTTATCTGCTGAGTTACATTCACCTCATTCAAAAACAGTCCTTTATTCCTGCCTTACCCCTAGGCTCTTCATGACATTTTTTTTTCTTAAATTCCATATATATGTGTTAGCATATGGTATTTGTCTCTCTCTTTCTGACTTACTTCACTCTGTATGAAAGACTCTAGGTCTATCCACCTCAGGATATGGAGAGGGGGAAGGGTAAGCTGTGACAAAGCGAGAGAGAGGCATGGACATATATACACTACCAAACGCTAGGTAGACAGCTAGTGGGAAGCAGCCGCATAGCACAGAGAGATCAGAAGCTCGGTGCTTTGTGACAGCCTGGAGGGGTGGGATAGGGAGGGTGGGAGGGAGGGATACGCAAGAGGGAAGAGATACGGGAACATATGTATATATATCTAACTGATTCATTTTGTTGTAAAGCAGAAACTAACACATCATTGTAAAGCAATTATACTCCAATAAAGATGTTAAAAAAAAAAAAAAGTCCTTTGGTGACCTTCAAGTATATTCCTGAAGAGAATGACATTTTAGGATTGGCTATTACCACCTTTTAAAGAGACATCATTTGGGGGCACAGTACAACAGACCATGCTATAGGGATGTGAGGGAGAATCCAGGGCAAAGGAACCCTTCAATACCAGCTGTCTCAGAAGCAGCAGCTACTTATAGAGGCTAAACAGCAAGTAATAAAATCCTTTGAGGCCCCATCTAAATTTCCAGGTTTATTTTGTAGCATCCCACCGTTCCTTAGCTATCTACTACTGGATTTATAACACTGCATATTTCCTTAATGAAGTGCTCTGTCCCCAAATAAACAATACAGATAATGTTCAACAGCTTGCACATCCCCCTGCCCCTGACTTTTTTCACCCAATGCACAGATACTTCTCTAGCCCTCCAGTGTGGGCCTACTGTCATTCTAATCCCCTTGGCCACAGATTACTCCCACTGTTTGATCACCACCTTGTCCCTGTACCTCTGCTGACCAGTTATTGCTCTTGAAACCTCTTATTAAATGCTCTCACTATTGTGCGGTTTCAGAATATTCTATGTTGGTCCCGTTTATAAGGAGTGAAGGGAAACACAGTGACCTGATTTGCTCTCCATCCACTAGAGGATGTGGAAATTGGCCCAGTGACAGTCTCTTGTAGTGCAGTCTCATTCCCAGGGACTAGACTTTTTCTAGACTCTATACCAGTGCTGAACTTGGTGCCCTCATCCAGCTACAAAGAGGTCCCTGGATTTTTGCTCCTTAAATGTTGGGCTTCAGGGGACCTTGCGGGAACCTGCAGTACAGCACTTGTGGAATCAAGTTCCATAAGTGAGGCATCTCTCAAGGAGGAAGTTTCAGAAGAGCCCAGAGATAAATGGGTAGCTCCTGCGTCTAGATATAAGCAATCTAATACACGGAGAACACCTTTGTCCCATGCTGCCTCACCTTCTCGGCAGTTCTTTGCAATATAACTAGTGACAGCAGAAAGTATGTTAATCAATGATATTTTCCAGAAATTGAACTTAAAGGTCACTTCAGCTTCTGAGCAAGTGGAAGTGAAACTGAATAATGTTCTAGTTATTTTACAGGAAAATACTTTTCTAATGCCATTCTTGGTATTGTTTCAGATTAGTCTGTTCCCGTAATCGCCACTTTTGCTTATGAATGTTCATCAATATACTTTATATGAATAATAATTTATAAATTGTTTTATATATCTTAAATTAATTATGTATGTTATATATATCATAGTTATAACAATATGTAAGACCCTATGTCTATTTCACAGAAAGTGAAATGTTTCAGAGATAGGATAAATAAGTTTACTTGAAATAATTTCTAAATATTTTCTAAATAATTATAAAGCCTCTCACAGTACTCATCCCAGGAATATTAAATATTTTCCTGTGGTTGCAAATAGATTGATGTAAATGGATGTAAAATGTTTCATCTCTACCTATCTATCTATATAGATAGATAGATAGATCTTTAGTATGTGACATTTTCTATTCCATGAGTTCTTAAGGATGATTTTATTAGAGCAAATTAAGAGAAGGAAACAATTTTAAAAACTAGAACCCAGAGTCAATTTAGTTTGTTTGTTTTGCTTTTGTCAATTCACTCTTACTCCTGTCGGTTTTTTATTTCTTTTGTGAGTATTTATAAATCTCCTGGCTTGTCTCTTGATGAGATTTTAAGTAAGGGAGATTATTTATATTACTTTTCTAAATAAGTATTTTGCTGGGGCAGGGGAGTCTTTTTTTCAAATGATTACTTTTAAGTGTCATTTATGAGGACCAGCCAGGCTAATAGTGGTTTTCTGGGTAGATCCAAGGTCATTAAAAAAGTGTGACCTGGGCCAAGGTAGCACCTCCTGTTCCAGGTCTGTAGCTCAGGACTGAAGACAGGGAAGGTGGAACAGTCCTGAGGTTCTCGTGCATGTTCTTCTTTGGGGGCCCCTATAATTCCTGGGTTGTATCTGACGGCTCGCTCCTTCTCTAGCTCCGTCACTGGTTCCCCTTTCTCTTCCTCCCACTAATTGCAGTTTGCCGACAGTTCTGTTCTTTACTCTCTACGGGCTTTCCTCCCTGATCCATTCACTATCCTCATTTTCGTTATTATTTAAGCGAGAAAGACACATAAATTATTAATCCTGACCTCTCTCATGGTCTTGATCCCTCTGCCAGTGCTTTTCCCAGTAAACCCCAGTCTAAGGCAATTGATCATCCACTTAACAAGCAGTTTAAATTCTTAGTATGATCTCATCATGTACTTTCTTCTATTACGGCTGTGATTTTGTACACACAAGTGTTTACACTATCTCATGGTGGAAAGGGAGCACACTTTGGAGTCACAATTTATTATTTGGGAAAATTCGTTGTTATTTAACTCTACCAGCTTTGGTATACTCATATATTGAAGTGGGGTAAATGACAGCGCTGTATTCAAAACACATGTGAGTATTAAATGAGAAAATGTAAATAAAGAATCTCTCCCAGTGCCTGACACCATTGTTACTTAATAAATCAACACTAATAGTTTTATTTCTTCTCACCAATATTCATTAAGCGTGTTTTACTGTTTACAAAAGCCTTGAAATGCCAGGATACAGACTTTGGATTTTATTCTGCAGGCAACTGGGAGTCACTAAAAGTTTTTGAACGATGAAATAACCCAAAAATTAATATTTTAGGAAGATGAACCTAGGAATAATTTTCAAGGAGACCAGCTAAGAGACTCTTTATAGATAAAATAAGGTCTGGACTAACTCGCCGGTGATGAGAATAGAAAATAAGGGTACTAGAGAAATACAAGGCTATCATATCAGACTTTTACTGTTTGTTATTTATGTATTTCACGATTTTGCCCTGTATAGTCAAAGCATTATTATTATGATGGGAACTTTGCTCTCAGCCTGACTCACAACTGTTTTATATTCCTCTCAGAGCATAGATGTGTTAGCATTAAAACTTTCTCATTGACGTTATGCTTTTTGAAACCAATGTATATTGTTTCCAGAATTCACAATATCTTCCCACGTATAAGGTCTGAGGTCACACTTGATCTCAGCAGGATATAACATATCTCATGAATTTTTTCCTGCTAAAGGAAGTTTTAAATATTTCAGGTTGCGAAAATAATCTTTAGATACAGAGGATGGAGAGTTTGTGTAGACAGCAACTTGCAGGCAGATATCACGGAACTGGAAATATAAGCCAATGACTATCTTAACTAAATATTTAGTTTGTGAAATAAAATAATGAGTCCTTATTTTGTTGTCATGTATATTTAACATTTAGCATCCGGTATTTCTCCTGCTGTTCATTCTTTTGTCTTTTTTTTTTTAATCTTTTGGTATCCTGTCTATTTTTCAAAAGCTAATACAAATCTCACGTTCTTCATCAGAATAACAATTCATGAAACATAAATCAATTCGGTAACTTATTTTCCCTGTCACACATATTCACATTTTATAATAAATTATTTTAATTTAAAATACATTTTATACCTCTAGCAAACCATCCACTCCTAGGGTGGAGATGTATGTCCACATCTGGTTCATTCTCCTTGACACCTAGCATAGCAATCAGTCTTTGCTGATTTGTAATTACAAGTGAAAAAAAAAACGAAAAAATCAAAGTAGACCTGTGAGAGTCAAAAATAAGATCCTGAGTCAGATGTAGCATCAGCAAACTATTATTTTGTTTAAATAAGTAATGAAATAGATACTTCAGCTATTCTTTTTAATTTTAGAAAGAATCTGAAAATCATAGAATGATTATTCTTCTCTTAATCAAAGACATCTAAAATAAGTCTCGTAGATAGTAGTTATTTAATTAAAAAAGATATGTTAGGTAGTAGTTGAACTTTGTGTACCATTTAGTCAATAAACTATGGAAATGGTTTAAGTACTCTATTTTGGCTTTAGATTACCTGCATTTGAAAGACTGTTAAGAACAAAAATTACTATGTGAAAGTAGCAGACAACCTGTTAGTTTAGGAAATAGTACTCCTAAAATTCAGTTTTACATTCTAATAAGTATATTGAATTTGTGCATATCCAACACGGAATTTTGGAATTTCTGCAACATGGGTGTATTTTGTTCAAACGCATTTAAGAGAACTAGTACCTGAGGGCTTTTGTTTGTTTGTGTGTTTGTTTGTTTTAATTCCAGCCTGGGGAATAGAGGGTAAACCTGATAAATTGTCAGTCTCAGGATACCTATTTTGAAATGCCTGTAATTAAAAAAATGATAAATAGTAAAATAATTTTTTGTCTCATAGACTTGTGATATTTCAGAATAAAAAAAACCAACTTGAGAGAATGTCTAGTCCAGCTGCTTAATTTTACAGAGAGGACTGAGGATGAAGTAATGTGAGTTCTTCCTTCCCTCCCTCTCTCCCTTACTTCCTTCCTTAAACATGAAAGAACAACTTCTGTATTCAAAATTGGTGCTGAATGTTTGGAGAGGAATGGCCCCAGGCTTGAGTAATTCATGATCCACATCTATAAGACACTGGTTGTAGTGTGTTCAGAGGCACACAACTGAGTCATCACAAAGCTGAGTTTATAGCTGACGTCTCTTCACTCCTAGAGGGGCAGACATCCTACGTTTTACGGATGTCGACAGATGATTTAGCAAATAAATTTAATGCGTTCTGCGAGAATTGTCGACACTTAGATCCAGGCAGGGTGATGACTGCTAGTCACATAATCATGACCATTTCTGAAAGAATATATTAATTTTCTTATCTGATAATCAAAAGCTCTGTTCTGATCACCAATGCTATAGAGCTGCACTTGACCTGATCTCTATCTACTTTCATTATTTAAAAAAGAAAAGGGTACATTTATCAATGTATACCTTATATTAGCACTATAGAATTTTTAATCTATATATTCATGTATACACACCCTTATATATACATATATATGCATATATCTGAAGGGGAACAAATATGTCACCCTCTGAAACTGCCTCTTTGGCATAAGGCTTATCTTGCCCTGGTTCTTTTTAAGAGACAACAGGTGTAAGAGAAGCTCTGAAAATCTAATAGAAGTTACCCTTTTGTAAGAGAAATTTACATTTATAAAGGAAATATCCATTTGTAAGGGTGTCTTCCACTCTTTACCGGGAAGAGAAGGGTAGCCGAATCTTAAACTCTTTTTGCTGGAGAAGGCCACAGACTTACATCTGTTTGTTAAGGACTGGTGTCCAACTGCACATACCCCCCCCCACCACCAAAATGCTAAGTAATAGGTAGATTATACTGGCAGAGATGGGTCTTTTCCACATTTTTAAAATATGAAACTCTGGTACAAAATTCTGTCAAGCCATTCAACTGTAGTGTAGACTTTAATCCAAAATAAATGTTCTTATCAAAAGTATTCATGTTAATAGTATCCTCTGCAGTTACCGGTTTGTTGTTTATAGTTCTTTGTCTGTAGGAGGTAGCCTTATGTAAAATGTTGCCACTTTCCAATCATCATTTGGGTGTGAACGAAGAGAAAGAGATAACATTTTTACACAATATCATGCTTTCTGGATGTGGTCACCTTTAATAATAGAAACCAAAAGAAACATTTCCCGAAGTTCTACCAGGAAGCAGATGTGCAGTCTTATTTTTCTCTTAATCATGTATTTATTTATTGCATTACATCTTTCAGTTGTGGATATTTTCCTGTAGAGGGAAATTCCATCCTTCCTGGAATAATAATTCCCCAAATTTTATATGTATTTTTTTCAACTGATGAGTTGATGTGAAAATACAGTCTCCCTCCTTAAATGTATCAGTCTTTTGATCATATCTCTATATAGGGAGAGCTTGAGTGCTTATAACTCTTCCTGAGGATATTTCTGTGGTATCAAAAAAAAAAAATCCAGGGAATTTTAGGGGAAAGTAATCATATTTCTACTAAAATTCAAACAAATGGATCTCCAACAATAGAAGCAGTTTCATGGAAAATTTTAGTAACATCTAAAGGTGAAAATTTATAGTAACTCAACCTCCTATCATTCTAGCTTTTTCATTTCTCTTCTTTACTCCTGCTGAAATGATTTGTCTCCATCAGAACATCCCAGCCTTGGCTGTCCTCCATCTTTCCAGAATCTCTTGGTTTCACTTATCTATGTATCCAGCCTAGATCTCCAGATCAGGCATTTCAAACAAAACTTTTCAGCCTACTGTAACATCTCATATGCTGATGTAGTTGACATAGTTTCCTACATAATGATGCATATACTTGTCTGAGCTCTTCGATCTTCACATGGGTTTCTATTCGTCTGGGTCTAATGAATTACCTGCTGGTTCACTAGCCCGTCCTTAATGGTGGATATTACTCTGGACCAAATAATTTGTGTTGATCTCAGAACAATGTTCAGACAACTTTTGACAAATTTAATAATTTATACTCACCTTCGCAACACCTATACACCATCATTCAGACTATGGTATGATCACTTGTTTTGGCCACAGTCTGTTACATGTTCCACCCTCCTGTACAAAACCTCCAACTCATGTTTCTTTATATCTTCCTGGCCTCCAAACATAAAATGTGTAAAATAAAACAGGATTTTATTTTCTTAACCTCTTTATTTCTTTTGTCATAATTCAACTAGTAATCTGAATTTAATTAACAATCATCCCTAATGCAATGTAGAACATGTGTTTTGGGCTTAGTCTACCTGGGCTCCCATCCTGACTCTGTCACTTACTGAATTGTAGCTTTGGACATTTTTATCTTTTCTGTTTTAGTTTCCAGAACTGTAAAATGGAGTAATAAGAATATTTAACAGGTTAATGTGGGGATTAAATAAATCAATGAGTTCTCAACTTAGAATAGTGTCTGTTCTTTAGTTATCCCTGCATAAATGTTAGCTGCTGTTATTATCACTTTCCTTTGCTATTTATTTCCAGTTAGTTCAGCAAGTTTTCTTAAAATTTCCCTTCTTTTTATTCTCACTGCCTACACCATGATTGAAACCTTCATGGTCTTTTGCCTGTATTATTTTATTAGTCTCCTAATTCATATTCCTGTTCTCATTTAATCATAAGGTCTAACTAACTTAGAATGTTCCATTCTGAAACCTTTATCTTGGTTAGGAACACTGTATTTGGCAAGATAAAGGTTTTATAGAAAAACACATAATCTAAGCAAAACTAAAAATGGCATTAAGTGTCATGAGTATGTATATACATGTGTGTGTATGTGAAAGAAACTTTGTACTAAATAAAAGTGAAAGCAACCTCATTCTAACCAAATTAGATACTCATGGTTATTAAACCTCCTTGTGTTGCTAATCATCTTGTTTGTACCTTCCTTGTTGATTAAAAAACTACTGAAGCATGTGATATGCTTGGGTATATATTTATATAATTTTCTGTTAGGGAGACCATAAACTTTTTAAAATTTGTGAAGCAGTTTGCATTTTCCCTTGATTTATATATCTATTTTCTCTACCATATCTTCTCTCCATAAAATGGGACTCCTTATAACACACTTATTCCTGTTTTACATGAGAGAGATCAGGAATAGTTGATGCTCTTTTGTTTAAAGGGAATGACCAGAACTGGACTTAAATGTGAATTTTAAAAAATTGTTGTACATATGCATCAAGTTACTAAAAAATCACAAGTAGGGCTTCCCTGGTGGCGCAGTGGTTGAGAATCTGCCTGCTAATGCAGGGGACACGGGTTCGAGCCCTGGTCTGGGAAGATCCCACATGCTGCGGGAGCAACTGTGCCCGTGAGCCACAACTACTGAGCCTGCGCGTCTGGAGCCTGTGCTCCGCAACGAGAGGCCACGATAGTGAGAGGCCCGCGCACCGCGATGAAGAGTGGCCCCCGCTTGCCACAACTAGAGAAAGCCCTCGCAGAGAAACGAAGACCCAACACAGCCAGAAAAATAAATAAATAAACTGTGGGGTTTAAAAAAAAAAAAAGTGAAAAAAAAAAAAATCACAAGTAATGAAACCATTGTGGGTAAGGCACGACATCATCAGCTGTACTCTAATGCCACTGTTGTCATCCATTCCCTGTCCAGAGTGATGGCAGAATCCAGTTTAAGTGCTTTAAATTGGTATGACCTGGGTTTAAATCTAAATTTGCAGCTTAGATCACACTTATTTTACCCACACGAAATTATAACATCACCTCTTTTCTCATACCATATCTTATGTCTATTGAAATATTACCCACTCTCAAATTCCAGCTTAAATGCTATCCTGACTATGAAATTTCCACTCCATTCCCCTCCCATCTCAGTCAAGAAATAATTTTTAACAATTTAGTTCATATTTTATACCTCTTTTATAGCACTTACATTCTGTCTAAATTATAGCTGTTTGTATACATGTTTTTTTTAAGTACACTGTTATTCCCTTTAGTAAAGGACCACTTTTTTTTTTTTTTTTTTTTTGCGGTACACGGGCCTCTCACTGTTGTGGCCTCTCCCATTGCGGAGCACAGGCTCTGGACGCGCAGGCTCAGAGGCCATGGCTCACAGGCCCAGCCGCTCCGCGGCATGTGGGAACCTCCCGGACCGGGGCACGAACCCACGTCCCCTGCATCGGCAGGCGGACTCTCAACCACTGCGCCACCAGAGAAGCCCCAAGGACCACATTTTGTTGACCAACTACAAACAGAGTACAGTGGAGTTGAATCTTATACAGGTTCTAAGTTCAATATTTAAAGTTAAAATTTCATGTTTTCAATATTATCCTGAGAAGTCACTAAAGTAATACATAAAATGTATTATATAGCATTTGTGTGCCAGGCTAGGAGCTGACATTCGGTATCTCAAAAATACATAACACTGAAAGTTTTCCTTCTACATCGAATCAAGTCACTGACTTTTTACTTCAGCACAGATGAAGTAATTGGCTTGTATTTAGAGGCTGTGTTGTATGAAAAAAAATCCATGCCTCTTTAAACATGAAAATCAAATACAGCTTGAGGAGATGTTTAGACTATGAGAACCGAGAATGACTAAAGGGATTTCTTTTTTTTTCTCCTCAAAATTATTTTTAAAAAGCTAAGTGGTCTAAAAATTCTTTCTATCTTCTTGGTTTTCATGAAATTTGGTTGCCTACTTTCAAAAGGGTTTGGATAGGTAAGTAGGTAGATAGATAGATCGACAGATAGATGGATAGAGAGGTAGAGGTTTGGGTAAACATATACTAGCTTGGAGGACTATATCAAATTTTAAAACTTCTGTGCATCAGAACAAACAACAGAGTGAAAAGGCAACCTATGACACAGAAGAAATAATTGCAAATCATATATCTGAAAAGGGTTAATATCCAGAATATATAAAGGACTCCTACAACTCAATAACGTCAACAACAACAAAAAAACTGATTGAAAAATGAGCAAAGGATTAAATAGATATTTATTCAAAGAACATTTAGAAATAGCCAATAAGCATATGAAAAGATGCTCAATATCACTAATCATTAGAGAAATGCAAATCAAAACCACCATGAGTTATCACTTCACATCTATTAAGATGGCTACTGTCCAAACAACAGAAAATAACAAGGGTTGGTGAGGATATGGAGAAATTGGAATCCTTGTGCACTGTTAGTGGGAATGTAAAATGATCCAGCCGCTTAGGAAAACAGTCCAGAGTTTCCATTAAAAAATTGGAAATATAATTACCACATGATCCAGCAATGCCACTTCTGGGTATATATCCCAAAGACCTGAAAGCAGGGTATCAAAGAAATATTTGCACACCCAAATTTATTGTGGCATTATTCATAATAGCCACGAGGTGGAAACAACTGAAATGTCCATCAGTGGATAAATGGACAAACAAAATATGGTGTGTATATACAGTGGAAAGTGATTCACCCTTAAAAAAGAAGGAAATCCTGTCACATGCCACAACATGGATAAACCTTGAAGACATTATGTTAAGTGAAATAATCCAGTCACAAAAAACACATGGTGTATGATTCCAATTCTATGAGGTGTTTAAGTAGCCAAACTTATAGAAATAAGAAATTAGAATGGTGGTTTCAGGGACTGAGGGGAGGGAGAAATGGGGGATTATTCAATGGGTGTAGAGTTTCAGTTTTGTAAGATGAAAAAGTTCTGGAGATCTGTTGCACAACAATGTGAATATACACAACAATACTAAGTTGCACACTTAAAAATGGTTAAGATAATAAATTTCATGTTACATGGGTTTTTGTTTACCTAAATTAAAAATGATTTAAGAACACTAGTTGAGGGCTTCCCTGGTGGTGCAGTGGTTAAGAATCCGCCTGCCAATTCAGGGGACATGGGTTTGAGCCCTGCTCTGGGAAGATCCCACATGCCGCGGAGCAACTAAGCCCATGCACCACAACTGCACTCTAGAGCCCGCGTACCACAACTACCGAGGCCATGTGCCACAACTGCTGAAGCCCGCGCACCTAGAGCCCGTGCTCCGCAACAAGAGAAGCCACAGCAGTGAGAAGCTTGAGCACCGCAACAAAGAGTAGCCCCTGTTCACTGCAACTAGAGAAAGCCCGTGTGCAACAATGAAGACCCAACACAGCCAAAAATAAATAAATTTAAAAAAAAAGAATACTAGTTTAAATAACTAGTTTAAATCTAGGATGCGTGGCATTATACAATGTAGTTGCTCAGTTCAAATTATTATTCAAGACAGGCTTTGCAATAGAAACATTGTTAAAAGAGCAAACTTTTACTCAGAGAGACCTTCATTCAAATCCATGCTCTGATACTGACTGACTATATGACGTGAAACCTAGTTTACCTTCTCTGAGCATCAGTTTCATCACAAGCTAATTTGGATTAAAAATATCTACCTGAAGCAGCTTGAAATGAAAATCATTGAGTTTAGCACATAGTAAGCATTCAAAAAAGGTTGTTTATTATCATTATTATTGATGGTTCCATTTAAAAAAGGTTTATAACTTAACAGTGCAAGTTCAAGGCTTCTTTGTTAGAAGAGGCATCTGTGACTTTACTCATTTCAATTTATATTTGGAAGATAGGCAGGACTTACTTTTTTTTTCCAACTGTTTTTGAAAGGGCATTCAGACATGAAATGCTTGATTATTTACTTGAATCAGGATTGAAACACTTGGCTAGTTGAAGGCAATTCTGGGAATTAGAAAAAGGGCCCCTCTCTGAATGACTGAAGCTGGGTTTCTGAATTGGGTCTTTCAAAAATAATAGGGTTCTTTGCCCATTTTCCATGAATTTACATTTTTCATAGAACATTGCTTTGGATCAGATAAAATTTAAGTAACATCTCTCATTTTTTTCATTACTTTATTAATCGCTCTCACTCTCCTTAAATCCTTTCTGTTGGACACTGGACTCTTTCTTTCCTTATTTATTTTTCCTATCATGTGTACTCTCTTTACATAGCCTTTGTTTTTTTCAGATTCCAGTTCTTATTTTTCAAGTGTGACAAATATACTGTCATGAATTTTTAGAAATTTAGCTTTATTTTACTCTTCACTTTCTCACAAGCACTATGTTCTTTGCTTTGCGAGAATTTTCTTACTAAATTATGATTCTGTTGTGTGGTGAGTGATATTATTTTCTACCTTACACAGATGAGGAAACTGAGGCACAGAGAGATTACATAACTTGCCCAAGTTCCCGCCTACTAAGTGTGAAGAATGGGATGTGGACCCAGGAGGTTTGATTCCAAGGCTCAGGCTCTCCAGTGCTACACAAATATTACCTCATTTTCTTGAAGAGGCACTTTCAAAGACTGCCTTTTTTTCCCTTTCCTTTACTCTCTCTGTGTTTTACATTCCTACTCATTTCTTTTAGGAATTTCCCCCTTCCCTTCAAAATGTAGATTAACATTTTAGAATATACTGCTTTCCCTCTCCTGTTCTGCCTTTCTTACCGCATCTTTGTCCTTGCAGGTCACTAGCTCACTGCTGGGGATGTCCTTGGCCTCTGAACCTTTGCCTTGTGACATTCATTTGCTGACTCAGTTCCTTTACTTCTGTCTTCCAAGGAGTCTGAGCAATTTAAATGTTACTTTCCTCTCAGTCAGTTCCAAGATGATGTTTGCCTCTGCTAAGTGTATTTCCTTTAAGCCACTGGGACCTTCTGTTCTGCAGATTGCTTTTTGGTGCATTTGGAATGAAGTTGCCAAGTTTCTTTTTGTGCATATGCTCGCTTTTCACTTCCTGGAAACTTGACAGAGTTTCCACTCTTTTTCTACATTGTTCTCTCTTCACTCCGCTAGTATACCTCTGCCATATTGTTTTCTCTCCACCCCAGTTCCCTTCAGAATCCCTTGTCCTGAATGCTTCAATCTACCAGAAACTTCCACTGTCTTCTTTATTGTGGCAAGAGTTGCAGAGTTGTATTTTAATTAACTACAGTATGTCAGTCTGTGAAAACAAATGGCTATACATTCTGGAAACTTCAGCAACTAAATTTTGTTATTAATTTTTTACCTGATCTACTCCATTTGCTTCTTTCATTTCTCTTATAAGAATTGTGCTTTAATGATTCCCAAGAAATTCATAATGAGGATGTGGCTTTACGCAGTAATCACTGTATGTGAACTATGAGTGCTTATTGGTGCTGTGATTGAGGACGCAAATCATGTAAGAAATCCAGGGCAGTGGAAAGGTCACCGGGCATGCAGTCAGAAGATGCCAGTCCTTGCTGTTGGTGGTTCTTAATGTCAACTTTATTTTAGCTTCTATAGTATCTCCTCTTATTCTCAGCTTTGTTATTTGTAAATTGGAGGATTAATAATACCTAATTCCAAAGGTGAGGTTCAAATGAGACCAAAAGCACACGTGTTTTACAATTTGGAAATAGGTACACAACAGGTACAGATTATTATTAGATTGACTCTCAAAGCACAGAGATGAAAGTTTGTCAAGCACATAAAAATTTAAATGAAAATGAGTGGAAAATATGCCCAGAACTGTATAAGAATTTCATTTATTTAGTTTTCTATCAAGTATCAGGAGTTTTCTTAAAATTTTGAAATCTGCACTTTGGGTTTTATTTAATGGAAGAAAACTTCAGCATAGCCCTATAAATATTTGAGTGTGTGAGGGTGATGGTGACATGTTTTGCTGACCCAAATATCGTAATCCAAAAATGATACTATGTGGGTCGTTCACAGTTTCTTCATATGATAGGGTAGCTATTCCAGTATGATTCGTAGGGAAAACACAGATGGCCTACAAAGACATGGAGCAGCATGTGTTATTATGGATGAAGTTCCACCTGGGAATCCTTTCCTTCCTTCTGTGAGGAGTCATGTCACTCCCACAGGAATGGTGATTTCAAGGTTTTATGTCTCCCCACATGTCTAATTATATAAGTGATTCATTTACATTTTAATCTTTAAAAATACCATATTGCAAGTGAGCACATAGAATCACTGGAAGCCATATTAAAAGGATCTATTATCCCATTTTATTCCCTTCTGAAAACTGCTGAATTACTATACCATTTCAAGCCATTAATTAATGAAGACCTTTGTATGAACAAAATATGGAGGATAAAGCTAAATTTTTCAGTTCTTTTGAAAATTGAGCTTGAACTGTTAACATGATTCCAATTTTTAAAATTCTGTTGATTGCTTTGTCCTCTAGAATCGTGGTAACCATCTGAGTGGTCAAGTTGCTTGTATCTTATGCATACAGACTGATATCAGCTGTTTCCTGGGACGTGCCTCGCTCCATACCAGGTGAACAGATTTTTCACTTGTATCTTTATACTTCCCTTCCTAATTCTAGGGTTGCCTTCTTTTCTGCCTTATTGCAATTATTCTCTATAAACCTCTCCCCTTGGTACCAGGTTAAATAATAATGTTTCTTCTCTAGATTATTTATGTCCTTTGCCTGTTTGTAGATAGCTACTTTGCCCATCCACTTGTTGCCCTTCCAAGATGTGCTCATTTAGTGCTTTAATCTTTTATCATCAGTCATTTTTCTCTGCATCTTATTCACTGTTCCATCGTGTCCCTGAACTCCTTCCAGCTTCTCTGCACCTTTTGGGTAATGAGGTGCCTGGATCTGAGCACCAGGTCCGGTCCCATAAGTCCTGTCTAGGAGGGTCCCATTGCCTCCAGGCTGCTGTGATGCCTTCTTGTTCCCTGAGGTGCTCTTTAGAGAGGTGATGCCTGTCTCTACAGGCAGAGTCAAGCATGGCTTCATCGCCCCCGTTCTCCTATAGCTCCCTTCTGGCTAATCCTTTTTCCAGAGTGATAATTCCAATTTCTCTCCTCCCCCCCTCATTTTCTGGCTCTCTAGCTCTCGCTGTAAGTTTGTCCCTGTTGCTCTTTACTGCTTTTATTTTACTTATCCCGCCTGACTCATGATCTAATTCATCTGTTTATCTCCCCATTTCTCTCTTTTTCTTGATCTAACGCAACATCTTCCCAGTTCCACCATTTTCTACTTGGTGTTGATAACAATCTCTGCCACTCTGATTGCACACGCATCTATCTCTTAACCAGATTGACTTCTTTCACTCCTACATGGGAAAGATACGCTTATTCACTTATGTTTATCTAATATCTTACCTTGTCATTTTTTAATGAAATAATAAGTAGTTTGACATTATTCTGTTAGGCTTGAAAATTTAGTTTTATCACAGTTCCTCAGAGAAATGAGCTATACATTATGTTTAATACTACTGTTTGCAACTTAATAAAATGACATTTAGTTCAGTTTTTAATCCATAAATTATATATTTTGGGGAAAGATATGATAGGTATAATGTCTCTGAAGTAGTTACAATGTAAATCATGGTTTGTGTTTCTTAAATACTGTTAATCCTTTCTTCCTTCACTCCATTCTTCCCTGTCTTTCCTGCTTCCTTCCTCCCATCACATAATGGTCCTGAAATCCTGGCATCTGCAGGATAGCGTGAGGGAGAGAATGCAGCACCTGTGATTCTAGACCCTGCTCTAAAAGTGATGAACTGTGCAGCCACATTGAATCACTTATATCGTCACTTGTGTTCTCATACATAACAAGAGCTGGCTTCAAAAAAGTGATGATTAAGTGAGAATAAGACAGCATTTTATTCACAATTTATAGGAATATGAGAGATAACTCCTAAGTAAGTTTTGGGTCAAATTAAGGAGGACCTTGACAACTGGAAAAGTTTTATGTGAAACAACAGAAGGCTTCCCATTGCTTGTCAAATGAATTTTATCAAAACTTTCAAGAGTATGCATGTGGTTTGAGTAAAAATGGAGAATTGAAGTGAGGGAGGCTGGAAAGGTTGCTAGGAAAATGTTATAACAGTTCAGGAATTAGGTAGTAAAGACAGATAAAGATTAGAGCTTGGAGGAAAAGTTGAATCTAGTATTATGGATTTGGGAACCAACTTTAAAATCAGTGGCTGGTCAAAAGTGGTTGGACTGTCTTACCACCTGGAGTGTTTTTTATTTATTATTATTATTTTTAACATCTTTATTGGAGTATAATTGATTTACAATTGTGTTATTTTCTGCTTTATAACAAAATGAATCAGCTATACATATACGTATGTTCCCACATCTCCTCCCTCTTGCGTCTCCCTCCCTCCCACCCTCCCTATCCCACCCCTCTAGGTGGTCGCAAACCACCGAGCTAATCTCCCTGTGCTATGTGGCTGCTTCCCACTAGCTATCTATTTTACGTTTGGTAGTGTATATATGTCCATGCCACTTTCTCACTTTGTCCCAGCTTACCCTTTGCCCTCCCCGCATCCTCAAGTCCATTCTCTAGTAGGTCTGCGTCTTTATTCCCGTCTTGCCTGTAGGTTCTTCATGACCATTTTTTTTTTTTTAGATTCCATATATATGTTAGCATACGGTATTTGTTTTTCTCTTTCTGACTTACTTCACTCTGTAGGACTGACTCTAGGTCCATCCACCTCACTACAAATAACTCAATTTCGTTTCTTTTTATGGCTGAGTAATATTCCATTGTATATATTTGCCACATCTTCTTTATCCATTCATCTGTTGATGGACACTTAGGTTGCTTCCATGTCCTGGCTATTGTAAATAGAGCTGCAATGAACATTTTGGTACATGACTCTTTTTGACTTATGGTTTTCTCAGGGTATATGCTGAGTAGTGGGATTGCTGGGTCATATGGTAGTTCTATTTGTAGTTTTTTAAGGAACCTCCATACTGTTCTCCATAGTGGCTCTATCAATTTACATTCCCACCAACAGTGCAAGAGGGTTCCCTTTTCTCTACACCCTCTCCAGCATTTATTGTTTGTAGATTTTTTGATGATGGCCATTCTGACTGGTGTGAGAAGATATCTCATTGTAGTTTTGATTTGCATTTCTCTAATGATTAATGATGTTGAGCATCCTTTCATGTGTTTATTGGCAGTCTGTATATCTTCTTTGGAGAAATGTCTATTTAGGTCTTCTGCCCATTTTTGGATTGGGTTGTTTGTTTTTTTGATATTGAGCTGCATGAGCTGTCTGTAAATTTTGGAGATTAATCCTTTGTCAGTTGCTTCATTGGCAAATATTTTCTCCCATTCTGATGGTTGTCTTTTCGTCTTGTGTATGGTTTCCTTTGCTCTGCAAAAGCTTTTGAGTTTCATTAGGTCCCATTTGTTTATTTTTGTTTTTATTTCCATTTCTCTAGGAGGTGGGTCAAAAAGGATCTTGCTGTGATTTATATCACAGAGTGTTTCGCCTATGTTTTCCTCTAAGAGTTTGATAGTGTCTGGCCTTATATTTAGGTCTTTCATCCATTTTGAGTTTATTTTTGTGTATGGTGTTAGGGAGTGTTCTAATTTCATTCTTTTACATGTAGCTGTCCAGTTTTCCCAGCACCACTTATTGAAGAGGCTGTCTTTTCTCCATTGTGTGTTCTTGCCTCCTTTATCAAAGATAAGGTGACCATATGTGAGTGGGTTTATCTCTGAGCTTTCTATCCTGTTCCATCACCTGGAGTGTACTCATGGCTAATCCAGACTCCAGAATACCCCTCTGTGACTTGCTGAAATGGAGTATTTGGAGAGGGCGGCATGGAAACTGTAATTGTTACAAGCCCCTCAGTTACTTCGTATGCTCATAACTGGTTACAGAATTTTCAGGGGAAAGAGTTGTCATTGTCACAATAAGTTAATTTTAGGGTCTAGTGTGTTGAGGAAAAGAAAGAGTAACTAAAGGGGATTAATGGACCAAGAGACTAGGATCATGGAGGGAAAAACCTGGGCCTGCGATGAGGGAATGATGTGGTTAACCAAGCAGGTAGACACAATAGGCATGGTTGGTGGGAATGGGTGAAGAAGTTCAAGTGAGGAATTTGTGAGACACCTAGGAATTCTGAGCTTTTGTTCTTAGTAGAATAGAAAAACTTCCGAATGGTATTGCAAATCAGTGTGCTTTAGGTAACTAAAGTGAAAAGTTGAGAACAGAATATTGTTGGGGAACGGAACTACACCTCTGGCCGGCAGAGATTTGGTTGTTTAGTTCTCTTTTGTTTTCCCCAAACAGTGGTGATGCATGTGAAGCTATAAATTAATGCTTTTCATTTACTTATATGTATTGGGAAAGCAAAATCAAAAAGTAAATGGCTAATCATCTTCGGGCACAGACATCAGAGTGTTAGTGTGAGCACTTAAGAGAAAATGTATAGGGTTTAGGAAAGGGTCAAATCGTGGAGAAAAGATGCATAAATTGTACAGTGGGGGCCTGTTTAGGGATACCAAATTGTTAACTTCTTTGCAGAAGCATTTTTTAGGAACTTAGTCTTACTTGGGAAAATGAATGAAAAAATCTTTCTGTTAATACTTTGAAAATAGCCAGTCTTTTATTCAAGTTATTTTCATTTAGTATACTACACCAGTATTTCAACATTAACATCAAAATTGTGACCTTGTTTGAGATTAGTGTTCTTTATTTACTGCCACGTTTTTAGTATTGACTTTCTTTAGCCATCGAAGCAAATAAGAATGAATCTTTATTTCACAAAATGAAGAAAGAGAATCAAAACACAGATCTTTAAAAAAAAAAAAATCTGACTTAAAAAAGTAGGCTTGTGTTGGGGATAGTAAGACTTTCTATATCTCAAAGTGGCATTTGTTTCTGAAGCATGTCAGCCTCCCTGCACAGTGACTTATTGTGTTTATCTATAAAAAGAAAAATAAACTATTATGCAAACTCAGTTCCATTTGGAAACTGTAGTGCCGAGTGTTAATGGCATCATTATTTCAAACAAAATCTGTTAGAACCATTACTTTTTGTCATAGGTTTCATGTGGGAATTTCCATGAAGAGTTTGTAGTCTATAAGACATTCACATGGCATAACTATTTTCTTCTTACTATCTATTATGCTAATGATTTTCTGGGTAGACACATTGGTCCTTTTATAAAAAAAGAAGTCAATTTCTTAACCTTTGCTAGCTGTCTTTCTGAATGTATCCCTTATACCAATTGAATATGGGTGATATATTGGTGATATCTTTGGAGGGAAATGTAAACAACACATGAGGGGATGGAGTTTGCCCATAAGTTGGTAAGCACCTTAAAAATTTTCAATATTGAATTAAAATGTCATCAAGACAATAAGAATTAAAGAGAGACTTGTTTTTCTCAAGAGAGAATTTTGGAACTTTGTTAACTCTTGAAAGTACACTTGTTCTTTCAGGTTGGTAGAATCAAGCTCTAGCATTCTATGAAATACGTAAAAGTTGAAGACTGCTTTGTTATATTAAGAATTACTTATCTTATGGCATAATATAAGATATAAATATAGTAACACCTTATTTTGTCTACATGTAGCACTTCTAAGCTAATATATATAAAATATACATGTCAGAAGTAGGTGATTAAAAACTAGCAATCTTCAGAAGAAAAATCAACATAATTGAATAAATCCAGATAAATTTGGACTTAAAAGCATATCAGGTAAAATAAAGGGAATTGTATACATGTGATGAGTCATATTGTTTTTTCATGATTTCAACAGCTCAGTGTTAAATTGTTGTTGATTAAGGTACCTCAGTTTTTTAACGAGAAATCAAAGGCTGTTTACTTGTTGTTCTATGATAGGTGCAAAGTCCACTATGGTAATATAAGATGCTTTAATAATTTGCATTCTATTAAAGAGCTAACCTTCATTAGAAATAAATATCTAAAATAAAATAAGGCATTCATATCTGTAAATGTGATACACCTAGAAGGTAAAAAAAGCTATAATTATATTATTATGCTTTTTCAAATAATAAATGTTTCACAGTCACTAAATATATAAATGAATTATTTACAAAGTGTCTTTAATAAACACCATCACTAGGGGCTGCTCACTGATTTGTCTATAATTAAGGATTCATGTACTCTTGCATATTACCTCCTTGTTGAAAACACATTAAGTTTCGGTATGACCAGGTGTTATCAGAGATTTAATACGTACCCATGGAAAAGAAATAACTAGTTGACCCATCAGGGAGATTAAAACTAACGCCATTGCCTCATGAGTACTAAGCTCTAATGGACAAGTTAACTAGCCTCCTAGTGATTTAGTGCACAGTAAGAAATGTATTTTATTAAGTATTACTATCTCTTAGCAACATTTTTTAAATTACAAGAGAAAATAAAAATATTTATATCATGCTTAATGTTTAGAGGTGAAGTGTATTGATAGCTTCATCTCACATTTAAAAATATTTTTTAAAAAAGTCAGATGGATTGGCAGGATGTATAGATAAAGCGAATTTAGAAAACTGTTAATCATTGAATCCGGGTGTGAGTGTATGGATGTTTGCTGTATATTTTATGTTTTATAAATATTAAAAATATTTAAAAATTTTATAATAAAAGTTTGGAAAAACATTTGCAACATAGGCTATTACATCATTTTTGAAAGCAATCAATGTGATAAAATATGAAGGGAGCTGCCAATAATAACATGATATAATTCCTTATAAGTAGGAAGACAAGCTATGCTGTATTTTAATATGTGAAGTATATTTTTAAAGTAAATTTGAACTTTAGCTAAATTCCTTTCAGATGTATATATTTTTTGAAAACAGATTTTACTCTTTTCTCTTTAGATTATGTGTTTAAACCTCATTATTTTTTATGGTTGTTTATTATTCAGAGATAACCTAAAGTTATCACCTTGTGTTGTATTTTCATCAATGGGCCTATTCCATTTTATGGTCCTTCTGGTACGTTTACAAAGGGCACTTCATGCTGCACTTCTACTTTCCTATAAATGAGGAAACAATCCGTACTACTGTATTTCAAATCATTGCCGTCCCAGCCATTACTTCATTTGCAGTGAAAAGCACAAATAAACTGGGCAAGTACATTTCATACATGTTCATTTCTAAAGCGTTAATAAGTAAATGCCTGTTGGCCTTTGCACAGAGGAAGTGGCACACCCCCCCACATGGTGGAATTTGTGTACTTCTCTGTCCATTCCCCTCACATCTATTAGTCCTTCTGGGTTTTGTTCCATCTTTCTTTAAAATAAAATATTTAAGCAGTCTATTAAAAGTTACGTGTTATCAGCCCCTATGAGTTAGGAATACCTGAGCTTTAATTACTGTGTATCCTAGACAGTCCTAAGAAAATGGGGCATAGGGAGAGTTTGGAACTTAGACGCTCTCTGATGTCAGTAACATCTAAACATTTCTCAGTTTAGCAGGCACGGGGGTAGGAGGCCAGGCAGGCAGCAGCAAGCTAAGGCACTGTGTGCTAGAGAACAGGAGCAAGATAGGGCCTCTTTGGGCTGAGCTGAAAGAGGGAGAGGAGACAGTCTGCGTGATGGTTTGCCAGGGCTAGCAGTCTTTGGATAATCTATGTCCATACCACGTGCAATGTTCTTTATAGATATGATCAGTACAAAAAGACCGTGGATTACTAATGAGGATTGAATCTCTGGCATATAATTTTACTGATATTTTTCATTGAAACAAATACAGTGTAAAGTCTTTATGATGCCTGCGGTCCTACTAGTCATTTACTTTTGAATGTCGTCAAGATTAGAAATTACCTGTCAATAGTTATTTATTTCTCTCAGAATCAGGGTCACAGGTTTCTGTTAATTGCCAGTACAAACAAGTGCAAGTGTCCCAGTTTCTAGGCTACTTGCATTTGATATGCATGGGTGCCAAGAGCAAAAGACCGACAACTATGCTAGGGCTTTCAACTATCTTATTAGATTTACAGAATAACAAAATTTACCATATGGGTGACAAGCAGTTGTTCAATTTCTCATCTGGATCAATATTTGTATTTGTTTTCTAAAATATACTTTTTATAGAAATTATTTTGATAATGAGGTTATCAATATGTATTTGAAGGCATATCACTAGTACTAATCTTAGCAAAGCTCTTTTGTTATTAAATTATTACTAGCTCTGTTAATGCTCTTATTGTTCCAGTGTTTTCCAAGCATTATCAATACCTCTGTTTTCTTTTACTCTAAGATGTAACTAACCTTTTACACCCTTGTCCAGTCTGAGGTCGTTTTCATCCTTACCAACTTCTCTTCTCCACAACCCAACGTAGGTTTATGTTGTCCTGTTTTTGCACTACTACTCCTTTTTAGGCAAGAATACAGATGTCTTTGGGCTACCAAAGCATTTAATTTGTTCATCTGAGATCAAATTTAGTTGTAAATATTGATAGCTCTTTCACTTGCTTATGATTAACAATGATCCTTCCATATGCAGCTTTGGCTTAGCTTAATAATCAGCAAGAGGTCGATCCAGTCATTACTTACTTGCACATTTCAATGAAGTTTGTCCAGCAGGTATTTGAAATAATCAAAACTTATGATCAAAAAGCATCCTCTCTGTGTAAACAAATACTTTTCTGCAAGTAAGTGTAGGTGTAAAATAAGACATTAAATTGTAACAAGGAAGAAGTCAAGGTGAGAGAAGCAGGAAATTCTACAGTGATGATATTTTCCTATATTTTATTATCAGGCCATAGCAAACATACAATAATGAACATATAACTAGAAAGTAAATAAAACCATTCTGGACATATAACACATCTGTAACAGATTTTCCTTACAAATTAGTTTTCTGGACGTTTTCGTTGCTTTAATCCAAGTGGGCTTAGAAAACTTGACTCTTTTTAGATAGGATCTATAATTTGTGAATTTATAATATGAGTTACAAGTTGCGTAATATCTTTTAGGAAAAGGCTAACGTAAAACCTCAAGATGGCCTAGAACCTTCAGTTCAATACAGTCGAATATGAAATACTAATGCAAAAAGCATGTGAGACGTTTTGAGGATGTAGAAAGAATGGTATTCCAATAAACTATAATAATTAAATTAAAAACTGCATGCTTAAATGATCATCACACATACACACAAATTGATAGTAAAGCTCAATTTTAACCAATATTGAAATGTATTCTAGTCTGATTATTAAATCTTCTGATGAAGAACTACATACTTTCTGGAGTTAATTTTGAAAATAATCTATTACTGTTTGCTAAGAACATCACACTGTTTTGTTTGCTTGTATGTATGCTTTGTTCAATTTTGCTTTTGTTTGGGATTGGAAGATTTCCAGAAATTGTTTATATGTGTGTAAACATAGAGAAGTTTACCTAGTTTTATTGAAGATTTCTGAAGTGAAGAATGAAGGAAGGAAAGAAGACAGACTGTTCAGAACTAAGAGAGGGAAGGAGAAAATGAACAAACTTCATAAATAATAATTTATTTTCTGTATTCAGTTTTTGCATAAGTTTTCTGTGGCAAATCCCTTATGTTGCTTTACTTGCCTTTTAGTCTCAGTAATATCAGATAACTTCTAATTTCCTGGTGTGTGTGTGTGTATTTCTTTGTATGCAGGTAACAGTGCTATTTATATATTTATTTTTTAATTTTTATTTTATATTGGAATATAGTTGGTTAATAATGTGTTAGTTTCAGGTGTAGAGCAAAGTGATTCAGTTATATACATATATAAAGAATATATATATTCCTTTTCAAATTCTTTTCCTATTTAGGCTATTTACAGAATATTAAGCAGAGTTCCCTGTGCTATACAGTAGGTCCTATATCTATTTTAAATATAGCAGTGTGTACATGTCAATTCCAAACTCCCAGTCTATCCCCCGGTAACCATAAATTTGTTCTCTAAGTCTGTGAATCTGTTTCTGTTTTGTAAATCAGTTCATTTGTATAATTTTTTTTTAGATTCCACATGTAAGCGATATCATATGGTATTTGTCTTTCTCTGGCTGACTTCACTTATATGATACTCTCCAGGTCCATCCATGTTGCTGCAAATAGTTATTTCATTCTTTTTAATGGCTGAGTAATATTGCATTGTATACATGTACCACATCTTCTTTATCCATTCATCTGTCGATGGACATTTAGGTTGCTTCCATGTCTTGGCTATTGTAAACAGCGCTGCAATGGAGGTTTCTTAAAAAACTAAAAATAGAGATACCATATGATCCAGCAATCCCACTCCTTGGCATGTATCTGGAGAAAAACATGGTTCGAAAGGATACGTGCACCCCAGTGTTCGTTGCAGCAGTGCTATTTATTTTTTATTTTTTAAAAATATTTATTTATTTACTTGGCTGCACCTGGTCTTAGTTGTGGCATGAGGGATCTTTGTTGCCACGTGCGGGATCTTTGTTGTGGCATGCGGGCTCCTTTAGTTGCAGCATGCGGGATCTAGTTCCCAGACCAGGGATCAAACCCAGGCCCCCTGCATTGGGAGCACGGAGCCTTAACCACTGGGCCACCAGCCAAGTCCCAACAGTGCTATTTTATATTGCTTAGCATTTGAAGAAAGTTCAAGGTGATATTAAGCATTTAAATCTTATAACTGTGTTAAATTATTTTTGAAACTCTAGAACATTGTAAAGCAATTATACTCCAATAAAGGTGTTTAAGAAAAAAACACAAAACTCTAGAAACACTGTTTTGAAATATTATTTTGTTTTTCCCACATTTACAATGAAAGAAACTCATAGGAAACAAAAAAATAACACCATCACCACATAGGGAAGTCAGTGTGAAGAAAGTCAGCTTTGGACTGTCTCCAGCGGGGCTTGATTTTGGTATCACAATGAAGATGTTGTTATACCAGGCTTCTACCTACTTGGTGAACTTAGACATAAACTCGGAAGACAGAAACATAGAAAAGCTTCAGTGACTGTAATCTTCTGGCTATAAATCTGGAAGAGCTGGAAAAGACAAAAGAGTGAAGGAGATATTAAAATGAAGCTTGAAGAGTCAAGCAGTACATTGATTAGTATGTTGCATTAGCAAATTCTCCTGCAGATATGATTTGGTGGGTGATGCTACTTGCAGTGATACATTTTTAAATTTCCTAGAAAAGCACTTAGAATGGAAATTTCCAAAGCTTTTCAGTACCTTAGCTCAGTAACATTTCCATGGTACCACTAGGCCAAGAAATAAACAAAAACCAAGAATTCTGTTTAATAAATAGTTGTAGCCAAACAGCTTATTAGTTCCAGCCAAAAAACTTAATAGGTATTTATGTCCTGACAGCCTAAATTGAAAGAAAAAATAAAATTAATATTTTTATTTTATTCTTAAATAACCGCAATTACTTCTTGATGGGTGTGTAAGTGTACGTTGGGCACTGCACAACTTCTCAAACCTTGGAAACAGATTGAACACTGTCATCTTTGTTACCTGTTCCACATGCATTTTCAGGAGGTACTTGCTTTTGATCTCGTGACCTGCTGAAAACCCAGCTTTGCACAGCTATGATGCCATTGAAAGGAATGTTTCACTCTCTAATGTTGAAACTGTGAAATACCTTGACTAGTAATTTGTAATGATACAACATCTGTGTCTGACAGATGTTGAATACAGTTGTGTTTACCTTGACATTTTAAAATATCCCACAGCATGCCCTGTGAGTTCATTTAGCACTCCAGGGTGCCTTGGCACACGGTCTTGGAATCATGTAAACTATTAGATGCTAAAGTGAATCATAGACCCTGAATCTTAAAACTGAGAAGTCAAAAAGCCTCTGCCAGAGTGAAAGTAAATGGAAAGCACTGTTAAGCAAGTCTTCTTTATTCTTTAACATGTCTTATTCTTTAATCTCAACGTTTTCTAGTGTTCTCAAATATTTGAGAAATATAGTTATTGCAAATATTTATCAGGATTCATAGTATAATTTTCTGTGGCTTTGGAAATTTGATGTTAGCATACACAGTGGTTGTTTGACGCAAATGTTAGTTGTGTATTTTAAGAAAATAATATTATCACTGTCTATTAGGACATTTTCAATTTTGACATGGCATTTTAAGAGTTGGACTGTTTTTCAAAGTTTCCAACTATACGTTTTTCCAGCTACCTTTTTTCAACAGTCCATGAGATGTACGAGAGGAGACTTTCTATCTTCTCATGTGTATATCCTAACTGCAAATAAACCCTGGGGTGCTGTAAGTCAGGGGATTTGAACTAATTTTCCATTTTATCTAATTTTGCATTTCAGTAACCCAGTTAACTCTGTAAACATTGTTTCCTTTTAAAAACAAATATATTATAGAAATGTGTATTTACTCTCAGCTAAGGAACTCAGTGGATCTTATCTGGATTATTAGAAGAAACCAAATATGAGAATTTTTAAACTAGATGATGTTATTCATTTCCTGAACAATAAACTATGAGAACCATCAGTGTCCCCAACTGAAGGCTCAGAACCAAAAACTAAAGCAAGTTATGTTAAAGTGAATCATTAAGAATATAAATCAATTTTTAAGTGAAAAGTAAAACAAAATATAATAATGTAGAGCTCTTCTTACATATCTCAGGCAGGGCTAAGTAATATTGATCATTCGTGGGGATACCTCATTCCTGTCACTGACATTCCTCTGATTTTGAATTAAAATTTTGAGTCATTTATTTTTTCCCATCCTAAAGGATGTTCCTTTTGCATCCTAATTTCCCTACCACCTACTTTGTTAATAAAGTTTCCGTACCTTTAAATAGATAAAGTCATCATAATCTCTGGCTGTGGTAACCAATTAGCTGACTTTCATAACAGGGATAACTGGTTTAAATTTTACTCACTGATTGAAACCATTTCTCCTCTACTAGACAACTGGTGTTTGAAGGAATGAAACCCAGAACTGGTGCTGGGCAGGCTGGTTGGTCTGGGATCTTGTGAATTCTCTCAGCTAAAAAACTCTTAAAAATCTAAAGGGAGAAGTAGCAGGGAGTTGGTCATATGAATGAAGGCTGTATGGAGGTAATGGGAAGGGCATTTCACCTATGTTGTATGCGCAAGATTGACTCTGGTTGTTTCATATCCAACTACGAGAGCAGAAAGCAATAACTTAGCCTAGGTTGTGATGTGCAATATCTAGTAAGAGAAACATTAGCAGAAAATAATAATATGTAAATAATATGGTACTACAAGAAAAAGAATTTGATATTTTTAACTTCATAAAATCCTATCACCTAAATGTTAGAAATTTAAGTGTGTATATGTATATGTACATACACATACTTGTGTGTATATGTGTCTGTGTGTGTGTGTGTGCATGTGTGTTTCTGGATGTTTCCTGTAAATGGATTGTAGTGTTATATTTTTCATGATTGGTATTGAATTGCTTTCTAGCCAGGTAGCTAGTCGCAGGTCTGTAGATAGAGGCATATTTACAGGTAGTTAGAAATAAGGATGATTAGAAAGATGGACAGAAACTCTACCCCTGTGCCTACTACTGTGAGTAAATAATGTTAAAATTGTGGCAACATAATAAACCCCTTCCCTGAAGGAATGAAAATGTTTGCCTGGTTCACTCACTTAATCCTAAGTGCTATACCAAAGTGCCTTCTTCTGGACTTTCCATTCCTGAGGCTCTTTCCTTGCAGTGTGCATGTTAAATCTGCTACTCCTCTGAGCACCCACACTGATTTGCTGCATACTTTTCTAGCCTGCTTCAAAAGTCTGCTGCCGTGTTACCAAAAGTATCTGGAGATTTTGCTGTGCATATATATATGTATATACACACATACATATTATACATATATATACACATACACAAATATACAACATGTGAAGAGACTGGTTCTTGCCATTCCTCCATTTCTTTTATCTATGAAATCTGCCACTATGCTATTTTTTCTTTTGAAATTATGACTAATTTCTTTTTATAAATACAATGATATGCTATCTTAAATGCAAAATCAAGTAAAGGGTTTAAAAATAGTATGTGTGAAATGTGATGTCTTGTGTGTGTACATATATATATTGCAAAATGATAAAATACTATACAAATATAAGGTGTATTGAATTGTCCTTTTATACCAACTAGTTTTTCTTTATGTGTATGTTTTGAGTCTCTATTTAAGTTTTGTATTTGAGTGATCGAAAATAAGTTTTTTAAATTGGAGTATAATTGCTTTACAATGTTGTGTTAGTTTCTGCTGTACAATGAAGTGAATCAGCTATATGTATACATATATCCCCTCCTCTTGGACCTCCCTCCCACCCCTCCCCATCCCACCCATCTAGGTCATCACAGAGCACCGAGCTGAGCTCCCTGTGCTATATGGCAGGTTCCCACTATCTATTTTACACATGACAGTGTATATATGTCAATCCTAATCTCCCAATTCGTCCCACCCTCCCCATGCCCCCCCATCCCCCCACCGTGTCCACATGTCCATTCTCTATGTCTACGTTTCTATTCCTGCCCTGGAGACAGGTTCATCTGTACCATTTTTCTAGATTCCACATATATGCGTTAATATATGATATTTATTTTTCTCTTTCTGACTTACTTCACTCTGTATGACAGACTCTAGGTCCATCCACATCTCTACAAATGACCCAATTTCATTCCTTTTTTTGGCTCAGTAATATTCCATTGTACATATGTACCACGTCTTCTTTATCCATTCATCTGTCGTTGAATATTTAGGTTGTTTCCATGTCCTGGCTATTGTAAATAGTGCTGCAACGAATATTGGGGTACACATGTCATTTTGAATTATGGTTTTCTCAGTGCATATGCCCAGTAGTGGGATTGCTGGGTCATATGGTAGTTCTATTTTTAGTTTTTTAAGGAACCTCCATGCTGTTCTCCACAGTGGCTCTATCAATTTACATTCTCACCAGCAGTGCAAGAGGGTTCCCTTTTCTCCACACCCTCTCCAGCATTTATTGTAGATTTTTTAATGGTGGCCATTCTGACTGGTGTGAGGTGATACCTCATTGTAGTTTTGATTTGCATTTCTCTAATAATTAGTGATGTTGAGCATCTTTTCTTGTGCCTCTTGGCCATCTGTATGTCCCCTCTGGGGAAATGTCTATTAAAGTCTTCCACCTATTTTTTGATTGGGTTTTTTGTTTCTTTGATATTTAGCTCCATGAGCTGTCTGTATAATTTGGAGAAATGTCTATTAAAGTCTTCCACCTATTTTTTTATTGGGTTGTTTTTGTTTTAATTAATTAATTTATTTTTGGCTGTGTCTGGTCTTCGTTTCTGTGCAAGGGCTTTCTCCAGTTGCGGTGAGCGGGACCACTCTTCATCGCGGTGTGTGGGCCTCTCACTGTCACGGCCTCTCCCATTGTGGAACACAGGCTCCAGACTCACAGGCTCAGTAGTTGTGGCTCACGGGCTTAGTTGCTCCACGGCATGTGGGATCTTCCTAGACCAGGGCTCGAACCTGTGTCCCCTGCATTGGCTGGCAGATTCTTAACCACTGTGCCAACAGGGAAGCCCAGGTTGTTTGTTTTTTTGATATTTAGCTCCATGAGCTGTCTGTATATTTCGGAGAGTAATCCTTTGTCTGTTGCTTCATTGCAAATATTTTCTCCCATTCTGAGGGTTGTCTTTTCCTCTTATTTATGGTGTTCCTTTGCTGTGCAAAAGCTTTTAAGTTTCATTAGGTCCCATTTGTTTATTTTTGTTTTTATTTTCATTACTCTAGGAGGTGGGTCAAAAAAAGATCTTGCTGTGGTTTATGTCAAAGAGTGTTTTTCCTGTGTTTTCCTCTAAGAGTTTGATAGTGTCTGCCCTTACATTTTGGTCTTTAATCCATTTTGAGTTTATTTTTGTGTATGGTGTTAGGGAGTGTTCTAATTTCATTCTTTTACATGTAGCTGTCCACTTTTCCCAGCACCACTTATTGAAGAGACTGTCTTTTCTCCCCTGTATATTCTTACCTCCTTTCTCATATATTAGGTGACCATAGGTACATGGATTTATCTCTGGGCTTTCTATCCTGTACCATTGATCTATATTTCTGTTTTTGTGCCAGTACTATACTGTCTTGATTAACGTAGCTTTGTAGTATAGTCTCCCCAGTATAGATCCTTCTCTATAGAAGATATTTTATGATTTTTTATTATTAAACATACTGTATTATCTTGCTCAGTGTGAAGGTTGAGTCATGATAATTTCCTGTTCCTTTTATTCGAGTTCTTTCCTATGAGTTATATTTTCAGTACTCCAAGTGTCCAGCAAGGTAGCCAAGGTAGTTTTTGCAATGCCAGATTTCTCTGATATTTTGGATAGATTGAGTTTAAAAGTGTCTGTAAAATGGTGGGGGAGAAATGCAGTTTCTTAACTTGTCATTCAGTTCTTAAATACCTTTAGAACTAAAAATTAAATAACAACAATAGCATAAAATATGTCAATATCTTCTGATTAAATTATTGTTTGATTTAAGAAATGTACTTTTGTCTGTCCCCTCCAAAAACAATATGTTGTTCAGATCATCACATCTATGTCAATACTACACAATTTACATTTGGCTTCATCATTCACTTACTCATGGTTTCTTTCATTCTCCATAATAAGTTGAACATGTGTTATATACCAAGCATTATGCCAGAATAAAATAAAGGATAAAAAGTAGATGTCTCTATCCTCATAATTCCTATATTTGAATGGAACCATTCCAGGAAGAGGTTAAAAATTCAGAAGATAGGTTAGAGTGATGCTGTCATTTATATTCAACAATTTAGAGTCTTGAAGACTCCTAATGAGGTTTCAAGGATTATATTTTTCCTCCTTGCCTTATAAACAAGTAAACCAAACTAAACACTACTAAAAGCCAAGCTAGATCTGTGTATATTATCCAGCTGCTCCAGGATTTCCCTCCAAAACTGATTTGTTCTCCTTAGTTAAGTACAGTGGCCACCAAAGCCAGATTGATTTGTAATGACAATTTTCCCATCTCTGGGATGTTAATCAATGGATTGGCATTAAAGTAAGAATCCATGGTAAATCCTAAGCAAATTCTGTGAGGTATTAATATCTGCTTTATATTAATCAGATGTTTCAAAGTAGTGGTGAAGGGCATAAGGAAGATAAGAACAAGCACAGTTTAATTTTGGGCTCTAGACTCACTTTAAAGTGTTGGATATTGCAGACTAGCTCTTAAAAAAAAAGTCTCTGTATAAATGCTTGGAAATCTTGCTAAAGATCCTCACAGAAATTCTGGTGTTTCTGTAAATTGTGTGCATTTTTCTGTCAAGTCAAGTCTGAGGCGAAAAATATATCACCATGCCGGGAATCTCACAGCAAAGTATGATGTTTTCTACCTTTGGGGACAAGAATAAAAGGTTCAGATTTCTGCATCTTACAGAAGTTTCAAAGCTAGTTTTAATTTCACCTTTTATTTTGTTTAATTTTAATTTAATCTAAATTTTAAAAGTGGTACTCGATACAGTTATTGGAAAGCTTTTAAGTTTGTCTGAAACATCTATGGTGCATTCAATCTCCTTTTGCAATTGTAACTTTTATGAAATCTGAATACAGACCAAGTATTTTGAATGAAAATCTAACATTCAAATAGAGAAATGCTGAAAGGGTAAATTGCGCAGCTGATTTGGAAGACTTAGAATGAAAAGCATAAGGCGTCTGATTAGTACTTTATCTGTTGATTAAATGTTAAAATGATGGTATTTTAATATATTGGATTAAATAGAATATAAAAATTGGTTTCACCTGTTACTTTCTACTTACATGGCTACAAAAACTTTATAAAGTGTGTGTCTTGCATTATATTTCTATTGGACCGAACTAGTATATATTTTAGAAGTGATATTAAATATAATATTACACATAATAGCATACTTTATGTTATTTTTATCTCTGATTATTTTGAAATTACTGTGATAATAAAATTATGAACATTTACCTTAAAACTTATATGTCAGGTACTCTAGTAATCACTTGACTTCTCTAGCTGACTGTATATGAGTGTGCCATGTCATCTCATTTCCATATCTAATTACATGTAGCATCATGATTGGTATGTAGTGCGTATCCATTATCATTCTTGTGAGTAAGTTTTAAGATGCTCTTATTGGAAGTAATTTTTGCCTCATGGCTAAAGGTATGAGAGGCAGGATTATTGAAGAAAGAAGAAAAGTTTTAACAAACTGTTTGAGGTAGACTTCCTCTTAATGTTACTTTTCCTAATTAAGGTGGCAATGTCTTAGCATTTGGAATTCCCAGAGAAGATCTTTTCACTTCATGGCACAAGAGAGAGATATTCAGGAAAATAATGTATAAGATGGGTTATATTTATTTTGAGAAACTATCACTCAGCCAAAAAGAGAAAAGGTTATTACATTCACATCATATTGCTTGTCTGGGAATCTTTCTAGTGAGAAAATGAACGGAGCCATAAAATTAAAGAAAATATTGACAGGGTTTTCAGACACTAGGAAATGGCAGCCCCTCTTTCCTTTCTTATGAAAAATCTCTTTCTGGGATCTCTGAAACCAAACAAATATCAAAGGGCTTTATTCTTCTTTCTAAAAGTTGTCTACATCCTGTTCTCTGAGATCCATGACGAATGCAAATTGGGAAAATGCTGTATTACCACGGAGAACGATTAAATAAAAATAGGACCACCATGAGACAGTTAGATTCCTTATTCCCTGATGTAGTCTGTATTTTATAAATAAATTACGATGTCTTCAGAAAGTTTTTATTGTGGAGTTTTAAATAAGGTTGTAATTTCATGTCTTGAAATAAATTTTGACTTTTTTTTTTTAATTTTGACTTTTAAAGTAATAAAATTCATATGAAAGTAACTCTAGCTGATACTGAAGTTGTAGATGAAACTAACCACTTTCTCAACATTTTACTAGGCGTTTTTGGCTCAAAAATCTGTTATGTTGGTGAAGAAATGACTAAGCTTTAAGTAAACCATTGAATAATTTAAAAATTGGGGGAGAAACACCCAGCAAATTGTGTTTTTTAGTGATATTGACATCGCATTGCTTAGAAATTCTTATACACCCAAACCAACTAAAATTCATTGCCAACTTCCATATAATTCACAGAAACACATTGTTTTTCTTTTCTTTCTTTTGGGGGAGTGGGTGTTAAGTTTAAATACTACATTAATGTATTAAAACTCTGTTTAAATGCATTTTTAAACTCTTTTCCTATTCTCTGTTTTTGAGTGCAAAGTGCATTGCACACATCATAAATTAATACTGAGAAACCCAAATTTACCCCAATAGGGTCTCTCAGTGACGACTTTATAAACTAGGCCCTTGTTTATTCTGTGTGTGGCCACTTTGGTTATTAGTAGGAGTTACACTGACTGCCTTTTTGCAGATTTATGAGACTTGGCAAAAACCTTGAGAAAACAGAGCCCTGCTTCTCTCAATAGAAAACATTATTAGATACTAAATAAACATTAATTTAGGTAAACTGGTACTACTCAGTCCAACAGGAATACAGTCTTAGTTAGATTTCATTGTGATGGGTGAAAGTATACAGGAGGGGAAATTGCTCTATAGAGATCGCAAAGAAGGGACATTTATTTAAGTGATAGCTAAGACTTTGTTCTTAGAATACCTTCATGCTCATTCATGAGGGCCGGTGCTCCTCTGTCCGGGAGGCATGCATCATGTCCTGCTCCCACTGGAGAAGGATCAGGAGAACACTCAGTCTTTTTAAAATTAGCTCAGAATCCCTGATAGTACAATGATTAATTTTCTCTGAATTCCAACAAAAGCTTTGGGAAATAGGCATTCTGTGCAGTTAGTTAATGCGTGGTTTTCAAATAATAACTCTTGAAAACACTGAAGTTTATGAAAAGGTTAAAGCATTTTTAAAAGGATAACTTGAACCTATCTCTGTCTCTTGTCAATAAGTTAATGTCACGAAAAAAAGGGATGATTTGTATGCTAGATGAAAAATGAGAGCAACACAACTAGGTACAGTATGTCACACTGAATTGGATCCTGAGTTGGACAAACCAATTGTAAAGAACAATTTGGGGACAATCGTGAAAAATTTAATATGGACTGGATATTAAATAAAATGAAAATTTGTTGACAGGCAAAATAGAGGTAATTAACTTATAAATATACAAAATAGAATATTTGATATGATCTTGTGATAAGAAAATATGTATGGAAGAATATGGAAAGATAAGCAAGTTTTAACAATGGTAATCTCTGAGTGGAGTGTAAATAGAAATATGATGTTTTTATTTTCTTCTTTTTGCTTGTCTGTGGTTTAACTGTGTAGAGTGCAAATATACTACTTCTGTAATAATTACAATCTATTATTAATAAAATAATTAACCAGTGGTAAAATTTACCTTGACGTTTACACTAAAATATTGTGTATTGTGAAAGAATGTAAAGAACCCCTAGACTTTAGTCAGTGCATTGGGTTATGTCTTTGTTTTGTGGTGTAGAATCCCATAGGTTGTTTTTTTTGTTTTTTTTTTTTTTGCGGTACGCGGGCCTGTCACTGTTGTGGCCTCTCCCGTTGCGGAGCACAGGCTCCGGACGCGCAGGCTCAGCGGCCATGGCTCACGGGCCCAGCCGCTCCGCGGCATGTGGGATCCTCCCGGACCGGGGCACGAACCCGTGTCCCCTGCATCGGCAGGCGGACTCTCAACGACTGCGCCACCAGGGAAGCCCCCATAGGTTGTTTTAATGATACTAAATTTGTTTTTCTTGATAATAAACTAGTTGGTACAAAAACAACTCTGGAACTTTGCTAAGAAATATCAAGTCTCTCTACAATAAGAAGATTAAAGCAGATTTTTCTTCTTTTGAGAATTCTAAATGCATTTTGAAGTTTTAGGGTAACAAAACAGAGAATATTGCTCTAATAAAAGAGTTTTTCAAACTCCTTTCACTCCCATCTCTTGTCATGTTATGCATTCTTTCATTCAGCATGAGGCCATTCCCTCACAAAAACTTCTGGAAACTTGGATTAAGTAGATCTGGCTCTTAATAAGGACTCTGTGGTAATCAGAAACTGTTAATAATGTGTTCATGTCTTGCAAGTTGCAGACTATAGATTATACAGAGTAAATGACATATGACAGAGTCAGGAAATAATAAATAAGAAGAACTCTAACAGGTAGGACCGAATTGTGTGTGTTGATGTTTGGAATAACATCATGATGAAGAATGTCTCAACTTTTTTCTTATAATGTAAGTGATGTTGTACACATTAGAACAGTAAGACACCTTAAAGACCATCTTCACTAATCCCTTCATTTAAAGATGAGGAAACCGCAATTCACAAAGAATAATTTGCCAACAGTCACACTGAGATTTATTGGCAGAGCTGAAACCAGAACTTAAGTTATGTGATTTCTAATATTGTGCGTTTTTACTCTGTCACATTAAAAAGTTTTCCCTATTTGAGGAAGGGGAGAAAATGCAGAAGTCTTATTTAATAAATTAATATGCATTATAGAAAATCATATTGAACTTAAAAATGAAAGCTTGATGTTAAGCTGATTTCTCTTAGATGACCAAATATCACCCTGTAAAATTTAAGAACAGTAATCTTAAACACATTGGTTCATTTCCATTGATTCTATGTGTTTATTTTAGCCCAATATATAATTCATAGTATCATATAATATCATTCAATTTAATTAGTTCTTATGTACAGAGAACATGTAACTATGGTAAGAATTACAAGTCCAAGAAGTCACATATTACTCATCTCAAGATTGATTGAATATGAGTAGGCTGATTATATTTTTACTCTGGTTTGGATTTCAAAAAGAAGCAATTCTGTTATGTTGTTCAAAAACTTGTTTTGAACTTCTCTTTTCAGTTTTCATGTCAACTGAGATATTAACAGTTTGTAACCACATCATGAAAATACATTTGGACATTTTTACCATCGTACCTGGTATATCTAGAGAGGAAGAATACCAGGTAAAAAAGAGAGGTAGAGGCTATTTCTTTACACTTCAAAAAGAAAATCATTCTCCTTCTAGTTAAGGTGGAGGAAACAAGACATTTTTCTAACCCTCTGTGCCCAGTAAGTACAAAGCTACAAACGAGAATTGTCATTGCTTTGAATGCAGTAACTGTTTAAAGAGTAGAAATGTTTTAAATGTTCACAGTAAGCATACTTAATGTCACTTAAGTAAGTTGTCCTATTTATTTATTTATTTATTTATTTATTTGCGGTACGCGGGCCTCTCACTGCTGTGGCCTCTCCTGCTGCGGAGCACAGGCTCCGGACACGCGGGCCCAGCGGCTATGGCTCATGGGCCCAGCCGTTCTGTGGCATGTGGGATACTCCTGGACCGGGGCACGAACCCGTGTCTCCTGCATCGGCAGGCGGACTCTCAACCACTGTGACACCAGGGAAGCCCAAGTTGCCCTATTTAGATGGCAGCTTCCCCATCCCACCTTTTAATCTTGTCCGTTTTATTCCATAGCAGTTTCCACATTCTGACATATTATATTTCCTTTGTGTTTGGTTTCTGTTTCTTTTTCTAAATACAAGCTGCTTGAAAAGATTCTTTTTTCTGTGTTCACTCAGTATGTGCAGTGCCTGGAAAGGTGCTTGACACTTTGACACTTAGAAGGTGCTCAGTAAATATTCTCTTGAATGAATAAATCAATTAATAGTCATCCACAGTTGTGGTTCAACTTTATTTTAAATCAGATACAATAGAATATTTGTCTTCTTATGTTAACAAATATTATATTTTAGAAATGTTATCTCTTATAAGTCATCTTACAAATTTAATTTTACTAATATATCAGTAAATATTTTTCATATATATGCATTAAAAATTATAGGACACATTAATAGTAGCATGTAGTAATATTTTAACTGCTTAATAATTTCAGCATACACAGAGAGTTTAACTCTGTGGCTTTGACCTTTACCCTGGGAGGAAGAAAAGGTAGTGATTGTGTTTGCTGTTATTATTCTGTTGTGGGAATAATTGCTTATTCTGCAAAAGCACTATAAGTTACAGTGTTTACTGTCTTATTTTTTGATAAAGAAATAGAATGTGTGTCTTAGTCTAGCCACAAAAAGGGGATGATTCTGTAGCATTTCATGAATTCAAAGATGAGTATTTTTTCCTGTTTTAACATCTGTGAAAATAGGGTGGATCTTACAAACAATGGTATATCATAGTTTGGCAACATTTTTTTCTTGGTGAGACCTAACATGAGGATGTACAGGATAATATATTAGCACCTTAGGTTAGATTAAATAAGGTATAATAAATAATATTAACTCACTTTCTTAGAAATGTTTTCACAATACACTTAAAAGCTTTATTCTTAAAAAACAGCATTCATCTACAGACTCTGTGAGAAATTTTGGCAGAAATATTGTCTTGTTACATTGATTTCAGGTTGCTTTAAGCCTTAGATTTAAAGCCTTTGCTGAGGTAAAAATGATATTTTCATTGTTAAAAGCATACAAACAGATATCTGTTTGGATTACAGTTGATATTTTTATGTGTTGCCTAACTCTTAGTACCATTTACATCTAATAGTTAATTCTCAGATCTCACTTGTTGCCATATTTAACACAGTGGCTCTGTTGATCATTTCATCTTCCTCTAAGGATCACACGCGGATCCAGAGCCCCACACACTTTGCTTTTCCTCCCCTCTCACTAGCAGATTTTTCCTAGTCTTAGTTGCTGATTCTGCCTCATCTCCCTGACTTCTGAACATGGAACATGCCTGGGATCAGTGCGTGCACCTGTTCTTTCCTCTACCTGCACTCCCACCCTTGACGATCTCATCTCTTATAAATGCCATCTACATGCTGGAGACTATCAAAAGTGTACTTCTACCCCGACTTCTCCCCTCACCTTCTGACTTTAATTCGCTCTTGTCTTCTCAGGGTTGCCAGGTGGATGTCCAGTGGGCAAATTTAATGTATTCAACACCCAAATCTGGGTCTCCCAGCAAGCCTCCTCTTGAGCACCCTCTCTCACATTCTGTATCTAGTCTCTCAGTTAATGGTGTTAGCTCCGTTTTCAGGTCGCATGCAGAATCCGACCATCACTTTTTGCCACCTCCATAGCTAAAATTCTGCGTGTTTCATTCACCGAACTTTGACCTTTTCCAGATCTTTGCTTCAGTTTAACTTTTCTTTGAGGCCTTCTGTAAGCATCCTCTTTAAAACTGCAAAACTCGGGGCTTCCCTGGTGGCGCAGTGGTTGAGAGTCCGCCTGCCAATGCAGGGGACACGGGTTCGTGCCCCAGTCCGGGAAGATCCCACATGCCGTGGAGCGGCTGCGCCCGTGAGCCATGGCCGCTGAGCCTGCGCGTCCGGAGCCTTGTGCTCTGCAACGGGAGGGGCCGCAATAGTGAGAGGCCCGCGTACCGCAAAACAAACAAACAAACTGTAAACCTCAACCGGGGGCATTCTCCATTCTTCTCTTTTTCATATATTTTTTCTGTAGCCCTTGTCATGGCCTGTGTGATATGTATATTGACTACTCTGTCTCTCTGTACCCATCCATCCTTAATAGAATGTAAGCTCCATTGGGAGCAGGAACATATCTATTTGTTTCTATGTTTTATCCCCAACACCTGGAAGAGCGTCTGTCACATTGCAGATGCTCTATAAGTAATAACTGAATGAATTTAAAGCTATCAGCATTACCACCATAGGAAATACTCCTTCATTCTGGCTCTCCTTCCCTCCCTTCCTCCCTCCCTCTCTCTCTCCCTTCCAGGAAAACATATCACTTGACCTATGTTTCATACCTATGACTCATAGAGCATATACTTTAGTTAGCTGTGCATCCACACTTAGGACAACTCTTTATAAAAAATGATTTTTGAATTCTCTTTGCTCATATTATAGTTCAGCAGTTTTTCCATAAGCATGAATTATTATATAGAAAATTATTGTATATTATGTTGAATACTTTTAAAAGTAATTTAATATGTTGTTTATACAAATCAATTAAATGACAATGGCTACAAAGTAGTTAATAATGTAAAAATATCCCCTTAAGAAAAAATATTTAAACCTAAATTTCCTTTCATTCTTGAAATTCTAAAGCTTCCAAAGAAATTCTGCACTTTCAGAGAAAGTGATTTGCAATAACTATTCATTGTATAACAAAAAGCTTGTAAAATAGTTGCTCGTCTGAACTTAAGTAAATTTAATTAATGTTGAAATTTTTATACATATTTTTCATTGTCTAAGCCCTTCTTGATTTTCCTCTTCTTTATATTTCACCAAATAAGCTATGGTGAAAACATTAGTGTGTACAATGTTATTACTATATTGCTATTTATGATAATATCAGAATATTATTTACTTATAACAGTATAATTGATAAATACTGTGAACAAATATAATCCATTTTTAAAATATAGTCCTGATCATTTTGCTATTGGTTTCTCAGATTGACAAAAATGATAAATCATGTTAGATATTATGTCTAACTTTTTAAGGAATGAGACTCCAATTACTTAGATTAATAATTTTCTTTCTCTTATTCATTTCACAATTGCTTAATGTCCTCTAACAGAAATATACCACATTTGAGCATATCATTTTCTGGTAACTAGATTTTCTAATAACTGACACTGCTGTATTACTAAATTCTATTGTTCATTTCAATTAAAAGTTTATATTGTGACATTTAATAATATCAATCAAATAAATATATTCCCTTGCCATAAATAAATTTATTACAAATTTCTCTAACATTCTTGTTTATATTTATGGTATGTTTCAACCAAAGCAGCCTAGCTATTTCAAGATGCCCCTTCATCTTCTTTTCTACAAATGTCCAACCATTTCATATGATTAGAGATTATGCTGACAATAGTAATTATAAAAATGAATTGCTATATTTTAACTTTGCATCCTATAGTCTTTTTTTGCAAGAAAGACAAAAATATTTTCAAAATGCAAGTAGTATAGATATCTTGTTATATCAGTGTCATGTCTCTGTAGCTTTAAGTTTAAAACATTTGGTGAAGTAAAATGTTTTCATTTTTTAAAATTTTAAAGAAAAGCAGTTAACTTGAATAGCAGTTTTTCGTATTTTATATATCTGTATTGAAACTTTTCATGGGGCTTTGTTCCTACCTGTCTTGGAATTCTGGAATGATTATGTCTGTAATACTCTTGATTTTTCTTGAGTAAACCTGATTGTTTAAATCACTCTGAGTCATTTTTGCAAAATCAAACTCAATACTATTCTTAGTATATGTTATGGATATGGGGGTAAAATCTAAAAATAAAGGTTAGCACTCTTATTGCTAATATTATACTTAGAAAAGACCTTAAAGTTGCAATAGTTCCTGCTTTCGTGTTTTAAAGGAAAGGACAGTAAAACCTAGAGAGGTCTTGAATCGCTATAACAAAATGCTACCAACTGGGTAACTTATAAATAACAGAAGTTTATTGCTCGCCGTTTTGGAGGCTTGAAGGCCAGGATCAAGGCGTCAGCATGGTTGTCTTCTGGTGAGAGCCTTCTTCCTGGTTCGTAGCTAGTGCCTTCTTCTTGTGTCCTTACATGGCGGAAAGAGCTAGGGGGCCTCTCTGGAGCCTCTTTTTATAAGGCGCTAATCCCATTCATGATGGTTCACGTTCATGACTTAACCATCTATCAAAGGCTCCATCTACAAATGCCATCATCTTTGGACGTTAAGATTTCAACATATGAATTTTAGGTGGGGGGTGGGGCAGAAACATTCAGACCATATCAAAGCCACATAAATTATCTGAGGCAAAAAAGCTTGTTGGTGGCAGAACCTGGCCTCAAATTAGTATCAGGAATCCATGATGATACTGCTTTCTTCCAAATGGTAGTCAAATATTTGTTTATATCATGATGTTTTCCATTAAAGACCAGTCCATTATTAGAAGATGTTGCTCAGTTATGGTTGCTGTTAAAAAGAATGAAAAATTCTAGGAGGCTGAAAATGAAGTATCTTGGTTTTGCCCTTTGTATGAGGACTGTGTTGATACACTAAGTATGATTTAAAGTAATGGAGCCATTCAAAGAATGTGTGTTACCATAGTTGGATATTAACTTCCCATATATTTCAGTGTTAAATGCTTTATACATCAGTTTACGTATTTACTCCATATTCTTTACATATTACATAGGTCTTCTAACCTGATATCATCTGTATAAATAAGTGAACACGAAATGAAAATACTATAACTGCTGTGATATCCTGTATTTTTAAGAACATGAGTATTGTTATCTCAGGTTAACTCATAAAATAACTCCATGATGCACTTTTCTTGTGCCTGAGCAGAGTTGCACTGCATTTGTCGTGTTTACAGATACATCGTCTGCCAGCCATGAAATGAAATCATGTTTTAGTTGGCCCATTCTTTCTTTTATAACTTCTAATCAATTCCATGTTGATTATCATTATCAGACTTTTGATCCACCTTTGTTAACAGCTTATTAACTAGTACTTAAGAGGTAGCATTATGTTTCTTCATCTACACCTCAATATTTTCTTTTATTCATAAAGCATAACCTATCTACCTTTCTAATTCCTTACAATATTGGCCTGGCCAAAAAGTTCGTTCGGGTTCTTGGTAAGATGTTATGGGAAAACCCGAACAAACTTTGGGGCCAACCTGATACTTAGGTTCTCTATCACAAATTTACATGTGATTTTCAGCTTATTAAAGAATCTCATTTATTTCTCTTAGAAAATTTATAGAACGTTGTATCGCCCAAATTCATTTAGAGTTTAATAAGTCAGAAGAACAGATTTATTTTTTTTTATGTTTTCCCTTTAATTTGTTCATTTCTTACCTATCTAAAAAACATTTATTAGACTTCTCCTTTGAGCCTAGTCAGCTTCTATGGGCTATTTAAGGGAGATTTAAAAGAATATACGTTTTCTGTGTTTAATCACCTTCCAGTATTTTTGGAGAGACAGGAGGCGTGTACAGTTCAGGCAATATACAAGATAATTTGACTGTAAGTTAGTGTGGTAGAAAAAAATGTGATCGTGATAGAGAGTGAATATTTTGACTTGGAATTTATCCATAAATGCTTTTTGGATGCGATTGGATCTGGGAGAGCAGGATATCATGCACAGGGAGAAGGAAATGAACATGATTTGGATGGCATGTGTTAGTTGACCATCTTGACTGGAACAGGGAGTACACATTGAGGAATATAGAAAGAACGTAATTTATGTGAGGAAGGAACTGGCATACCAAGCAAGGGAGTTTATATTTTAATTAGAGATGGCATTATGAAAGCAAACACTTAATGAAAACAAACAAATCTGGAAACATCAGGCACTCCCAAGATTGTAGTCTACAGCTGGAGTCCAGAATACCAATTGTACTAACCCAGGCATATAGTAACAGCCCCTCAAGGCTTCCTTAGTGACCTTGAAAATGGAGTAAAAAAATTAATCCTAGACATAAAGAAACATGTATATTACTAAATGACATGACTGACACAGATGACAGCCTTGTTTAGTAGTTAAAGAATAGATACCGCCTTTTCTTCCCATGCGTATGTTACTTCTCTATTTGATAAAGAGAAATAAGAACAGATCTGAAAGCAGGCTTTCTGATAACTGACTCTGCACTAGATATGATCCCATAACACTGATCCTTTAGAAAGCAAGATTGAAGTAAGCTGAAAAAATTAACCTCTTTTAAGAAATAGGTTTATGTATGTTGCCTGTTAATTATTTTCAGAATTTTATGTGCACTTTACTAGAACTACATAATATCCCTGTTAGGTTGATGACATATTAACATACTAAATTTACATAAAAGAACTCTAACACTCTGAGTGGTTAATTAAATTCCTGAAGATAAGATGTCCTGTAGGAGGCAAAGCCAGGACCTCCATCAGGCCTTAGGGCTTTATTGCTCTTTCCGCTACAACATGATTCTTCCCTGTTCATATTTCTCTGTGTCCTTTATAAAATAATCGCTGGAGAAGTTGACATATATTAAAAAGTCAGATTTTAATAGTAGAAGTTATATGACAGAAATCTACAAATAGCAAAATATCAAAAATGTTTCCCCCAGTTGAAAATCTTCTTCCAGTTGATGCACATTCATTTTTAGCAACAATAAGGCATACTTTATCTTCCAATGGTAATTATTTTCATCCTTTTTACAGATTTGAAGTTAAAAACATGATTATAGACAGTTGTATAATTTAATTGCTTTAAACCTTATCATAAAATACCATTTATAGAATATAATAATTTTTCTTAAAATATATGAATTTACAAATTTTCCCTAGGTGGGTGGATGATACATGCGCCTGTTTCCAATGGTTCAAATGCAATATTTGAGAAATCAAAGTTGCGTGCCTACTTTACACTGATGCTTGTCACGGTCACTGGCAGTCATCCCTTTTTGAGTGAGTAAGTAAAATAGTACTTATTCACTTAAACTTAAAATAGTTAAGTTACATAGTAACGTTCAAAAAGAGAACTCTTTATTAGAGTAATGCAATACAAGAATTTTATTGAACAGTGCCTGAAAAACTGATTTTTTTCAAGTGCCAAGGATAGGAGGATATCTTTTTCTCTCATCATTTTATAATCAAGAATTTTTTCCTGTTCTTTGACATTCCAAAAGATGCATGCATGCACTATTACAATTGAACTTCACATTCTTTCTTGGCCAAGAAAGCAATAACCTTTACATTTCTACTTTTCTCTAAGTGACTTGCATATTTTACCGCTTAGACACTGCTCTCCTACCCCGTTTGAATCTGGGTGTGTATTTACTTAGGAAAACATTTGTGCTGTGAATGTTTTAGCACTATGGTGGTTGTAAAGACAGGATGAGTATTTAAATATGTGCTTAATTTCTGCTAAGTTCAATGTTGTGCTTTGTCTTCTAGATAAAAGTCAACAATTAACAGAAGGAGACAAAGGGGAAGTATAAAGGTGATAGTAAAGAAAGAATCACATTAAAATATTTTCTTATTATAAAACTTTCTCCACTGAGACCAACGGGGATATAGGGAGAGTGAAACTTAACAAAATTTCCCAAATTACTGATGGGCATTCGCTCGGTTCCCAATAGGTACCAACAGGATTCGTTGGCAGATGACACCCAGTTGGGGGAACGGAACTATCTTAATCTGTATTAAGGAATGATCATCGTAATGGCTAATGTTTATTTTACACATACTATGTGGAGAGGGAATTTAATGTGTACTATTTCAAATCAAATAACATATCAAAGTTGCCTTTTTTCCTAAATTTTGAAGAAATTCTTGTCTAGAAAATGGTAAAACTAGAACTCATGCCCAAGCCCACCTGACTCCAGATTTCAAAGTTTTTACGATTTCATTGCCCCTCCACATACAGGGGTTTTCTGCAACATTCTCAAGTGAGGTGAGAAAAATGTGATTCTGAAAACTCTTGGAAAAAGATACCCAGAAATACCAAGAATGTTCCTGACCCACTCAGTCATTCCTCCTATTTTCTGTGGATATGAATCTTTGTAGCAGACATGGGGTCATTCTATTTTGATCCAGATTTTCCCTATGTTTCTGGTAGTCTTAAGGCTACACAGGCTTTTAAAGTCTTCATGGCATTAAAGTTGTGACACATGGAGATTTTTGGCTGCTTCATCACCATACATCATATAAGTGGGCTGGTGAAGGAAAAAGGAAGAGATCGACTGCTTCTTTCATTTATTTAACACATATATGCTCATCTCCTCCTCCATGCCAGACACTGTGCTAGACTTTGGGGATACAGTGGTGAATGTGATTCATGTCTTTGCTTTCATGTGGTTTAAAAGAAGTACATGTGTCTGCAGATGGAGATTACACTTGTTCTGGAAGGTACAAATGCAAATCTTATGAGATGTAGGGAATGGCCTAAATATTATTTGGAAACATTTTTTAAACTGTGATTTTATCATACTATAACAATTTACTCTTTTGAATACTTTGAAAAAGTACAGCAGTTATAATTTAAAGCTACAGTTCTTTATGTGTATAAACTCTTTTGGCTCTTACAATATCCAAATAAGCTTTCAGAAGTAACTTTAGGTTGGCTTACCCTCAAAACTGTTTCTAGATATTAATCTCAGTTCCAAGACTTTTGTCAAACACATTTAGTAACCCCAAATTGAATATTCTAATATAAAAAGCATTTATTTTTCACTTGGCCTTTATTATTATTTTCTAACAATTTCCATGTCCAATAAAGCAAGTGTGTTCTTTTGGTTAGGATTTCATTTTGGCAGCTCATGTTGCCAGTGCTTAACAAACTGGAAGTACAGAGAAAATAATGTATTATTATTCCTACAGCATGGGATCTTATCTTATCTACTTGTGCATGGAAAAAAACTTACATTGTGGGATGAAAGTTGGGAACTTTAATGCCAAATTACACAAACACATTTGCTAGCGTGAAAGGAGAACATGGGAGTTTCCAGGTTTCCTTTTAAGTTTCATACCCACTTAATATCTTTGGAAAAATAGTTGCTATCATAGTTCATGGAAAAATGACAGAACTTTAACATTTTTTGACAGCTACCTATATGCCACACAAGGTCGTAAGTGCTTTCCATGCATTATCTCATTTTATTCTTGTAACAACCGTATTTAGTAAGAACTGACAATCCTGTTTTACAGATGAGGAAACTGGACTTAGAGAAATTAAGTGAATTCTTTCAGGATGTAAAGCTGATAAGTAGCAAAACGAGGATTACAACCCAAACCATCGCAGAGCCACGGCCTAAGCCCTTAAGGCAGTGTTACCCCTGGGAGATTCAAGAATTTTATAATAGTTGCTATAACACATGGTAAAAATAAAAGAGGTTAATTATTGAGGATTTTGAGAGATTACCTAAAGTGAATTCTGTATTTTAAAATCCAGACCACAGTGCTAGTTTCACTTATGAGTTAACTTCAGAGGTTGTATCGTAGGAGGTGATATGATATTTTCTCTAAGAGAGAAATATGTAAAAAATAAAAACGAGCACACATCTGTAGCTGTGTGCTCAACTCAGGAATCTCCTGCTTATTCTAATTGAGGCAGAAAGATTTGGGATGGTCATTTATTTTTTATCTCTTTACTTATTTATTTATTTACAGTCAGCAGTCTTTTATTTGTGTACAAGGTGCTCTGCCACTAATTTCTGTGAGATCTCAGGGAATCACCGCGCTTGGTTGCTTAAGCTTAAAAATGAATGGGTTGCAATTGAGCAACATTCTACAAAATAAGGAATCAGTACAATTAAAAAATATGAGCATCGTGAAGGACAAAGAAACTGAGGAACTGTCCCCAATTAAAGAAGGTTTAAGAAACAAGGGGACAGAGGTGTGATCCTGGATTGGATCCTAAACCAGGAAAAAAGACATTAGTGGATCAATTGGCAAAATTTAAATGAGGTCTATAAATCAGTTGACAGTATTATATCACATTTAATTTTCTGGGATGGTCATTTAAATCCACTTTTTCAGATACAGCTGGTAAGGATGGGATTAAACACAGCCCAGAAACTGATATTAAATTTACACAATGTTATATGTCAATTATATCTCAATAAAAAAGAAAAAGAAACTGATACTGGTAGCTAGGGAACTAGATAAGGATGGCAAGGAGGGTGGAAGGGAAAATTGGATAGCCAAATATTCAGCACACGACTTTAACAGAACAATCATCCAAAAAAAAAAAAAAAAAGCAAAATATATTTACATAAGAAAGATGTTTAGAAATAACAGGCTACCTGATATAGAAGTTGAAATTTCTGGTACCTTATCAGTCTCACTTCATAAGACAGCAGCCCAGTCCATTCTTCACACAGCCATATGGCTCATGCCCTGGGCAATTGCAAGTTACTTTTAAAATACAAATGTGTTAGTCTAGGACCTACTCTCTTATATGTATTAAGAGAATGTAGGTAAAAGGGATGAATTCACATTTACCCATGAGCTTGTTAACAAGGTCCACACTATGCTTCCATATTGCATATCTGGTATAACTAATAGTGTTTCTGAAAGAAAGTGTTATAGAGTCATACTCGAAAATATGATATCTTCATATGAAGGTATATATAAAGTTTAAAACTTGTGTTAATTATAAAACAATACTATCATTTTACAATAATGCTATTTGGTCTTTATATTATATTTATTTTTAGTTTTATTAGTGTCTGATCCACATGAATTGAAATATGCATTTTGAAGACAGTAAAGCTTATGTTATACAAACATTAAATGCTTATGCAAATATGTATTTGAATAATAATTGAATATGGAAGGAATTTTTTTTTTTTTTTTTTTTTGCGATACGCGGGCCTCTCACTGCTGTGGCCTTTCCCGTTGCGGAGCACAGGCTCCGGATGCCGCAGCCTCAGCGTCCATGGCTCACGGGCCTAGCCGCTCCACGGCATGTGGGATCTTCCCAGACCGGGGCACGAACCCGTGTCCTCTGCATCAGCAGGCGGACTCTCAACCACTGTGCCACCAGAGAAGCCCTGGAAGGAATTTTTTAATATATGCTTTTAATATTCCATCTCAGGGCTAGTAGATATATGAAGATGTTCTAACATGCACGATAGCTCTTTGAATATGTGGGAGAGACAACCTCAAATCTGGTATGCTATAAATACAGCAATTTTGTAAGGTGTTGTAAATAATACTTGGCATGTTTGCAGATCTGGAATGGTTTAAATGTAATTGATTTTTTTAACTTTTTAACTTACCAAAACCTAATTCAGTATTAACATAAGATCTAATTTTGTTCTGCTTTCAGTCAGGAGATATTGCTTTCCTATTGTCTGGGTTATTATAGTCAATAAACTAAAAATTATTTTTGAGCTCCTGCTATATATCAATGTTTTGCTGTGTTATGATAATCATAGGATGTTAATAATGAAGTTAGATCAACCACATTTTGTAAGCTGTTATGAATTTCGAAGTATACTTTATAATAAAGTAACAATTTTAAGGTTAGTAAAAAAATGTAAAAAATTGATCTTGGATAAAATATAACTTTTTAAACATGACTATTTTTTCATGCAAGAAAATTCTTTTAATTATTTAATACTTTACATATGTCAAAGGATGTCAGCAACTTATAAAATATAAAGTACGTAAACTTCTTAAGTAGCATCATAACTAGAAAGGGTAATTTGTTTAAAGAAAGTGAAATGTAAAGAACACTGATAAGAGTTTGTGAAAGATCTTTTTACGCATTTTAAAAATAAAGGTGAGGGTAGGAATGGAAAACAGTACACTGAATTAAATAGGATAGATGGATAGGATAGATGCAAAAAAATTAAAATGTGTATGTGATGTATTATGATCCAATATAAAGGATATAATGAATTGTAGCATATGTCATTACTATATTTTGAGTACACCATTGAGTATAGTATATCCTTCAATTCTACATAGCCCACAAGGTTATTTAAAATTCCCCGTTTTCCCCTTTGAAGCTAGTATCCTTTCTGGAAAAGACACCAAAAGAAGCCTGATCCTTTTAATCTTTTAAAACAAGTGAAAATATTAAAGCCAAGCATTATACATATTCACCAGTGTGTATTCTATTTTGATTCTGTTTCTTATATGAAGTTATTATTTGATTGGATATTTAGTTATTTTCTCTTTCTTAAAGAACTACATCATTTAATTTATTTTTTCATTGAAGTATAGTTGATTTACAATGTTGTGTTAATTACTGCTGTACAGCAAAGTGATTCAGTTATACATATATATACATTTAAAAAAATATTCTTTTCCATTATGATTTATCATAGGATATTGAATATAATTCTTTGTGCTATACAGTAGGACCTTGTTGTTTATCCATTCTATATATAATAGCTTACATCTTCTGACCCCAACCTCCCACTCCATCCCTCCCAAATCCCCTCCCCCTTGGCAACCACCAGTCTATTCTCTGTGTCTGTGGTTCTGTTCTGTTTCATAGATAGATTCATTTGTGTCATATTTTACATTCCGCATATAAATGATATAATATGGTATTTATCTTTCTATTTCTGACTTCACTTAGTATGATAATCTCTAGTTGCATCCATGCTGCAAATGGCATTATTTCATTCTTTTTTTATAGCTGAGTAGTATTCCATGGTATATATATATACCACATCTTCTTTATCCATTCATCTGTTGATGGACATTTAGGTTGTTTCCATGTCTTGGCTATTGTGAATAGTGCTGCTATGAACATAGGGGCACATGTATCTTTTTGAATTACAGTTCTGTCCAGTTATATGCCCAGGAGTGAGATTGTTGGATCATATGGTAATTCTATTTTTAGTTTTGTGAGGAACCTCCATACTGTTTTCCATAGTGGCTGCACCAACTTACATTCCCACCAACAGTGTAGGAGGGTTCCCTTTTTTCCACAGCCTCTCCAGCATTTGTTATTTGTAGACTTTTTAATGATGGCCATTCTGACTGGTGTGAGGTAATACCTCATTGTGGTTTTGTACATCATTTAATTTGAATGAGTAGCACTGGAAGCACTCCAGATACAATTGTATCTTATCCTTCATGACAAAATTCAGACCATCACTGATTGTCCCCACCTAAGCCATAGAAATGGAGTTTGTTTATTTACTTGCATGGTCATTTGTTTGTTTTGGTGGTAACCTGTGATTATTTTCTTCATTTATCTTCATACTTTTGGAAATCATATAATAGTTCCCTGAGAACTCTTTATTTTACAGCCCTTATAAACTCTAGGCATATGTTCAGGTCATTATTAAATGTCTTTAAAACCATAATTTGCTTTTGTACTTAAAGAGAATCTTAATAGAAAATTAAATCAAATGCAGTAATTAAAAAATGGCTAATACGCATTGATCACTTACTATGTATTGGGCATGGTGTAGTGCTTTACATCTTGGTTTATAATCCTTACGACAAATGAGTTAAATACTGGTATAATCTACTATTTCAGATGCGATAAGTGAGACACAGTGAAGTTAAGTAACTTTCCCATCAATAAACAGGAGGCCAGCGGCAGACCTGGGCTTTGTGCCTGCGTGCTCAAGCAGCATGCCACTCTACTTCTGACATGTCCTGGAGGAGTTATGGAAGGTATAACTGGGCATGTTTGGAAGTATAGGCAGAAGAAATTGAACAATGCAATCATATAAGTGTACAAAAATGAAAATTATAGTATTAGTTTATGTATAATAGTTACAACTTTATTTTCAAATTATTTTTAGTGTTTTAATAGCAGAACTAAACCAAATGTGAGAGTATTGACTGGGTCATAGTCTTGAGAACTTTTGAATTTCTGGTAATAGCTGGTAGATCATCTGTGACAAAATTCAGAGTTCTATTACAGATAACTGTCTTCAGAGACCCAGCCCTTTTCTGGGCTAGCAGCCCCTACAAAGAGCATGTGCAAACTTATCTTGTAATATTTGCCTAAGAAAGACACAATAACCATCAGTTGTTGAATTCAATTTGCTAAAGATAAATTTTAAAATATTAATGACTTTCACATTTAATTACATTAAAATTATTTTATTTATTTATCTATTTACTTACCTATTTAATTTATTTATAGCAGAGTAGGGTCGATTATCATGAAATTCAAATCTGATGTGAAGACTGAGTTTCTAAATTCTGCATATGACACTTAGGTCCCTTCAGATGCTGCCTATTTTTATTCCCAGATAGTTTTATGTTTATGAAGTGAATTATTTAAACTCTTCTTGCTATGCATATGGAATCCTTACATTGCTAGAAACGTGTATTTCCCTTAGGCATTTCATTAAATAGTGAAGAAAGAAAGAAATTGCGTTCATGTGTTGAGCACATCCTTTTGCTTTTGAAAAAAGTCATTTAACTTATCATAATGTTTTGGTCTCAGAAGTACCTGCATTTCTGGAGAATTTATGGGAATACGAAGTTCAGGGTCACATTGTTTCTGCTCTGTGCTGTTTTTCAGATTAAGAAGTTTGCTTTTAGATACTGGAGTTGCTGGCAATTCGATTGGATTTCTTGGTCTGTTTATTTAAAAGTGTTAGGAGTTTTAAAGAGAATCCTTATAATTGTTCTATATCACATGCCTTAAAAACGTAATTTAATTAGTTCATTATTATTTACTAGTTTCCAATAGTTACAACTTTTAGATCCTAAATTAAATATAGTGTGAACCCATGTTATAATTTAGTTTTACTATAGGAACTTACTTTACTATTTCCTATACATAAGTAGTTTTATTAAATAGGTTGATATCATTTTTACAGCTTGGCAACTAATAACCTCTGTATATTGTTTTTGAGGATATGATGAATCTCTTGTCTCACAGTCCTGTAAAGTATCTACTAAGCAATAAAAAAAAAAAACTCTGTTTCCTTCTTGTAGCGTAACTAATCTTTTCAATAAATATTTTTAATTGGAAAATATAACATACATGTGAAATTTGTAAAAAACAGCACCACCACACAGGTCAGGAAATAAAAAGAAATTCTTAACTGTACATGTTTGTCTGTCATTCCTATGCTGGTGCTGTGCTCTTCTCTTTGTGTGTCTTTGCACTGCTCCGTCCTTGTAAGCGCTGCTGAAGTAAAAGCACCATGAGAATATTTTTAAGTGTAATAAGATACCTATGTTGCTTTGAAAGACAAGCTACATGAGGTGCACAATTATTTCTGCTGATACAGAGACCATGGGGCCAATAAATTAATTTGTATATAGAAAATTTGTGTATTCGATCATTGAAGAGTCAATTTTTTAAAAGATGTAAATCCATTTATTGCCCACATAGCAGAAATAGTAGATCAGTATTGTAAAGTCTGGGAAAATTTTTATTGGGCATATAACTCAGTGTCTAAATTAATAGCTAAATGTGTGCTTTAGGAAAGAAAGTTAAAGCTTTTGAATATTTACCGGAACATGATTCTGTTTTGATGCTAATGATATTCCTAAAAGATAAAAGGAATAAAATAGAGAAACTTCTCAATAACAGACACATGGTTAACTCTTTTTATTTCAAGAAAATATGATTGTTCTGCCTTCTTAATTACAGTAATTCCTACTCTGCTTTTTTCAATATTTCATTTACTTAAAAATCTCTTTTTAAACTGCCGAGGGCACGTATCAGAATATTTGAGGTGTAGGATGTTAAGTTTTAAAAAACAATCAGTTTAAATAATATACATTTATATTTTGACTACAAAAGGCAGACATTAAAATTTGACAAGATATCCTATAATTCTCAAAATGTATGTCAGAATTCCAAAGCGTAAGGGATAAGATTATCTTGGTCATGAAAAGATGCATGGATCAAAATGCTCTCTAAAAAATGAGAATTTGGAAAGAAAAATCTTAAACCTTTGAATTGTGGATTATTCAAATTTAAAGAGAAACAAACTATGATTATGCTGTTGTTTCTTTCTCTGACCCAACAAATTGATAACCATTAGTGATCTGCTTTGAGTAGCCAATTAATATGAGATACAGGCAAAAGAAGATGGCTAGCAAAGTCATTTATAGTCATGTCTTACTAATTTTTTCTAACTGTGTTAATTATTTGAGCAGTTTGGGCGTCGGAGGCACTTGATTTCTTTAGGACTTCTTTACAATGTAAGCATGGTTTTGCTGTTACTGTCGTGTTCAGGAAAAAAATGTAACCCACGATATTAAATCTAACATGTTACACATGTATGTTCTGAAATCTCATTATTCTATTATTTTTTATTGAGCTGGATTCATTAGAGGTAAGATCGTGGAGAATTTGATCTGGTTCTAAGTACAAGGCTATAAGTCTTCCAAACTCAAGTAACATGTAACAGTGGTGCTTTGGTGAGCAGGGATTTATACAAAAATATACTTTCAGTGTACTTTAGAAATACAAACATTGTGTTTAAACCACTGCAAAATAAAAATGGAATTACTGTAATTTATTCTTACTGACATAGAGTTTAGCATGTAAGTCTCTTTTTTCATGATCTCTGAAAAATCAGATGGTCTGACAGACTCCTGTGGAACATACCAATTGATGAAGAATTTGTGACATCTGAAGGCAATGAAGTCTATTAATGGACAGTTAAAATTCGTCAACCAAAAGTTCCTACCCTATAAATTCCATCCATTGGTAACAATACTGTACACTTGAGCAGTGATTGCATACTGTCAATGGTACTAACGTAGTAGAATATCATGTATATTAGGAAACACAGAAAGAGAAATTGGAAAAGGATGACATAAAATAAATGTAAATGACAATTTTAGCGTCCCAAGCACCCTTCCAGTGAGCCTTCATTCATCTCACTTGCATTCTGCTTTGATGTCACTGCACTTGATCAATGGAATGTAAGATATCTCTCTGCAAACCTGAAGTTTCTCCTTGTTTGCCTATGTTGTCTCTTTGTTGTTCAAGTTTATTCTATAATTTCTGTTTGGTTCTTTGTCGCTATGTTCCATTTCCCTGCCAGGAAGTAATGTTACTAAATCGATCAGTCTATGTACTCTATAGGAAAACCATCTGATCAAACAATAACTCAAAAATATGAGTTACAGTTAGGCTAAAGTGAGTTTATACTGGTAGTACCTTTAATTTGGGGATGGTCATAGCTCTTTGTGTCTCATGAGTAAGATAAAAAATTCTCAAGTGACCTCATGTGCACCACTACAAAGGTATAAAGGACAAGTAACTCTTTATAAATTAAGAAATCAAGGATTCTTTTTCTCCCTTCTCCAACCCACACACACACACACACACGCATACACACACAAGCACACACATACCTGAGAAATGATCCTATGTCTAAGTTCAAGGTTTTCAGGTGTGAAGACTTATCATGTATTTTCTTTTCCTATGCATATGGTCTATTTTTTCACTATAATTATATGTTCTTGCAACAAATAGATATAAATAAGAGAAATCAATGAAGTTCACATGTAAAATTTTCTATTCCTTGCTCCTCAAATAATATTTTTGACGATTTACCATCCATCTAATAAGTTCTGGACTCTTTGTATTCCTTTGGGAAATGGCACAAGGCCTTCCTGAGTGTGAGATTATGCATTTGGAGCTCTGATTTAGTGGAACAGTGTGTAAAAATCTCTCATAATCACAACACTCCCCATTGGCTCCACATCTGAAGATCCCCAAGGGTGCTGTTTGTCCCAGTGAACATGTGGAACAGATTATGTACAGTTAATTGGCTCCAGGTCGAGCTTGTTACAGACAGTAGCATGCAGTATAACCTATGCAATTCACCAAATCCACCCACTTTAGGTTAAATCACACCTACTTCTCTCTATAATTCCTCCCAGATGCGGGACACACACACGTGTAGATACAAAAACACACAGATACACACACTGACATGCACTGGAAGATAGCAAAATATCAATAGATTATTGGAGACGTCGTTGGCAATACATTTAACCCATAAATTATCTCAATTAAAAGATTAACTATTGAATTCAAAGGAGTGTTGGGAGGAAAAACAAAGAATTAGGAGAAAAATATATAAAGTTAAAAAAAAAGTTCCAGGAGTTTCAGAATTTTTGTTTTATTTTGTCCCTCACCCTTAACAAATGGTTCAGCACGTGTGGGCACTTATCGGAATGTCATACTAGCAAGGAAAGCAGTGCTTTGATTTTTAAGTTATTTAACAATATTAATGAGTTAGGTAACAAGGAACAGTGTGACTACTGTTCATTGGAAACCAAAACATCAATCTTCTTAACTTATAGTGTTGGACCACAGGGCATGTCTTAGCGATTAATGACCAGTTGGAGGAGTAGATATCTCAATACATAGCTAAGGGCCATTAACCTCAACTGGTCATTAATTCACAGGAAATGTCCTGTACTGGGGTCATTATTGCTAATAAAATGAACACACGGAAAGTTTCCTCTCTTTCGCGTGTGTACATAAACATACATTCACATTACATGCATTGTTACATGTCATAAAAAAAAGTAGTATTACATATGTCCAGAAGCTCAGAAAAACTAAACCTAATGAGAAATTTAATATACTTAATCTCTATATTCAACTAACCTTTCACTCTTTTTGGAGGGTATGGGTAGGTGGAAGGATACATGTTTGTGTGGCAAAGCTGTGGAGCTGCTGTGATCTTCTGCTAACATGTGGACATAGGGAAAAGTAAAAGAAACAGGCAAGTGGGATTAGAGAAGCACTGATGAATATGGATGAAACCAGCACATATGATCTAAGACCAAAGGCAGTGTGGAATAACAGCATCATTTGAGTCCTAATATTGTATATTAGCTACCAGAACAGGCATGAGGCACATTTAAGCATTAGGCTGAATCCCTCTGGTTTCCTCTCTCTTTCACTCCACTGGATTATGCTACATTGTCTCACCCTTCGCAGGCCTATCATGCTTCCAGCTTTTCAGAAACCCTTAACTAGGTATCATTGTTACCTGGAAATGTCTCTTTTTGCTTTTTATTGTCCTTTCTGTGTCCTCTATGAAACTATCCTTGTCTTACTTAAACCTATACGATACTCCTTTGAGCTGCCTTCCATAGCATCTTATAAATATCTCGATTTTAGCAATTATTTCATGATTATTTGTGTATAATCAACTGCTCCTTTCAAATAAGAATCTTATCTTTCTTCTCACTTTAATAAATCATTGGAGATGAGTTATGGTGTTAATGACCATAAGTGTATGTGTATTATATATTCTTAAATGCATATTCTTATTTGCAAAAAAACAGTAAGTATTTAAGGAGAATCTGTAACTCAAAGAATGCATCTGTGTTTTACTGGTGTAAATGTAAAATTGAAAAGTTGCAAACATGCATTTCTTAAGACAGTGAGTAAATTAAAACTCACATAACTTAAAACTAATTCTGATAAATTTTTCTGTAGACCAGTTAAGTGACTCTGTTCTTTGCCAATAGCATATGCGTTTTCCTACTAGTTTTAAAATAATACAACTCTTTATTTTTTAAGAGTTTTTTTAAAATGTTATATACAGAAGGGCTTTATTAGTGTTTTATTTTAAAATAAAACTGAAATTTTTAAAACTAGAATTTTCATTAAGGACTGCTAATAGTGTAGATCTTTTTGGTCAGACAGACATTCCTGTTTTCCCTTAAATTATGTCATTAGGTGAACTTATCAAGAAATGTCAAGTAAATGTGAATAAAATATGTTATATGTGGCAAATGTGAATAAAATATGTTATATGTGACACATTCACGTATGTCAAGTAAATGTGAATAAAATATGTTATGTGTGACCTACGATATTCTTAAATGAGTATCTAAATGAACTTGATTCTTTTCATTTGTAGTAATCTTCTAAATCAAATAACTAAATATGCATGGATTACACACAAAGACAGAATAGTTTGGTACTTCCTACGGGTAATTAAAGTAACTGAGAAAATATACTTTATTAAGCCTTCATATTCAACGTTTCATGAAGAAAAAACACACAATTTGTAGTCTATTCTTAGAATGTTTGTCTTGTATAAAAAATTAATACATCCCTATATTTTATTTTATTTCACATTCCCAGATTGATCTTAACTTCTGAGATTTAAGGTAAGTTTAAGGAACCTTGATTCAAAGTCATTGAGGCATTTTAGTAAAGACTTGATTTACCATAAGAAAAATACTCTTATTTAGACATTCTCTTAAAACTAAGCCATATAGACATATTTATTTTGATATTAAATAATTACAAAAATACTAAAGTATAATACTTTTTTATTATGACTAAAGCTGTTACCAAGAAATTATTGGCACTTGAAGCAGGTACCACATCTGGAATCCTCCCAGGAAGTACGCATAGCAAGATCCTTTCTGTGGGCTATTTATTAGAACATGTCGAGGAGAAGAGAGAAGTTGAAGACTGCATCAAGAGTTGAAGGTCACTTGATTCTGCCATAATGAAAAGCACCTAAAGACTTAGGGGCTAAGGAGGCTGATTCTAGCTGAAGTCCGGAACAAATGTTTTAATCCATCTCTTATTTGCCACATGACCTTGAGAGAATTATCAAACCCTGTACCTCAGTTTCCTCATCTGTAAAATGAGGAAAATAATTACCTATCTTTCTTGACCGTCATTAGCATTGATTAAAAAATAAACGGAGGCATATTAAAATTTTTAAGAGTTTATTTGTGCAAAAATTAGTTTGAATTGTGCGGCACCAAACTGGAAGTGGTTAGGAGCACCCCACTGATAGGATATTAGGGCGAAGACTTACACAAAGAAACTTTCGGAAACAAAGAAAGGAAATTATTTTATTGGCTATAGCTTAAAGCCTAGTTAACTGGTTGTTTTATTAGAGTTCTGAGTTCATAGCTTTGAGGCATTTACAGGCTTAGATTTTGTTTGATTAGGTGGGCTACCATGGCATTAGAGCCATCTCAGTCTAATGACCTACTTCTTCAATGAATTTAACAGCATTAAGTGATTTAATTTATGTAACACACTTCTTAAAAAGTATCTGGTTCATCTAAATACTCAACGAATATTATTTGTAATTATTATTACCAGGCTTAGTTTGAACTATGTGTGTTTTGATTTATTCCGTGTCTTAACAAAGACAACCAAGGCAGCTTGTTTATGGCAACCTAGTTAAAAACCGCCTCCTCTTATAAACCCTTTTATTTTACAGTTTGTTTTTATATTCAGTGCTGCCCTGTGTGGAGTAGTATAGGGTGCAGGTAAGATTGCCTTGTCCCAGGCCTAAAATCTATACTGGTGGCCCTGACCTGATCATGTCCAGTTGTCCCAATTTTAGGTGAACTGTTAAAATATGTTTTGTCAGAAACGAACTCTCTGAAACTGACAGCTTTTATTAAATTTTGCTTGAGGATCTGTTCCTTTGAGGATGGTATGGGGAAAGTGTAGGCTTCTACCAGTATTCTTATCTGATCAAGAATTCATCAAGTTACAGAAAGAATTGGTCACTCCTATATTTGCATGAAACAAAACAAAACAAAAACTTTAGTAGAAGAATAGTTGCTAATTAACATAAGTAGTTGACTTTTTAGGTCTGTACTCATGTCCTGAGTAAAGCCAGACCTGAATTTTATTACTCAGTTCTGATTCATTTCCCTTGCAACAATTTCTAAGAGCTGAACAAGAGACAAGGAGCAAGTATTTTTTTAAATCTACATACATTCATAAAATTATAATTTAGTGAGTGTAGGAAAATCTGCAAACTGCTATATTAATAGTTCTTTTCTTCTTTTTAGATTAAATTAACGCTGTTTGAAACAGAACATTGTTTTCATCATGATTGTTACTAAAGATGAGAGACCAAAGTCCAGAAACCATGATTTTTACCTTTTTCATGCCCTGATGATGCTAAGCATGACCATGCTGTTTCTTCCAGTCACTGGAACGTCTAAGCAAAATATTCCACGACTCAAGCTAACCTACAAAGGTAAATGTGTCAGTGTTTTTCAGGTTGCCTTCTTTTATTTAGAAATGCATACTGACTTCAGTGAAATGTTTGTAGTATTGGCATCAGTTAATAATCAGATTATTATAGGGGCTTCCCTGGTGGCACAGGTGCTAAAAACAAAAACCAGGTGCTAAGATTTGAGAATTACGTGCTAAGAATGGTTAAAACAAAACAAAACAAAACAAAACAAAACAAAACATGGAGCTCTCGGGATTCCCTGGCGGTGCAGTGGTTGCGAGTTCGCCTGCTGATGCAGGGGACACGGGTTCTATGCCCCGGTCTGGAAAGATCCCCCATGCCGCGGAGCGGCTGCGCCCGTGAGCCATGGCCGCTGAGCCTGCGCGTCCGGAGCCTGTGTTCCGCAACGGGAAAGGCCACAACAGTGAGAGGCCCGCGTACAATAATAATAATAATAATAATAAGATTATTACAGAATGCAAAGCCCACTGATTCATTATTCTTGGTGAAGAAAATAGACACCAAAACTGTTCACGTATGCTTTTCAGTTCATTATTTACAACTTTTAACTACTGATTAGCATAATTAGGAAATTTTGGTCAGTAAGTTGTAGTCAGTTTTTTGTTTTTTGTTTTTCTTGGCTATGCTGTGCGGCACGTGGGATCTTAGCTCCTCTACCGCAGATGGAACCCGCGGCCCCTGCATTGGAAGCATGGAGTCTTAACCACTGGACCGCCAGGGAAGTCCCTGTAGTCAGTTTTATATTAAAATAAATCAATAACTATGTATGGTCAGGCCACTCAAGATAGCTGTTCTCTTGCTCTCTGTAAGTCCCCTGTTCAACCAGTGCCTGCTTCACCTATACCCTATTCACCTGACAGACCTTCCTACATGCTTGCCCCATGCCCCAGCTAATGATTGTTCTAATTTTAGCCACCGTGATAGCCTATCAAAGGGGCAGTTAGGGGCGGGCCCCTCTGCTGGTTTCCCTGGTAACTGATGAACCAAACTGCCGTCAATTTCCCTTATAAGTGGTAACCTCCCCCTGCCCGTGGGAGTGAAGCCTGTCCACTTTGTCCTGCTTCGGTGTGAGCCGCATACATGGTGGGGTGTTGCTCCAGAACCTTGCTTCGGACATGTAAGATCTCCCATCCGTTAAACCTTTGATGGCTCTGTCGCTGCCTCTGGGCTCTTCGGTCTTGAAGCTGGGCAAGCACAAGCCTTGTAGGCCTGTGGGGTGTAGTTCAACAGCCTAAAAATAGAAAAATCGTTAATTCTGTACAGCTGCTACTAATTCGTTGATCCTTAGCATTTTTTAAAACAGTAAGATGTCTTCAAAAATATTAACAAACTAAAATACCTTGACTATCTCAAGCATATACATATTTTATTGTTTAAAAAATAGTCTGTGTGAAAAGCTTAAAATACAGAGATGAGAAAACATTTAAGAAATGAAGTCTACTAAGCTAATTGTTTTTAAATGTTTAAATTAGTATGAAAGCAAAGTTTATATACTAATATGTGTTTATATGTAAGTGTAATATATCAATATATATATCGAGAGAGAAAATGAGCCAAGTTTCATGCTCAAAGATTTTTTTTTTTTTTTCTGTAATATCCCTGTGGCTTCTTTAATACCTAAGTAATGAGAGGAATGTAGGGAACTCAAACTCCTCTATTCTGAACTTGGTGGGTAAAAATCATGCTGGCAGTTTTAATCTTTAAGACAACTTATTTTCAGCTCAAATTAAATATCAATAGTAAAAGCAAATTTGATGTCTAATGTAAGCTTAAGTGGAATTATCTTATTTGACTCATTACACATTTCATATGTTGGTATTTGTTTGGAATTTATACCTCATGAATTAAAGAGTTAAGGTAACATTTTTGAGTTTTTGTATTCTCGAATTTCTAGAGCAGAGACAACTAATCTATGGTTTAAAAAATTCAGGGCATTGCCTTTGTGCAGTGTGAGGGAAGGATCGAATGGAAAGGGATATGAGAGGAAACTTTCTGGGCTTATGGAAATGTTCTCTATCCTGATAGAGATATGGATCACCGAAGTATATAATATGGACTTTTCACAACCCATCATATTACACAAGTCAGATTTGTTTGCCTGTTTTCAAAATTTATCTTAAGAACAGAACAGAAAACAAGTATGAAAAGCCAAACAATAAAAAAAAAAAAAAAAAGAGAAAGTTTGAAAATAGATTGAACGGAAAAAAAAAGAAACACTACCTGGTTTCTATGATATAGTGAAGAACACAGGAGCATTGCACGGGTGAGGGTGGACAATGCAAAATAAATTAGACTTGGAAAGAAACTTTAATAATAGTTAATAATTACTCACTGAGGAGTCATCGTAAGCAAAGCATTGGTATAAGGAGTATGTGTGAATGATGTCATTTTATCCTCATCACCACCCTGTGAGGTGGGGATTATTATCATCTGCCTAGAAATGAGGTTACTGAGGTACTGAGAAATTAAGGTCTCAAATTAGCTGGTGGCTCAGCTCCTGAGTCAGCCCCGTGCTTTGGAGAGCCTGGGTGCCTAATCATATTTCTCACACCCTAGACAAGAGCAGCAGTTCTTGCCTGAGGCATTTACCTACGGGAATGAACTTTAAAGTTGACAGAAGCGTCATGCTGATATTTGACTAACTGATTGTATGATTTCAATTGTCAAAATTAAATGGAGTTGAAGACCACACGCTCTTGGTAGCCAAAAGAGATTTACAGACTTTGATAATCTTATGGGAAAAAGAGAGATGGTCATTGTGCTAATTTGTGTTCATAATCAAAATTTTATGAGTGACTGTAAAATATTAACTCAAATGTGGTAACTTGATCGTTAGAAAATAACAAATCAGTTCCTAAAAATAAAAAAATTAAAAAACATTAATTTTATGTAGCTGCTGCTAATTAGTTTATCCCTAGTTAGAGGAGTTTTTTTTTGGTATGAATCTATGTTTTTGTATTAATACTTGGAATCAACCATATAAGAGTTCAAAATCCTGTTTTATTTATCTCTCTATAGATTTTCACTCTTTCTAGCACCTAGTACTTATATAAAAGGAGAACTGGTATAAATGTTGGATTAAATGCAATAAGAACTATTCTTTGGATGGTTCTTATATTTAGTATACTTTCCAAATGTTGTATTTTTTAGATATTTATCTACATGTAGATTGTCTATTGATACATGTCAAAAGCAGTAGCAAAGACTGAATGCAGGGAAGGAATTTTAAAAATCTCTCAACTCACCCTCAATAGACACACACACACACACACACACACACACACACACACACACACACACACAAACACTCACTCCCCCCTCACCCCCTCTCCCCCTTGTCTCCCCTTTCTCCTCTCCCCCCTCCCCCTCCCTCTCTCCTATAGCGCCCTGTGGCTGCTGTTAGCCATTCACTGCCAGATTGTATGCTAATAATAGAGTAGTGATCTTGGCTAGGAGAATTACTGACAATGCTTATGGAATATTCCTCTTTCCACCTATAAGAATTTGGGGACTTTTCTTTGGAAATCATCAGTTCAGCACTATGAAGTAAGTATGCATTAACCATACACTTGGGAGAATTTCAACAGTTTCCCTAGCCACCTCTTCTCTGCCATATCTGAGAGTGTAAAAGGAAAGTAGTTCAAATCCTGATGTAATAGTTTTAAAAAGTAGCCTATTCCTGAATAAACAAAGTTATAACATAAAAATCACTGCTAACTTGGGGTTATGATGAGGAAAATTCCTACCTCTGAGATAATAATCAGAACTCTCCTTTGGCATTTTCTCTTTCTCTTATGACTGACTAATGAGTGAAGATCACCTAGTATCACCCATTGCTTAGTTTTGAGGGAGTCTAAAACTTCATGCTTGGAATTAAAATACTGCCAGCATGTGAGGTTAGAAAAATCAGTCAAAATGAGAAATTAACTGTATTTTCAAAAATAATTCATTTTTATGGGCACAAAATCAGCTTTGCTTTCCATAACTCAAGCTTCCTTAGGTGCAGACCAGAGACACAGCCAGTATCAGTAGAGTTAGCTACTTTAAACAGCTGCAAGATTATTTTGAGGGATTTCTTAAAGGCCAACAGAAATATAATAACCATTTTATCCAAAGAATGCTCTTTGATAAAGACTTAGCTTTGAACCTCTGAATCCACAGGAGCTTGTTTGGTTCTATTGTTGTGTAAAGAGATTTCCCCTCAGTTGCATATTTTGAATTCTTGCACATTTATGCATACTAAATCAGTTTCTTGAGTAACAAGTAAGGAAACTTAGAGGTCAGGATGTTCTGTATTTCTGGGTTTTGTTTTATAAGGGTAATATATATATATGGCCTTACAAGGGTGAGCTTCTCACAGTGACTTGTATGCTTTATACTGCAGATGTAGTAAATATAACTTTTGAAAAATGACCAACTTCAGTCTTGCAATTACTGTAAACATTTTTTGTATTATAAATCCTCATGAATGAACTCATGCGGGTTAAGGATATTTATACCCAGGAATCATTAGTATCTGCAATGGCATTTGTTTGGACAGCTCCTAAAGATGAGATAGGTAATATAGCTAAAGAGGGAATGGGCAAAAACTTTGAAAAAGGAAGAGAAAAGTCACTGTCCCCCTGGAATTTCTTTACCAGAGAGGGAGGCAAACAATAAACAGGTAAACAAACAGATGAAGGTTATTTCAAATAGTGGGAAGTTCTATCAGGAACATCAAACAGGAGACTGCATCCAGGACCCTACTTAGACTTTAGGACACTATGCAGAACCATCATTTTTATACCCATTTTATAGATAAGAAACATGAGGTTAGAACCTGAAGGCCTTGCCCCTATGCAAGAAGCTGTTAAGTGGCAGAACTAACTTGTGTGTTTTCACCTCTCTAGTTCCAGGCCCACGTTCTTGCCACCCTGTGCCCTTGAGGGAGACATTGCATGTTCAGGAACACAAATATCAAGATATATATATTAAAAAAAATACAAGGTTTCATTATTACATCTTGGGCAGTATGCTCTTCTCAATAACTACCAATAGTACTAATTATGTTTTGCTCCTCCAAAACTTACGTCTTTTCATAGAAAAGAAAACTGGAAATCATCTTTAAAATTTTTATCTGCTATTGTGTAACTAAACATTAGTGCATTTGATAGAATAGTTCTTTATCTTGTTTGAGTCTTCTGAGGAGTGAGTGGATAAGTCTATATATTTTTCATTATTTACAAATGACTCTATTTAGCTGTGAAATGTGGCGTGCCTCAAGTAGAGATTCATGGCCATTTGACTCATCTAACTTGTTTGATTTGACTAGTTTTGTGTAAGTTCTGATATCTCGATCGAGTATAGCCGTGAAGAAGGCAGGTTCTGAAGCCAAGCTGCTTATTAGGTCTTAACTGCTGTTACTAGTTGTGGGACATATGGATGTTTATTTTATGTACTGCAGTTTTCCAAGTGCGTTAATTTACTTAATTCTAATGAGGTAGTTGTGAAGGTGTCTTGATCCATGTAAAGCACGTAAAACAGTGTTTGGCATAGTAAACATTTAATAAATGCTGTCAATTATTAATTTTTGTGAAACACTATTATCTTGCTAGGTATTAATGGTTGTTCCCAGACCAGAATTTTCCCTATGTAAACAAGTTTGAAAAATATTACATAGTTTCCTCCTGGGGATTTATAGCATATATTAAAATTGCTTCTGTTTACTCTCAAACATTTTCTACTAGGGTTAGTTTCCCTCAGTCCAGTACCACCCACAGATTGTGAATTTATTGAAGGTACTTTCCAGTTTTTTTATCTTCATGGTCTTCTAGTAGCTAACAAGCCCTTAGGTGGTTATTGACTTTGATAAGAGTAGTGTCTTTGAGTAGTTGGTAGCCTTCAGGGTGGGTTAAAAGGAATCATAAAATCATTCATTCAGGAGTTCCTTTCTAAAGTGGACATTTTTGTTGTCAAATCAATGAGAAAAGAAGATGACTTGCTCTGAATATCTCTCCTTAAGTATATAGTAAAGAAGCATTATCAATCTAATAGTAAGAATTCCCATATATTTTCTTCTATAAAGTCATTGATGGTTTAATTTTTAATGGACTCACTTGTTTTCCCAGATGTGTTTTCTCTAAACTGAGGCTGTGTGTGGAACTGGGCTTTCGTAGGTTTAAGAGCTCAAGGATAATATTATTGTGTATTTGATATTCAGCTCTCAGTGGTTAATAACAATAGTTTCTGATGCCCACTGTTTCCAGCCCCCTGCTGGCAACAAGGGGATATGTTAGCAAGTAGAAGAGGCAAAACTCCCTGGCATCATGTAGTTTATATTCTGATACAGAAAGGTAGACCATACATAAGTACATTACACAGCAAGATGGAAGATGATAAGTGCTATGGAGAAAAATGAATCGGGAAAGTTGATTGGTGGGGGTGTAGTAGTCAAATATGGCACGCAAGAAAGAGCTCACCCAGAGAGTGATGTTTTCACAGATACTTCAAGAAATTATTGTTGCAAGTCATGCAGATACTCAGGAAAGGAACATTTTTGGCAAAAGGAACAGCAAGTGCAAAAGTCCTGAGGTGGAAGAGTGTCTGGCATGTTCAAGGATCTTAAAGAAGACAGTATGGCAAAAAACCCAATGGAATGGGAGAAAGAAGAAAATTGATTAAATCAGAGAGTTAATAGGAGGGAAGAAGGATTAGATCCTTTCACTCTTGTCATTGTTAAAACGTTGGTTTTTAGTCTGAGTGTTATGGGAATCCATTGGAGAATTTTGAGCACAGAGGTGACATGGTCTGACTTTCATTATTATAGGATCACTCTGGTTTCTGTACTGTGTGTGCACTGAAAGGGAGAGATCAGGGAAATAGGGAGCCAAGTCTGAGAGGACTGTAATAATCCAGGTGAGAAATGATGGTCTATGAGCCAGACTGGTTGCAGTGGAGGTAGGAGAAGAAGATATGAAGGTAGAGCCAACAGGATTTGTTGATGGATTGGATATGAAGTAAGAGAGAAGTCAAATCTGACTCCATGGTTTTTTTGTTTGTTTTTGATCTAAGGATGGGGTTACTATTAATTGAGATGGCAGAGATTGTGAAAGAATGTTGTGTGGGAAGATCAAGTGGATATATTCGTTTGAGAAGGCTATTAGATATCTAAGTAAGATGCCTAGAAGGCCCTTGAGTATATCATTTTTGGAGTTTATAGACGATGTCAATTGGAGATATGAATTTGGCAGTTAGCATAGAGAAAATTTTAAATCCATGAAATTCTGTGAGATGACTAAGGGATATAGAAAATTTAGAGGATTGAGTTCTGGGATACTCTTAAGTCAGGAAATTAGTGAAAGGAGGACTGAGCATCTAAGTGAACTAAAAGAAGTGCCCAGGTATGTAGGAGGAAAATCAGAAGTTGTGGTGTAGAGAAAGTTAAATGAAGAAAGTAAGAAAAGGAACTATCAGCAGTGTCATATTCAGCTAATGTGTCACGAAAGGTAAGTAAAAATTAACATTAAATTTAACAACAGGGACTTCCCTGGTGGCGCAGTGGTTAGGAGTCCGCCTGCTGATGCAGGGGACGCGGGTTCGTGCCCTGGTCCGGGAGGATCCCACGTGCCGTGGAGCGGCTGGGCGCGTGAGCCATAGCCGCTGAGCCTGCGCGTCCAGAGCCTGTGCTCCGCAACGGGACAGGCCACAGCAGTGAGAGGCCCGCGTACCGTAAAAAAAAAAAAAAAAAAATTTAACAACAGAAGCCTATTGTTGACCTTGATAAGAGCAGTGTCTTTAAGTGTGGGAGCCAGAGCACAACAAGGATGGATTCTGAAGAGCATGGGCTCAGGGGAACTGGAGGCAAGTGTAGACAATTCTTTCAAGGAGTTTTCCCATAATAGAGACGTGGGCAGTAGTAGCTGGAAGGACAATGAGATCAAGAGACTTGTTTTTTTCATGCGCTAAACAACAGCATATTTATTTGTTAATTGAAATAATCTAGGAGAGGAATAATTAATGATTCAGGAGAAATGTGGGATCATTTATACACTATTGAAGAAAATAATGATTTTTTTCCTCTAAAATCAGGCTACTTTTAGAACATATGTTAATAAAACTGGCTTATTTTGCATAATAAACTATTGTTTGGTTCATTGTCAGTGTCAACTGTTGTGTAGGTGGAAAGAGAGGTTAAACAGATATAAAAATATATTCAGTTTGATATATTGATATAGGTTTGTAAGTACTACATATGTTTAGAAAATTGTTATGTAAGGATTTAGAAATAAAACTTCAGAAAGATTAAATAATAACCTCAGAGTCACATTAGTAGATAATTAAAAAGCTGATCCAAGCCTTCTGCGTTTCAGTACAATAGTGTTTGTACTACAACTTGCCTGTATCCAACACTGTGATTTAGTAATGATTAAAATCTATTTAACACTACGTAGAGCATTCTTCTAAACATGATTGATCTGTAGAGGTTCACAGAGTGGTAGAAGTTACCTAATAATGTATGGTAACATATGATGTAATATTGCCATACAAAAGTATCACATAAAAAGTGTTCCTGGAATTAGGAACATACATAAAAATCACTGAGGCCTATGTGGTCAGTAGTGTCCTCCTGGCAGGGCAAAGGAGAGCTACATCATGAGACACTTGAATTGCATCCTTGTTATGCATAAATATGGAAGGAATTTATAAGGGCATAATTTAAGTAAAGGCAAATTTTTCTGGGATTAAACCCAGTCCACTATTTTTTGGTTAAAATAGGTTTCTTTGAATAGATCGTATACTGTATATAGTTGGTTTACTATTCTGTAAATTATTGAGGAGATAAAATTTTTTATCTACAATTTCTTGTTCTATGACTTCACTTACCTAAAATTTGACTCTAATTTCTTGGGTCTTGTTAAATAAATTTTAGCAGTGAGATTCTTTCAGTGTAAATGTAAAAATATAAGTTTACAGATATTTTTTTAAATGAATGTCATTGGGTCATTTTAACAGAAAATTTGGCAAATGCCTCTCTGTTAAGAACTTGTAATATACATTTTGCATTTTTCTGAGTCCTTTCAACATGCTGTTTTAATCCTATTAATTCAAAAGAGGCATAAATTAAAGCTAAAGTGCTTTTTACTTAGGAAGAAAGATACTCATAAAGAGGTTTATTTCACTAAAGCCAAAGTGAGCCAGACACAGTCTAGAAAATAAGATAAATATTTCAGTAATCCCAATGGAATGGTAAAGTGGAGGAAGCAATAGAAGTGAACTTGTCTGTGGGTATGTTCCATAAAAACAGTAAGTAGAATTGTTTTGAAAAAGAACCTTGCTTTTCTAAGTAATGGTAAATCTTAAAATATAAAATAGAGCTGTAATGGGTGATAGGGCTTAGAGTTAGAAGAGACCTTGATAGGTTTTAGCTTTCTCTGCCGTGTACTGTTCTTGTACCATTAGAACAGTTGTTTGCTCTTTCTGAATCTAGGTTTTCTCCTCTGGAAATTAGTGATAATCCTTTGGTTAAGGATCAAATGAAATAATAGAGGAAAAGCTCCTTGGAAGTTATAAAGCACAAATGGATATTATGATAGGCTTCAAAGGGAGACCAGACATAATATATGACTGAATTAATTGAAGTAGGATGTGAAGAAAATTCAAGGTCTTTAAAAATATATTTAGGCATCTTGCATACAATTTCTCCTGCCACACATAACAGGACATTTACTTGAAAGTCAATTAATAAATCATAACTTGTCATCTTTACATTTTCCTTCCAGGTAAATGCATATTATATAAATGTACTTCTCTTCTTTGTATGAGAAAATGGAGGGGGAAAAGTTTTATATGTCTTTGGTTGAAACTAAGTAGGTTATTTATCACTTATAGCAATTAAGTTAGTTATAAGTTAATCACATTGGTCACAGCTGTACATCCCTAACTTATTCTAACACTGTAGTGTTGTAGAGGAAAAATAATAATAATTTGGCTATTTTGCATAAATTAACACATCATCATATAAGGGTTTGAGAGAAACTGTAGTGTGGAGAAGAAAGAAGAGTCCAGCACTTCAAGGCAATTGGGGCCACAGTGTTCTTTAGCTTTTCTACTCCAGCTGTGGTTCAAGGACCAGTAGCGCCAGCATAATTTGAGAGCTTGTTAGAAATGCAGACTCTCAGGCTCCCTCCTAGACTTCTCAGTGAGAGTCTATTTTTTAGCAAGAGTCCCAGCTGATCTGAATGCATGTTAATCCTGAGAAGCACTGCTTTTAGAGTGTTTTATTTCCAACTCCCTCCTCTTCCCACCCTCCTCTCCTTCATCCTCCCACCCCCAATACACACAGGAGCATTTGGATATCACAACAGGAATCTCTTATGATTGCAAAGCATTAGAGCCACAATTGGGTCTCCAAATGGCACATTAACCTCTCTGAATTATTAATAAGGCTGTAATAAATCCTGGTTTAGATGGAAGGTAGATAAACCAACATAAACAAGAATCACTAGAGTTTGAAAAATCATCAGTTAAATGTTTGTCAGACTTCTTATGTGAAAGAAGAGGTGATGAATTGCAGCAATGATTTAGACATTATTCTTGTCTGCAAGGGCTTCTGGTCTTTTTAAGGGACAAAATAACTGCAAAAAGATTGATGCCATAGGATTAGGGTAAATAAAACCAAACATTTCAAAGAATTTCGGAGGAGGTTGGGTGTGAAATTGAACTTTGAACATTGGAAGAAATTTAGAGTTTATTGAATAAAGTATATGTTGGCATTGGAGGATTTTTATCATGAAATTCTAACTTAATTCTAATTTAAGGGAGAAAACCAGAATAGACAGCGTAATGTGGGAGAGATTGGAGAGGGAGGGGGGCAGGGAACAAGGTTGTTTAGGAGCCTGTTATAGTAATTTTGAGAAGCAGTAATATGGCTCTTAGCCTGGCTGATGATAAAAATAAATGTTTGAGGAAAAGGAATAGATAATTTGCATGAGGAAATCTATAAGGCTTTAAATTTACCTGGAAGTTGATGTGAGGGAAATGCAATATACTTACGGGTAGCAGTTATTTAAATAGGGGAATAAAAGAGTAAGGGAATAAGGAAGAGGAACTAAAAACGATTCTGTTATCTTGAGCCTAGGAACTAGGTCATGTCATTAAAGTCATTATAGTCAGTAGGACCAGGTGGTTGGGGGAAAAATGACAGTACCAAGCAGGCTGCTGGAAATTCTGAACTGTGACTTGGGAGAGGCAGTGGGGTTTTAGGTGCCTATTTTGAAGTCATCAGCAGAGAACTAACAATTTATGGGAAACTAAATGGAAAACATGATCTCATTGTTTATGCCCTGTAATACTGACTGAAATTAAGGAAGACATTATTCTGTGAGTGTATTTTGAATCTCCCTCTTGGAAGTCCATAAGCATATTCTGATGCAAATTCTGCACACCTCTACAGAATTAGCTTCCTTGGGTAAGCTAGAGGACCCTTTCTGGAGAAAACCTAGAGAAAAGTTGCACAGATAACTGACATCTGTTTGTTCTGAATGAAAAGCCAAAAGGAAATTCTCTTGAGTCAGGGGAAATTAACTTTCAGATCAGATGTCACACTGAATGCCCAGCATGATAAGTGAAAAACAAAACAAGACATATTCAGGCCAATTATTTTAAGTTTTATAATAGCAAGAGTGAGGAGGTGAAAGGAAAAACAGAAGACATTCAAAAGATTGGGACACTGATGGCATGAGACTTCTAAACCATAACTTTGGAAGCCAGAGGATAGTATGTAAACGCCTCAGCTCTCTGAGGGTGAAAGCTGTTCAGCCCGGAATTCTATAGTTAGCCCAATTATCAACAAAGGTAAATTAAAGACATTTTCACGCATGGAAAATTTCAAATATATAAGTTACAGTCACTCATTTTTAGGAAACTTCTGGAGATGTGCTCACCAAAATAAGAAAATAAATCAAGGAGGAAAGAGATGGGATCCGGGAAAGATGAGTTTCATACTAGGAGAGTGGTAGAAGGAACTTGGAGGAAGCTATTCCTCAGGTCAGAGAATAGACAGTCCAGATTGGAGCAAGAGGAAGAAAGGGCCAAGAGGGGATGTTTCCTGAAGGAAAACAAAAAACAATCTGACAGAATTCCATTTGAAAATTATATGGAGGCATTTTTCAGAAGGTGTGGAAAGTTTTGATCATGATCTTAAGGAAGTCTAAGCAAATGTCACAATTGAGAAATTATTAACAAAAACAACATTTTTTTTATTTTCAAGAAAGAAAGTACACAGAGAACACTACTTTTTGTTTTTTAACATCTTTATTGGAGTATAATTGCTTTACCATGGTGTGCTAGTTTCAGCTTTATAGCAAAGTGAATCAACTATTCATATATATATATATATATATATATATATATATATCTCCCCATATCTCTTCCCTCTTGCATCTCCCTCCCTCCCACCCTCCCTATCCCACCCCTCTAGGTGGTCACAAAGCACCAAGCTGATCTCCCTGTGCTATGTGGCTGCTTCCCACTAGCTATCTACCTTATGTCTGGTAGTGCATATATGTCCATGCCACTCTCTCACTTGGTCACAGCTTACCCTTCCCCCTCCCCGTGTCCTCAAGTCCATTCTCTAGTAGGTCTGCGTCTTTATTCCCATCTTGCCCCTAGGTTCTTCATGACCACTTTTTTTTTGATTCCGTATATATGTGTTAGCATATGGTATTTGTTTTTTTTTTTTCATTCTGTATGACAGACTCTAGGTCCATCCACCTCACTAGAAATAACTCAATTTCGTTTCTTTTTATGGCTGAGTAATATTCCATTGTATATATATGCCACATCTTCTTTATCCATTCCTCTGTCGATGGGCACTTAGGATACTTCCATGTCCTGGCTATTGTAAATAGAGCTGCAATGAACATTGTGGTACATGTCTCTTTTTGACTTATGGTTTTCTCTGGGTATATGCCCAGTAGTGGGATTGCTGTGTCATATGGTAGTTCTATTTGTAGTTTTTTAAGGAACCTCCATACTGTTCTCCATAGTGGTTGTACCAATTTACATTCCCACCAACAGTGCAAGAGGGTTCCCTTTTCTCTACACCCTCTCCAGCATTTATGGTTTGTAAATTTTTTGATGATGGCTATTCTGACTGGTGTGAGATGATATCTCATTGTAGTTTTGATTTGCATTTCTCTAATGATTAATGATGTTGAGCATTCTTTCATGTGTTTGTTGGCAATCTGTATATCTGCTTTGGAGAAAAGTCTATTTAGATCTTCTGCCTATTTTTGGATTGGGTTTGTTTTTTTTTTTTGATATTGAGCTGCATGAGCTGCTTGTAAATTTTGGAGATAAATCCTTTGTCAGTTGCTTCATTTGCAAATATTTTCTCCCATTCTGACGGTTGTCTTTTGGTCTTGTTTATGGTTTCCTTTGCTGTGTAAAAGCTTTTGAGTTTCACTCGGTCCCATTTGTTTATTTTTGTTTTTATTTCCATTCCTCTAGGAGGTGGGTAAAAAGGATCTTGCTGTGATTTGTGCCATAGAGTGTTCTGCCTATATTTTTCTCTAAGAGTTCGATAGTGTCTGGCCTTACATTTAGGTCTTTAATCCATTTTGAGTTCATTTTTGTGTATGGTGTTAGGGAGTGTTCTAATTTCATTCTTTCGCATGTAGCTGTCCAGTTTTCCCAGCACCACTTATTGAAGAGGCTGTCTTTTCTCCATTGTATATTCGTGCCTCCTTTAGCAAAGATAAGGTGACCATATGTGCATAGGTTTATCTCTGGGGTTTCTATCCTGTTCCATTGATCTATATTTCTGTTTTTGTGCCAGTACCATACTGTCTTGATTACTGTAGCTTTGTAGTATAGTCTGAAGTCAGGGAGCCTGATTCCTCCAGCTCCGTTTTTCGTTCTCAAGATTGCTTTGGCTATTCGGGGTCTTCTGTGTTTCCACACAAATTGTGAAATTTTTTGTTCTAGTTCTGTGAAAAATGCCAGTGGTAGTTTGATAGGGATTGCATTGAATCTGTAGATTGCTTTGGGTACTAGAGTCATATTCACAATGTTGATTCTTCCAATCCAAGAACATGGTATATCTCTCCATCTATTTGTATCATCTTTAATTTCTTTCATCAGTGTCTTAAAGTTTTGTGCATACAGGTCTTTTGTCTTCTTAGGTAGGTTTATTCCTAGGTATGTTGTTCTTTGTGTTGCAATTGTAAATGAGAGTGTTTCCTTAATTTCTTTTTCAGATTTTTCATCATTAGTATATAGGAATGCCAGAGATTTCTGTGCATTAATTTTGTATCCTGCTATTTACCAAATTCATTGATTAGCTCTAGTAGTTTTCTGGTAGCATCTTTAGGATTCTCTATGTATAGTGTCATGTCATCTGCAAACAGTGACAGCTTTACTTCTTCTTTTCCGGTTTGGATCCCTTTTATTTCCTTTTCTTCACTGATTGCTGTGGCTAAAACTTCCAAAACAATGTTGAATAATAGTGGTGAGAGTGAGCAACCTTGTCTTGTTCCTGATCTTAGTGGAAATGCTTTCAGTTTTTCACTATTGAGAATGATGTTGGCTGTGGGCTTGTCATATATGACCTTTATTATGTTGAGGTAAGTTCCCTCTATGCCTACTTTCTGGAGGGTTTTTATCATAAATGGGTGTTGAATTTTGTCAAAAGCTTTTTTTTGCATCTATTGAGATGATCATATGGTTTTTATCCTTCAATTTGCTAATATGGTGTATCACATTGATTGATTTGCGTATATTGAAGAATCCTTGCGTTCCTGGGATAAACCCCAGTTGATCATGGTGTATAATACTTTTAATATGCTGTTGGATTGTGTTTGCTAGTATTTTGTTGAGGATTTTTGCATCTGTATTCATCAGTGATATTGGCCTGTAGTTTTCTTTCTTCGTGACATCTTTGTCTGGTTTTGGTATCAGGGTGATGGTGGCCTCATAGAATGAGTTTGGGAGTGTTCCTCCCTCTGCTATATTTTGGAAGAGTTTGAGAAGGATAGGTGTTAGCTCTTCTCTAAATGTTTGATAGAATTGCCTGTGAAGCTATCTGATCCTGGGCTTTTGTTTGTTGCAAGATTTTTAATCACAGTCTGAATTTCAGTGCTTGTGATTGGTCTGTTTATATTTTCTATTTCTTCCTGGTTCGGTCTCCGAAGGTTGTGCTTTTCTAAGAATTTGTCCATTTCTTCCAGATTGTCCATTTTATTGGCATAGAGTTGCTTGTAGTAATCTCTCATGATCCTTTATATTTCTGCAGTGTCAGTTGTTACTTCTCCTGTTTCATTTCTAATTCTATTGATTTGGGTCTTCTCCCTTTTTTTCTTGATGAGTCTGGCTAATGGTTTATCAATTTTGTTTATCTTCTCAAAGAACCAGCTTTTAGTTTGATTGATCTTTGCTATCATTTCCTTCATTTCTTTTTCATTTATTTCTGATCTGATCTTTATGATTTCTTTCCTTCTGCTAACTTTGGGTTTTTTTGTTCTTCTTTCTCTAATTGCTTTAGGTGTAAGGTTAGGTTGTTTATTTGAGGTGTTTCTTGTTTCTTAAGGTAGGATTGTATTGCTATAAACTTCTCTCTTAGAATTGCTTTTGCTGCATCCCATAGGTTTTGGGTTATCATGTTTTCATTGCCATTTGTTTCTAGGTAGTTTTTGATTTCCTCTTTGATTTCTTCACTGATCTCTTTGTTATTAATAAACTTATTGTTTATCCTCCCTGTGTTTGTATGTTTTACAGATTTTTTTCCTGTAATCGATGTCTAGTCTCGTAGTGTTGTGGTTGGAAAAGATACTTGATACATTTTCATTAAATTTACCAAGGCTTGATTTGTGACCCAGGGTATGATCTACCCTGGAGAATGTTCCATGAGCACTTGAGAAGAAAGTGTATTCTGCTGTTTTTGGATGGAATGTCCTATAAGTATCAATTAACTCCATCTTGTTTAATGTACCATTTAAAGCTTGTTTCCTTATTTATTTTCATTTTGGATGATCTGTCCATGGGTGAAAGTGGGGTGTTAAAGTCCCCTACTATGATTGTGTTACTGTCGATTTCCCCTTTTATGGCTGTTAGTATTTGCCTTATGTATTGAGGTGTTCCTATGTTGGGTGCATAAATATTTACAATGGTTATATCTTCTTCTTGGATTGATCCCTTGATCATGATGCAGTGTCCTTCTTTGTCACTTGTAATAGTCTTTATTTAGAGAACACTACTTTTCAAAGTAGGGAAGAATATTTACCTTGCGATAGTAATGGAGTGATTAAATATAGCTTTTATAAGAATGGACATACCGTAGTGTTAGGAGCTTGGTTGGAGGGAAAGAGTTGGCATAAGAAAGCTAGAACTCTCAACTTCTATAAACAGGAATTCAGTGGAAATGTCTGAAAATGATGTTTTAAAAGGTAATAGTACATACATATTATTTCTATATATGAAAATAATAGAAAATAAACTACTAAATGTGTTAATATGGGGTCTAGATTAGAGGTGGACAGAGGATGGGAGAAGGGACAGATAGGCTTATATATGCTTTTAACTTTACCTTTTGGTATGTATATACTTAACTTCGATTAATATAATTAATTTAAAAAGTAATATTAAAAAATATTTTTTAAAGTTATTCTCACAACTCTTTGCTCTGTACATTAACTTGTGGTGATCTTGAGGAATTATTTGGTCTTGTCATATTTGTCTTGCTATTTAGAATCAGTAAAATATGGTGTATTAAGGTATGACTTTTCTAAGTTTTTTAAAAATTAAATACACATACTAGATTGAAAACAAAGTCCTATTCACTTGTGACATGGTGTTTTGATTTTAAATATACCTTGAAATTTGAAAAGGGAGAAATTCTCAATACTTTGAAGGGAATTAAGAAAATAATTGTCAAAATAGAATCTGTCTTTCCCAGAATTACCCTCTCAACTATTTCTGAGACAGTTTATTCTGTTATTGAACTGTTCTTCTGGAAATGTATCAGTTATTTATAATGTTAGCCATTTTATAGCTCAGTAGGAAAATTTATCATGGCCAAGCTTTTGAGAATTTAAAACAATTCATTCTTACTCAAAGTAAGAATTTAAAAGGCACCCATAATCGTAAATTATGAATCTCACATGTGATGGATTGTATAAAGCGTCTACTGTTGAAAGCTAGCCAAAGAAGAAGAAACCTGTGATTTAAATGCATGGATGTAGATGAAAATGCGATGGTGTAAAATTACTACACTCCTATTTCACATCCTGTCCTGGCAAGAATGTAGCCTGATGATTAATAGGCTTTATTTGTTCCTAATTTATGTTTCCCTATGTGGCATCATCTGATTTATTATTGATATAGATAATGTTCTGTCTAAGACCTAATGAACAGAATGATTTCCAACATTCCATTGCAGATGAGCAAATGAGAGTTTCATTTTTTTTTCTTTCTGATTTGAACTTGCATTTGCAAGGTTAGGGTTAGACTTTTCACCTAGGAAAATATAACAATAATACGCCTATAATTTAATCTTTTGTTGGGAGTCTAGCTTTGAATAACATTCTTTATACATTTGATATTGTTTGAGCAGTTAGCTATGGAGACTAAAAGTACTTAAATAGAGAATAAGGGGTATGTTTGATAGGTGGAAGTGAGCCATCTTGGTGACCAAGGTCTTTTCATATGATCTCAAACCTCAGAAAACCAATTGAAAGTCAGGTAGGGCCAATTTAAGATGAGTTCACTTTCGAAATGTTAAATCCAAGAAAGAATTCTTCCCTTGCCTCAGACCAAAAGCAGGAGAGACAAATACAGGTTCACAGAGAGCCAAAGGGACTCAGTGAGCCACAACATTAGTGACTAATTTTCATTTTGGGATGAGCAGTTTGCTCCCTTTACTCAATTCCGGACCCAAACTGAGAACAGGCTTTGGGGGTTGGGGGATGGTAAGGGTGTTTTGGTAGCCAAAACATTTATGGGAACTATGGGACGAAGGAGTTCCATAGAAAGAATCTTGGGAGCCTAACGGTTGGCATGGAAGCCCAGGGAATTCAGAGATCAAGGGGGAGAAGCTGAATTTATGGGGAAGGCAGGAAAAGAAACTCCTTTCCTTCTTTATTTAGACAGTTTTGCAGAGAACACACTGGAGATGTGACTGTATTCAAGAACCCTCAGAACAGCCCTACTGATATAATGGCTATTTCCTTGAGGAAAAGGAGGGGGTAGGTGGGGCAAGAATTTGTGCTTTTGTGCTGAATATTCTGAGATGGTAGGAAAAGGTGACAGGGTATTTTGGGGGGGGGGTGTTTTTTGTTTGTTTTTTTTTTGGCAAGTGCTGAGTCCTAACCACTGGACCACCAGGGAATCCCCAACGTGAGAGGGTTTTGATCTGGATTCATTGTTGGCTGTAAGCTTTCTCTGCTGAGAAATTCTACTGGAAATTGACTTTTCTCAAAGCTGATGTTATTTTTACCCCATGAAATTCTGCCTTTAATAACTTTAATTTTCTTCTTTAAAAAAAGATCTTCCTGTGAAGTGTTCTTTAAAGGATGTGGGAAGCCGTTTTTTAGCTACGTAGTCTTCTCGTGAGAGAGATTGTCAACTCCACCCAGTTTAGAATTTCTGGCAATAAATGCAGGAATTCAAGGGTTTGGGATTTTATTCATTTAACAGTGAAACACTGAGGAAGTCTGTGCTGCTTAATCCTAAATTTATTAGATTCAGTGTGACTGACCACTCCTTTCCTCTCTGGGGTAGCGAGGAAGACTGTAGAGCATCAGGTCAAATGTCTCTTCAGGCTGAATGAACAATTATATGAAGGGACACTAAAAGGGAGATACAAAGAATTCTTTTCAGAACAAGCATTTATTTCAAATAGGAGCAGGGACGGTGGGGTCTTCAGCCTTGCCCTCACATGGAGAGGCACGTGGCTGTAGGTGAGGGCATTCATTGCTGCTGTATTTTGCCACGAAGAGAAAACTGGTTTTGTGAAGCCCACTTAACCATTCTGGGCCTCACTGAATTGGTAACAGAGGAGTCAAACAGGTTTATTGAGAAGATCTCCCTTTAGCTCTAATTGCCATATACCGTATTTCTGTTCTTCCCAAAGGTTAGAGACTACCTGCTCCAAAGAACAGAGCAATGGCCTGGAGTAAATAGTTGAATGACAGTTTGTTACTTGATACGTTGTCCGTTTTAACGAAGTTCAATGTTAGGTTCTAATGCCCTAGAGCTCCAGGGTTGGAAGGTGATCAGAGACCATTTAGTTTCTCTACCCACTGTATTGGCGAGAATTGTGTTATTTGGCTTTTGCTAATGGAGACACAGAGAGGAAGTCCTTTCTATTTTACTATTAAAAATATTTAAGTCTACTACTTTAAGTACTGTTGTCCTTTGTCACAAGTATATCCTTGGGACTTCCCTGGTGGTCCAGTGGTTAAGACTCGGTGCCTCTCCCGTTGCGGAGCACAGGCTCCGGACGTGCAGACTCAGCCGCTCTGTGGCATGTGGGATCCTCCCGGACCGGGCCATGAACCCGTGTCCCCTGCATCGGCAGGTGGACTCTCAACCACTCCACCACCAGGGAAGCTCTGCCGTGGTTTATTGATCATGGATTATGAACATCTGGTCTGTGTCATCATTCAATTAAAATCCATCATGTGCATGATTTCCATAGTTAAACTAGAGGAGTAAACGAGGAATTATAACTCTGCTGCGTTTATTTCAGAAATAATCAGCTGTAGATTTTTCAAGAATGTACTGAGAACAAGAGTGGGAATTTGAGGGCCTGGGTGATTGAGTGAGATTACAAACTGAGAACAAGGTGATAGGACAATGAATTGCTAAAAGAACGGCTAGAAGGAGTGATTATGGTAGTTTCGGTCAAAGGTTTAGGTAGGTAGAACAAAGAATGCATTTAGGACCTAGAAGTCTGAGGAAAGGTGGGGCTGGCTAAGTAAGTACAGAGCAGGCCCTATCTGAAGGGCATTTGTGAAGCCATTCACCCCACCACCATAAGGGGATAAAAAACAAGACGGAGTTTCTGTTCAAAAGGATTATAAACTGTGGACAACCTTAAAAATCACGTGCCTGAGACTTGCCAGTTTAAGAAAAGAAAAAATAAAGCTTTGAAATATATTGCCAAATTATTAGTCTTTAACTTGCATTAGTTTGCAGCCTGCACAGCTAGCATCCATATCTGGTTCCTGAAACCCTTGGAGTGTATCAGCTTTAGGTGTTAAGATTCAGACTCGGGATTTAACTTTTTTTTCCTAGGCTTTTGTTGATGATCCCGTGGAAACAAAAATGACTTTGCTTGGTTTGGCAGAAATGCAAGAAAGATAAACTGTTTGGGGAAGAGGGAACCTGTCCCAATCCCTGTCCCAAGGTCTTTTCAAAATGTGTGCATCAGCCTGAGAAATTTTCATATGTAATGCCTAAGTCATGTTATTTAGTTTGGCTACAAAGCATCTGGGAAGCATGCTTTAATCGTTCTGATGCTAACATTGTTACAAGGCAACGTTAAATCATTTTGAAGTGATAATGCTTCAGGTTAGTCACTATTTTTGCAGCTGTTTTTCCTTGTCAAATTTGTTTGAAACTAAAACCGATAGAATTAATTATGGTAAAAGAAAATAAAGCAAATGATGACCTCAACTTTATTTTTCTCACTGTTTGCGTAGAGACGGAAAATGAGACGCAAGATTCTTAAATGTCGTCCTCTTCCCGTTAGCACTGCCATAATTCAGGGACTCACCACGTTTCAGAAACTTCTGGGGAGCCTCTCTGCCCCCATCTTTCCTGATTCTCATCCATCCTGAACACTGCAGCCAGACTTATTTTTGTAATACTCAGCTATAGTCTCTGTCACTTTTCCTGCACAAAATACTTTAGTGACTTTCAGTTACCTACATAATACCGGACCTCCGCAGCCTGCCATCTTATGCCCTAATTACCTGGAGGCATCCTCACTTCTCACTGCCCCTGCCTCTTCTCTCTGTTCCAGCATACTGAACTACTGCAATTCCCCAAATTTATTGAAGTGCTTGATTTGTCTCGGACTCTGAGATACGTGCTGGGGTTTCCAAGATAAGTAAGGCCCGGTCTTGGCCCTGAAGGAACTCATACCCCATAGTAGGAGATAGCATTAAACATGCAGTACATAAGTATAATATACGATGGTGTGTACCCTTGTACATTCTAGCACTCTTCTGCTTGGAATAAACTTTTCTTTATGTTTTTCCTGTAAAACTTCTGTCTGTCCTTCAAGACTGTTCACAAGTATCACCTCCTTTTGTAAGGTGATGCACAATTAATTACTTGAAAGATTTGTTAACATTTTGTATACACTTGTATTATAATTTATTGTGCTTATGTTGTCTATGCATATGTGGTACTGTCTGTGCATATCTATTTGCACAGGGATCTGTGAGCTCCTTGATGGTAGGACTCAGCCATTCCACGACCTTAAGCAGCATGTTCAATACTTAACACGTACTAGAAGCTTATAAATATTTGTGGACAGAGTAGCTTTTTAATGTTATTTTAAAAAACATAGAGCTGTTCTAATCTTCATAAGTCAGATTTAATGGAAGATGAGATAATACTCTTTAATAGAACTCATTTGGCCCAAACCGGAGTTTAATATTCAAAGTAACAGTTAATGTTTTTTGAACTTTTCCTATTTTCAAGGCATTGTTCTAAGAACTTTATATAAATGACCTCCTTAAATCATCATGAGAATTACTTTATAGATGAGAAAACCAAGGCACAGAGAGTTTAACTTTGTTGTCCTCGATCACACACAAAACTAGGATATGATGCAGCTGATCTGGGCCTAAAGCTCACACTCTTGCTTATTAGGCTTAGCCACGTTTCATTTTGTAATTAACATTGCAATGCATAGTTCAAAATAGTTGACTATAATCTATGGACACTTGAAATAGTATGGATTTATAACCTAAAACCTACTTTCCTCTATTAGTTGGGTCAAGATATCCTCTTGGAAATCCCTTTACATACTTCCATTTTGCCCATTTCATTCTTAGTTAAACAAGGCGAAATCCCATGGAAGATACAGAATTGCCTGATTGAATAAAGGTTTGTGTGAAATGTTTTCACTTTTTAAGGCTTTAGATCGTATCTGTCTTGTCTGTTCTCTTGGTTCCATTCTTTTTCCTTCTGTTCTACTTTGCAATCAATATGGAATACTTACTGGATATCAGCCCTGCAAAAATAGGCTTATTACTACATTTGAAGATGCTAAAATATATTATCCCATTGTGTCTTTGGTCTGAAAAACACTTAATGTTTTATTTAACTTTAGTAGAAAAATAATTCGTGTAGAGTTAAGACTTCGATCCAGGGTGCACAAAGCATGATTCATAAATATTAATAAGACATTTATGTTTGGTAAAGCCACACTCACTTGAGAATTCAAATAGTATCGTGTCTTCTTCAGCATATGACCTTTTAGTTTGTCAAAGCTAAGACAAAAAATCTATCTCAGTGACTAAAAGAAGTAACATTTAATCATTGTAAATTAGAAAAGTAGAGTGACAGGAATTCTCAAAAACATCAAATAGTAATAAAGCCCACAGTTGATGGATGGATGGAATATATAGGCTTTAAATTTAAGGGACTCAAATATCCATTTTACAGAGATTGAAAACTGCCATTACACATTTTGGAAGCATCTTGATGCCTGTTTCTAAGACATCGTCTCTTTTTACTTTTCTCATTAATTGATAATGAATTGCTTGAACGTAATGATTTAGTTTTAAAGTCCAGTAACATAATGGACTTTAATAAAAGTGATGAGTGATATTATTATCTTATTGGTATTTAATAGTCTAGGGTTGTAGAAAATGAGAGGGTATGTTTTGTACTTGGGGTGAAACATATTGAAAAGATTTGGGCTCCTGTAAACTCAGACCTAAATTTATTTATTTATTTTGTTTGGTTTTATTTTTGGTTTTTGGTTTTTTTGGTCATGCCACATGGCTTGCGGGATCTTAGTTCCTTGACCAGAGATTGAACCTGTGCCCTCAGCAGTGGGAGCGTGGAGTCCTAACCACTAACCCTCAGACCTACATTTAAATAGGAATCTGTTCATATCACAATTATAACCGAAACAAAGAATTAGGCCCGGTAACAAACCAAAGATAAATGGAGACTGGGATTGAGGTTATATTATCAGCTTTGCCACCATAGTTTTGTGACTTTAGGGCATGTGGCTTCATCTTGATGGAATTAAACACCTCCATTTATAACATCATGAATTTGCATTAATTGATTTTTAAGGTCCCTTCTTGCTTTATAATTCTGATTCCATCACTGGTTCAGGATCACATCTCCTTCAGAATCCATTGCTTCTTTGTTTACATGTTGCTGTATATGTGAAATAGGCATCGTGTAATCTTCCAGACATGGGGTCGATCTGAACACTATCAAAAGTAGAAGGGAAAAAAAATGCCTGAGATTTATCACACACTTAGTTTGCTGCTTACTTTGCATACGTTGATAATTTGATCAGTTTGCAAATCTTACTGTAGTTGGTAGATGCTTTAATTTATAACTTAAGAAGGCAGGGACTTCCCTGGTGACGCAGTGGTTAAGACTCCGCCTGCCAATGCAGGAGACTCAGGTTCGAACCCGGTCCGGGAAGATCCCACGTTCCGTGGAGCAGCTAAGCCCGTGCCCCACGACTACCTGGACGCCGCAATGAAGAGTAGCCCCCGCTCACCTGCCGCAACTAGAGAAAGCCCAAGTGCAGCAATGAAGACCCAATGCAGCCAAAAATAGATAAATAGATTTACTTTAAAAAAGGTATTTTAAAAAAAGGTAAAACAGCGTTGTGAGAAATTTTGCATTTATTGCTTTTGTGTTAACATGTTTTATATTCATTTTTGATAATAAGATAAACATGTCAATAAAATACAAATATAAGTTCCATCTCTTGCTAAATGAGTATGTGCTAAAAACTGTATATTGTTTTCATATATCTAAATTGGAGCTTTCATGCTGTGTATATGCATTTACAAAGTGGAACAGTGTGTGTATGGAGGCAAATAAAGATTTTGCTTATTCAGAATTTTTTCTTTGTTTTTATCCTTCTTTTACTTCCCCGTAGACTTGCTGCTTTCAAATAGCTGTATTCCCTTTTTGGGCTCATCGGAAGGACTGGATTTCCAAACCACTTTGTTAGATGAGGAGAGGGGCAGGCTGCTGCTGGGAGCCAAGGACCATATCTTCCTGCTCAGTCTGGTTGACATAAACAAAAATTTTAAGAAGGTCAGTTTATTTCTATATAGTTTACTGAATGCATTTATTTTCATCTATGCCCTTTTCCTTCGCTTTTGTTTTGTTTTAAGTGATTCAGTGTCAAATGCGGTAGGTCATTTACATGTCAAAAAAGAACATGTTAAAAGAACTTATTGCCTCTGATACATGTTTTTGGATTTTTATGGATTTAAGTACAAGAGTGAGTGTAATACTAAAACCTTTGAAAATCTGAATGAAAGGCATGAAAAGTTAGTAAATGGATAGATACTACTTTACATAACAGAAATGCAAAGTTTTGGATTTAAAAGCTGGGAAATGAGTTATTCATGAAATATTAACATTTATATCTATAGCAATTATTGTAAAATTAAATTTTTATTAATTTTCAATGAATAAGCATACTTAATGATAGTGTGGCTCTGGTAGCACTTTAGCACCACACTGGTTTCTCCACACTCTCCTTTTATATCTGAGCAAGTTTCTTCTATGGCTCAGTCACATTCAGGTAGGGAAGATGAATAATGCCTCACTTGTGGGCTCATTAAGAACAATCTTAGCACTTAAAAGAAATATATACTAGTTATTCAAAACCCAAAAAGCAATTGCTGTTGTATCCTACATTTTCAACTAGCACTGTGATACCCAAAGAAAAGACTGTCACACTGTTTTATCAATTATTGTTAGCCAGTAATTTAGTAAATATCAATATCTATGCAAACAAAAATGGATACCAAGACTAGAAGAGTTGAATGACTGATGAGAAGACATAATATATGACCTATTCTGCATCTATGAGGTATCTTTGATTGTTTTCCTTTCTCTTCTTTGCCAGAAGAAATACTGCTGCAAAAGAAATATAAGGAGCCATTTCAAGATTTCAGGTCAATAGTTCCCAACACTGAGTTTTTAGAGACTTCTTCCTATTCAGAGTTACGTGTAGGTCATTCTTGGACTTTGAAGCTTCATACGGCTTTCACTTACAATGACCACTTTAACTTAACCCTCTAATTTTGAGTTAGTAAAATCAATATCAGTTCAGTTATTTGAATTATATCAGCACTCAGGGCTTCAGTCTACGTAGGCAAAATATTTGTCACCATATGTGTTACTATCATTTAATGAACACATGCATTAGAAACAATGTTTTTGCTCTTCTAATCACTTAATTTTTAAATAGTACTTCCACACATTTTTGAGGTCCACCAAAGGAAAAGGAATAATGTTTTATGAATGCTCAGGTATGATAAAGAAATAATCTTTGAATGCAAATGTATATGCATGTATTCCATGTAATCTGTGTTTCTAGAAGAAGAATGAGGGCTAAAATATTTCCAGTAGTTGTTCTTGACTTGTGTTATTCCAAACACACAAACTCATAAGGTTATCTTATTTGTTTTGGAATTATTCTGCAGCCTAGATATTGTTTACAGTAAGGTGGAATAAACGGCTGATTATGTGCTAGAATTTGAAAAACTTGTCCTTTCATTCTGCTATTATAGCTCCATTCCATTCTTCTTTTTTCTAAACATCTTTATTGGAGTATAATTGCTTTACAATGGTGTGTTAGTTTCTGCTTTATAACAAAGTGAATCAGTTATACCTATACATATGTTCCCATATCTCTTCCCTCTTGTGTCTCCCTCCCTCCCACCCTCCCTATCCGACCCCTCTAGGTGGTCACAAAGCACCCAGCTGATCTCCCTGTGCTATGCAGCTGCTTCCCACTGTCTATTTTACGTTTGGTAGTGTATATATGTCCATGCCACTCTCTCACTTTGTCACAGCTTACCCTTCCCCTTCCCCATATCCTCAAGTCCATTCTCTAGTAGGTCTGCGTCTTTATTCCCGTCTTGCCCCTAGGTTCTTCATAAACTTATTTTTCCTTAGATTCCATAAATATGTGTTAGCATACGGTATTTGTTTTTCTCTTTCTGACTTACTTCACTCTGTATGACGGACACTAGGTCCATCCACCTCACTACAAATAACTCAATTTTGTTTCTTTTTATGGCTAAGTAATATTCCATTGTATATATGTGCCACATCTTCTTTATCCATTCATCTGTCGATGGGCACTTAGGTTGCTTCCATGTCCTGGCTATTGTAAATAGAGCTGCAATGAACATTTTGGTACATGACTCTTTTTGAATTACGGTTTTCTCAGAGTATATGCCCAGTATTGGGATTGCTGGGTCGTATGGTAATTTGTTCAGTTTTTTGAGGAACCACCATACTGTTCTCCATAGTGGCTGTATCAATTTACATTCCCACCAACAGTGCAAGAGGGTTCCCTTTTCTCCACACCCTCTCCAGCATTTATGGTTTGTAGACTTTTTGATGATGGCTATTCTGACTGGTGTGAGATGATATCTCATTGTAGTTTTGATTTGCATTTCTCTAATGATTAATGATGTTGAGCATTCTTTCATGTGTTTGTTGGCAATCTGTATATCTGCTTTGGAGAAAAGTCTATTTAGATCTTCTGCCTATTTTTGGATTGGGTTTGTTTTTTTTTTTTGATATTGAGCTGCATGAGCTGCTTGTAAATTTTGGAGATAAATCCTTTGTCAGTTGCTTCATTTGCAAATATTTTCTCCCATTCTGACGGTTGTCTTTTGGTCTTGTTTATGGTTTCCTTTGCTGTGCAAAACCTTTGAAGTTTCATTAGGTCCCATTTGTTTATTTTTGATTTTATTTCCATTTCTCTAGGAGATGGGTCAAAAAGGATCTTGCTGTGATTTATGTCATAGAATGTTCTGCCTATGTCTTCCTCTAAGAGTTTGATAGTGTCTGGCCTTACATTTAGGTCCTTAATCCATTTTGAGTTCATTTTTGTGTATGGTGTTAGGGAGTGTTCTAATTTCAATCTTTTACATGTAGCTGTCCAGTTTTCCCAGCACCACTTATTGAAGAGGCTGTCTTTTCTCCACTGAATATTCATGCCTCCTTCATCAAAGATAAGGTGACCATATGTGCGTAGGTTTATCTCTGGGCTTTCTATCCTGTTCCATTGATCTATATTTCTGTTTTTGTGCCAGTACCATACTGTCTTGATTACTGTAGCTTTGTAGTATAGTCTGAAGTCGGGGAGCCTGATTCCTCCAGCTCCGTTTTTCGTTCTCAAGATTGCTTTGGCTATTCGGGGTCTTCTGTGTTTCCACACAAATTGTGAAATTTTTTGTTCTAGTTCTGTGAAAAATGCCATTGGTAGTTTGATAGGGATTGCACTGAATCTGTAGATTGCTTTGGGTACTAGAGTCATTTTCACAATATTGATTCTTCCAATCCAAGAACATGGTATATCTCTCCATCTATTTGTATCGTCTTTAATTTCTTTCATCAGTGTCTTATAATTTTCTGCATACAGGTCTTTTGTCTCCTTCATTAGGTTTATTCCTAGATATTTTATTCTTTTTGTTGCAATTGTAAATGGGAGTGTTTTCTCAATTACACTTTCAGATTTTTCATCATTAGTGTGTAGGAATGCAGGAGATTTCTGTGCATTAATTTTGTATCCTGCTACTTTGCCAAATTTATTGATTAGCTCTAGTAGTTTTCTGATAGCATCTTTAGGATTCTCTATGTACAGTATCATGTCATCTGCAAACACTGACAGCTTTACTTCTTCTTTTCCGATTTGGATTCCTTTTATTTCTGTTTCTTCTCTGATTGGTGTGGCTAAAATTTCCAAAACAATGTTGAATAATAGTGGTGAGAGTGAGCAACCTTGTCTTGTTCCTGACCTTAGTGGAAAGGGTTTCAGTTTTTCACCATTGAGAACGATGTTGGCTGTGAGTTTGTCATATATGGCCTTTATCATGTTGAGGAAAGTTCCCTCTATGCTTACTTTCTGGAGGGTTTTTATCATAAATGGGTGTTGAATTTTGTCGAAAGCTTTCTCTGCATCGATTGAGATGATCGTATATAGTTTTTCTCCTTCAATTTGTTAATATGGTGTATCACATTGATTGATTGGTGTATACTGAAGAATCCTTGCATTCCTGGGATAAACCCCACTTGATCATGTTGTATGATCCTTTAATGTGCTGTTGGATTCTGTTTGCTAGTATTTTGTTGAGGATTTTTGAATCTATGTTCATTAGTGATATTGGCCTGTAGTTTTCTTTCTTTGTGACATCTTCGTCTCGTTTTGGTATCAGGGTGATGGTGGCCTCATTGAATGAGTTTGGGAGTATTCCTCCCTCTGCTATATTTTGGAAGAGTTTGAGAAGGGTAAGTGTTATCTCTTCTCTAAATGTTTGATAGAATTTGCCTGTGAAGCCATCTGATCCTGGGCTTTTGTTTGTTGCAAGATTTTTAATCACAGTTTCAATTTCAGTGCTTGTGATTGGTCTGTTTATATTTTCTATTTCTTCCTGGTTCAGTCTCGGAAGGTTGTGCATTTCTAAGAATTTGTCCATTTCTTCCAGGTTGTCCATTTTATTGGCATAGAGTTGCTTGTAGTAATCTCTCATGATCCTTTGTATTTCTGCAGTTTCAGTTGTTACTTCTGCTTTTTCATTTCTAATTATATTGATTTGCGTCTTCTGCCTTTTTTTCTTGTTGAGTCTGGCTAATGGTTTATCAATTTTGTTTATCTTCTCAAAGAACCAGCTTTTAGATTGATTGATCTTTGCTGTCGTTTCCTTTATTTCTTTTTCATTTATTTCTGATCTGATCTTTATGATTTCTTTCCTTCTGCTAACTTTGGGGATTTTTGTTCTTCTTTCTCTAATTGCTTTAGGTGTAAGGTTAGTTGTTTGAGATGTTTCTTGTTTCTTAAGGTAGGATTGTATTGCTATAAATGTCCCTCTTAAAACTGCTTTTGCTGCATCCCATAGGTTGTGGGTTGTCGTGTTTTCATTGTCATTTGTTTCTAGGTATTTTTTGATTATTAAGTAGTATATTGTTTAGCCTCCATGTGTTTGTATTTTTTACAGATTTTATTCTGTAATCGATATCTACTCTCATAGCATTGTGGTCTGAAAAGATACTTGATATGATTTCAATTTTCTTAAATTTACCAAGGTTTGATTTGTGACCCAAGATACGATCTACCCTGGAGAATGTTTCATGAGCGCTTGAGAAGAATGTGTATTCTGTTGTTTTTGGATGGAATGTCCTGTAAATATCAATTAAGTACATCTTCTTTAATGTATCATTGAAAGCTTGTGTTTCCTTATTTATTTTCATTTTGGATGATCTGTCCATTGGTGAAAGTGGGGTGTTAAAGTCCTCTACTATGAATGTGTTACTGTCAATTTCCCCTTTTATGGCTGTTAGTATTTGCCTTATGTATTGAGGTGCTCCTATGTTGGGTGCATAAATACTTAAAATTGTTATATTTTCTCCTTGGATCGATCTCTTGATCATTATGTAGTGTCCTTCTTTGTCTCTTCTAATATTCTTTATTTTAAAGTCTATTTTGTCTGATATGAGAATTGCTACTCCATCTTTCTTTTGATTTCCATTTGCATGGAATATCTTTTTCCATCCCCTCACTTTCAGTCTGTATGTATCCCTAGGTCTGAAGTGCGTCTCATTTAGACAGCATATATACGGGTCTTGTTTTTGTATCCATTCAGCCAGTCTATGTCTTTTGGTTGGAGCATTTAATACATTTACATTTAAGGTAAGTATCAGTATATATGTTCCTATTCCCATTTTTTTCATTGTTTTGGGTTTGTTATCATAGGTCTTTTCCTTCTCTTGTGTTTCCTACCTAGAGAAGATCCTTTAGCATTTGTTGTAAAGCTGGTTTGGTGGTGCTGAATTCTCTTAGCTTTTGCTTGTCTGTAAAGGTTTTAATTTCTCCATCAAATCTGAATGAGATCCTTGCTGGGTAGAGTAATCTTGGTTGTAGGTTTTTCTCCTTCATCACTTTAAATATGTCCTGCCACTCCCTCTGGCTTGCAGAGTTTCTGCTGAAAGATCAGCTGTTAACCTTATGGGGATTCCCTTGTGTGTTATTTGTTGTTTTTCCCTTGCTGCTTTTCATATATTTTCTTTGTATTTAATTTTTGACAGTTTGATTAATATGTGTCTTGGCGTGTTTGTCCTTGGATGTATCCCGTATGGGACTCTCTGTGCTTCCTGGATTTGATTAACTATTTCCTTTCCCATATTAGGGAAGTTTTCAACTATAATCTCTTCACTATTTTCTCAGTCCCTTTCTTTTTCTCTTCTTCTTCTGGGACCCCTATAATTTGAATGTTGGTGCGTTTAATGTTGTCCCAGAGGTCTCTGAGACTGTCCTCAGTTCTTTTCATTCTTTTTTCTTTATTCTGCTCTGCAGCAGTTATTTCCACTATTTTATCTTCCAGGTCACTTATCCGTTCTTCTGCCTCAGTTATTCTGCTATTGTTTCCTTCTAGAGAATTTTTCATTTCATTTATTGTGTTGTTCATCATTGTTTGTTTGCTCTTTAGTTCTTTTAGGTCCTTGTTAAACGTTTCTTATATTTTCTCTATTCTACTTCCAAGATTTGGGATCATCTTTACCATCATTTCTCTGAATTCTTTTTCAGGTAGACTGCCTATTTCCTCTTCATTTGTTAGGTGTGGTGGGTTTTCACCTTGCTCCTTCATCTGCTGTGTGTTTACCTGTCTTCTCATTTTGCTTAACTTACTGTGTTTGGGGTCTCCTTTTCACAGGCTGCATGTTCGTAGTTCCCGTTGTTTTTGGTATCTGTCCCCAGTGGCTAAGGTTGGTTCATCGGGTTTTATAGGCTTCCTGGTGGAGGAGACTAGTGCCTGTGTTCTGGTGGGTGAGGCTGGATCTTGTTTTTCTCGTGAGCAGGTCAATGTCTGGTGGTGTGTTTTGTGGTGTCTGTGGCCTTATTATGATTTTAGGCAGCCTCTGTGCTAATGGGTGGGGTTGTGTTCCTGTCTTGCTAATTGTTTGGCATAGGGTGTCCAGCATTGTAGCTTGCTGGTCATTGAGTGAAGCTGGGTCTTGGCGTTGAGATGGAGATCTCTGGGAGATTTTCACCCTTTGGTATTACGTGGAGCTGGGAAGTCTCTTGTGGACCAGTGTCCTGAAGTTGGCTCTCCCACCTCAGAGGCACAGCACTGACTCCTGGATGGAGCACTAAGAGCCTTTCAACTACATGACTCAGAATAAAAGGGAGAAAATGTAGGACAGACAGAACCCTAGGACAAATGGTAAAAGCAAAGCTATACAGACAAAATCACACACAGAAGCATACACATACACACTCACAAAAAGAGAAAAAGGGGGAAAAATATATATCTTTGCTCCCAAAGTCCACCTCCTCAATTTGGGATGATTCGTTGTCTATTCATGTATTCCACAGATGCAGGGTACATCAGGTTGATTGTGGAGCTTTAATCTGCTGCTTCTGAGGCTGCTGGGAGAAATTTTCCTTTCTCTTCTTTGTTCGCACAGCTCCCGGCGTTCAGCTTTGTATTTGGCCCTGCCTCTGCGTGTAGGTCGCCTGAGGGCATCTGTTCTTTACTCAAACGGGTTTAAAGGAGCCACTGATTCGGGGGCTCTGGCTCACTCAGGCCGGGGGGAGGGAGGGGCACTGAGTGCGGGGCGAGCCTGCGGCTGCAGAGGCTGTTGTGACGTTGCACCAGCTTGAGGCGCGCCGTGCGTACTCCGGGGATGTTGTCCCTGGATCCCGGGACCCTGGCAGTGCCAGGCTGCACAGGCTCTCGGGAGGGGAGGTGTGGATAGTGACCTGTGCTTGCTCACAGGCTTCTTGGTGGCAGCAGCAGCAGCCTTAGCGTCTCATGTCCGACTCTGGGGTCCGCACTGTTAGCCGCGGCTCGCACCCGTCTGTGGAGCTCCTTTTAACGGCGCTCTTAATCCCCTCTCCTTGCGCATCAGGAAACAAAGAGGCAAGAAAAAGTCTCTTACCTTTTCGGCAGGTCCAGACTTTTTCCCGGACTCCATCCCGGCTAGCCGTGGCGCACTAACCGCTTCAGGCTGTGTTCACGCCGACAACCCCAGTCCTCTCCCTGTGCTCCGACCGAAGCCCAAGCCTCAGCTCCCAGCCCCACACGCCCCGGCCGGTGAGCAGACAAGCCTGTCGGGCTGGTGAGTGCCGGTCGGCACCGATTGTCTGTGCGGGAATCTCTCCACTTTGCCCCCTGCACCCCTGTTGCTGTGCTCTCCTCCGCGGCGCCGAAGCTTCCCCCTCCGCCACCCGCAGTCTCCGCCCGCGACGGGCCTTCCTAGTGTGTGGAAACCTTTCCTCCTTCACAGCTCCCTCCCACTGGCACAGGTCCCGTCCTTATTTTTTTTGTCTCTGTTTATTCTTTTTTCTTTTGCCCTACCCAGGTACGTGGGGAGTTTCTTGCCTTTTGGGAGGTCTGAGGTCTTCTGCCAGCGTTCAGTAGGTGTTCTTTAGGAGTTGTTCCACGTGTAGATGTATTTCTGGTGTATCTGTGGGGAGGAAGGTGATGTCTGCGTGTTACTCTTCCGCCATCTTGAAGGTCCTCCCCATTTATTCTTAAGGGTATATTTTTCCCTAGGAATTTTTTTTTAAGTACTCATGCTCCTAGTATAGCCTATAGATGGTATCAACTAATATCTAAATCATCAGTAAATATCTTAGTAGGGGATGAGTCTTTTTATGAAAGAGTCCAAAGAAAATCCTATTCAACTTTGCAGTTTTGCTTTAAAAGACACTACATAGCTAACAAAGCATTTTTCCAAATATGTCTCAGTCTTAGAAAATAGCAAAATTCAATTCATACTTTTAAGGAAATTTGTTCTTGTGCTGTTCTCTGCCTTCAGGGATTGGAAGAAGAAGTCCATTTATCTGAACTGAGTGTATTAGATCATTGCTTAAAATAAATTCTGATAGCTAACTTCCTTCTGTGGCTATTTTAAGCAAATCTCTCTTTGGCCATATTCCATGCTTGAAATGTGCTAATATTTAATAAAATAAATGTTTGTGAAATATTGCTTTCCCATATGATGTTATTGAAATAAATGGTCATTTGAACGCATTATAAAATTAGGGTCTGTACTAGAGATTTTCTGCCTAACTGATTTTTCTTTATCTTTGTAAAATGAACCATTCATAAAGGGATTACGCATGTAAAGGTAAGAATTTATGTTTATGTAGGTATCCACCTTTAAAATTGATATAAATCACACCAGTGCTAAAAGGTACTTACTCCACAGTAGCAAGTAAGTGTCAAGATGTAGTAGTTTAGCAGTGTTTAGACCTACGTGGTTTGCGTTGGCTCAGTGCCCCTCCGCAAAAATCCAGACTGCTCTGTGGAAGAAACCACACATGTTGGGACTCTGGGGTGAAGGATGTCCGTTGTATTCTTTAGAGTTAAAGCAATCTACAACACATAATTGAGTTATGAGTGACTGGTTGGGAAGTTTTTCCTCTGGGAAATTAAAAAAAAATTCTATAGAGGGTATTTGAAGTATCAAAATTTAGGATATGTGTTTATTTGAAGTGCCTGTTGAAAAATAGCCATTGCTATTTCATATTCGTCACAAGCCTTTAGAGTGGAATCACCAGAAGTAATAGCAAAATCGTTTACAAAAGTATTTTCATAATAAATATTTAATAATATCCTTGTTATTATCTTTACTCTGTTCAGACTAGATTTTGAGTCTTCTGCAATGAATGGGGCAGGTATATGATCAATAAACTTTGATGAGTAAATGGCTGTAGAGGGAGAAAGTCAAAATTAGACCTTTCAGGGCATTTCTTCCATCTAGAAAGTAAAAATTAAGTAGACTGAATTTTTTTTTTTTAACTCTCTGAGATTTTGATGAGAGATAATATTCTGATCTTTTTTAAAAAAATTATTTCTACAGGGACTTAATAGACCTAAGGGCAAGTATAAGCATCACCAGGGATGTGATGCCTCAGTTTTTAAGTAGGCTTTTTCTAGAGTTGCTCCCTAAGGCCTCTCTTTAGTTCAGGTACCCTGTGGATTCCTCTCTGGGACAGGTTTGGGACAGATAATGCACATTGATTCAACATGCCATTCCCGCAACACTAGATCAAAATGGAGTAATCAGATGCAGACATAAGTGATCCCATTCCAAGGACAGAGATGTGGAACTGTATTTAACCACTCCCAACAGTTTTGTTGTAGGTTGAGTTCCCCCAGAGGCCAACTATGATATGAAGATTAGCTTATAGGCTATTTGTAAGGGAGTGTTCTTGGGATCAACACTTGTGAGGGCATCACTAAGGAAGTAGCATTAGACAAGGGGAGAACCAAGCTGTGACACAGTCCCAACAAAAGCCTCAGGCGATAGGCCATGCTGAGAAGGTGGCAAGCCCTTCAATATTTTTCTCTAGTATAAATGATAATACCATTATTCATCTGGGTTTATCTTGTGAAAGAGAATCTCCTTTTTCTCACCATCTCATCCATTCACCATGACCATCGTATTATCTCTTAGAAAACAAAAATCTGATCATATTTCTTCCCTGTTTACACGCTTCTGGGAGTTCTTGATTTCCAAGGAACTTGAATAAACTTCAAGGCCCTTGCCACCCATTTCTGCTCTGTTTCCAGTATTGACTTCTAAGGCCCTTCCTACCCATTTGTGCTCTGTTTCCAGTCTCATTTTTATCCACTCTTCCTCGTTCCCTCACTAGTACTTTACTTTCTGCTTTCCTCTTTCTCTCTTTCCTTTACTGTAACTGCCATGTTACAAAATGAATAGCTTTCAAGTTTTGTGCTTTTGCTACAACTTTGTGAAATTGACATTCACTTTCTTGCTCATCTCACTCTTTGTTTTTGAAGGCACTTACCTAATACTGCTTTTACCTCAGGAGACATAACTCTTCTTTGTGTTTACTAGAGCATTTTATATATTTATACCAGTGTCAGATGTCCTATCTGATAGAACTATTATTATCCATTTGTGTAAATATATGACCCTCTTAATTATATACTCCTTGAATAGGGGAACTGTTTTTTCTGCACTTCTGATTCTCCTTTAGTACATAGTACAGTATCTTACACATAAAGGATACTAAATAATGTTCATTTTGTTTTTTGAGTTGGTAATTTTGTTATCTTTTCCTCTCTTGAGTGTGAGACCAGTATACTACTCTTTAATCAGTTAGTGTGCTGTCAGCTTAAAAGACATCTTACTTGGGCTGGTAAAAAATAAGGAAATTTGTTATATTATAGAATAAGAATAATGTACAGAGTTTGAGTGGCTATGTAAGTGGTAATATCATCTACTTAACAATGTTGTGAATAATCCAGTTCTTTCTGTCTCTTCTGTCTGCCATTGTTGGTGTTGACATTATCCTTAGGTTGGTAGCAAAGTGGCTATAACAGTTTCATGAGTCACATTCAGACAAGGAAATGTAAAGGAATAAAAGACCATTACTCACTATGTCTCATCCTTAGGAGCAAGGAAACCTTTTTTTTTTTTTTTTTCTTGCGGTACGCGGGCCTTTCACTGTTGTGGCCTCTCCCGTTGCAGAGCACAGGCTCTGGACACTCAGGCTCAACGGCCATGGCTCATGGGCCCAGCCGCTCCACGGCATGTGGGATCTTCCCGGACTGGGGCACGAACCCATGTCCCCTGCATCGGCAGGCGGACTCTCAACCACTGCGCCACCAGGGAAGCCCACCAAGGAAAGCTTTTAAAGAACTCTCCCTCACATCTCATTGACCAGGAACATGTCAATTCCAATTCTTAAGCTTACTTGAAAGAGTGGTGGGGAAACTATGATTTGCTTATATGAATCAACTGCTTTAGGTGGAAGAAGTGTTCAGGAATCAATCACGTTGATCACTACACTTAAAGAGAGGGAGTAGAAAACAAGTTTTCTGAAAAGAAAATAATTTGCTTAGGGGACTTTTTTTTCTAATTAACGTAGATTTCCTGAAGCAATCATAAAAGTTTTCTCAGACAATCAGAAAAAAGAGTGTATATTTTCTCTCCAGAGAAAATTATAAAGATTAGCTAGTTCTACAAGGAAATTTTCTGGAAGGATTTATTTTTCTTTCAGGAGATATCTTGGAAAGTATTCATTGCAAGTAAAAATCCTTGAAATAATTTTTTTCCACACTGCATTGTAAAGATTGAAAAATCTGCTAACATGTACAAATACTTCTCTTGCTTATGTAAGAGTTCATTTGCCGCTATAAAACTTCTCTATGATTATTTAATCTAAGCTTTGTAAAATCTAATCTGCTGCAGATTTCTTCGCATTTGCTGATACTCTGTCAGTTTTCTCCCTTCAGTATTGTTAACTGTTGTTGAGGGTGACATTGTCAGGAGGGAATACATTACAACTTAACTCAGAGAATTAAAGACTACATCATTATTCTGTAGTACTAGTTTTTAGCATTATCCACTAAATATTTAATGTACAGAGAACATATTTTAAAAAAATCAAATAACTAAATATGACAAGTGTCATTGAAAGTATTTTCTAGCAGAATTATGTCTAGAATAATGCTGCTTTGATTGATTTGGTTTTGTCAGTCTCTGGGATTGAAATTTATTGTATGTGTTTGTAGAAGTAAAACTTGGAATACTTTTTAGTAACTGAACTTTGAATAATTTTCTTTATTTTGTCCTACTTTAGTCAGGGTTTTTTGTTTGTTTATTATTTTCATAGAAAAATTTGAGTATCTACTCTTAGTGCTAAGAACGTCTAACAGAATATAAAACTCAGGTCTTGTCATTACTCATGCCCTACTTAGGAAGATAAGACATAACACAGTTAAAATAAGACAAGTCAGAAAAATTTTATATGTCCAAAATAATGAGACAGATCACATAGTAGGAATTCAGGGAGGGGGAAAAAAGATCACATGTTGTGCATGGGATTTGAATTAGTCCAAAATGGATGAGTAAATGTAAATTATTGTTAACACTTTAATTAAATAGTTTGTATTTGGACTGCAAGGTTTATTATTTCCTTGTCCAGCTAGGATGGGGGAAAACATGTTGGAGAAATAGAGTAGAAGAGTCATTTCTCCCCTCCATGTGTAAATTTCTCATCGTTTACGTTAAAGAAACTAGGTTTCCCTGCCCTTAACGTACCCCATCTCTAGAATCAGAGGAATTTTAGTAGTCCTTGAAAAATGTGGTCAACTGTAGACATTTATATCCATTTATCATTAATTTATAAGTGATGCATGAGAAACCTGTTCAGTGTAGACATCATAATAATGAAAGTGTTTGACACTTGTACAATATGGTTTAAGGACCTATGGTTTCTAAACAAATTATCCTAAACTACATGGCCTCTGTCACTGACTACAAGTGAACTTTCTCCACCTCAGCTGGCCTTAAGTAGTCCTAGCAATAATTCATGTAAAATCCAGAGCCCTCTCTATGTAAACTTTAGGAGTAATATATACAAGCTGAAAGTCTCTCCCTCTCTCCTTCTCTCCCTTTTTTTAAATGGAGTCATGGTTGACAGTAAAAAAAAAAAATTTTTTTTACTGTCATGGTTATGCTACTTAGTTGGCTTCTTGAGTTAATGAATTGTTGGGATCCTTCCATCTGAAAATGTTACTCATTTTGGACAGCTAAGTACTGCTTTTGTATCTATTAATGAAGCATTTGTTTCTTGGTTTTCTTTCTTCTGTCTTCTCTTGTTTTTCAAGTGGGTTATAGAGACAGATGAGTAGACCAGTGAGAAATAAACTTATTCTGAGATTACAGTTGTTATTTATTTTACCTACTAATCCAGCAGCAACCGTTATGTCAACTCATGGGGTATAATAGTAAACAACTTTATTTTACCTCCCACAGTCCCTTTCAATCTGCTCTGTGGGACTGGGTCTTCTCCCTGGACCTGTTTGATGACTCCAGCAGACCCCATGGCTTTCAAGGTCACTCTTAGAGAGTACAGACAGTTGTTTTCCAGCAATTAAAAGGTCCAGTCTAATGTAACACAATGTCCAACCTCATTTAAAATTGAACCTTCGCTCGCTCTACCTGTCCCCATTTGGGCACGCCATGGGAGGGAGGGCAGGTTCCTGAGAAGGGAGTTGTTCAGAGGCTTCTTCTCTCCTGACCCTGACTGCGTTCCTCCTCTTCTCTAAGCTGTTACAGTCAGTGTCTGACCCTATGGTGTCGTATCAGGAGAAGAGAAGAGGAGAGGGGTTCAGGAAAATGTCTTTTGCCATTGTCAGAGGGACCTCACTTCTCAACTTTCTGGTCTTGTCAGACGTTTAAAGAAGGGTGACTTTTCTTTCATTGGCCCCTCTGTGAGTTTCTGGAATTTCCTCTTTCTGGACTTCTTTCCCTTGCAATTTTCTGGATAAGCATGACTGCATTTCTCCTCTGACTGGTGTGTCCTCATTCTTTATCTGAGACAGGTTGCAGTTCCACCAGGTGTTAACTTCTGAAGTCTTTTCACTCAGCCTTCTTGAACAGGACCTAAGGTGACCTCATGCCATCAAATTTTTGCATGACCATGTCTCCCATCTGTTCCATAGGAAGCTGTCTTGTGTATTTTCCGGGCACACTCTAGAAGTTCAGGTTGATATCAGTATAGCCACTGAGCCTGGCCTCTGTGTCCACTGGAACCTGTCAGTCTCTCTCACCCTTTAGACATTTCTCCACAATGTCCCACAAATGGCATGTTCAACAGTAAGTGCTTCTCGAGGTCCCATCGAAGCCCCTTCCCTGGCACCTGCTTCTCACCCTGGGGCTTGTAAGACACATGACACAACTGTCTCAGACAAAATATCCTTCGCAAGGGAAAGGAAAAAACTTTGTAAGTTCCAGTGTCCAACTATTGTATAGCTTGAACATAGGTGAAATCATCTAAATGATTCTTGGCCACCTACTTTGAAGATTTTTGCATCCTCAGCTAGCATCTCATTTTAAATTTTTTCTAAGCTAAAATTTCTTTTTTTAACATCTTGCTCTACTATCTAAGCCATAAAATGAGCTCTCAAAAGAATTTTGCTTTACTTCCAAATATAACAGGCAAGCTCATTGTATATCATTCCTGATGTATACACGCTAGAATCATAGGAGTAACCAAATGGGGAATGTCAGTATCCTTATTAGTATTATTTGCATTTTGGATATTAATAGCCATATTCAAAACATTTGCTGTTTTACATCTTGTTTCCCATGTTTTTCAATAGTATTATTTCTGTTGGGTTCTAGCAAAGCTAAGCCATAACCGAGAATCTAATAAATGAGAGTGTAGGACATGCAGTGATCCATTTTAAAATAATCTAACAATTAGTCTTCAAATAGTTTACTTTCATTTTGAGACAATACTTATCTTTTTTATTTTTATTTAATTAAAAATATCTTCTCTTGAAACTGATATGTGTGAAAATTAAATGTTTTACATAAAATGTTCAAAGAATTGTCATGTTAACTAAACAAAGGTGAAGATTATTAACCAGGCCCCAACAAAAACCTCTTAGCTAAATTTACAGTGTTGAAGGCAAAAGCAGTATAATACTTAAAATTTTTATGTTTAATGTAATTGACGTTTGTTTTTAAGGTAAAAAGCATTAAATATGTTTCTGGCAGAAAACAAGGAAGTTTTCCCATGGGTTTTAAAATGAGAAAGCAATGTATCAAAGCAATATAAATGTATAACCTACCTAAAAGAGAACTCCATATTTTTATGGAATAACTTGAGATAATTTCATTTCACCTTGCTAATAAAATTTAGGTCCTCACGTTTAAGAACTTTAATTCTTTTGTTTATTAACCAAAAACCAATCAGAACTATTTAAAAGGAAACATTGGTAAACTTAAAACACTTAAAAGCTAGAACTCAGACACTCTTAAGAAGATTGACTTTCTTTTTGAGCAGATTGTCACATTTATAAACATGGAATGACTCTATTAACGTTTTTTTTTCCTTCTTCCCAGCAATTGTAATGTAATTTTGTATTATTTTTCTCCTTATTTAACATGAAAATGAGGTACGTAATTATAAAAATTAGTCAGTTTACTTGAAATTCATCAAAATGGTCTCCTATTTTAAACATTGTTATTAGAAAAATCACTAATCGAAATGAGTTTATAATTTTAACTATAATAATTTTCAGTGATATTTAAACTCCCTTTTTTTGTGTAGCATGAAAAGGACTTTGTTATTTCCCTTTCCTTAAGGAAGTCTAAAACGAGGGTTTTCGTACACAGGGATCCTGTACTTGCTTGCTTTATATTGAGTATAAGCAGAAATGGTTTTATAAATCAGAATGACCTTCGGACTCTAGTTCATTAACTCACTTCATGGCTGCATAAGACGTTCTCATCTAACGCGTGACCCTGGAAGCCTATTATTTAGGCGAAAAGACTGAGAATAAATAAATTTGAAATCAAGTCATGGTTGACAAAAGAAAATTGCCACTCTTTATTCTTAGTTAATACTTGAAATAAAGAAAATATAAACCCTTGGAAACCCTGTGGACTCCCCAATAAATTAAGTTTTGGTATAAGGCACCCTGCTTAGTTTCACGGTGATTAATCTGCTCCTATTGCCTGCGGAGCACATGCTGTCTAGTAATCACGGAGGTGAAACAATTGCCTCATTCATGGATGGGCGGGCTCCCCCCGCCCGGGTGCTGATGTGCAGGTCCCATCTGGTCACTGTAATGGACTGTCAGGATGTTGTCAGACTGCTCAGACTTCTGCCGGAACTCGACAAGGACTCTGTCTCTGTCTCCAGTTTTAAAGGAAACTTTGCAGATCACTTTTCAATAATTTCCGAGTACTTTTTATGTATGTGGGCTGTGCCAGGTGCTAAAGAGGGTAGGAAGAAAACATAAGGTCCCTTGTCACTTAGTTTTAATGAGTCATATACTTCTCAGCTTTAATGAGTCATATACTTCCTGTAAGAAGAGAAGGGAGACTGTGACTTGTATTCCTCACAAAATTTTGAAATTTATCCACAAGCGTAATTGCACCACAAGTTCAAAATCACCAACCCATTTGTGGATTTCTTAAATTTCGTTTTAATTTGTATGATACAGTAGCATTTTTCTCATTTTCATGCAGTATATTTATTGAGCCCCTGCCATTCCAGGTAGAACAAACTCATTCTGGGGATAATGCTAAGATGATATTTGGCAGTGCAGCATTCGCTGCTAACAAGTGGTGCAGTAGAGACTTGAACCCACGTCTTCCAATTCCACTGCAGTTCATTGCTCTTTATGCCAGGAAAAGGTCCCAAACTAAATCTACTTGCAAAAAGAAGGGGGCAGATGGACGTGGTAGACGCGAGTGTACTGGAATTTGGAGCTGGTTGACGGAAGAAAGCTAAATGTCAAAGAGGCTTTGGGCTGAGTCCTAAAACAGGAAAGGGAGAGACAGTTCTCACCCAAGACTTCGTGAACGAAGCTAGGTGGGCGATTAGACGCAAAGCTTGAGAATTGAAACTTCCCTTCTGTAACAGTCTCTACCCCAGCCGCCTTCAGTTTTACGCGCTTTACCGCTGGCTCTCCTGTCCTTTTTTCCCAGTACTTTGGTCTTTGAGCTCAGATCTCCTACCTCTCTCTGTCCTTGGAACTGAGACTCGAGTAGTCACTGCTCCCTTTGTTGTTCCAATCCTTGTATCATATGGCATCTAGAGCAGCATTTTCCCAACCTTTTTACAACCAGTCAAAAACTTGAATCCTGTTCGTTGACAGAGATGGCCACTTGCATTTTTAAGGCTGTGAGTTTTTGTCTTTACTTAGGTTTTATGAACAAGTTGTAACTTCCTCTTGTGTATTCCATTCAGTCGTCTTGGCATCTCTGAATTAGGCCAAAGGGCATTTGACTGACCTTGCACTTGCTAACTCCAGTCAATTAAATTGCTTTTCCAAAGATGAAACAAAGAGCAGATATAATTAGAATTTCCTTAGGATGTTGTTATAAGGCCTTATCATTATTTGAATGTTTCTGTAACTTGCCTAAGATTAAATAATGAGAAATAAAGTGCCTGCCATTTCACGTTATGAAATGATAACTGTTAACGAATTATATAACTTATAAATGAAACAGTAATTGTCAGAGACATTGCAGCATTTTACTGTGAGTTCCTCCTGCCTATTTGTCTTCAAAGTGAAGTAAATATGCTTCAAAAAACAAATCATTTGGATTTTGGATAGAGATAAGCAAATAAAATCAGTATAAGATAACTAGATCATAGGTTGTATTTTTAAACGCATACAGCTCCTGCTATCGTTTCATAAAGAAATTAATATTAAACCTCTTTTGAAAAATGTGCTTAAAATTTAACTTTATAGCATATAAGCTTATGTAAAGTGACAGTGAAGACAATGTTTATTTCATCAGAGTGATCTCTTTTCATACTAGTAATCTACGTTCTATAACTCTGAAGGAAACAGATACGTACATATTTTTACTCATTCCTTTTTTAAAAATATATAACCCTTCATGAATTTGCATGTCATCCTTGTGCAGGGGCCAGGCTAATCTTCTCTATGTCATTCCAATTTTAGTATAGGTGCTGCCAAAGTGAGCACTACATATATATTATTAGAGGTTAGTATTTGATCCTTCCAAGTGTAACAGGCAAAAATTAATTTTTTGGAAATGATCAATTTCAATTATGAAATACTATGAAAACAACATAAACATACTAACATGATTAAGTCAGTAAATTGCTGAATATGGAAACTGACTTATCAGACATACTTGTTTTAAAACTTTAACCCATAAATTATCATCTTCAAGTGGAGACATTTTGTAAACTTACTTACTCCTCTTCTTTCCCATGTAGTTTTCTGTTACCAACTTGATCTTTAAGATTAGCACTCAAATTAAAACCAATTTGCAGCCCCTAATTATTTTGTAGTGGATCAGTTAGTGGTTACACAGTAGATAACTATGTTGAGAGAAATTCTTGGGCTTATCAGGATCCACAGAAAGGATCTGTTTGATTTCTGATGTCTGTCCTACATGTGGGTGGAGAGAGCAGCTTTGTACATATTTGATATCCTTGATGTCTGGGCTCCAAAGTCCTGAAGACTACTCCCACCAAAATGATAGCTTAAAAGCTGTATCTGGTACATCATACAATGTTAAGAACCAGCATTCTGTGGGAATATTTCAGGACAATTAAAATATGGCAATTATGCAAGTAGCACCTCTGCTTCTGGTATGCCTCTCTTTGATAAGTGAAAGAAAAATGTCTGTGGGTAACTTTCTAAAGAAGTAATACAGCTGCATCAACTTTTAGAAATAGTGGTATGTGTTTTGCTTGTCTTGCTTAATGGAACTTTTAATATGGCATGATGCTGTGTGTTCAAAGCACCAAAGTGCAAGAAAATGTGTATGTCATCTTACTTTTGACAAATTCAGCAAGCAAAGAGAGTAGTAATAATCACTACCTCAAAACTTTCCCATTACCTAATTAATGATGAAGAGGGCCTTTTATAGATATTGTGGACTTTGTATTTTTAAGTGTGGGGTGTGATTTCTGTGTGAGAGTGAGGCAATCTCAAAGTGTACTACCTGGGCTACTGAAATAATTTCAAGATCTCAGGTACCTCTTGGGCTTTTGTGTAAACGATGCTGAAACTTGATACTATATATGAAATACTCTATACCCAATCAGAGTTAACATCTCTCTCTCCCTCTATGTATCTGTCTATCTCTCTTTGTTTCTCACTCTTTTCCTCCTCTGTATCCATCTACACGTGTACACACGGTTTGACTAGAAATATACGGAAATGGTGGAATGCTTTTATACAGATAGATAAAGACAGAGATATATATGTCACATTATATATGTCACTTCAAAAGATTATTGAAAAACAAATATGTTACTTGAACATATTTCTGCCAATCCTATGTAAGTATAAGAGTGTGTGGAAATCTTGGTTGTTTTTTGTTTTGCTTTATTTTTAGATTGAGTTATGTGAAATTTTATCTCTTCACATTGTTTACCAAAAGGGATCAAAAGGAATATTTTTTAAAAAACCCTTATTCTAGTGACTAGAATGGGCAAGTAAAAGAAAATCTCACCATAAATCATAATTAAAATGATAGCTTTTAAATATTGGCACAACTACAATGATTTTTATTTTTTTTTCCTTTTAAGTAAATGTTTACAGTCTGGAAGACAATCAGATGTCTCCTCCAGTGTTATTATTATGATAATTCTATTTGTGATTCCTAAATTCTTGACAGCACTGTGTCAAAAGCCAGTATATAACCAGTATATAACCTCAATAACTTTATTTTTACGGCTTAAATGTTTCCTTAAGAAGTAAAATTGTCTTTGTGATACTATCTTAGAATTCCTATGCTATAACAATAATGATCCAAGGATAATTTTTGTTTTTAACAGGTTTTAGACTTTATGGGATTGAAGGTGAATGATGAAAAGTGAGATAACATTTTGGGGAAAAAAATCTGCTTTGTAAACAGACATTAGAAGATATATTTAAATTGGTTTTTGGAGTCCAACAAATTCTCAGTGCTTGAATATCTTCGTATAACATTTACCCACTAATCAAAAACCCAATTGTTGGAAGCTTGTCCTTTTAATTTTATGGCTTCATTTACTAGGATGACACAATTTAATTTACAGTTGTATGACTTAAAATTAATAACTGAAAATGTACAACAAAACCATTAAAACATCTTTTAGAAATTTGTATCCCTTTGCAAAGAGAAAAAAGAATCTGCAATTACGATTTTAGTATCAAGTCTTTAAGACAAAATTAGAGTTGAAACTATTAAGCTAAGCTAAACTGTTACATTAGAGTTGAAACTGTTAAAAGCAAGTAATTTAAAACAATGGCTAGTGGCTCTATCCTCTTTGCTCTCTTCTTATAGTGTTTATATCTCCTATGGAAGTGCACGTACCCTATCTGTTTACAGAACTGTCTTCCTGACTCACATCTTAGCACCTCAGTGCCACACCTTGCCAGGTATACAGAAGCCCTTTCATAATTATGTGTCTAATGAACAAATGGTTAATGAACAGTAACTACTCTGTGCTAACCTTGGAACTTCCATTTAGGTTTCAAAAATGATAAAGAAGATTGCTTCCACATTTTGTCAATCTTTAAATAACTACTTCCGTTTTGAAGCTCTTATAAATACATTCAAAATTAATTTTAGAAACATCATTCGTCTCATAATTTACTTCAACTCAAATCACCCAATACACTGGTTAAAGGTAAAAGAATAGAACCCAGTGATATTCTTTTTCCTTTTTAAGTCACACTTCATGTGAAAGAGTCCTGTATTTCCCTTTCTTTCTTTTTTTGTATAGTACTAACACCAGTAAAATATTCAGGTCTGAACAAATCTACAAATATTTATTCTAAATTTATTTCTGAAATGTGACTAAATCTGACCATAGTATAAAACAGAAAAGAACAAGATCTGACATATTGAAAGGATTCAAAGAAATATTAATCTAGACCTGAGACCAAATAAAATGAACTAGTGACTAAACCAGTTGACACATCATGGACATGCTTTCTGTGTACCATTTATTTTCATTCCAATGATACAAAGTTATCCTTTGTAAAATCACTGTAATATTCAAGAATCAGCAAGTATAGAGTTGCAGTTTTGCAAGATGAAAGAATTCTTGAGATTGGTTGCACAAGATGAATATACTTAACAATACTGTAATGGCTAAGATGGTACATTTTATGTTATGGATATTTTTACCACAATGAAAAATAATAAAAAAAAGAATCAGCAAGAAAAAAAGTCAGAGGATACCTTGAGTTCATAAGTTCAAATATGAAGCAAAGTTTTCATAAATTCAGGATGTTATTTTTAAGGGGAAAAAAAGAACACTCAATTCAGTATTTTTGCTACCAGTGATTAAAAACAAAAACAAACAATAAAAAACAATGTGAAGAAACTGTCAAACTTCCTGACAGCTACGGTGTTTTATTTTTGCTATTCATATATTCATTTATTTAGGACTTGATGATTCCAGGTCGATGACCGACTATCATTTGGCCTGTGCATGGCCCATTTTGATTTATTTACTAACTTACATTACTTAGTTGTTTTTAATTATGTAGTAAACACTTGAAAATGCACCATCCAGAACAAAAGCTAAAATCTGTTAAATAACCTGTTTATTACCACCAGTATAATCTTTTTATCAGTCTTGGGTAACCATCTTTCTGAGTCCTGTATTCATCACTCTGTTGCTTTTCTTTTTACATATTTATTGTATCTACATATATACCTAAAAAGTGTCTTTTATCTTAGTTGTTTTAAACATTATTCTATGGAGATCATGCTGTTTGTCATTTTGGGGAATATACTTTTTTCACCTAATAATGAATTGCTAAGGTCCATTCATATTGCTCTTCATTGCTGTAGTCCATTCATGTTTTATTGCTGGCTACTATTCAAAATTATGTGAAAGTATAATTGCAGTGATTTAAAGCATTCTTTATAAATAGCATCTTTAGGTCTTCATTGTGAACCACATCCAGGTTAGCTGGTCACCTGAGCCTGCTGTTGGTGCTCAACGACCCTATCTATGTACACCCTTTGATTGTAATTTGTAGTTGTTAAAATTGCTCTAAATGAACAACCTTACTTCATTTAAAAATCTCAGTAATTTAATCGTATTTGTCTGTTCAGAGACTGTAAGTGCTAGTCTATGTTCTTCTTTATTCAGAGACATAAAACCCTAAAATTTCACTATGAGGATAATATCATATAAACATTAGTGACTTCTAAATCATTTGTTCATTCCAGGTTTAACAAGTCTCTTTCAGTGTATTCCCTCAGGATATTTTCCTTTTTCCCCACCTATTAAAATATTTTCTGCTAACATTGGTGAGAGACATAATAAAGGTTTGTCAGGAACTCTTGGAACATATAAGCTACTAAGAGCTTGACTTTCTTGTTTCTTCTTGTCTGTAGCTTAACAAAGAGCATTTCTTTCTGTAAGCTAATGGAGTAATGCAACTGTTTGGGGCCTTATTCTGAAAAACTTCCTGGAAGAATTTCTAAAATTTGTTAAAAAACAAAAAACCTATTTGTGATAAGTTCAAGACTGATAAAGCATGATTAAAAGTGACCAATCAAGGAGCCTTCTGCCTTTGTCCTTAATGCATTTGCCCAAATGATATTTATTATGTAGTGGTTGAGACCCTCCCAGTTCGAGGGGCAGACTTTGGGTCATATTTTGGCTCTGTTGCGAACCAGCTTCATGGCCCTTGACTTGTTTAATGACTGTATGAAGAAGTTTTCTGACCTGAAAACGGGGAGAGTAAGTACAGCTATCTCATAGGGTTATTGTGAGATTGAAATAAGATAATGCTTATTGTCTTACTTAATGTTTAACTAAATGACAGGTGCATCTCAGCTCTATCTGTGTTAAATATTGTCAACAAGTCCACACTGGTCTTTGACTTGGAGTGATAATTTATGCTTGTGACAAAGAGCTGTTTCTCACACCTCATTGCATGTGTCCATAATGCACTACCAGTCCGAGAAGACACAGAAAAACGGGGTAAAAAGAATCTCTTACCTAAGCAAATGCTAACCTGAAATTCCGTTGACATCACAATAGGAAGTTATGGCCTACTCAACATGATTTATCTTTTATTAAATACATTTTAAAAGAAATTAGAAGATTAACAAGTGGATGATTCTGCCCAGTGTTTTCTTATAATCTTTTTAGGGTGGCTTTGGAAAATATTTAAATCTCAAAATTCCTACGTCCTATCTAACAGCATGCTTTTGTCTCGATAGCCACTCTTTAATTTCACACACTCACTTTCCTAATTAGAATGGTGTAGTGTTTTAGATATTCAGATTCTAACACACCTTGAAATGTTTTACAGATTTATTGGCCTGCTGCAAAGGAACGGGTGGAATTGTGTAAATTAGCTGGGAAAGATGCCAATGTAAGTATGAGACTTTAAAGAACATCTTTGTTAAACTGGTGCTGATATGATAACAAATATTTATATTGGGTTTTATTGAATTAATGGCATTAGTATATTATTTTTAAGACTACACTAATATTCTGTGTAAAGATTAATATGGTATAAAATGTTTCTACCTTGCCAAAAGGAATGACATTGTTCTCAGAAATTTAGAAATACTACCCTTTCCAAAGTGTTAATTCTGACTGTATTTTCTTCACAAAAAAATCTCAGAAATACATTTAAAATATTTAAAAATAAACCATCAGAAAATACTGTATTTCTAGGGTTGTGTGTTTTTCATCTAATGCATATATTTTGTGAATGTACACAAAATCATCAGTGGTTTTAGCATTACAAACACACACTTGACATCTTATTTAATTTGGGGTGAAATTAAACTTACAACATCTACAAGAATTCTTGCAAAAGTAGACATTATAGAGCTATTAAGAAAGATTGGTTGAAAATGAATAATACAACATTCTGGAATAAGAACTAGAAATAATTTACTCCAAAATTTATGTAAGAGTAACTATAGGAAATAACTTATAAAGGATAAATAGTGGGGTCCTAGTATAAACTTCTAGTTTAAGCTCCCTTAAGGACCAGAGAAACCCCTTTGACAGGTATAAGTGCCCTCGTCATCTTTGGGGTGTCTTGTCTGGATTGCTTTTGCATCGTCCAAGCTGTTTTACATGCTTCCCCAAATTGTGTTGCCTTTTTTTATCTCCAGCAATGCTGTGGCTCTAACTGCCTCTTCTCATCTGAATGTTCTGATTCAGGCCAGATGCTCTGTGTTCTGCCCTGACTTCTTGCCCTGTAATGATAGGGAGAATTGCTCTTCTTTGGCAAAAGAAATCACGTCCTGAATGTAACTCAAGATGAAGAAGTTCTAACTTTGGGCAAAAGCATGGACATCATGAGGCTTCCTTTGCAGTATCCTGGAATGTTTCCTCTAACCACTATAACCCAGGAGTATTAAACGGAGCAGTGCCCTCGTATTTAATAACAGCAAATAGTATGTGTTGTATGAAAGCATAATTATATTTAACAATTCTCACTTTATTATTGTGATAAAGGTAAAGCAACACGACGTATGTTGCCTAGTGAATTTAAGGGGAAGCTTAGAAGACTTTATTCACTCATTTGTTCATTCATTTATCCAACAAATATTTATTAAAAGCCTAAATATGTCATTAATAGTGTATGAAAGTGCTCATGGATCTTTTAATCTAATGAGGGATATAGTTATTACACAAATGATTCCTTATATGTAGCCACTGTACAGTTGGCCACAGGTTCTAAGTCTATAAATTCAACCAACCGTGCATCAAAAATATTCCAAAAATTCCAGAAAGTTCAAAAAGCAAACTTGAATTTATTGCTTACTGGCAACTATTTATATAGTGTTTACATTGTATTTACAATTGTCTACATAGCATTTACATTGTATTAAGTATTATAAGTAATCTAGAGATAAAGTATATGGGAGGCTGTGTGTTTGCCATTTTATATAAGGGACTTGAGCATCCTCAGATTTTGATAAATGTCAAGGTCCTGGAACCAATCCACCGAGGATACTGAAGGATGACTGTCCTGCAAAACAAAATAATCAAAACAAAGTAAAAGAAAAAAACTTTTGGTTATGCCTCATTCTGTATTCAGTTAGTGTTAAATGTGACTTTTGGGGCACATTTATGTTAGCAGAAATATATCAGAGAGTGTGTGCTTCAAATGCAGCAGGAAAAAGTTTTTACATTTATTTTGCTAGAAATGCAAGAGTGTAAACTAATGTAGAATATATTCTTCCTTTTATGTCTCTAATCTCTTCACCCTGTTCAATGTCAGATGCCCTGTGAGCAGGTGCCCCAGTCTGCAAAAGCAACAGTACTTTTTTGAACTCATGGGAAAGAACGATGCTTTGGTTGTGATTTTTCAAATTTACTTTGTTGCATAACAGTAGAAGCATGTCATAAACAGTGTGAACACTTTTGTGTTTCATCAGTATTGAGTGTAGGATAAGGAGGCAAGTAGGAAAAGGGTGTTTTAAATTTACTCCAACAGAGTAGTGTCAGTTTTCCCATGGAACAGGTGAAGGATAAGCACTCAAGGTTAATCAGTGAAGTTTTAATTGTGACAGTTTTCTCATTTCAGTATGTTCACTAATTCCAGTTGTAGAGTAACTCGGTTGCCCCTCTTATCAAGCTAAAACAAAGGGTGATAAACTTTCTTGAAGGTGGTATCCTAGAGAGTACATAAGACCCAGTATATGGAACCTATTCTTCCAATTCAATTGTATTTGAGAGCTTGTAGTCACCTCTGACTTTAAGTACACTTTAAAGTACACTGTGTACTTTAAGTACACTGTTAACCTAGGATTAGAGATTTAGGGAGCTTCTCTCTTTTTACTGAAGTCTATAAAGTTTGCTGTTGAATTATGTAGGTGTAATGCAAGTCTTTGTTTCCTTCTTTTCAATTTGCCCCTTTAAAATAATACTGTATTTTAGAGTTACTAGGAATAGCTAACATTTTTATAGCACTTACCATGTTCCAGGAACTGCTTTCAAAGCTTTATACCTATAATCTCGTTTAATCCTTACAACAATACGGTATGTTAGATTTTATTTTTATTCCTCATTTTCCAGATGAGAAGACTGAGGCCAGAACGTTTAAATGACTTGCCCAATATTACATACCTAGTAAATATTGAATTGAATCCAGAAGGCTTGCCCCACCATCTATGCTCTTATAATACACTATAATCTACACATCAAGGTCTGAGTTCTATGTGTAAGGTCTGCAAACTGTATCCCTCAAATCATTTCTCTCTTCACGATAACCATAATGCAGATCCTCATTTTACAGCATTACATAGATTTTGGCCAACAGAAAACTGAGGCAAGTGTGTGGTTTTATTAACATCTTTTATTGCCTTTGGCATTACCCTCTCTCCTTCCTTCTCTCTAGTAATTTTTACCTACTTCCCAAGAGTGTGTTTTGAATTAACAAGTGTTTGGAAAGACTGTCCCTTTACACAAAGGTACTATATAACTGAAAAATAGTGAATTATTTACCATAATGAAAGTTAGCTCATTGGCGTGGGAAGGGAGTGGAAGGAGAGGAAACAAGAGAGCTATTCCACTTTCTTGAGCACAGTCCCCAGTTTAATCCAAGGAAGGGAAGAGGTGACAGGAAGCTATTTGGTTGCATTTTGTGTCTGCTCTAAATATTATTCAAAAGAAAGTCACTAAAGAAATGTCTGGTCCTGCTATAAAAGAGTGGGGTAAACTGCTCAGTCCAGGCAAAAGAATGCATGGGGTGTGGGCAGCCTGAGTCGTCGGCTTAACTGTAGAGGCGCACAACCTTGTCAATGGAGACATTACATAGGGTTAAAGGGTCTTCCATCTCTAAAGTTTTCTGATTACATTCTTTTTTTCTTTTTTCTTTTTTAAGAACATCTAAAGTAAAACAAAGTGTTCATTGTAGAAAGTTTGCAAATTATATAGAATTCATCTGTAAATAGTTCTTCACCCATGAACATTACCCAGAGATAGCTGGTGACATTTTGATGTTTATTCTTCTATCTTATCTATTTACTATTTTTCAGAATGAAATCATTGTATACATAGTCCCTTAAAACATTTTTTTTTCACTTCGCAGACTGCCATGAGCATTTTCCCATGTCATTAAATTCCTTTTTTATAACACTACTTTTAATAGCTGCACTGCATTCCTTTATATATTATTTCATCAATCCCCTATTGTTAGAGTTTTGGTAGATATCCAGTTTTTACTATTGTGAATGATTGCTGCACATGAAAAGCCTTATATATAAATACTGTGAACATCTCAGGTTATTGAGTACAATTACTGGTCAAAGGATATAAAATCTTTTATATACATTGTAAAATGGCCCTCCAGAAAGTTTATGCTTCTTATGCTTTATCCAGCAGTGCATGCTCTTAAGAGGGTATATTTCCCCATACTCTTGCTAATGTTGGATACAACATATAGTTAATGTTTAATACTAATACATTAATGAATGAAATAAATATATTTAATTTTTGCCAACAAAAAGAAAATTATTTTTGTTGTTTTAGCTTGACATTCTTTTTTTTTGGTACGCGGGCCTCTCACTGTTGTGGCCTCTCCCGTTGCGGAGCACAGGCCCTGGATGCGCAGGCCCGGCGGCCATGGCTCACGGGCGCAGCCGCTCCGCGGCATGTGGGATCTTCTGGGGCTGGGGCACATAGCCATGTCCCCTGCATCGGCAGGCAGACTCTCAACCACTGCGCCACCAGGGAAGCCCAAGCTTGACATTCTTTAATTACTATAAATGCTAAATATTTTATGTAGTTGTAAAATTAGGATTTATATTCATATATTATTACTTTCTGATCCACTCACATAAAAAATATTCTTTCCTAGTTATCCTACTTGATATATAGATTTTTATAGGCATATCTCTCAATTTTTTTCCTTTAAAATGTTTTTCTTTGCCCTTCTACCTCAACTGGTTTTGCTCTGTAGAAATCCTCCCCTGTGAGATTTCATTTTTAAGAGAGAAATGGGATATTGGGATTTTCATATACTTATTTTGAAGCATTGACAACTTATTAAAATATTTTCAACATTGTAAGACCTAAACAGATACCTTTGCAGACTGAACTCTATCAGAAGTCTGCTAGACAAACGTAAGATGTAGCACAATGATAGGCATGTGGCGAATGGTCACAAAACATTTGAGGATCACAATATTCTGCAAAATATGCAAAACAGACCACATTCTTTTTTTTAATCTATCTTTTTCTTTTTTTTAGATGTTGGGGGTAGGAGTTTATTAATTAATTAATTAATTTTTGCTGTGTTGCGTCTTCGTTTCTGCGTGAGGGCTTTCTCTAGTTGTGGCGAGCGGAGGCCACTCTTCATCGCGGTGCGCGGACCTCTCACTATCGCGGCCTCTCCCGTTGCGGAGCACAGGCTCCGGACGCACAGACTTAGCAGTTGTGGCTCAGGGGCCCAGCCGCTCCGCGGCATGTGGGATCTTCCCGGACCAGGGCTCGAACCCGTGTCCCCTGTATCGGCAGGCGGACTCTCAACCACTGCGCCACCAGAGAAGCCCAGACCACATTCTTAATCATAAGTGTCTTTTCATATATAACCTAAATAAATTAAAGTTAGTGATTATAAGTCAGTTATCAGAAATACATATAAAGCTGTATTGGATTTAACTGGACTATATGTAACGTTAGAGAATTACAAGTAGTTCTGTTTTGCTAATATTTTTCTAGGTATTGGGGGAAACAAAAATTCTAAGTGTTGATATATAAACTAATATTTACTTGTCTTTTCTCTGAGTATTGTTTCATATTTGTTTTATTTATTTAGTTGTATATCTCTTTAGATATATGTAAGGATGTGGATGAGAGGTGAAAACTGAAATAAATAATCTTACTTGAGAGAAGTAGAAAGTTGATACTTGTTTTTAGTTCTCTCTCTCTTTCTTCCAGTGGAGAGTTAGGGAGGTGGGAAGCGTGGGGAAGGAAGGAGAAATTCAGTTCTTTTCCCAGGTTGAGTACGTTACTGGATGAATTGAATTGTTTGGTGTCATGCCCCAGCCCTTGCCATTGTGGGCAATAGCTGATAAATTAGCCGGCTTTCAGGGAAAGTTAAAACAGCTGCTTCTCGAATTTATCTTTCTTTATGCCTCACAGAATTACACCACCATTAATAGCTATGCCGGTCACTAAGTGAATTAAATCAAGTTAATTATTGCTCATGCTATTGAAGCAAATCTTGGAACCTTTATAAATTAAAAGAGAAATCATTGTAAAGGCTTTTGCTTTGCTTCCAGTGTTTGGCTGAAATGTCCACCCCAGGCAAAATTTAAAATGAGACCTTCTCTTTTAGAATCTCTGTCCCCGGTTTCTTCCCCTCACTGCCCTGTCATTGCCTCCAGGCTTCCCAGAGAACTGCCCTCCATCAACTTCACCACAGAAAACTTTGAGCAGAACTGACTTTTTTTTGTAAACTGTGTCAGATAACTCAGGATACATGGTTCTATTCCATGGCAGCCCAACCTGAGAGAAGAGAGGAATTTCAGAAATACATCCTTGGTGACATCTCACCAAAGTAAAAACTAGCATAATAGGTTACTTTCCAGGGCTGGCTGCATTTTAATAAAGTAACTCCCAGGAAAGTTAAAGGATGGGAAATGTTTTAGGTGTGATTCAGAGCTTTTTCTTTATCATCACTCAAATTATATCTCGTATGTGTGTAAAACTTCACTCTGGGCCTCATTTGCCTTTTTAAACAGTCCTGTGTCTCTCACAGTCCTTAGTCTTTCTGACTTTATAATTTATGATCTGGAAAGGCAGTTGTTTTACTTCTTTATACAAATATTGATTTCACAATCTTGTAAGATTACGGTGTTACTTGGCTTGGGCTACCATAACAAAATACCATAAACTAGGCTGCTTAAACAACAGATATTTATTTCTCACAGTTCTGAAGGCTGGGAAATCCAAGGTCAAAGTGCAGGCCGACTTGGTCTTTGGTGAAAATTCTGTTCTTGGCTTGCAGGTGGCTATCTTCCTGTGATATCTGCACAGGGCAGAGAGAGTGAGAGCGAGTGCCCTGGTCTCTTCTTAGAAAGGCACTAATCCTATCATGAGGATCTCACTCTCCAAACCTCTTCTAAAGCTAATTACCTCCTAAAGGCCTCACCTCCTAATACCATCACCCTGGGAGGTTTAGGGTTTCAACCCATGCATTTTGGGAGGACACAGATATTCACTCCATAACAATTACCCTCTAAATTCTATGATTCTTTGGTAACACTGAGCTTTTGAAAAAATGGTGAAATCACTGGCAGTGAGTGAATCCCACCTTACTCCAGGCATATAACTCTACTCTTGCCCTCCCTGTGTACTGTCCCATGTGTAGATTTCACCCTGCATAAATCTCTTCATGGGGAAAAGACCAATAAATAAAAGTCCCTTCAGTGAGCATGAGTGAGCAAAATGAAAGCTAGAGAATATTAAAATCTCTTACCCTAGCAGTGAAGCCATCATTGCAGTTTATCTGCTGATTGCATATATTTTTCCTCCTTTTTTTGCCTTGGCTTATCTCATATTACTGTGTCATTCGTTCAAAACCATTAGTAGGGCATATTTACTCTCTGAATTAGGTTTTCATTTGCGATTGTCTAGCATGATGTAAAAGAACATGAAGCTAGTTCTCTCTGGTGCCTTTGTGTCAATAGAAAATAAATTCTGTTCATCAAACGCCTTGATGGAAGGGTGGAAAACACAGAATATGATTTTGTTAAGTAAGATTATCTGACAGAAAATTGTCTTAATGAATATAAAATTTTTCTTTCTTAGGAGGCTACATATAATAATTATATGAGAACATATACTAAACATATGAAAATGTTCAAGGTAACAAAGATGTCTGCAGTGTGATTTGCACTTCCTCAGATAGGACTTTTTTCACAGCATACAACCTGTGTAACCATATGCAGTGGCCCTTCTGCTGTTACAAAGTGCCCACTCTTCCTACCTGATAAAGAAACATCCTTCCCTTGCGTGGTTAACTGAGGGATTGGAACTGTCCTTTCCTATAGTCTTAAGCAACTTCTTTGTTTATAAGGAAGCAGAGAGCAGAAAACTCAATAAGTTAGTTCTTTATAACATTTTTCTGTAGTAGAATGTGCAGATTTTATTCACTGGGATCTACAAATTCTTGAGACATAAGATTGCCAGGCTAGCTGGACGGAGGAAGAACTAGGCACTAGGAACTCTGTACCACAGATATGGAGACATAGCTATTCATTCTAAAATCAGAACAGCCACTGGGATATTGACTATTCTGTATAGATCAAAATCAGAGTAAGTGATAAACAATTATTAAATGTTATATTCTTTAATTTAGTCCACATAACAATCGTAATCCTATCAGCTAAGTTGTTGTCTGCCTTTTAAACATTTGACTTAATTTTAGAAATCATCCTACCAGTTAAGTCATTATCTTTTTTATTTTTTAATACCCTCCTCCTAGCGACCCTAACAACAACAGTGACCTGACAGGTGAAGGACCCGTGGCCACTCAGGCAGAGAGAAAATGGACTTTTTCTCTGAATCTCAGTCGTTTTGTAGATTTCCAACCTCCTTAGTAAACACCTGCCCACCTCCTGGGTAGAGTTGATCTAGAATAAAAGTAGACTACTGCCCAGTGCCTTCTCAGGAGTCTTTGGGCCCAGGAATCATGAAGCCATGGTTAACAAATTGTTGCCGTTAATTATGTAAAGAGAAGGGATGACTTACAGAAGATGAATTGAAAATAATATGTAATAACAAGAATGACTACTCTGAAAAATTGAGTCACTATTTACAAGTAATTGGGGGATAGAAAATAATTAAGTTATAAAGGTATACATTGCAGAGAAATATTTTTAGGCCTAAACATTTGCAAAAGAGGCAGAAATATGTCTCTTAAAATTTTGACTTGGTGTAAAAAAATATTTATGGAAAAAACAGAAGAGATTCTTGAAAGAAGCAGGAATTAAGGTAAGTCTTAAAGGCTCTGTAACATTGAAAATAAATGGAAATAAAGTGGTAGGCAATTCTGGAAAATAAGAACGGGATAATATATAGGAAGACACATATGTGTTGAGTGTTTTGTTTAGCGTAGCTGAGACAGTTGAAGTTGCACACGGTAGGTTCTATATGGGATAGACAATGTGGGAACATCAGAGCATGATGGGTTTTGTTCTGTAGGAAATCCTTGAAAGAAAGTATGGATACCTCATTCATATTATGTTCATTCTCTAGGCCCCATTGAGTCCCACTATAGAGATGTGCATTCTAGCACCGTGATTAGTTCAAAACCTTATTCAAAAAAACTTCAGTCACTCATTAAAGCCATAGTTTCTAATTTGTTTTGCCTCCTTTGCTAAGTCAGGTGTTAAACATTTCTCATAAGTCTTTTTTATTTTAGTTCTTATTTTTGATAATTAATCTACTTGGGAAACAGGTGGTATGAATGATAATCTTTCAAATACCTGAATTGTATGCTAATGCTTTTATTTTTTTATGCCCAATAGACAGAATGTGCAAATTTCATCCGGGTACTTCAACCCTATAACAAAACTCATGTTTATGTGTGTGGAACTGGAGCATTTCATCCAATATGTGGATATATTGATCTTGGAATCTACAAGGAGGTAAATATAATGAAATAGCACAAAAACAATTATAATAACTTGTTACTTAACGCCTATGACATAAAATAGACTTGAATGTAAAAATTGAATCGTATTCTGTATGAACTGAATAAGAACTTATATTCCAAACCACTTTATGGATTGCCATTTTGATTGTACACTTTATCCATCTAATAAAAATTTCTTCTATTAAAAGCTTTTTTAGTGATATGATTAAAATAAATGGTATACAGTGTTGAAAGTGCTTGTTTTCTAGGCTCTATGTACAGCTTTATTTTCTCGAGTTGCCTTTATAACTAAATCTATTTAGTATGTTGCTGTTGGTAAAAATTTATTTCCCATAAGACCTCGCAACGGAATGATATCTTAGAAATAATTTAATTTTTCCCATCCAACAAATCTGACCTGTTACTTATGTTTACAATAGTAGACACTAAATACAGATAATTTTAATGATTTTCTTAAAATTGTATGGATAGTTGTTATCACACTGGACTTATTCCTTCTGCCAGACCAAAGTGACATAGTGGAAATGTGGGATGTATTAATTAGGAGTAATGTATTCCATCAATCAATGAGCATTTCAATAAATGAGAAACATGCAGATTACAATAATTTAATCAACAACTAACACGTTAGAGTACTTTCTTTGTGTCATGGACTGTGCCAGGCACTTTACATGGATTGTTTTTGTAATTTCACAACACTGTTAATGAAGTTGGTACCTTAATAACTTCCAGTTTGCAAGTTAGTAAAAACTGAGTCTCAGTAGAATGAAATAACATGCCTAAGTCACCCAACTAATAAATGGTCTAGCAAGGAATTGAACCAAAGTAGTCTATCGCTAGAGCAAGCATGCCGAACTGAGCTTTAGAATATGTACTCTAAATCATTCCTTTGTGTGGGTTGATGGGTTACACTGTCATCCTTGTGTTTATGTATATACTTCTTGTGAATAACCACACATATTTGCAGGGTAATTGGCTGCGTGTTTGAAAGTAAAGTCTGGGCTCATGGTACAGGTTTCTTTACACTGATTTAACTGATTCAAGCAGAGATCAAACCCACAACTGTGGCTGGATAAATTTTTCTCTCTAACCAACTTGCCTAACCAGCCCAGACTCAATGGTTTGAAAGTAAAGCAACCCTGATAGTTAAATCTCTGAACCACTAGGAGACTTGGCAACTTGAATCCATCATACTTTGTTGCCAGTGTAATGTTCTCTTGCCTAGCTTTGATGAAGGGTAATATATAACAGTGGCTTATAGCATAGGCTGCAATTACATGAGATAGCCCCACATCTTGGATGTGTTTTGAGGCTTGGGGCTAAAGGCCAAACTCACAACCTGCTGAGGGATGCAAATAGTGTTCATTAACTCCTAAAAGTCGCAAATGCTGAAAGGGAATATAGAAGGAGCTAATTACTTAGCTTGAGACTGTCAAAAAGCCCAGGGGCAGTCACAAGTTCTGTGAATAGGAGAATTATGAGTGAACAGGGATATTGAGCCTTGTGAGTTTTCCACTAGTCAGGAGTACAGGTGATTGTATGGCAGCCCTGCTTGAAGATCGTTCTCTTCTAAAATGAATTATTAGTCCCAGGATTCACTGTCCATTCAGAGGGAAGGCACTTCCATCTTCAAATAGATAAGATTGCTTCTCAGGTGGCTGGGAACAGGGAAGAGCAACAGATAACAGGGATGGAGGAGAGAAGTGTGCGAAGCCCTCTTCCTGGGGACCACTGTTTTGTGTGCCTGGGGCAACGGGAAGAAAGAGGAAACAGCTAAAATAAATCCCAGATTTCTATCTTTGGCAGTGAGTTGGAGAGGGGTGTTATTTATTGAGATGAGAAGAGTAACAGATTTGTGGGGGAAATCGTGAGTTAGTTTTGTACATTCTGCATTTGAGAAATGTTCCGTAGGTCATACCAAGTGGGCGGTTGGATCCGGATTTCAGGATACAAGTCAGGGCTGTTGACAACAACTAAAAGCTAAACATGAGGAGCCAGAGTTTGAATTATGGCTCGGATCATTTACCATGGCTCCACGGTCTTCTGCATAAACTCTCTAAGCTTCTGTTTGTTCAGCAAAATGATGACAATAATAATAGTAACTCAGAGTTATTTTAAGAATAAAATGAGAAAATGATCGTGCATAGGCTTTGGTATAGCCCTTGCGCTATTCCAGTCACTTAATTCGCAGCCGTATTAGGCAACAAGAACACAGAAAGGCAGAGACAAGTATTTCAAAAGTATGTATATAAACTTTATTTCAGAATAGTGTCTGCAGTCTCTGTCTATCTGTCTATCTATTTATCTACCTATGTATCTACTCTGCAATACTGGGGGTGCCTGATAGTTGTTTAATAATTAGATTGGAAGTATGTTCTTTCCTCTGGAATCTCTCTTCTGCTGCAAATCTCATATTTAAATATTAATAGTATTAATAATATTAATAATAATTTTTCCTAATGTGATAGTTAAACATTTCCTATTCTTATCTTCTTATGTCTTTACTTCAACAGTATTTCTCTCTGCAGTTTAGACAGGTATTTTTTCGCATGATTCATTAGGCTTAAGGAATTTAATGGGGAAAATCTTATAAAATTGAAGTTGTCTCAAAAAAAGTGTCATGTCATTCAGTTTATCTCAGGAAGTCCATTTAATCAGCCATTATTTTTTTACATCATTTTCCTGTTGGTATCCTTGACTCTGGCTCAAGGAAACTTGCTTTCCTGCTGTCTCCTTTCTCCAGGAGATTATAAGGGAGACCTTGTCCTTAGCTTCCTCAAATACCAATTCTATGGGCTTATCTTGAGAATTTAATGAAATGCTGCGTTTTGACAACAGAAGTCTGTACAATTATAAGGGTTTATCTAGGACTTTGTATCAACTATGACATTCTCCCAGATGTTTTCTTGGTTTTTCTTTTTTAGCTTTTCACTATAATCTTCTGGCACACCAGGATTCAGTTTACTTTTTCCCTTTACAACGTCCCATTATAGGCTTTAGAGTCAACAGTTCTGTTTGACCTGTGGCGAATAATGTGCCCTTAATATTTAAACATTCTTAAGAGCCGTGATCTGTAGGTGTTTTTTCCTGACATATCTCTAGCCCCATCCACAGTTGGGAAACATGCCCTAAATGTGTTCTCACTGGACTTTTTTCATGCCTAGGCGCCACTATCACAACTTGTCATTAGCTGAACTGTTCTAACTAAACACACTTGGGCTTGATCATGTTACGTGGTCATGGTGAGTCTATACATTAATTTCAACACATTTCTAAATCCATGAGTTTGAAATCCTGAGACTAGATTAGTTAAGAACATGAACTTGGGAGACAGCCCTGAGTTCAAGCTACTGCTTTGCCTCTTATTCACTATGTGATGCTGAACAAGATACTTACCCCCTTTTATGCTCAATATTCCTCTTGTAAAGCTGGAATTAAAGTAGCTACCTCTTTAGGTTAGTGGTGAAGATTCAATGAGACAATGTACCTCAAGTTCCTGGCCCATGGTTAGTATGTATTAATTGTTAAGTACCATTACTCTTAGTATTAAAGTGTATTTACTTAAAACTATAAAATGGCAAGTGTTAATCATGCTATTTAAATTGGTATTACTATTTTTTGATAAGGCGGTAATTACTGTTGATCCTGTTAATAAGAAAAAGATCTGAAATGACACATCATACAATAATAATAATCCAAATATTTCCTCTATCCCTTTTGTTTCTTTACTTGCTTTCTAGGTAAGTGGCACTGAATGATCCCTCTTAATTGCATGTGTGCTCTGATATAACTGTAGATATGCCATCTAGAGAGAATATCTGAAATGCTGAATTTCTCTAACTAGTACATTTGCAGCCTGAGTCATCAGTCTTTTGCTGGATGGCAGTGTTGTCATTGTTATGAAACACTCAAGCTTATGGGGCCATATTCATTATACATTCATATTTTTCTTGGAAAGTTCAACTTAAGATGTTTTTTTTCCCTGAATGTTAAAAGTCTGCCAATGCCATTCTGTCTGTGGCCACTATTATAAAAATAGATGTTTCAGCCAAAATAACTATGTGGCTTTAATGTGCATAGTGTTTTCGTAATAGTGAAAATACTGCAACAGGATTTTTTTTGCCCACATGTATCAACAGCTCTGAAAATGAACTGCCTGCCTTACAACGCTTTTAAGTCACTAAAATTACAAAATATCACGAAGCTTAAGTAATTTGGTATAGTTGTAGATGCTTAGGTAGATAGACCATAATAGTTATGAAAGTATAATTATTATAGTAAATTTATTCCTTAGAGGAGGAACTTGGCTTATTAGGCTCAGTAAATTAGTTATTAGGCTTAAGAAATAGGAGTGTTTGATGGTGATGTCGATTATGATAGTGGTCCAGGCTAAATGAATCGATGAGGATATTGCTACTTCCGGTTGAAAAATTCATTCATTATTATCATCATTACTTTGGGCAGATGGAGACCAAAACATGGGAACTGAGTCTTGCCAGAAATAATATTTGTGGAAGAGTTAAGAAGCACAGCATGATGTGCGTGCTATATGCTCAGTTTTTGTTGAATTAATGAATTAGAATTTCGTTCTTATCGCCTACGTTCTTGCTGATTCGGATATTTTAAAAAAAAATCTCACTTGTGTTAATATTTCTCATAACAGGAAGTTATGTTCAAACTAGACACACATCATTTGGAGTCTGGCAGACTGAAATGTCCTTTTGATCCTCTGCATCCTTTTGCTTCAGTAATGACAGGTAAGATCCGTGATGGATAGTTGTAGCTTTTAGGTGTTTTTCTAAAAAGGTGTGTGTAGGTTCAACCACATTTTCTCAATGAGTTAAAGATTATTTTGCATTAATCGTCCACTGGCTGTTTGGTTGTAGTTTTTTAGTGTCATGTCTCTCTATACTTAGCTCCTTATCCATAAAGTGAGGCTCCAGTAATCCCTAACGTCAGCACAGTTACATTTTAAATGAACTTCAGGTTGAATTCTTTTTAATACAAATGACACACACGCAATTGTGCTATAATTCTACATGTAGCTGTCCCAGATTTTCTTATATTTAGCGATGCCCCATTTGGTTCACTATGGCAGTTAAACTGAGCAATTCCTTGAACATAATATGTTACAAAATATGTTGAAGATGTGAGTGGGAGGATTAATAATAAGACGTAAGTGGATAAATGAATAAAACAAATAAATCAAACTGGAGAATGCAGATAAAAGAATGGTATGACACCTCTCACCCCAGTTTCACCATAACCTGATTACATTAATGGCAATGTGAGATTTTTGCTAGCACATTCAGTCTTCTCTTGCTTTGTATACATCTTAAATTCTCTTACGGGAGGACCGTCCTGTTTAAAGAAGGCAGTACTGTGTGGTCTGAAGTCTTTTCTGAGGAATGTCGGCATGACCTCTGAATTTCAACCATTATGAGGACTCCTTTTGTCTTGGTTTGGTTCATGACTTCAGTCTCTTTTTATTTAACTTGTCCATCAGATGTTTGAATAGACTATCAGAGTGATGCCCCATGACATTTTAATTTTCACTTAGCGAGAACTAATGCTCTTCCTTTGAAGTGAAAGTGTGTGTGTTTTTTGAAAATTATGTGACTGATGTTCAGTCATTATCCTCAGAAAATGAGATTGATGATTTGTGATTCTGATCTGTCAAGTGGGGTTGACACACCCTTAATGAAAAACAATAGATTGTAGGTGTTGGTGACCCCTGGTAGGAACCCCTGAGTAATTTAAATACAAAGAAGACAGTTTTAAAGCCTGGATACACAGATCCAACATTTATGTTGAAATACACCATTTTTTCTGGCAAAATGTTTGAATATTTGTAATTTTATGTTTCAGATTGATGGTGTGTTTCCTTTATTCTTACCAAACTTTTTTCATAATGTCTTTATTGATGTTGTTATTGTTATTCTACTTTTTAAAACTTGCTCCACAATGAAATACTGCCTTCCACCATATATACTTAAGAGATGGAATCAGTACCATGTCTACATTTACTTTACATAACTGGATTTCTCTCCTTTTTTTGGAGGGGGGGTTTCTCTCTTTTATATGTATGTGTGTGTGTGTTTCCCCCTTTTGAAAGTCGACTATTGTCATGAGTATTTAGGTTGGTTGTCTCAGATAGTTCAGGAAAAGTCTTATTTCAGTGGATGTAATCGGAGGATTTTGAAAGTATCTGAATCACTTATGCAAAGGCAGAATTTTCAAGATATGTTTCTGAGGAAAATTGAACTTTAGTGATAAAACAGTGTCTGTAGTTCTTCTATTTAGGCATTTAAAAAAATCTAAATGCTCTGTAGAGATTAGCTGTTTTTTAAATTTTAGTCTATTAAGTGTAACCCCAAGTAGTTGAATATAAAGATTTCTTGAAACAGAGGCTTAGCTCTCAAAGGGGTAATGCATGCTATTGTAGGGACCGTATTCTTCCTGCCTCAGGCCGCTCTCCCACTACATGCTAACCAGCATTAGGGAACATGGACCACCATTCCCCTCTTTTCCAACCCCCATCCTTTTCTCCCCCCTCCTCTCCCTTCTATCCTTTCTTCCTCTCCTCCCCCCCATCTTCCTCTCCTCCCCTTTCCCTTCTTCCTCATTTCTTTCCTCCCTCCTCCCTCTTCTCCACCTCTTTCTACCTCAACTCCTTTCTCCTCTTCTCTTCTCTCTCTCTCCTTCTGTCTCTGGTAAACATGGATATTCACTTTACATAAATAACAGGACAGAGAAGTTTGGTATGCAGTAATGGCAACATCTTGCCTTTTTCAGAAATGCCTGTTTATCAGAACTATTAGAGACATGATTAGCTACAAGGAATGCAACATGTTATAATTACAAAGTATGACTTCAGTGCTGAAAGCTCCCTTTCAGCAGAGGTTAGGCAAAGAGAAGTTATGGTCACTGAGGTTGTATCGGTTAAGTAAATACTAATTACACAATTCATTCCTCATTATGGCGTTTACTTTCTAAATATTTTTTTGTGTGTTATTACAAAGAGAGACTCCTAATTATGATATGTCCTTGAATTATTTGTGGGGAGAAGGGAAAGAAGAGGAACTTATTCATAACAGAAGCTAAATGCATGTGTAATTAATTCGGAAGACACTGGCCTTTTTTATATTCAAGTAGTAGTTAGCATCGGCTTACCAAAGTTCACTGAGTTATCTTTTCTTCAACTAAGCAGATTTTTCAAAATCTGAAGGGGAACTTTATGAAACAATATATTTCTGATGTTAAACAATAGACATCATTGGTTTCATACTGTGAAATTAGTCTATTGTCAGTAGTGTCTGCTGGTAAACTCTTAGAAGTCCTGAGTATTCGTTTCTCCCTTGCAGATGAGTACCTCTACTCTGGAACAGCTTCTGATTTCCTTGGCAAGGATACTGCATTCACGCGGTCCCTTGGGCCTACTCACGACCACCATTACATCAGAACTGACATTTCGGAGCACCACTGGCTCAATGGTTAGTGATTTTCACACTTTTGATCGTTTTGCCTTTGCTTTTGGGTAGATAAGAAACTCATGATTATTCATTCAGATGTGTTTTGGAAGTGATTTAGCTCAACATATAAAATACATTTGAAATAGTTCCTCAGTGCATTAGACAAATCTCCAGAACCTACTGTGTATATAATAATAATAGTTGACATTTATTGTGTGTGTGTGCTATTGTCCTTGACATTGTTCCATGCGCTACTTGATTTTTTAAAATATTCACAATGATGTAATATGAGAGATGTGTTATTATTATTATGTGCTTTTTTTTTTTTTTTTTTTTTGCTGTACGCGTGGCTCTCACTGTTGTGGCCTCTCCTGTTGCGGAGCACAGGCTCCAGACATGCAGGCTCAGCGGCCATGGCTCACGGGCCCAGCCGCTCCGCAACATGTGGGATCCTCCCAGACAGGGGCACGAACCCGCATCCCCTGCATCGGCAGGCGGACTCTCAACCACTGCGCCACCAGGGAAGCCCTGTGCTTTTTAAAGATGAATAAACTGAGGTAGAGAGAAGTGGAGTAATTTGGTCAAGGTCTGACAACTTGTCAGTTGCAGAGCTGGGATTCAAGTTGGCAATCTTTCTCCTGCTATCTGTTTTTTAATGACTAAGCCAAATACTGTCTGTGAGCCTAATAGAAAGGGGTTATTGTAATGCTAACTTCTTTTATTTAAAAAATAATTTCTATTTTGGTTAAAACATGTCCCTCCAAAAATTGAAGCATATTGATATTGACATGAGTTTGTCTGATTACTTTTGTGTTTAGCGGTCATACAGTATTCCGAATTTTCAACAACAACAAAAAGACTTCCTAAATGAATTTATTTAATGGAAGGAATAGTGAAAGGCTTTTTTTTTTCTTTTGCCCCACTGCCTTACAACAGGTCAGGTTTTATCATGATTTTTTAAAGTTTTCTGATTAACATAGGAATTTATTTCACCACATGGCACACAGCATTTCTCATTCCCACTATAAATATTGGGTTTTAGTGGAGGAGGCCTGGTTAGAGATTTCCTAGGGGCTATCTCTGTATCTCTCAGTATCATTCAAGCAGTGACAACATAAACAAAAGGGAAAAACACTTCTGAAACATTTCTTTAGTCAAAACCTCCAGATCCATTTGTTTACGCAACAGTGTGATCTCTGTTGACCAAAAGAGAACCCTATTAACACAGTAAACAAATTTAGAATGTCCCCAACTAAGTGATTACTGTTCACTTCTTAACACTTGTGCAAGGCAGGCTGATCTTGTGAATATTGTGAAGGTTTCGTGGGAATTACTTGGTTTGAGAGTGACTCCATAGATTTTACCAGTAGAAAAGCTTAGTTATCTGTTTAGGTAACAAGATATTATGGATTTATTTTATTTTTTTAAAGAGTTTGCTGTTTTGAATAATGTTCACTCTTCTTTCTTAATTAATTAATTTATTTATTTATTTTGGCTGCGTTGGGTCTTCGTTGCTGTGCGCGGGCATCCTCTCGTTGCGGTGAGCGGGGGCTACTCTTCGTCGTGGTGCGCGGGCTTCTCACTGTGGTGGCTTCTCTTGCCGCGAAGCACGGGCTCTAGGTGCACGAACTGCAGTAGCTGTGGCTCACGGGCTCTAGAGTGCAGGCTCAGTAGTTGTGGCGCACGGGCTTAGTTGCTCCACGGCATGTGGGATCTTCCTGGACCAGCGCTCGAACCTGTGTCCCCTGCGTTGGCAGGCAGATTTTTAGCCACTGTGCCACCAGGCAAGTCCTGATATTATGGCTTTAAAATGAAGTATAGATTGCATTTCCCAGGCTTGGGATGGCAAACATCATCATGTTGCCACTCATTTAAGAGATTAGTCTGTTTTTTCCTTACCTGTGACATGTCCGAAAGAAGTCAACAGTATTGCTAAAACAGTAAATGCGGGAAATATTTATTCAACTATTATTTGCCTAACATGCTGTTCTTAGTGCTGTGTGAAGAGAATTACAAAGTAAGAAACCTTTGTGCTGGTTTAGCATTTTCTTAATAAACAACTTTTAAGGGCCTGTGGCATACTGAATGCTCTTCTGTCCACTGGGCCTGCTGAGATTATAGGGGAGGGTCACTGACCTCATGGATGATAAATGCCTGGAGTATAGGAGGAGAGTGGGTGATGGAGCCAGAAAGCTGTAAATATTTTCCTGAAACTACTGTGAAGTTATCTATTATTTAATTCTTTATTTTTATTTTATTGAGGTATAATTGATTTACAGTGTTGTGTTAATTTCTGCTGTATAGCAAAATGACTCAGTTATTTTATATATATATATATATATATATATATATATATTCTTTTTCATATTCTTTTCCATTACACTTTATCACAGGATATCGAATGTAGTTTCCCGTGCTATACAGTAGGACCTTGGCATTTATCCATCCTATATATACTGGTTTGCATCTGCTGATCCCAAACTCCCAGTCCTTTTCTCCCCCATCTCTCCTCCGTCTTGGCAACCAGGGGTCTGTTCTCTACGTCCTGGAGTCTATTTCTGTTTCATGGATATGTTCATTTGTGTCATACTTTAGATTCCACATGTAAGTGATATCATATGGTATTTGTCTTTCTCTTTCTGACTTACTTCGCTTAGTATGATAATCTCTATGGTCCATCCACCTTGCTGCAAATGACATTATTTCATTCTTTTTTATGGCTAATATTCCATTGTATATATTTACCATGTCTCCTTTAGCCATTCATCTGTTAATGTATTTAATTCTTTTTTTGTGTGTCTTTTTTTTGTAAGGGATAATTGACATATCCCTTATATATCCCATATCCCATTGTATTAGTTTCAGGTGTACAACATGATTTGATACTTGTATATATTGCAAAATGGTCACCACAGTAAGTCTAGTTAACTTCCATCACCACATATAGTCATAGAATTCTTTTCTTGTGATGAGAACTTTTAAGATCTACTCTCTTAGCAACTTTCAAATATTCAATACACCGTTATTAATTATAGTCACCATGATGTACATTACATACCCAGGACTTATTTATTTTGTAACTTGAAATTTGTACCTTTTGGACCCCCTTCACCAATTCCCTAATTTTAACCAGAAAATTAGATCTTTGTTGTTTATAGAGGTAACTGATAATAGCAGGAAGGGAAAACTAAAGGAGAAGGAGGACAGAGAGAGAAGGGGCCATTGCACCAAAAACAGGAAAATGAGGGTGGGAACAAAGGTAGTGGCAGTGGAGGTGGACATGAGAATATACAGCAACAAGTTATGGAAAGAGAAGATATCTGTTTGGAAATAGAAGAGTCCCAGGATATGAGGAAAAATTCAAGAGAAGATTTTGGGTACTGGGAAAACTTTGCAATGAAAGAAGTCAGTAGAAAGGAAGAAACTGAAGGAGGGAGGCAGGATATACAGTAGAAGTCTCAGTGGATTGAATGCAGGCAAGTGATTAAGAATTAGGAGACCTATTATTTATGGTTGTAGGACATTTAAGGCAGATTGCTTAGTGGTTAATAACCAGAGGGACCATATAACCTGGTCTGCCCTGGACATTTCCAGTTTACCTTTGCTGTTCTGTAACTCTCTGAAGTGTCCCAATTTAGACAAAAATTACAGCTCTTTTTTGTGGAACTTAATTACCTAAGTTTAAATCCTGACTCTCACTTATTTGTGACCTTGGTCAAACCTTTCTGTGCATTTAAATTCTTTGTCTAAAAACTTGGCATAATAATAGTATCTGTTCCCAGGGTGTTACAAGAATTAAATCTTATAGGGGAGTTGATGGAAGGCAATTGTAAAAGCAATTCAATGTCAATATCATCACCATCATTATTGTTATTCCTGAAGGTGAGAGAGGTAGCACGGTGGGACTAAAGCTCTGGATGCTCTGATTCTCTGACATCTACTTAGCATTTTTAAGTACAGACCACCTTTTCCTTCTCTCTCTCTACATTTCATAATTCTGTGAGCTCATCCATTCTAATAGTCTTCTGTGTTCTTGTTTCCTAAAACTGTATTTCCAACCTTTTCCTGTAACTAAGTGACCTTAAAAATATTTATTTCTATGTCTTACATTGTCATCTCAGATCAAACAAAAGGAACTAGTTGCTTAATATGGGAGTAAAGATATCTAAGCCTTGGCCTTGATTGTACTACTAAAGTGCTTTGAGATTTATACAAGTTGTCTAGTGATCTTTTGCTTTAGTTTCTTCAAATAGATATATAAATATAGATATATAAAAGACTAATTGGATCTAAAATCCTGTGAGTCTAACTCAAAATTATCTTGTTTCCCCTTTCTAACCTGCCCTTCAATACCTGTTTCCTGATTTTTATCTATCTTAAGTTTCTTAACTTCATCCACTCAGTTACCTTGAAGTTATCTTTAATTTCTTCCTCTCCTTTATCTCCCTTTATTTAATCTGTCATAAAGAGCCTTTGTTTCCTTCAGAATATCTGTTGACCTTGTTCTTTCTATGGCCACCATCTTTCTTTAGGTCTCCATCACCTTGTCTCTGGTTTACTGCTACAATTTTATTGTTTGTTAACTCATTTCCCTATGTCTGGTCTCTTCTGCTTCAAATTTATTTTATATAGCATCCTTCCTAGTCACTGTATTAGGCACTTTTAAAGTATTATCTTATTTAGTGGTATAATTTTGAGAGAATTACTATTTCCACTTAATAGTTGGGGATAGATTAGAAGTCAGACAAATAGTCCGTGGTTAAACAGTTATTGGAAGTGAGATTGAAACTCAGGTATGTCTCTCTAGCTCTACACACTTTATTCTTCTCATTGTATGATAGAGTCCATCAACCTAAATCCTGTTAATGTGATTACCCATCCTCTGCTCTTGCAGCCTCACTACAAATAGGGTCCACATCACGATACCATTTTGGGCAAGAGCAAACTGAGGATGTGGGTCTGCATATGGAGACCGCGGCAGACAGAGAAAGTGTGGTTAGGCAATCAATGTGGAAGACCTAGCCAGTCAGCTGTAGTCATTATTGCGAACATTTGCTGAGGGACAGGCTGGCCAGAATCAGAATAGCATGACGCTTCAGGAGGCCCAGTCAGTCAGGAGCTTCTTGGTCCATGGAAACTAGGGCAAAGCAAGGGAGAAATAATAGAAACTACATGAGATTGTTATGAGGAAGTACCCAACATGCTAAGGGAAAAGATTGGCTTTTGGGGGGAGCATTTCTCTTCTCCATTCTGAGAAGTGGCCATTTTCCAGATATAGTCAGCCTAGGGTCCAAAGATAGAGGTCAAATAGGTCATCTGGCTAGTGTCAGGAATGTGGGGAGACAAAAAGCAGTGATTGCTAAAGGAACTGTGGTGATTTGGGGGATATTAGACATTATCTTATTCAACCTTACATTCCACAAATTGAGACTCAGTATGAAGAAGGGACATGTTCAGGTCTCCTAACTGCCAGACCCATCCTTCCATTACAATACCAAACTTCTGACGAGAGTATCATATCATGTCTCCTGCATCTGGGAGCTTGACTGCCATTTTAGTGGTAGTTATGGGGGTAAAGGCTCTGTTTCTTCCTTAAACCGGACCTGACACAGCACAGTAGCTGATGCAGGCTACTTGCTCTAAAGCTGCACTGTCCAATGTGGTAGACACTAGCCACGTGTGGCTATTTAAATTTAAATTAAGAAAAATGAAATAAACTTAAAATTTGGTTTCTTAGTCACACTTATTATATTTCAAGTGCTCAAAAGCCACATGGTCTAGAGGCTATTGGACAGCACAGATATAAAACATTTCCATCTTCACAGAAATTTCTATTGGACAGCACTGGTCTGAAGTGTACTTTTTATTAATTATGTACAATAGCATAATCACGCAGTATAATACATATCACAGTGCAATCCACAATCACATAATGCAACAGATGTAAATTTTCTTTACTGTACCATGTAGATGTGAAGCTCACTCCTGGATTTTGTACAGTTATTGCCAGGTTGAAACAACTGACAGATACTTGATATTTCAAATAATGGGGTCAATGTCTAATTAATTTCTCCTATACATATTACTCCATCATTGTATTATTTATTTCTGGTTAGACAGTTTGAGAATTTTTTTCTGTTAAATTTTGCTTTCTGTACTTTGATTTTTAGTTAAAACCCCTACTTTTACATGTCTGTAATAAACTCTTGTAAACAGATATGTTTAGATTGAGTGGAATACAAAAATTAAATTAAATTTGCAATTGAGTATTTAACTCTTAAGATGCAGGTTTTAAATAATTAACCTTTTTAAAAATATGATTCTACAGGAATCATTTTTATCACTGAACCGCTTAGGCAGTTTAAAATCTTTGATGCTTGTGTATATGCCCTATTTTGTTCTTTGCCCTGCCTGGATTTAACCAGTGAGATCAGCTAATCTCTTCAGTTACCAGTCCTAGGATCCTTGTCAGACTTTCTGTGGGACTTTGTCTAATCCAGTGCCAAAAGACATAGAAGTATGAATCTTGATTTCTTCTTTGAGAAATTAACCCACCTATTAAATACCTCACCAGGAGAGAGAAAAATTGCAAAGATGAAGTCTGATGGCAGTTTTAGACGAAGACTTAGATAGTTCCACACTTTTCTTTATCAGCTTAATCATAGAACATAGCAGGAAATGGGAATACAGATACATGTCAGAGCGGTTACTCAAACACAGTTGAGCTTTTATGAGAATCTGGGGATGAAACTAAGAAGTATGACCATTTGGAAAATGAAAACAAGTAATGATGCCTCAGATGCATATGTTTTTGTTTTCTTTCCTGGAGTAGATGAGAACTTTTGTTTCAAATTTTCATTTCTAACATGTGGAGGCAGTTTTCATTTGAAGTTTCTCTTGGAGTACTGTTGTCTATAAATTCTTCTTCCACAGAGAAGGATAACATTTTTCAAAAGTGGTAGGAAAAAGATATTACAAGAAGAAATAAAGGAAAGTAAGGAACTCACTATGTATTAAGTCATGGTGTAGGTGTGCTCGTCTGGGTGAAAAGAGGTTCTCAAGCAGAAATGAAAGTGATGTGCATTTCAGGCCATGAGGATTTATGCCATTTTCATTTGGCAGTGTCTCCTGGTTTCATGCTAAAAGTTCATTTGTGAAAATGCACGATTTCAAACTCCATCCCTATTAAGCCGTGTGTTTCAAATGCCACAGGGGAAAAATGTGCTATAAATAAAGCCCAGGTGTCCCTTGGTATGATTTTAAATTACTTAATTCAACTATGCATGTCATATACTGATGAAATGATATCTATTTTTACACAAACTTGGCAGCAAGTCAAGAAGGAGTTTCTATCATAAAATACTAACATCAGTGTTCTAAGACACAGGACCACAGTTGAGTCTGGAAGAAAGAAAACTCTCTATTCTTGAAACAAATATTTATTTTTAACTCAAAATTACTTATTATTTAAATCACAGAATAGAGTACTATGGGATACTCGTTTTTTCATAATTAGATTCCTTCACATAATAAATATTTGGCTTAAACACTTCTACCATTTAATTTTCTTACAGTACTCCAGAATAATTTCCTTATAGTACTCGAAAAAGAACCAACATTTAAAAAAGAGTCCAGTAAAACCAACAGTCACTGAATAAACACAAGAACATCTATGTTATGTATTAGTTGAAAGTGAACAGAAATATAACTTGGAAAAGCATTCTATTTTGCCCCACTGATATTATAATGAAATTCCTGGAATGGGGACTGGTGTCATACTCTAACTTTTGACCATTTCAAATGGCAGTACCTGGCAACAACACCTGGATAATGTTTCACGTAGCCAAAGTGGGGCTGTTCTGTGTATTTCTACAACAGACTGTGTATTACCGTATTTATTTGTTTAACTTTTAGGCCGAGTACATTCTGCTGTGTTGTAGAGCTATGTTTCTCTTGTCGAACTCTGCAAATGAGAGACCACCAATCAGTTCATGGAACTGCTTCTCCTATCGGTGTGTCTGAGAAAACCTTTACAAGCAACTCTCCCTCACACTGGAATCCTTTTTACCTGTAATGATTTTCTGTTTCAAATAACTGAGATCTTATTTTCTCTCTGGGGAGAGAAGACTGCAAATTTTGTACCACTATGTTATTTTTAAAAGTATAAATTCAACTTAATCACGAAGTAGTTCTGATACTAAAATTACAAGGGTCATCGTGCTCCGTGGATAACTTCTACTTAGGTTATATTTAAGTGCTGTGATAAATTCTACTTGTGTCATCCCCATTTTAAGCTCATATATTTGTTAAGATAAAACAAGGCAATCATATTCCTGTAATTTCTGTATAGCTTCAGTTTTATCCCTTTTTTGTCCCACTCTAATTATGAAGAATTTGTATTTATTATCAGTCTTCGTTCCTCCTGTCCATACACACATCTGCATTACTGACCTAGCGTTAATGAGTCTTGTCTATGTCCTTTTCTCGTATACGAAATGGTAACCTACGGCAGTGACTCTTAAACTCAGATTCTTGTAAGAATCACCTATAAGGTTTTATTTCTTTACTTTTATTTATATATTTTAAAAATTCACATGCTAGTGCCACGGGAGATTTGCATCCAGGTCAATGGCATTGAATTCAGGCGTCTGTAGATTCAAAAAACGTGCTATAGATTATTATTAATGCCTGGTTTGTGTCGGTGGGAACCCACAGTTGTCTTTTTCTCTACTCATTGTTGGCAATCTCCTTTCAAATCATTGGAAACATCAAGACTGGGCCTTCTTCTTAGCCATATCTTGGCCATATGTTAATATTTTCTTAATGCAGATTGTAATTGGTTTGAAGCGAAGAGTCCGTTCTTATTCACTTTTGTATTCTTTATCCTAGCAGTTTTTCTTGTTGTAAGTGCCCTGAATATAGTAGGAATTAGATATATTCTTTGTTTTCATGAATTTGCTAAAATCCTAATGCTACATTTGTAGGAAATTTTATTTCCACAGAGAGTTTTTTTTTTTTTTTTTAAGAAAACATGATATATTTAAGTCAAAAATTAGAAGTGTTAATTTGTGACTACAAAAGAATTTTAACCTCGCTCAGGGATTCCAAACTAAGTGATGTATAAACAATTTAAAAGAGGGGCTGGAGGGAAAAACCAAAACAAAAACAAAAAGCCTTGAGTGGAATTGTTAATGGACCTTGCTAATTTAAGATTAATTAGAAAAGAAATTTTTTTAAATCCTGTATGATTTTCTAAAATTTAATTTTTATGTAATTTAGGACCATATCAAAATGAGATTATTGAGGGCATAAAAATCCACTGGAGTTCTAAGTTCCAGAGAAATAACAGGGAAGTAATAAAGAACAAAAAGGAAAAAGATCATACACATATTTCCTGCCTCTCTTTTCCTCTTAAGGTTTCCCATTTAAGCAGAGAATAGACTGGATGAGAGACCCAGGGTTGACCCAGAGAGGCTGGGATGATAAAGACTGAACTACTCATCACTTGGAATCAAACATTAACTTTTCTCTATTGAAGAGTCTATTGTGAAGTCTTGTTTACTGGGCTACTGACCAACTGTTCTACATTTGCAGGGGAATAGTTGTCAGTACTCCTGGAGTATCCGGCAATCGGGGCCTTGGTCAAAACTCTAGAGAAGGCAATGTTAATTTTTTTTCACCTCCTACTTATTATATTTATTTATTTTGGGGGAAACTTTTTGTCTTCTCTTGTTTCCTGCTTCTGCTTCCTAAAGAGTGCTCTTTGCTTTCTTTCAGGCATCTTGTATTTTCTACTTAATTGAAGTCCTCCATTCCTCGATAACCACTCTTTGTCTTCTTTGCTTTAATCAAAATGATTGTTTCTGAACTAGTATCTCCCAATTACAAATCTGTTACCGGATTAACTCCCAGTTATATAAAACCAAGACTTAAAAGGTCCAGTACTTTTTAAACAAGGCATTAGTAACCCAAATTGACTTGTCATTGATGCAGTGCAAAGGAGTTAATTGTATTGCCATTATTTTTTCATTTGATTTGTATCGTGGACATCTTCCCATGACAGTACATTTAGAACTACTTCATTTTTAATAACTACATGTTATTGTAACAATTGTATGGATGTGCTCAATTTTCCATCATTCTCTTGTTTGTGGTCCTAATGATAATTATTATTATCATCCCAGACATCCTTTTAATAATGAATAACATTTATTAAACCCTTATTATGTGTCACGCACTACCAGATAGTAAGCGCATTACATATATCAATTCACTTGATTATCATATCAGTTACCCTACTAGGTAGATGATATTGGTAGCCTCATATTAGGTATGAGAAAATTGAGGCATAGAGAAGATAAACAATTTGCCCAAAGTCACTTTTCCAGTAAGCGGCAGAAACAGGATATCAAGTTGGAAAGAGTGTCTTCAGAGCCAACACTGGACTTGACCCAAGCATTACTGGTTGTTTCAATTTTTTTTGGCAGTTACACAAAGTGCAACCAATAACATCATAATATATCAAAATTTGGGATATGTTTATAGTTTTTCCTAAGCTCTTCATAATGGATATTTTGGTTTAGAAGCAGTGACTACAATCATAAAAAAGGAAAATATAAAATCATAGAATCTCCAGGTTTGAAAGAAGGACTTTTCTATGTAATTTAGTTGAATTGAAACAATTGTGAATCTCAGCCAGTTGTGTTCTCACCTGATGTCCAGAGTCCTAAAGAACTTGTTCAGGACCTCTTTGGGCTAATACATGTTCCTGCTTTGTGTCACGTTTACTTGTGTGTATGTCTCATTTCCCACATTTCATTCATGTGTTTATTTCTAATTCTGCTGCTAATTGTTTTACATACAAAAGACACCAGTACTACTGTGGCTGAATTATTTCAGTATTTTAATGTATAGCTTCTTTTCTTCCAAACAGGAGCAAAATTTATTGGAACTTTCCCCATCCCAGACACCTATAATCCAGATGATGATAAAATATATTTCTTCTTTCGTGAATCATCTCAAGAAGGGAGTACTTCTGATAAGACCATCGTTTCTCGAGTTGGAAGAGTTTGTAAGGCAAGATATATTTATTCCACTTAAGGCATATGTGTATGTGTATGAATAATTAACCATGTAATGTTGGAGTTAATTCCATTATTCATAAATGGTAGAATACATTCATATTATCTTACATGTATAATTTTTGAGATCCAAAAGTAAAAAGAAAAAAGAAGGATGCAAAGTTTTCCAGTATTACAAATTATTTTTTCCAATCCCTGAGCTATTCCCCAGGTTTGAGTTAGATCTCTTGGGCAGCTTGCTCCTTTTATTGGTGGGCTATCCCTTTGCCAGTTATTACTATTCCCAGTAAGATCCCTGCATTGTCCTGATCCATGGAAGTTAAAATGTTTTGTACATTAAATAATTTTATTTTGAAATTGAAAGTAACTTAGCATACTCACTAGAGTTCCTTAAACACTAACAAAATCATGTCCCATATTTTTATCAAAACACATCACATGTAAAATTATGTATCTTTACGTGAATCAAATAAGTTGAAAATGCAGTTATATAGTCTTATTATTAAAATACTTTCTAGAGCATTAACCTAGATTAGGTTCTGTGAGAAAAATGGGATAGGAAGGAAAGAAAACAATCCAAAAGGCAAAACATTTATCTTGAAGAACACTGAAATTTGCTTTTTAATATTGCCATTTTGTATAAATTACAGGAAAACAACAACTCTATGAAACACTCCCATTTTGTGCCGTCAAAGTTCTCATTTGAGTGAATACAAGCTTTATAGAATAAAAATGCTACTGGAATCATACTTTTCAGTATATTCTTTTGTTAGTTGGATTTATCTTCACTGAAATCACTTTTCTTAAATGGCCAGACACCTTCAGCATTAACTCAGTTATTAAGAGGAAGAGCTGTTAACTTAATAAATACTCTCAGCGGGAAGCTTTCTTTGGTCTTGTACAAACTTTTCATTTTCTTCCATCTGAGCCTATCACTTTTTTTTCTCAGTCTGTGCCCTCAGGCTTTTGAACACTTCGAGGGACAGAAATATAAACCGTCCTTGCGCTTAAGAGTGCTAATGATAACATGGCTTTTGAATGAGACCAAACTTGTGAGCGCAGATCATTCTTTACCTAGTGTCCTAGCCAGTAATGCCGTCCCCCACTGATCCCTTCACCCCCAGGGGACAGATTCTCTAAAAAGCATCCTCATTCTTTCAGAGTCTAAGAATTCACAGTCATTTCTCTTGAAGCCTCTCGCGGAGAGATGAATGGCCATTGCTTGGAGTAGTCGTAGCGTGTGAGTGTACTGAAGCATGCCTTAGAACAACAGCACCGCAGCCTGAAAGCTGTGCTGTGGATGGACATCATTTGTATAAATGAATCACGTTAAGTATGTCATAAGAGATTTACAATCAATTAAATGTATTTTAAGAGTCACTCTGTGATGAGCACATGTATAACAAGTGTGGGTTTTGTGAAGCAGTTCAATACTTATTTCTTGATAGGTCAAATCCATTTGATAGAAATTCATTTATAACAAAGTAATGTTTTCCCACTCATACTAAATATACTGAAAGTTACTTTTAGAGGTGGAGAAACATATTAAAGAAAAATTTAGCTGCCCCATTTATAAATTTGTATCATAAAAATATAATCTAGACTTTAAGTATCAGCCATGGGATATTTTATTTATGAACAAACTCCTATAGAACTGAAAAGACAGAGAGAATTGTAGTACATAAGTCTTCCCACCACAAAAAAACTCTGAGGCCACCCAGCAAGATTTTGTCATGCTATTGTGTTTGGATAAAAAGCTAACAAATTGTGATATCAAATAAGGACTTGTGATGGATGAATTTCCTTAAAAAAAAAAGAGAGAGATAATAGAGGTTCTTCTTAAATTGATCTATATCTCTTTACTCAATCCCTGTCTTCAATTAACACCCTCTTCAGCATTTCCCACTACAATATGATCCACTGGTCAATGTTTACAATATTTGGTTCTAAATGCATCTTTGTAATTTCTTAATTGCCTCCCACCCTGCCCAAGTTACTAACTTTATTTATTAATTTAGGATTAAAGTGCGGTAAAAAGTGAGCACTCATAAGTGGAGATTTCACTGTCGAGATTAAAAATGACTTGAAGTCTTTTAAAAAAGAATGTCCTGCAAAACAATAACAAGCTTAAATTAAAAAATAGCTTTTCAGCATCATTGTTGCTGTTATACATTATTTTCACATAAAAAATGTTCTTGTGACATTTGGGGGAACATATTTATTCCTCTCTGTTTCATTTTTTTTTTATCCCATGAGGTTATTATAATATTGTTCTTCTGTTTTCAACAGGTAGTAATGTAATGTACGTCTATGCTGTGAAACAAAATTAAGTTCAACAGATATAAACAAAGCTAAGAAGGAAGAGAGCATGCTAGAGAGAGTTAAGAGTAACTGTGTACACTGTTCTGAATTTACAGAGCTTGTCAGTAACATAAGAGTCCTTTATACTATTTGTCCCACCAGGATATTTCCACAGTACCTATTTATTTGGAAATATTAAGGTTTTGTTGTTCTTGTTATTATTGTTTGTTTTCATTTTTACCTGATAACCTGATAGCCAATGAAAAACTGTTGACAGTTTAAGAGCTCCCTATGTCTTCAGCTACTAAACTGAAGTAAAAGTTGTTTTATTGACCTGTCAAAGACATTACTGTTAGTCAGTAATATATAGTGATTGGTGGGGAGGAGCTTTTGGAAATAAGCAAAAATTACACAAAATGAACAAAGAATTGTTTACAGGATAAGGGTGAATCTCTTCAATTTTGTAACCCATTCCTTCATTATTTTATCATTTCATTATTTCAACAAGTAAATATAAGTTCTGTGCAAAGTGCAGTAAGACTAGACACTGGGAGGTAAGTAAACCACTGTCCCTTTTCTTTAAAACCCTAGAGTGCAGTGAGGGTAATAGAGACATAAACAGATAATCACAATATAACGTGATCGAGGTCAGACTGAGAACTCTGTGCATTCAGTGAAGCTCAAAAATTGAGTCCTGCAGGGGTAGGGGGACTACACCAAGGACAGGAAAGGAGGATAGGCATTTCAGGCAGCATTGTGACAGAGTATATTTTGTTTAAAGGACAGTGAAATCTTGTTGTCAGTGGAACTCGAGGGGTAGTGGGGAGCAATGTTATTCCATAAATTCTGGTAAATTGGAAGATAAGCAGTATTATTTTCATGGTAAGGAGTTTCAGCTCTGTTGTGTAGACAATGAGAAGTTATAAATGTTTTTAGGAAGAGAAGTGACTTGATAGGTGTTTAGCAATTATTTCAAGAATATATCTGGTCTGAGAAATATGCGTGACTGGGAGACCTTTTAGGTAGTTCCCTAAAGAAAGTAGGAATGAAGAGATACATATAAGTTCAAGAGATATTTCTAAGATAGAATGTATGTGTCAATTTCTCAAAGGTCCTTAATTTATTACCACTCTTTTATTAATTGCCCGGTGTAGACAAGTGCTGTCTAATATAGAATTTTCTGCAATGATGGGAATGTTCTGTATCTGTTCTCTACAGCATAGTAGCCATGTTGACATGTTAGTGTTGACTAGTATGACTAAGGAACTGAATTTTTGATGTTATTTAACTTTAATTAATTGTAATTTAAATAGCCTCGTGTGGCTAGTGGCTACATTATAAATATAGACTCTCAAAACATTCATTTACTTAACACATCTATTGGTAACTAACCCTGTACATGGCATTGCTAAGCAGTAGTCTTATAGAATTTTTTTTAAAAAAAGACATCATGGGCTTCCCTGGTGGCACAGTGGTTGAGAGTCCGCCTGCCGATGCAGGGGACACGGGTTCGTGCCCCGGTCTGGGAGGATCCCACATGCCGCGGAGCGGCTGAGCCTGCGCGTCCGGAGCCTGTGCTCCGCAACAGTGAGAGGCCCGCGTACCGCAAAAAAAAAAAAAAAAAGACATCACACTTGTCCTTACTGAGTTTGCAACCTAGTGCATTATACATGCATTAAACAAGAAAGCACACAGATTAACATACAAGTGGAAGGTGTGATAACTGCTATAATGGAAAAATCACAGGGTCAATTAGGAAGAATAGGTGGGCTTTAGATTGTATATGGAAGGTCTCTCTGAGAAAGTGACTTTTGAATCAGATGATAAAAATGATGAGGAAATTGCAGGGCAAAGGTGACAGGGATGGGGAAGAATATTCCAGGCAGAAGGAAAAGCACATGTGAAATCTCAGAGGTGGGAAAAAGCACTTAAGGAATAAAAAGAGGTTTACTGTGACTGGAGCAAAACAAACGAATGGAAAACTAGCAGGATGGTGACTGTTTCCTTTTAAAACATGCACGAAAGTTCAACAGAAGTCTTCAGAAGTCTTATCTCTCCTGTTCATAATTAGGACTGATTAATAACTGCAGGTATTGATTCCACGATGTACATAAAAGGCTGCAACAACTTCCTGTCCTATTAGATCCTCCATGCATTTTAATTCTCCCTCACTCCTATTCCAAAGACCTTGATACTATCCCTGTAGACAAAAGACTCCTATACTGTTAGTAACTGTGCTTTCCAGAAGATATGGCAGAAATTAGGAAAATGCACAAAGAGATACATTCTGATATTTAAGAAACACCAGAAAAAGTTTCTGGGCATAGATTTTATATTTGAACATATTGAACTTGATGTAGTTCTGGGTTATGCTGTCATAATAACCAGTTAAAAATATAAACCTGAGACTCAATAGGGTCTAGACTCAGGAATGTAGAAATAACCAGTGTATTGGTAGTTCTTAAAGTCATGGAAATGTCCGAAATTGCCCAGGGAGATTTGTAGTACCAAGATCAAACAGCAAGGACAGGATCCTGAGGGACAATGATGTTTAAGAAAAAGCAGAGGAAAATGTCCACAAAGGCAATTGAGAAGAAATAGTTTGATAGCAGGTAGAGAACTGGACGAGAGTACTGTCACAAGTCAGGGATAAAAACGGTTTCAAGAAGAAGGCAGTTATCAGTAATGTCACACACCAAAAGGAAGTCAGGTAAGATTATGACTGACAGTCACATATTAGTTTTGGCAGTAAGGATATAATCAATAACTTTTGCCCAAATGATACGAATGTTAACTTGAAGTCAAATCTAGACTTACATCTCTGCTTTACTTTTTTTTTTTAGCATCTTTATTGGAGTATAATTGCTTTACAATGGTGTGTTAGTTTCTGCTTTATAACAAAGTGAATCAGCTATACATATACATATATCCCCATATCTCCTCCCTCTTGCGTCTCCCTCCCTCCCACCTTCCCTATCCCACCCCTCTAGGTGGTCACAGATACCGAGCTGATCTCCCTGTGCTATGCGGCTGCTTCCCCCTAGCTATCTATTTTACATTTGGTAGTGTATATATGTCCATGCCACTCTCTCACTTTGTCCCAGCTTACCTTTCCCCTCCCCATATCCTCAAGTCCATTCTCTAGTAGGTCTGCGTCTTTATTCCCGTCTTGCCCCTAGGCTCTTCATAACCATTTTTTTTTTTTTTTAGATTCCGTATATATGTGCTAGCATACAGTATTTGTTTTCCTCTTTCTGACTTACTTCATTCTGTATGACAGACTCTAGGTCCATCCACCTCACTACAAATAACTCAATTTTGTTTCTTTTTATGGCTGAGTAATATTCCATTGTATATATGTGCCACATCTTCATTATTCATTCATCTGTCAGTGGACACTTAGGTTGCTTCCATGTCCTGCCTATTGTAAATAGAGCTACAATGAACATTGTGGTACATGACTAGGATTAATCTCCAAAATCTACAAGCAGCTCATGCAGCTCAATATCAAAAAAACAAACAACCCAATCCAAAAATGGGGAGAAGTCCTAAACAGACATTTCTCCAAAGAAGATATACAGACTGCCAACAAACACATGAAAGAATGCTCAACATCACTAATCATTAGTGAAATGCAAATCAAAACTACAATGAGGTATCATCTCACACCAGTCAGAATGGCCATCATCAAAAAATCTAGAAACAATAAATGCTGGAGAGGGTGTGGAGAAAAGGGAACCCTCTTGCACTGCTGGTGGGAATGTAAATTGATACAGCCACTATGGAGAATAGTATGGAGGTTCCTTAAAAAACTAAAAATACAACTACCATACGACCCAGGAATCCCACTACTGGGCATATACCCTGAGAAAACCATAATTCAAAAAGAGACATGTATCTGCTTTACTTTTTTCTAGCTCACTTTCTTAACCTAGAAAATGAGGACACCCATCTCTTCTATGACTATTTTACCAGGCAAATGAAAGGCTTAAATGAGATCATATGAATTTGGATCTTGACAGATACAGAGGAAAGTACTGGAAAACAAGGGCTACTTAGATTTCTGTTTTCAAGCAGTTAACCATCTAAGAGATCGACATGTGAATAATGTGAGTACATGATCATACCACCCTAAGTTACATGTCAAAAATCATGTACACACATACACACGTCATACGTACACACTTTTGGAGTCAGCTCAATTAACTGCTTAGGAGTGAAAGAGTGGTAGTATGTGTATATTTTGGGAGCTGGGGGGTGGTGAGAGGCAGGTTAGTTACCAAAGTTTACTGAGAAGAGATGGTATTTCATCAGTTTTAAAGGTTAAAATTATTGTTATTACTTTGCTCTCATTTTTAGCAATATTTGTACTTTGAGGATAGAACTTATTTTTGGATAGAGTCAGAAGAATTTGGAGACATCTCTGGTGAAAATTATGTGAACAATTTGAACAGTGCAAATTTTGGACAAGAGATGGGAACAGAGAGATTCACTAAATAGTAAAGAAACTGACCTAGAAGATAATTGACAGCCTCAGGATAATAAGTACCTTCATCCAAAGAATCTCTTTCAAACTCAGTGTGTTTATCATTACAAATGGGAGAACACATTTACTAATGAATTATTTTTCAGTAGTGTCACTACTTTCCCGTCAAACAACTTCTTCAGTTTTCTCATTTTTAAAATAAGGTGCTTAGCCTAGAATGCTGTCTAAAGTCTTTGCCAGGCTCTATAATTCTTTGATTTGAACAGTCAATATTTTCAAGCACTGAATGGTGCACCTTACACCCTGGACTGCTCTCATAGATGGTAAATTACACAGGTCTTCGTGGAGAGGTAATAAATGCTGTCTGAAAGGGTAGGTGAAACAGCATGAAATAAACCCTCTGAAAAGATTTGTGTCTATTTATTTTGCAAGTTAGTCCTTTCTAATACTATTATTTATGATTGTGTGATGTTTATTACCGTGTGTGTGTGTGTCTGTGTGTATTTCCTTTCAAAACCCACCCTGTAAGTTAAGGTGTATAAATACCAGTCACTTCAGTGGGGCTTGCTTGCAACTTTCTGCCTCAAGTTTGTTTTGCATTATTTTGGGATTCTGTTCATTTCTGGAAGCATTGTCCATTAGGTGACTTATGCTGGCCCTCTCCGGATTACAGCTGCTGGTTATGCCAGTTCTCTTTTTGTTCTGCAGTATTTCCTTTTGTCCACGCCAGGAATTCAGTTTGGTTGGACCTTTCACAGAACTTGCCTGGGGGTCTAATTAATTGCCCTTTGCTTTGATTCTACTTGCACTGTCTATTTTGATATATGATCCTATTTGGACAATTACTGCCTTTGAAGATTTGTGTTTTTAGGCTGATGACACTTTCTGTATTTATTGATTTCCTCCGAGGTGCGGTTTTTTTGCTTACTTTCAGCTTCTTGCTTACAACCTAAATGAGAGATTTAGAGCCCACAAGTTACAGATGTGCTTTTGCTTCACTTCCATCTGTTTTCCTGTCAGAAATTCCTAGGCAAGGATTAATACTGTTGGCCGTAGCTTTTAACACTTTTTAAAAAATTTAATGAACTCTGATCCTACCTGAAAAAGACTGCTGAATATGCCTAGATTTGCCTAAATTTAATCTGTTAAATCTTAGACACTGAATGCTTTAGCACAGTGTATTACCCAAGTCCTGCATTTCTAATAATCTTTACAAGTTTTTGAAGTAGTTAGAAAAACATGTTCTCCATTTCGATTCTCCAGTGGCAAATCAAAAACAGTCATGTCTAAACACTAGAGTTCTTTTTAAGAAAAAAATTTTTTTGCCTTGAAAGTCTATTCAGAAGTTATCCCTTAAAAACCACTGTGTGCAATACCTGCCGTACAAGTTTTTTTGTTTGTTTTTTCTTCTCCCCTTTGAGATGTTTGAGTTTGCCTAGTTTTGTTTCTTCTACTGCTAAGGTATTTCAAGATTACTAATAGATAAGTAGAAGACTCGTTATTATTTTCCTTTTATGCTTTATTTTTAGTGATCATAACTTTTTTTGCATCTCAATGAAAGAATTAAATGAAATATTGTTAGGACGTATTGCTGAAGAAGATTCATAGGCTGAAAAAGAAAGTACAACATAGTTCTCTCATTTGATTCAGTGGGTTTAACTTCACTATCTTTCATGAGTTCATTTAATGTATTAAAATATCCTCACTTAAGCTCTTCCTCTCAGTATAACAGTGTATTTTTATATATATATATATATATATATATATATATATATATATATATATATGACTTTTATTTTAATGTATATACATGTCCTCCTAATGAGCCTCCTGGGAATCTTATTCTGGGTTTGACTTTTTGTTTCTACCACATGATGGTAATAGTTTCAAACTTCTAAATAGGCCATCCTGCATTTGGATTATCCTTATCATTATTATTGACTTATACAGCCCATACAGACCATCTGTATTAAGTTTACAGAGTTTCTAAATTCTGTCCCTAGAAATAACTCAGAGAAAATTGAGGCAGCCCAGAGAGAAGTACATTGAACAATTGCTCTGAAATGTCAGTTGCTGTGATCTTACTTCAGAATTTCCTGGTGCAAACGGGTCTTTAGGTGATTTGAAGATATATCTGAACACAAGATTATTTAAAACCTGCAAGGTACAGCAGTTATTCTAAATAACAAATCAGATAAAGAGTACGAATGATGTATAGAAATACAACAGGCATTAAATCAAAGACAGAAAAGTATTTAATTGCCCTAATCTTTTTTTAATTTGTAAAAAAAGATCAGTAGAAAGCCTGTGTGTTTGTCTCATGTGATAGCTTCAGTTATGGAAAAACAAATGTTTTGTATTGTGGTATTTGGATCACACTTCACAAGAAAGTGGGTAGTGTTAGTTCAAGATAAAATCTCTGAGATTAAATGTTATTGATGGGTAGAATGTGGGAGAGGGGTGCACAAACTTGCAAAGATTATGGTTTCTGAAGTGCTTCAGGGAATTCCCTTCTCTTGTCTGCACAAAGATGCAGAAGAGCTCCATTAGGCAAAGTAACTAAATTTTAAGCAAAAGAGAATTTGTAACCTCTGACTTCACCATCAAACCTTTTTTCTTTTTTTAAGTGCTTAAGGTGTACTTATTTATTTGAAAAGTCTGGTGTCCTTCAACTTAAACTAATTAATATGGCTACAAATTTCTGAACGCACATCTCTATTTTAATAGAATATACCATGTTCACAAATGTCTTAGAGGTTTCATTGATTTATAAAATGTTCATGATTTAAGAGCAGAGGAGCTAAATGTCAATTATTACACTTTCCAAGAGCTTCTGTTTCTCAATATAAAGGTGAAAATGACAATATTTATAAAGTGCTGAGAGATCCTTGGAGAGTATGGTATATAGAGATAAAATCACATTTAACAGATGAACCCAGCATAGTGACCCGAAGGTCAAAAGATACACTCAATAAAAGTTCACGTGTCACAGCTTGTAGCTACTCTACATGTCTGTGTAAGATTTATAAGGACTTGAGTTTGCTATGACAGTAGAAGGAAAATGGAGTCACCATTAACCTGCCTCCTGACTGATCGCCCCATTAGGAGATAGCAGCATTAGATCACAGTATTTCATAATATGCAGCCATCACCCAATCCAATGATTCAGAGTTAATTATACTTTAAAGCTGCACAAAGACTGTAACTTGTGTTTTGTCTTTCATTTAAAAAATTTTCTGTTTTCATTAATCACTTAAAAATTAAGAAATATTGCAAACATATAAAAAGCTATAAAGAATGGGGAAACAGGCAACCTCTGCACTCACCACTCAGATTGCACACATGTGGTCGGGCTTGTTTACATTTAATTTCTTTGCTACTTTCATCTGCATCTTTGCGTAGAGGATGGCAAGGCTTTTGGCAATCTGACCACAAAGAAGCTGTGATAAATAGAGTGGAGACACACAGAAGTGACCAGTGACTAAAAGCTGCTGATTTTGACATCTCAATAATAAATCTATAGTGTTAGACAGTTGTGTTCTTTAGAATTTCACAAAAATAAGCAAGGAGGTGAGAGTGTAGTACAAAAGTGGTTACTTCCCTTTCAGCCCTCTTCTGGGCTTAAAGTTCTCAGGGGGGGATTTTGTGGATTTGCAAACAAATGCAGGGACCGAGAGCTGGTCCACAAAGTCAGTCAAGTGACACTTCCCTGCAGGAGAAATACAACTCCTTGTGAACTGAACTTTGCCATCCCAGGTCATGCTTCTGGATGTCTGTAAGAGTTACTATCCAGTCATTAAATGCTTATAATCCATTCCTGAGAGCTATTATCCCAGAAACTATACTTGTTTTCCCGTTGACAGCAGGTGGCTTTCATCTTTGACCTGGATTTTTGTGCTTGTTTTTATCTTTTTATTCCTTGAGAGGCCACGCACAGCAGCTAGATGGGTAGGTGAGAGCATTTAAAGATGCTTTTGTTCAAAGGATTGCAATTTCCATTTGTCAGGTTGAAAAAAGTATGCAGGTACAGTATAAACCTCTTTTTGGCAAATTTGGAGCTAATAGAGTTTTTTCACGGTTTGTCTTAAATATGGTGATAATTGCAAACAGAAAGAGGGACGGTGTTTGAAAATGAGCCATTTCTTGTCACTTTTATCTAATAATGTGTTGAAAAGAGAATGTGATTGCTCGTTTTTTTTGTTTTTTGTTTTTTTTTTCTGCGGTACGCGGGCCTCTCACTGTTGTGGCCTCTCCCGCTGCGGAGCACAGGCTCCGGACGCGCAGGCTCAGCGGCCATGGCTCACGGGTCCAGCCGCTCCGCGGCATGTGGGATCTTCCCGGACCGGGGCACGAACCCGTGTCCCCTGCATCGGCAGGCGGACTCTCAACCACTGCGCCACCAGGAAAGCCCGATTGCTCGTTTTTATGATGAAGTAGTAATATGTACAATCGTTAAAGGGATGTTATGGAGCAAATATTTGATATTATCTGTTTATTCACTTAGCAAAATAATTTGAATAACTGCTCTGTGCTAGGGGTAAAGCAGTAAACCAAACATGGTCCCTGGTATTATATTCATGGTAGTTGATATACTTCTTTATGCATATTGAATCAACACTATTTTGTAGTATTTATTACTGACTCAAAATATACAAATATAAGCGATGAAAATTTTATAAATACTATAAATATGTAAGAAGATGCCTTAAAATAGACTTTAGAGTTCTGCTTAGTACAACTAGGGCTCTGCTAAAATAAAAACATATAGAGGCTAGTTATGATAATTTAAAAAGATATAAATCAAGGGTCAGGAGAAAGATGAGGAGATAAGTTATCTTCTATTTTTAAATTTATTTAAAAATCTCTTTCTTTCTGAATAATGCCAGATAACACATTTTGTCACTGGGATCTTTCTGTACGTTAACATAGAATTCATTATTACATTAGGAGGAAGCATCAGTATTAACATCTGGATTTATATTTATTAACTGATCTGAGGATATTAGCAGTAGAAATAAAAGTCATGTCTAGGGCTTCCCTGGTGGTGCAGTGGTTGAGAGTCCACTTGCCGATGCAGGGGACGCAGGTTCGTGCCCCGGTCTGGGAAGATCCCACATGCCGCGGAGCAGCTGGGCCCGTGAGCCATGGCCGCTGAGCCTGTGTGTCCGGAGCCTGTGCTCTGCAACGGGAGAGGCCACAACAGTGAGAGGCCCGCGTACCGGAAAAAAAAAAAAAAAAAAGTCATGTCTAGAAAAGTCTGCCTTTGCATTTGCAGACATAGGAAATCATTTAATAGCTAGCTGAAATATTATTTTTATTATTGAGCAATGGTAAATAATAGAGGCACCATATACAAAATATAAATTTAAGAGCAGTTACAGACATGTTTGTTTCTAAAGCATTATTATATAAAATATATATTCATTTTCTTCACTTCTTTGCTAATTACTGAATCTTTTAGTAATTCTTGTGTACTAAATTACATGCAGACACTTTGGCCTGGTATCAAACCCTTCCTTGATCTTACCCCAGTTTACTTTCGTAACATTTTCCTCTATTTCAATTTATCCCAGTCTTAGTCTAAACCAAATTTGTCCTGGTTCTCCATACATGTTCTGAATTGTTTCACCAGCTGTTCTTTCCCTCATCTTTCTAGCATCTAGAATGTTTCCTGAACCAATTTCTGCATGTGTGAATCCACCTGTAATTTTAGACAGTATTAAACCTTGTAGGTCTGTCCTCATTTTCCCAACAAAGAAATTTCAGAGAAGACTCAGTTTATTGGGCATTTATCTATACTTTTATCTATACTTTTCTAAAGACTTTTGTCAATTTTATTTTGCATTTTTAGCTATTCATTATTAAATATGATCTTAATAAATACCTGACAAGCAGGATGTTAGTGGCATCTCTGAAGTAGATTCTGCATAAAAGGAATAAGAGAATGCATTTTCTGCTAAGAATTAAAAACTATTAGAAAACCAACTAGATGTTACTTTGCTTTCTATTATCACCATGTATTAGCAATTCTAAACAGTATCAGTGACAGAGTACTACTGCCATTAAAGTCTTTTGTTTATCCAAGTTCTAAACAATTGCTGTGGTTACCATTGTGTTTCTATTATGTATATTTATGTGTACATGTATATGTATAGTCAGTCTTCAAAACACATGAACTCAGCTACACATGTTTCAAGGGTAAGTTCACATTGATTTGGAGTTATTTAAAACTTGCAACACTGAGACATAGTGCAAATTATGAGGTGTGATTATTTTGTTCATTAAGTGCAAATGTGAGTTCGTGCTAACTGTTGAATGTATTTAAAAATTTAAATTATTCTCCTTTTTAAATTGTTTGTTATAAACCTAAAGAACACAAGCAAATAATAATCATTACTCATTTATACAGAGCTATTACTTAAAATACTTCTTTTGTTTAGCAGAGAGGGATGTTAAACACCATTCACTCTGGGTGTCACGGTACACCCTTGGTGTGAGGTGTTAAGGCTATAAAGAGAGCTATGGTCTCCGTTCTCAATGACCTTGCTTGCCCTTCCTTCTCTCTCTCCTCCTCCCCATTTCCTTGTTCAAGAAGAGCCTCTATTTATATGACTTTGAATTCTCCTGTCTGGAGTGGTCATGTAGATGCTTTTCTTTAATTTTCATAGGTAAAAGAATCACAGGGAAGCTAGTCCCTAGATATTGAGACCTGAAATTTGACAGCAAACTGTTTATTAACTTTATGGAACACAGACTGCATGAAAGACAAAACTTTTTATAGAATTTAGATTTAAATGGAAATATATTAATGGAAATAGTGGCTTCTTAAGTAATTTCTGAAAGTCAAAATTAAGTACTTCATGTATTTATACCATGAAACATCCTTATTTATTTATCATAAGCATAGCAGATCTAGTCGAGTCAAACAGAAAATCGTAGTAATTTAGTGTTCACAGGGACATATTAAATTAAAAATAAGAAAAATATCTCTTTATGGTGAATTATTGAACAGCATAACCCTGTTTATTCTACCTAGTTGGTATAAATGCTTATGTTTTGCTAAATGTCTAAAGCATATCTTTTTTCATGTTTTTATTGAGGTATAATGGGCATACAACATGAGTTACAGGTGTACATTATAATTATTTTATATTTGTATATATTGCAAAAGGGTCACCACAATAAGTCTAGTTAATGTCCATTACCATACATGGCTGCAAATTTATTTTTTTACTCTTTTAGCAACTTTCAAATATGCAATACAATATTATTTACTATAGTCACCATGCTGTATGTTACATCTCCATGACTTATTTATTTTATGTATTTATTTTTTAATTTAATTTTTATTTATTTATTTATTTATTTATTTTGCGGTACGCGGGCCTCTCACTGCTGTGGCCTCTCCCGTTGTGGAGCACAGGCTCCAGACGCGCAGGCTCAGCGGCCATGGCTCACGGGCCCAGCCGCTCTGCGGCATGTGGGATCTTCCCAGACCGGGGCACGAACCTGTGTCCCCTGCATCGGCAGGCGGACTCTCAACCACTGCGCTACCAGGGAAGCCCTTATTTATTTTTTATACAGCAGGTTCTTATTAGTCATCTGTTTTATGCACATCAGTGTATACATGTCAATCCCAATCTCCCAATTCATCCCACCACCACCCCCTGCCACTTTCCCCCCTTGGTGTCCATACGTTTGTTTCTCTTCATCTGTGTCTCTATTTCTGCCCTGCAAACTGGTTCCTCTGTACCATATTTCTAGGTTCTACATATATGCGTTAATATACGATATTTGTTTTTCTCTTTCTGACTTACTTCACTCCGTATGACAGTCTCTAGATCCATCCACGTCCCTAAAAATGACCCAATTTCGTTCCTTTTTATGGCTGAGTAATATTCCATTGTATATATGTACCACATCTTCTTTATGCATTCGTCTGTCGATGGGCATTTACATTGCTTCCACGACCTGGCTATTGTAAATAGTGCTGCAATGAACACTGGGGTGCATGTGCATGACTTATTTATTTTATAACTGGAAATTTGTATTTTTTTTTTTTTTTGCGGTACGCGGGCCTCTCACTGTTGCGGCCTCTCCCGTTGCGGAGCACAGGCTCTGGTCGCGCAGGCTCAGCGGCCGTGGCTCAAGGGCCCAGCCGCTCCGCGGCATGTGGGATCTTCCCGGACAGGGGCACGAACCCGTGTCCCCTGCATCGGCAGGTGGACTCTCAACCACTGTGCCACCGGGGAAGTGCGTAACATTTTTTTTTTAATACAAGTTTCCTGGCCTTTGCTAAACACTTGACAGAAATTTTCCATTTAATAATCAAAATAGCCATATTTCGGTCTTCCCTGGTGGCGCAGTGGTTGAGAGTCCGCCTGCCGGTGCAGGGGACGCGGCTTCGTGGCCTGGCCTGGGAAGATCCCCCATGCCGCGCAGCGGCTGGGCCCGTGAGCCACGGCCGCTGAGCCTGTGCGTCCGGAGCCCGTGCTCCGCAACGGGAGAGGCCACAACAGTGAGAGGCCCGTGTATCGCAAAAAAAACACACCGAAAACAAGCAAACAAAAAAATAGCCATATTTCAAGGCATTAATCATATTTTGTCAATGAGAAAACAGAGACTTGAAGAATTAAATAATCGTTTGTAAGTCATAGAGCAAAACTTGGCAGAAATGGGCGTCGGTTCCAAGCCTGCCTTATATACTGTTGCTGGCACGCATCTGCTCATTCAGCAGGGCTATGGTGTTTACACTGCACATTTAACTGTGAGAAAAGCATTTAATTTTGAAGGACAAAACTGCTTTTTCCCTCCTTCGAAAATTCATGGACTTAAATATCCAAGGTCTCTGTCTTTGTAAAAGCAATGACGTTAATAAGACACTGCCTATGATAACCACCAGTTTGAGTTGGTGATAGAATCATGTTGGTAAATCTGTATCTTTATTTTGTTTTCTTTTTTTTCCCCCAGAATGATGTAGGAGGACAACGCAGCCTGATAAACAAATGGACCACTTTTCTCAAGGCCAGACTGATTTGCTCAATTCCTGGAAGTGATGGGGCAGATACTCATTTTGATGAGCTTCGTAAGTCACGTTTCGTTTTTCTTAAAAAAAGTCTTTCTAATTAAGTAATTCAGCATTTAATTTATTTTAGCCCCAAATGCCTGATTATAAAGCCCAGGACAGCTTGCAGGAGTGGTGCTTACTAAGTTCCCACACGCAAAGAACTTGGAAGTGCTCTAGGTCTGGGTGTTCATCGTAATGAAGAAGTTCCCCTTTTGTGAGTGTCCTCAGAGTTACGAGGGAAACAAAACTGCAGCAAGAGACAGAAAGATACTAGCTCTGGGACTACAAAGCCCATCCATTCTTCATGTGGTCTTTTATTTGGAAGGAGCCACTGGCTATAGGTAGCAAGAACTTGGGTTCCTTATTCTATAGACGCCCTCTGCTGGAGAGCCCTGGAGATCTGGTGAACTCTGTCGCTTTGACTTGTTAATAAAAAGTATACTCTGAGAAGCGTTAGGTTCTCCTCTTTTGTTTCCCCTTTTTACTCCTCTCAAAGCTAATTCTAGAAGGAATTTTTCAGCTGTAAATAAAGTTAATATCATTAGCTTTTACTTTTTGAACTTTATTTTTGGTTTTGCCATGCAGTGTAAAAATGATGATATCATTGAATGATTTGTGTCAGTATTGTATTTACAGTATTAAATTATATATTCAGTATTCATGGATGATTTCTCATGCTGTATATAAGTATGCTCACCTCTTAAATGATGTCTTAAAGAATATTATTTACATATACTTTAGTATCAGTGTTGCACAAGTAATTACACAATACCACACAAGAAATGAACTAGTCTAGCTATTTTCATATTATTACCAAATAGGTAATCGAATTACTAACAAGTTGACACAATTACAGGACAACACTTTTTTAACATCGGAGGGTAAAAATAACCTGTTTTTAGTTTCTGTTCTGTATGAAATCACATATTCCTAATTGGAAACAATCATGGAGATTATCAAGTGAACCATCCCATTCACAGGTGATTGCTGTAAATACCTTCGAGGGTGAATGTTCAATTACGTGTCACACAGCTAGTGAGAACTTGTCTTTTCCCCTTAATTTCTTATGTCACAGTGTAATGACTTTCACTGTTATCTTAATTTTATATACTGTTTAGAGTCTCAGGAATATTTCATTATTAAAGAAAAAGCAAACATGATACTGAAAAATACAAATGTAGAATCATTATTTTTTTCCCATTAATAGAAGACATTTACTTACTCCCCACAAGAGATGAAAGAAATCCTGTAGTATATGGAGTCTTTACCACAACCAGGTAAGTTAAAAAAAAAAAATGCCTATAATCCTTCTAGAGAATTGTTGTATCTATGTAAGAAAATACTTATATGTTCTTTTTGTCCCTTCCTTTTGTGTGAAAAAACACACATTTAAAAATTTTACTTTTTCATTTATTGTTTCCTAGAAATCTTTTAATATCAGTACATAAAAATGTCTCTGTTCTCTACACCAGCAAAGTATCCCCTATATGGGTTAACACAATTTATTTAACTAGTCCTCTGTACCTAGGCATTTGCGTCGTTTCCAGTCCTTTGCTAGTACACATAATGCCTCAATGACTAACCTTGCACATACGCTATTCCCTGTAGGAGCAAGTATATCTGTGAGCTAAATTCCTAGACTACAATTACTGGATACAAGGGCACATACACATGTTAATCATAATAAATAGGTTGAGCTGCATGACAGAGAAGTAATACCAACAAAATACATGTCTTAGTCATTGTCTAGGCTATAATCATGAGATGACACTCTTGTCTTTTAAAATGTCTCCACATGCTCTTATTTGCACTTCCCCATTACTCTGCAAAGATGGAAGTGTGACTGTTATTATTACCATATCATCACTGCTCTACTAACTTAGGCAAAGGAAGTTTGTATTACATGTACTTGTCCAAAGAAGAGCAGCCAATTAGTAGTAATACTGGGACTTCGACTAAAAGTATCTTCCTAATTTCTACGCCTGTATTCTTGTCTTCTTTCTGCATAATACTGGCCTGTACTTGTCACTGAGGCTCTGTCGCTTCCTTAAAAGTTGTCCTAGCAGCCATGAAGCTTTCTCAAAGAATATTTGAACCCCCACTTAATCTTATTTAATATTAATTTTATTTAATTCATTAACTTACATTTGACTCTGTTCCAAGTGCACTTTTATTCTTGTTACCTACTACTGGCTGTGTTACATTCTTTGAAATACTTTTCACTTTTTCCATAGCGCTGCTATCGGTCATTATCAATGTATATTGCTATCAGTATTGGAGGAATTGGCAGTATTGGCATTAGTATTAGACAAATGGTCCTAACTGCCTCCTTTTGAATAAATTATTAAAATATTTTGTGGGAAAATTATAACTTATTTTCCGAGATATTACTGTCATTTAGTTCACAATACCTTATGGATAAAGTCAAATGTACTATTGGTTCAGAATGTATCAAACACAAAATACTATTTGGTTAATTATAAAATTAGAGTGGAAATATTTAAATATGAGACTAGAGAAGATATCCTAAGAAGCTGCTATTTTGAACTCCATGTTTCTGCTAATTTATATCTGAACTAAAAAGGTGCAGGAAGACCACGTGCCTGTAGTTACTCAAGTCAAGTATCTCAGCCCTGGTTCTCTTGGCATCTTTCCATTCACAGAATTTTCTTTAAAGTCACTGTGTGTTTCACTCACAAGACATAGATGTGTGCCAAAGAAATGTAGCCACAAGATAGTTCTCTTTTTCTCTTATCGAGTTTTTGCCCACCCAGAGTGTGAAGTTACAAGTCAGCTCTTTGTTCTTGGTGTACTTCGTTATTTTATTTTTAATGCTGCCCTGAAGACTGAGGTAACGTCAGGATGCAAGTCACATCCTTGGTCCAATGAGAAGATGTAATTAATCTGCAATAACACCATGATGCGTCATTCCTTTAAAGTATCATAGGCAGGTCATATGGGGCAGATTTTTATGGGGCCATCATTTCCCTTCTTAGCAGCTAGTTTTCTCCCAGCTGCCTGTTGACCATCAGCTCCTGATGCTTCGCATTAATGTCATTCCAAGAATGATTAATGATTGAGTTACTCATGTTAGTGAATCCTAAACTCATTTGTGTAGTGCTAAGTCTCTTAGAGTGAAAAGTGGGATCTTGTTTTTAAGAACAGGAATCACTGAAAATTTTAGATTCAGAGAAAATGCCTTTTAATTTCTGGAAATAAAACCAAGATGAAATATCTGATGCTAACAATTTTCATCATTAGTTTGCAAAAATTTGTTGAATTCCCATGGAGCTTTGCTGCCTCTTAATTAGATGTGCCCCCTTACTGTGTAATCATGATTAATTTTAAGCATCAGATAAGTTATATACATTAACTCAGAAATTCAAAAAGGAGCAAAAAGATTATTTCAGTGTTTTTAAAATTAATAAAAATTATATGAGGAAATCATTAATAGCCAGTATTTATGGACATTCACTCACTTTAAGAAAGATAAATATTTATTATTTACATATCTAAATATTCCTTTTTTAAAAAGTAGGTAATATAACTTCTGATTTTATAAGTTCTTTAGAATGCATTATGCTATAATAACTTCAAGTAAAATTCAAGAGCATGTGAATAAATATAATACTCTTTCCTGCATGTTCCCGTCTATCCTCCAGTTTTTCCAGGTAATTCCTATTTGCCCGTCAGATGTCAATTTAGATGCTACCTACTCCCTGAAAACTTACCAGACAGCCTTGTATTGGGTACCCGTCTGTGTACTTGCTTAGTTTACTATAATTACCTGTAATAAAAGTGTTATCAAAACTTATTCAGGATCACTTGGCTGTAAGCTCCTTGAGGACATACACACATTTTGTCTGCCGTACCTGTCAGATAGAATGTCCCGAATAAATGTGTCCACAGCACCTGGTTATAGCATGTGCTCAGTGAATGTCCACTGAATGGACCAGTGAATGACTGAATCATGTTGCTTTCTTTCAGCTCCATCTTCAAAGGCTCTGCTGTGTGTGTGTATAGCATGGCCGACATCAGAGCAGTTTTTAATGGTCCATATGCGCATAAGGAAAGTGCAGATCATCGTTGGGTGCAGTATGATGGAAGAATTCCTTATCCCCGACCTGGTACAGTATGTATCCATACTTAATAATCAAAGTATTTTAAGTCCATATTCTCTTCCCAATCCTATTATAATAAACTATGCTATTCACCACAGCAACATGCACTGTGGTTTTAAAATAACTGTTTACTTACAGTGATGTGTTAGTATGGGTGATCTTCACTGGAACTTAACATTTTTCGTTTGAGTAAGAATTTTAAATACTACAGGAAACAATGGGCTATATCGTAAGGAGCAGTACTCTGAGAATATAGCGTTTATCCTCAACATGTCTATAGAATCAACAAAATGATTTCGTATCTAGAATGACAAATATTCCAAGTTAGAAGGAAATGCTAGTAAGTATTCATCACATACAGCTCTGCATGTAGTGAAGAGTCTTCTAGTCCCCACTTCTGCCTTAAAAAGACTACATCTGTTATAATCGTTCATTTAAATGATCTGTTCTCTTGTTCTGCATTTATCTTTTCTTTATTATGTTGCACCTTGGAATTATATGCATATTTTAGATGTGGAAAAGACATAGAAAGCTCTGAGTCCAAAATTCTATTCAAATAGCATGAGTCATGTTTAGAGCAGAAATGAAACAGGTAAGAAATGTGTTTCAGAGTTTCTGCATCTGTTTTGGAAAAACTTTGCGATTTAAAATCTGTATGTGCATTATAAATGGCTTTTGTTTTGTTGATGTGATTAAAACAGTTTGTTATTTAAATATTTTAGAATTAGTTAATTGGCCTAATATCAAGGTAAAATGCCTCTTTTTTTTTTTTTTTTGGGTTTTTTTTTTTTTTTTTGTGGTACGCGGGCCTCTCACTGTTGTGGCCTCTCCCGTTGCGGAGCACAGGCTCCGGACGCACAGGCCCAGCGGCCATGGCTCACGGGCCCAGCCGCTCCGCGGCACGTGGGATCCTCCCGGACCGGGGCACGAACCCGAGTCCCCTGCATCGGCAGGCAGACTCTCAACCACTGCGCCACCAGGGAAGCCCAAAATGCCTCTTTTAAAAAATTAGGATTCATTATGAATATTTCTACGAAGAGCTCAAAATAGTCATCAAAATCCCAGAAAGATCATTGATGTAACCCATCTAATTCTACTGAGTTTTATCTTATGTGTGTTCTTGAAGAGAAAGCAGCTGGTAGCCAGGCTTTCTGAATTCTCTTTTCATCTTCCTGTTGTGTAACCTGATTAAATTTGGGGAACCACACTTTACAGCCATGTCTATTTTCCCTTTCGTAATTCCTCGATATGTTTCAGGGATGTTTCTGAACTGATTATAGGATAATCTCAACTTTGGTGGAAAAAACTTTCTGCAAGTAATGTTATGATTTTCAATATTCACTTTTTAATTTTCTTTGAACATCAAAGCTGTACTTGTTATTTTTTTTAAACAGTAACATAGGGTGTAGGTACTCTTCTAAAGGCTTTTAAAATCTTAATGTAATCTTTATAATGACTCTATAAAGCAAATGCTATTATTATTAATGCCAGTTTACAGATGAGCTATCTCAGGCACAGGTAAGTGCAGTAACTTGCCCATGGTCACAAAGCTAGTGAGTGATGCAACTGAGTTTTAAACCCAGATATCTTGTTGGTAGAGTCCAAGCTCTGAGTCCTTGTACTTTGATGCTACATTAAAAACTTTTTATGTTAAATTATATCTGTTTTTCCCTTCAATGGAAGATCTTTTACTGAATATACATAGTATATTACAATGATTATATGTGTGAAGGTTGTTTGAGTTTTTTGGTTTGTTTGTTTTTTGTTTGAGGAGGCTGATAAAATTTCACAGGGTTCTCTAGCTGGGGAAATTTGACCATACTAGGATTCTGGGATTAAGTGTCAGAGACTATCATATTCTGAGTTGTTTCTACATATGTTTATTCTAAAAAATAAAGACTGTGACCATTCAGGCCATTAAAAACAAATCTTTAATTATCTGGATTTACATGAGAAAGAATCTGGGACTGAAATCACCCACATTCATTACAGAAAATTATTTCCCTACCTATATACAGCAGTTGATTCTTACAATGCTAGAAGCTGATTATCAAAATGACCACCTGCCGATACATCCAGATCACATCTGACAGTGTAGACTGGAGATGCTGCAGAGGTGGCTGCTGTCACCACTTCCCTGCTCCTTCCTGAGAGACCTGTGAATGTCATGGGAGCCTAAAGGCAAACTCCCACCTTACATGACTCTGCTTGGAAGAACACGGGCACTTCTCTGATATGTGACCCCCGAATAGTAAAACATACATGTCAGTGAGGAGGGTTTTCATCAGTAAGGAAAGAAGCACCTCCTTATGTTAAACAGAGCAGCCTTTGCTGTTGGAGTACTCAAAATACAAAGTGTTTACACTGTAGATATTTTCTTGAAGAGTTCAGAATTATCTAGGGAATAAGCTGTATCCAAACTACCAAAAATACTTTTCTTTCTTTTTAGTAATTTAGATAAAAGGAAAAATATCATCAGGCATAAGGAAGTGCTATTTAACAAAATTATTCTTTTATCCTTTCTAAACACCATTATTCTCCTATGCTTTTGTAAATGTGTAAACACATTCGCATCTGAAGTTAAGCTTTGAGAATTATGCCTCGTAACTAATCTTTAATCCGTAGCCCATCCTCGGGCCACTGTTGGTAACTGAGACAGAAAGACAAAGTCCCCCTTAGGAAGACTCTGTTAGAACACTCTTTCATCAGGTACATTATGTTCTTTTATAGAATTTAGGGAAAGAAAAATATATCCTAGTTACTGTCAGGGATTACTTATCTTGCTTTATAGTTTCACTTAAAAGCGGCATTCTTTCTTGTTCTGAACTAAACTCAGATTGTGTCTACACTGGTTTTAGGTGGGGAGCAACCAGATAAGCCAGTTAAAAAAAATTATTTATGTAAAATAATATTACTGAGATATTAAAAAACATTTTTATTTACCATCTTTTTCCAATTGATTCTCTGTAAGAATAGTGATAACCACTCCCCCTGAAAGGTTTGCGAGAGTATCGAGAAAGCTACCGTAACTAAAGGGTATCAGTTATTTCGAAGTAACTAGCTACTTTTGTACTCTCTTTGAAATCTCTGTGACCACATTTGAAAATGTCTAAAATCGTATGTAAATGTGTAACCTTTGGCTTCCTTAATTCTTTATGTTTTCAGTGATCTCTTACCTTTTAGTTGCATACAATGCTTAGTCAGATTTTCCACATTATGTTTTATATTTGGCGGGCTGGTGCTGAAGTTAGGAATATCATCTATCTGATATGAAAATCTGCTACACAAATAAGCTTTTCATAAACTAAGGTTACCATTTAAACAACTCCGTCATTTAATCACTGAAATTATATTTCACAGTGTATCAAGTAATGACTCTTGTTAAGTTTGAGGATCTAAGAACCGGAATGGATGAGAGACACAGCATAATTCACTCTCATTTTACAGAGGAGGAAACTTATGCCCAGAATAATAATTTTCTCAATATCATATCACCAAACATGGCAGAGTGAATAGGGATGTTGAAGTTTTCTGACCAGTCTTTTTTCCTTTATTCTTTGATATTCTCTAATACTCACCTATCCCCTAAATCCACCTGATTAATATGCTACTGAATGCTCTACCTAAAATTAACTGCATTTATTTTTACATATTCTCCTGACATACTTGCTCATCTGTTCTGTTTTGTTTTAAGCAGCCTAATTGTAGTAATTTTTGTTTAAGTGAAGCTAAGAGTCTTACAAACCTCCAGCTCAGAAATTTTAGTCAAAAACCATTACTGAACCCATCTTATGATCTAGACACAGTAATAAGGACTCATGTTATCTGTACATTCTTACAGACAACTTAATGGTGTAGATATTATTATCCCAATTTTATGGATAAGAAAAAGCCCAATGAACCTAAATGTCCATCAACAGATGGATGGATATAGAAGATGTGGGATTTATATTATATGTATAGTGGAATATTACTCAGCCATGAAAAATGAAATAATGCCATTTGCAGCAACATGGATGGACCCAGAGATTATAATCCTAAGTGAAGTCAGACAGAAAGAAAAATATCATATGATAACACTTGCATGTGGAATCTAAAAAAATGATACTAATGAACTTATTTACAAAACAGAAATAGACTCACAGACATAGAAAACAAATTTATAGTTACCAAAAGAGAAAGAGGGGGGAGGGATAAATTAGGAGTTTGGATTAACAGATACACACTACTATATATAAAATAGATAAACAATAAGGTACTACTATATAGCATAGGGAACTATATTCAATATCTTGTAATAACCTATAATGGATTCTGAGAAAATAATATATATATATATATATATACACACACATATGGATATAAATGAATCTCTTTGCTGTACACCGGAAACAAACACAACATTGTAAATTCACTGTTCTTCAATTTAAAAAAATAAATAGAAAAAGCCAGTGAGGATAAGCACATGCTTATGGTCTCATAGTTTTTAAAGTGGTGAGACTAGTATTAACTTTAGAGCCATGTAACTCCAAATCAAATGCCATTAACCCCCATGCCATTCTGCCTTCAAAGTGATAAAATCAAACAACCAAACAGAACCTTACATTGTTTCTCCAGAGATCAGTCTGTTCTCTACAAAAATAATAGTGAAGTGTTGAAGCCTTATTGCACTTGGCATTTCTTTTATTGTAATTCAGGGGAACACATCTTACTTTAATCAAAGCATTGCTGAATAATTTGCTTTCTATGAAATGTCAGGATCTTTACTCTAAAAGCCACTTTCCACTTATGTTAAACATTTTAAATAGATTATTTTAAACACCACCTTTGCACTTACATTTTCTCATCCATGTTGCTATGGAGGTTAAATTCTCAGTTGTTCTCCCAGCAGTGCCTTCTGTTGACATTATCACTCCGGTAAATAAACATTAGAACTTTCTGTGTGCCATAGCTACTTAATTTTTTTAGTTTGACAGACTTCTGTACTTCCTGTGATTAAAAAGTCAAACCTAAACTCCTAGCCTTACAATGATATCACTACTCTACGATGTTAATAAGCCTGGAAATTCAAGAATACACAAGATTCGCTTACATTGAATTCCTTCACTTCAAGTGATTCTTCTGCCCTCTGGTGTCCAAACAGAGTCTCTGAACAAATTACATTTCGCTCAGATGGGCCTTACTGAACTGCTGGGTCTTGGTAATAAGTTCCAAGTGAAATGCAGTATGGAAGAATCTACCATACAATGAGTGATAACAGGTCAGATATAGAAACCAAACTGAGATCAGGCAAAAAAATCTAGGGAAGATTTGTGAAGGCAGAAGATTTTATTTTTGACATTTGATTTATTATTAAAAATTTACTCTGTAGTTTCATTCTGTGTTGATAAGGAGTTTTTATGATTTATGCATAAATGTAAATATGAATACATGTTTACTTGAAAGTGAGCTTCAGTTTTTAAACTATTCTCTTATCAGAAAGGTGAGAAGAAAGGACTTTTTGAAAAAAATGTAGTGTTAAGGACACTTATCGTGAGATCTACCCTCTTACCAGATTTCCAAGTGTACAATACTGTATTATTATCTACAGGCTGTAATGTTGTATAGCAGCTCTCTAGAACTTACCCAGTGTAACTGAAATTTTATACCTACCGATTGATGACTTCCCATTTTCCACTCCCCCGAGTCCCTGGCAACCACAGTTCTATTCTCTGCTTCTATGAGTTTGACTTTGTTTTATATATATATGTGGAATTAAGCAGTTTTTGTCCTTCATGGCTGACTTATTTTACTTAGTGTATTGTCCTCTGGGTTTAACTATGTTGTCACAAATGGTAGGGTTTCCTTTCTTTCAAGACTGAATAATATTCCACTATATGTATAGACACTTTTTAAAAAAAATTTATTTTATTTATTTATTTTTGGCTGTGCTGGGTCCCCGTTGCTGTGCGCAAGCTCTCTCCAGCTGTGGAGAGCAGGGGCTACTCCCCGTTGCGGTGCATGGGCTTCTCACTGCGGTGGCTTTTGCCGCAGAGCACAGGCTCCAGGAGCGCAGGCCTCAGCAGTTGTGGCATGTGGCCTCAGCAGCCGTGGCGCACGGGCCTAGTTGCTCCGCGGCATGTGGGATCCTCCCGGACCAGGGCTCGAACCCGTGTCCCCTGCATCGGCAGGCGGACTCTCAACCACTGCGCCCCCTGGGAAGCCCTATAGACACTTTTTAAATTCCATTCATCAGTCAGTGAACATTTAGGTTGTTTCCACATATGGTATGAAGGGTGGTCAAAAAATTAAAAAGTAGAACTACCATATGATCCAGCAATCCTACTTCTGGATATCTGTCCAAATGGATTGAAATTGGGATCTTGAAGAGAGACTAGCACTCCCATGTTCATTTGCATCACTATTCACTATAGCCAAAATGTGAGGTTTTTTTTTGTTTTTTTGTTTGTTTTTGCGGTACCCGGGCCTCTCACTGTTGTGGCCTCTCCCCTTGCGGAGCACAGGCTCCGGACGCACAGGCTCAGCGGCCATGGCTCACGGGCCCAGCCGCTCCGCGGCATGTGGGATCCTCCCAGACTGGGGCACGAACCCGTGTCCCCTGCATCGGCAGGCGGACTCTCAACCACTGTGCCACCAGGGAAGCCCCCCTTCTAGGTTTTTGATTCTAGAAAGGAGAAGCAGAGGCAGGAGTAGAATCTGGGCCTCCTGACTCCAAGTTTCTAAGGGTGTATGACAAAACATCTCTACCATTTTCCTTTAACTGTATATAGGCTGTGTTTCTCCCAAATGGTGAAAGGCAGCTGATTCAAATAACAAATCAATCTCTTCCACTGGATTTCAGCTTGCTTTTCCATAGGGCCAACATTTGCTTTTAAAATGAGGTTCTCCAAATCCCAGGCTACTTACTCCATTCAGTCATGTTTTCATTTTTCTGGTATAGAAATTCTTCTAAAACAAAGAGAACCTTCAAAAGAAGATAGACTTACCTGTATATTTATATCTCTGGCCCTTCTATCTCATATTGAATATAGCATCTTTCTTTGCCCATATATGTTATAAACTGACTTAGAGGAATAAGTAGGGGGATAGGATGGCACCTATTAAATTTGCGTGTTTTACTTTATAAATAAAAATGAGACTTCTTTACACATTTAGCTTATTTTTCCCATTTTGCTAAAAATGAAAGCCCGGTTCAGTTGTGCCTCATGCCATGTCTTCCCTCGCACTGATCACCCCTCTGATTTGTTTAAAAGGAAACTGCAACCTGTAGAGAATAGCTCGAAGCAGCAGGGGGAGAAAACTTGTAACAGCTGTCTGGGGCCTTGCCAAGGGGCAAAGTTCTCTCATTGGATAAAACCCATTTTTCTCCTCTTATCCATTGCTTCCCACTGCACGACTGAAGGCCCTCTGCAAACACGCAGATGTGCCAAGCATAACACGATCACACCTAGTCAGGGTGGCAGCCAGCCCTGGGAGATAGGCATGCAACCAGGGCTTACTGCCGCTGGGTTTACCCTTTCATCTCAGAGCTGCCTAGGCAGGTCCTTTTTTCTTCTGCTCTTGTGCTGGTATTGTTTCCAGCAACATATGGACATTTCAGAGTTTTGGTAATAGCTCGCTCTTTTTTTTTTCCCCTTAATATTTTAAACTGTCTTAGAGTTTTTTGAAACAGTAGGTGGAGACACAGATAAGTTCCCTGATTTATTTCTTACAGTCACAGGAGCTAAAGTGATGCAAGTCAGACAAATGTTAGAAAGCTGGAAGCAGAAATAAATTGCCCTCTACAGTATATTCAGATGGACTGAGTCAGCAGGTAGAACTTAAAGTACATACATACAGAGGAAAAATTCGTTAGATTTTTAATACCTGTGATGTATAGCTGCAATAGGAAAGTTTTCTAGGATTTGTGGAAGGAAAATAATTGAATATGGTTAGTTAGATGTAGCATTTCCCCCACGCGTTCTCTTTTTCCTTTAAGGAATTTTTCTCTCCTACTTTCCATTTACCTGCATAAGATACTTGGCATCCCAAGTTATTTTTAGATCTGTGTGAGATGCAGCTATGATATCAAAGGAAAAATTCCACTGGTTTTTAATATTTGGTTCAAACTGTACTATCTTAAACCTCAGGGAGTATCTCTACCAAATCACTTTCATTTGTGAAAGCAGAGTGGAGACGCAGACCAGAGAGATCACACACAGCAACTTAGAGGATAAAGATCTTATCCAAACACTGGCAGCATGCCATGAGGAAAAGCTGCCATATAAAAAAAAAACATTTTCAAAGATCATTTTATAACAGTCAGTAGAAGCCAGGTTTCCCTTCTCTTCTTTTTTTGTTAGATTTTATTACACTTAAACTTCTTTGTCAGAGGTGAACAATGAGGAAAATTATCACGTTTGTTTCTTTGATGAATGTTCCTAGCTTCATTCACCTATCCTTTCTCACATTAAAATTTCTTATGGTTTGAAAATTTGATATAAAAAACTGACTTGAAGGGCACGATGTTATTTCCTCTGAAATACTGGCTACTGCATGATTATAGCTACAAAGTCAAAAGAGATGTTTTTCTTAAGTTGGAGGGCTGTTTCAAAAATGTAACGCAGGGAGAAATCTTGCATTTGCTTTGATTTTAATAATAGACCCACCAGATAGTACCACAGGCATTATAAGCTATAAGCCCACTATGAATGGCCTTTGAGTCTCAAACATGCAGCCTGTAATTGGGCAAGAGCTTTGTATCATTTGAGCTCCGTATCCATTTTGAGTTACAGCTTAATCTACTTAATATAGGGTCCCTAGCATTACTGAGTTGACAGATTTCACTTGGCTGAAAGCAAAGTGCTAGAAACAATGACTGAAGATACAGTCTTAGATCTTTAGACCAACATCCAGCTAGGAATATGATCAGTAAGTACCAAATGGCTAACATTCCAGGACATTTCTAACCTTTTTGGTGCAGACCTGGGACAAGTCAATAAAACTGATCAAGAAAAGATCAGTTTCTTTTCACATGCAAGATTCTTATGAAAGATAAATATACTCTCAAGCTATTTATAGAAAATTATTAACAGATTTTTTTTTAAAGTACAACTTCTTTGCTAATTCTTGTAATTTAGTGAGCTATTATGATTTTATTGCTGTAAATTTGAGGTCAGGGTCATTTATTGTGACTAACTCCAGTACCTTTAGTTCCTTGAGAATGACGCTTGTGAATGCTTTGAGAAGTACAATTTCGAGCCTTGACGAGATTCTAATTAGTGTTGGGTATAAGTGGCTCAGTTCAGTGGAGATTATGTTTCAACTTGTCTAAAAACTAAAACAGGGAGAAAGCAGCACTTTCTTATAAACTTTGCTTAATATTACTCGTTTTCTTTTCTATGCCTGCATCATCCAGCTAAACTTTTCCATTCCAAGAGAATGTATCAGCCAATTAAGAATTCAAATGTGGTAACAGCATTGTTCTCTCTGAGATAACTTACTAAATTACAATATAATAAAATCATAAAATAGATTCAGTATGTGGGAGGGGAGATATTTGAAGTAATATTTTGAAGGGATTTATGAAGTAATTCCCTTTTCATGTTTTTGGAGAGAGGCACATTGAATTCATACCAGTGTGAACTTTTTACTTTTACCACCAGGGGGCAGGGTATGCTAACTATTGAATTAGTGGATGTCAAAAGGCGCACAGGAAGCGGATTTTAGACAGAAGTGAAAAATTCCCTGAGGGTTTCCCCACAGATCCTTTAGGGGAAGACTTGTTGACTTGCTCACAGTAAATTTTCACGCCAGTTATGAAAAACTAGATAATTATGATATCAAACTATTGAAGTTCTTTTACAAGTAATTCTATGACGTTGATTTGTTCCATTAACAATCATGGTTTTAATTTAAAAGTGAAATTTTACATTAATTAAAGGAAACTGAAAATAATGTTTATAGATCACTTTCTTAATTATTTCAACTCAAATTTCATGTACCTTTGCAAGAAAAGAGCTCACTTTGGGAACTTTAGAAAACATAGGTAAATGGATATAATTTAGAAATCTTTTTGGAGAAACATTGAGAAGCTTTAATAAGCATGATAATTTGTTTCATAAGGTTCTCTTTGATGATCATTAGCCATTCCATCTGCCAACAAGCAAAGACAGTTGTCTTTTGAGATCTGAGGCTAATTCAAGAAGAGAATAGTTCAAAAGACAAAAGAAATATCTAGCATGGGGGTTTTGTATTTGGTTTTCTGAAGTCATACTTCTTGGAAGAAAAGATATGGATTGGAATTATCAATGTTTGCTTGTGCTTATGCAACTGAAAAGTATTTCAAAAGCAAGAGCCCAACTGGACATTGATAAAAGATTTAAAATATGTGCACAATTAATGTTTTATTGAGGTATCAATGATACATAACATTAGTTTCAGATGTACAACATAATTCGAAATTTGTATATATTGAAAAGTAATCACCACAATAAGTCCAGTTAACGTCAGTCACCATACATAGTTACAATTTTTTTTTCTTGTGATGAGAACTTTTAAGATCTACTCTTAGCAACTTTCTAATACACAATACAATGTTAGTAACTGTAGCCACCATACTGTACATTACATCCTCAGGATTTATAACTGCAAGTTTGTACCCTTTGCCCCATTTTGCCCATCCTGCACCCTCTACATCTGGCAACCACCAATCTGTTCTCTCTATCTTTGAGCTCTTTTGTTTGATTCCACACGTAAGTGAAATCATACAGTATTTGTCTTTCTCTGACTTACTTCACTTAGCATAATGCCCTCAAGGTCCATCCATGTTGCAAATAGTAAGATTTCATTTTTTGTGTGGCTGAATAATGTTTCATTGTAATAATTAAGAATATTTTCGAAATCAAAAACTGGATTTATATACACTGCAGGTAAGCCGCATTTAATTACATCTGTCAATACATGTGATTTCATATTGATCCTGGTGACCATTCCTTTAATATTATCAATGGTAAGGCTTAAAAACTTTATTAGAAGTGAAAATTTCTCAGATGTGTGAACAATGCCTTTACTCCCCTCTCCTCATTCCTTTTCAGTGTCCAAGCAAAACCTATGACCCACTGATTAAATCCACCCGAGATTTTCCAGACGATGTCATCAGTTTCATAAAGCGGCACCCTGTGATGTATAAATCAGTATATCCAGTTGTGGGAGGACCAACATTCAAGCGCATCAATGTGGATTACAGACTGACACAGATTGTGGTGGATCACGTTGTCGCAGAGGATGGCCAGTACGATGTGATGTTTCTTGGAACAGGTATGCTAGAGCCAAGTTATGCCTTCTCTCAAATGACTTTTTCATTATTAAACAAACAAAAACTTCAAAAAAGTTTACCGGCCAAAATCAAAATGAGTAACTATTAGCTAACACCCAGTCAGTGTTTTTTTTAAACTTGCATAACATGTGCTTTTAATCGACGATCATACATATCTCCCAGCCTCCATTAGTGTTATGTGAGATTTCAAAATATACTACTGTATTACTACTGCAATGTGCCTGCTACAGATGAGGTGCTCAATACATATTTGCTGAATGACTATGGACTAAAACAAATAGGTAAAGCAAAGCTTCTCTATTTTCAAACTTCACATTTCCCTCTCTCTACAGAGATATTTGATAATCACACCCCAAAGGATCCCTTCACCCAATTTTGAGAATCACTGACTTAGGTGGCTTATGGTGGTTTCAAAAAAGTTAATCATTAATTTGTAAAGAACTTAAGGTAGAAACTGCTTGGTGATTATTTTTCCTGTCCTTGAATTTTTTGGATTAAGTATCACTTTCATTATTAGAGCCCACTTTATTTATTTTTTTTGACTGCCAACTCAGTAATTATAAAATGATTACCTTTTTTTTTCAAGGGAAAAAATATCGCTTATTTGGTGCATCTCAAAAAACAAAAAGTAATATCTAATAATGTCCTGTGAATTGTATTGGTAGTAAAGATAACATGTATCATTAAAACAAAAGCACTACATCCTAGATAATGTTAGGTAATTTGATGGATCACGCATTGCATAAAGAAATAGAAATTTGATGAGTTTTTAAGAAATGGACATTTTTATTGAAATGTTTTTAGGACTATAAAACAGTTTTAGAATAATTTTATTTTTTAAAATATATTGGTTTTACAAAAGTTAGGTTTATTAGGAAGCGTCTGTGTGACAGACTCAGAGGACTTTAAGAACACCAGTTGTCAAACCTGATTATGTTGCAGATGGTAGTACCAAGGCCCAGGGAAAAAAGTAATACTTTCAAGACTACAGAGATTACTACTGAAGCGTCAAAACATGAAATAATTAGTCATTCATTCTAATGAGCTTGCCCCTTAATTGCACTGCCCACCCAAAGCTCATTTCTAGTTCTTCAACATTTCAGGGTCAGAAAAGCCATTTAGCCACTAGGTGGCACTACCTAACTTTTACTTAGAAAATTATGAGGATACTAAGATAGACTGATTTTCAATTATGACATTCAGAAAATATATATTTAATATTTTTCGAAGATCCTAGAGTCATTTAAAAACAAATAATCCAGACTATTTTGTACAAATAGGATAGTCCCATACATGTTAACCTACTTCAACCTCTGTGCTCAGACGTTTAAAAGCAACTATTTTAAATTTATTTTTATGTGTAAGTCAGTCTATACATTAATTTCCAAATGGGATTTTTTTCTAAAATGTTCTTTTGATCGTCTTTCTGTAATAACATGCCACCTTGTGGACTACAATATATGATTAATCTTGTGATAATAGTTTAGTTCTTTTAAATTGAACTAAAATAATTTGAAAAAATTTTATTTTCTAGCCCATTAATTATATTTCTGTAAGTAAAATACATTTTATGAGGGAGCTACTACTTCCCCCATGTAGATAGCTTCAATGATTTCTCTTACATTTGTTAAGATTATTAAAAAAATATATATTTATCTTTCATGGTGAACTGGATAAGCACTGAATAAATATTTCTTACATTGAGAGAGAAAATTTAATATATTTTAACCTTTTAAATTAAGTTCCAAAAATGTTGTTTCTCTTTTGTTACCCTTTCAACTAATTTTTAAAGGAGACATCTCTATTCCTTGTGTTAGGAATACACTCTGAATGTGTGTCTTTTAATATTTTCTTTATAAATGTGTTTATGAGCTGAAAGCTATAGTATTTCAAAAGGGGAGAATCATATACATTAAGCTTCACTTCTCGCATGCTTTGTTTAACCTGATTGCTTGAAAGGCATTGAAAAAAAAATGAGGGGAGCCATGTGAAGGTTGCTAGGAAAATGCTTAACTAAACATTGAAGTAGAAACAACAGGATCATGTGTAATGTATTTTTTCAGACGTTGGAACAGTCCTAAAAGTTGTCAGCATTTCAAAGGAGAAGTGGAAAATGGAAGAGGTAGTACTGGAGGAGTTACACATATTCAAGGTAAGACTTAGGCCAGAGTTCCGGGAGAAGCGATGGCGAACTTGAGCAGTTCTTATATAGGACATGTTCGTGTCAGTACGTCACCACTCTTTCTGAAGAAGTCTTTTCAATTAGCTTCTTTATTTTTCTTTTCCTTAAGCGAAGGAAAAAGTTTTAAAAGCAACTAAGAATGGGACTCATTTTCCCCTGCAGAAATATCACTGAACTTGGGGCTCCTGGGTTGCCCCTCATGACTGAGTTCTCTAAGCATATGTTCAGACAAATCACCACGGTAGATGAAAGCCTAGGGTCTCTTTTACTATCCAGATGCTTTTCTACTTTATAAATTTCACTTTTCAATTTTTCCTCAGTTGAATTTAAGGAAACTGGAAGAGTGTATAAATCATGTGTCCCTGCATTTCTGTAAGGAATTTTTTTTTTAAGTTGCTTGATAGTAAGTCTTTATGTATGCTGAATTCCCCTCAACCACCAAAAGAGTTAGTAGATCTAAAATAATAGTTCTCCAGATTTGGGGAATGTCCTTAGACTTTTAACAGTAGTAAATTTGAACTGTGGCATTCTTTGTAGACCTTCAATGAAATTCAATTTAGAGTTATTTTCTAAAATGAAATTAGAAATAAAATTGCATTTCTTAGAAGAGCTTTTAAAAAATATGCTGTCTTTTATACCATTTTTTGTTGAGACAGTTTATTAAAATAGACTGTTTCCATGTAAACTTCTATTGCCTTAAAAGAGAGTAGAGCTCTCTGCTGTGAGGGGCTCAAGTTAATTAACAGACTGGGTTCCGCAGGATCCTGTTTACATTGTGATGATAATAGTGGTCCAGGAGTTAACAAGAACAAGACCTGCTCTCTGGAATCTACCAGAAACAAAGTCGTGGGTAGTTCCTGAGGGAAAAGCCAATGTCAAATATAAGTGCGAACCCAGAGGGCAAAAATAAAGCCTCCATAATACACAGAGGCACATCAGACTAAGTCTACTCAGCGGTTATTACTGACCAAGAGGAATTGTTTGGATTCCACTGTTAAGATTAAATAATGACCCTGTTTGCTTAATTCATAAAAAAAGTTATTGGATAGAACTCTCTCATTTAACATTTCTTTTCATTTTTTTCGTATATTTTCTTAAAGTTTTAATATCTGCTTGTGTTTATTGCTTAGTAAATATTGGCTAGTGAGAAATGAATAGTCATATAGAGAGAGAGAGACACAGACGATAGATTAAAAAATGCTTAAACATTCCATCCTTTTTAGTTTGGCAGCTTTTGTGTTCATGTTTTAAATTTTGTATTGCACGCATAGAGGCTTGTTTTCTACACATAAAACTTTCATGTTGTGAAACCATGTGCATCGTATCTTGCAGTGTTTTATAAAGAATATGCCCATCCACAAGAAGCACTGTGACTTTTTAGAATTTTACTACTTGAACAAGTTTTTGAACTACTGATCTAAGTAAGCAGAAAGAGGCAATAAATAATTATGGAGATGTTCTTGTCAACACTAGTTTGAATTATATGGAAGCAGTTAAGATAAGCAGAGTCAGAAGAGGGAGAAACCTTGTGGGTCACCGGGAACAATTTTCAGTGCAGAGTGTCTCCTCATACATTTAGGTAATTTTTCTTTAATAAGATTTAAAAATAACTATTTTGATAATTTTTATTAAGGTTGAATCACTACACATGGGAAGGAAATAGCAAACATTAAGATCTTTTTCTCCTCTCTATAACAGAGCCTTGAAGTTTACTCCAATTATCCTTGGTACACGATAAAACAAAATATTGGCTACTCTAAAAGACTGTTCATGATTATCTCTATTAATAGTTAAATTTTATTTTCAGCATTCATCAATCATCTTGAACATGGAGTTGTCTCTGAAGCAGGTACTTTCTAATTTTTCTGTAAAAATTAGCCACAAAAGAAAGATTGTTTGCATCAAAGTTTATTTTAAGGAAAATTCATTGAATTTAGAAGTTAAATTATAAACAGTGTAAAAAGCTTTAGATTATTTGTTTCTTTTATAACTGATTATAGGGCATTGTTTCTGCCTTGCCTTAGGAGACAGGGGACCCAATTCCATTAATTGAATAATACATTCTCCCCTTCCTTTGGCTCTTGAAAATTGAGCTCACTTTCCTAGTCTCATGAGAATGTCATTCTGTCAAGGCTGTAAAGTAATTCATGTAGAATACTAGCCCTAAACATTAAAGATGGTTTTTAATCAGCGAGTCTACGAGTTAGACTATGGACTGCAATGGCAAACAGCCCAACAGTCACATGGAGCTGGAAGGCAAAGGAGCGTGCTAACAAAGTAGACCAAGAATGGAACCACGTTCTGGGGAAACAGAGAGGAGACGAACTGGTGTAAAAGGGAGCCAGGGGAGCGGGAGAGACCGGCAACTCGAGCTATGAAGGATGCTGCAGGTAACCAGATAAATAAAAAGAAGGATGGGACGGGGAAGCATATACCGAGTAGAAGAGAGGGCCCTTTGAAAAGGCATGAAGAGTGAAAGACTCAAACTTATTCTAATAAGTTTGTGTACAATTGGAGCGGAGAGCATAGCTGCACTCAAGGGGCAAGGAGGCTAGAAAGGAACCTGGGGAAGTAAGACAGAAGAAGAGTAGACACATCCTTGCATGGATGCCCTCCTGAGAAGTTTAACAAGTTTATCCAAGACAATGAAGACCTTTAAAGAGGTTAAGCAGGCGGGTGTCATGCTAAGATTTTCCTCTTAGAGAGAGCAGCCTGGCGTGGCAGTGTGGAAGAGGGATTGAGTCCTGGGGTGGAGGTGAGGGTTACCGGAAAACAAGGGTGAAGCCAGCTGAAACGGTAAGGACACTTACAGGTCATCGAGGAAGGAGATGATAAGGACTGAGAAAAGGCAAGGGGCAGTGCAGAGCAAGGCGGAAATGGATTTGAGAGCGCCCTGTAAGAGAACGGAGAGATAAGGTGGCAGACGGAGTGAGAGTGAAAGAAGATCCAAAGACAACTCCCAGATTCGTGCTGGGCGCGACTGGGATGGTGTCTCTTGGTCAGGGTAGGGTAGGAAGACTAGATTTAGGGGAATCAGTGTGTGCGTGTTTATGTTGTTTTCAAAATAACTCTGAGCCTTTGTACAGGAAGAAGAGTAAAGATGAGAATCGCAAAGAGGGAAACCCAATGTTCAAGGCTAAGGAAGGAATCATCAAAGGAAACAGAACTCTAGGCAGAAATAAGGAGGGAGAACAGGAGAAAGGGAAGAGACAGAACTCTAGGCAGAAATAAGGAGGGAGAACAGGAGAAAGGGAAGAGACTTTCAAGGAGGCTTTAGTCTTACTGGTATCAAACGCTAGAGAATTATATAGTAAAATACTAAACAAAGTCCACATTTAGCCTCCAGGAGTTCTTAAGTGGGTGGTAGGGGTGTAAGACAGATTTCTATAGGTGGAGTTCGTGTATGTTATTTGCGCCAATATCTATTTCTCAGATTTTTTTCCCCCTCCATTTAAAGTTTGGCATGTCCACTAGACTTGAACGTAAGTTACTTGAAGGCACAGACTATGGCTTATTCACTTGTTATCATCCCTCCCTCTGCCTCTACCACATACCCTCAAGTGAATACATGTAGGGAGCAGTGCATTATTTTCAGGACTTATTTTCAAAATGTGATTCTATTTGCTGAGTTTGTCAGTATCCTGCAGGCTTTCACGTGTGATACAGCATCCCACAAACCTCCTTAATACTTTCTTCACAGTGACAGCAAATACTTTCTCTCTCACTTATCACTCAACTTCCTTCAGGGATCCGTAATTCATTAACAAATGAAATGGTTAGTTAAGATCACAGGAAAGTTTTTCAGAAACCTCTTTTCAGTCAACTCTTATATAAGAAGCCATGGCAGGAGAAGACCCATCAGTGTTGCCTATAGCATCTGTGCTTGATATAATCTACCAGAGTGTATTTTCAATTACTAAGAAAGAATCCGACATCTTAATTCCTCAGTCTAGCAGCTGGTTTTTGACCTTCTTAAATTACTGCCAAGGTTACTCTAGCTCTCTAGAATGCCGTCCAATTCTGTGTCATCATCTTCAAACCACCATCCAACCAGGGACAGAAGACCGACTTATCTTACTCTCCCTTATGTTTCTGTGCAAGTGTTTATAACGGGCAGGGCACCCGAGGAGACAGATTTAGGTCTGTGATGTGGTATTCAAGAAAGGGAAGTTCTTAAGACTCGTCTGAAAGATGCCTTCTAATGCATTTGTTTTGCCTGATTTGCAGCAACAGTTGTACATTGGTTCCCGAGATGGACTGGCTCAGCTCTCCTTGCACAGATGTGACACTTATGGGAAAGCTTGTGCAGACTGTTGTCTTGCCAGAGACCCCTACTGTGCCTGGGATGGAAATGCATGCTCTCGCTATGCACCCACTTCGAAAAGGTGAGAGGCACATCAAATTAAGATGAAGCCTTGCTTTTCACACAATGAATATCTTACACGAATACCTTCTCTTGTAGTTTAAAGAGAAAACATATAGAGAACATGGTCTGTGGTAGGAATATCACAATCTAAATGTTTTAGAGTTTTTCATACAGCTAAATTTTGAAGGAGGGTAAAACAGAATGTTCTGAAATCCGGAAATGTGGAAGTCTTACCAAACCAGTTTTGTTTGATGCACAAGAAGCCAAACGTGGAGATGCCAAGATGTGTAGCAGGGAGCGGGTTTATTCACGAAGCAGTCAAGCAGGGAGATGGGAAAAACAAGTCTCAAATTCGCCTCCCCAAAGGCGAAGGACTGAGGATACTTATGGGAGAAAGCTGAGGTGTGGGGAGCCTGGGGAAGGTTAATTGGAGATGAGAAAAAGGTGAGGTAATCATCGTTCTTCGCAGATGAAACTAAGCTACAAGCTTCTTCCTGGGAATGCCTGCTCTGAGCTGTGGATTTTTTGGCCTCTGATGTCAAAAGGTCACTGGACACTCCCACATGCCCAGGGGGAGGGTGAGTGGTCCTAACCAGTCTAAACCGGCTAGAGCTCAAACTGAACACAGCTGACTCCAAGTTCCTAAACAACTTGGGCAAACATCCTGTTTAGGTTACCTTAGGCTTGGAGGACACGCAGGTTTTTATAGCAACAATTAAAGCAAGCTTGACTAATGAAGGCAGGTTACAGGTTTCATGGATTTAACTGACCATAACCCTTGGTTTCAGAGCTTGAAAAAATTCTGATAAATTGTTTATATCCTTTTTCTTCATCTTTGTCTAAAAGCATGAAAAGTTTGCTTTCTTTACTACTCTACCCTTTGTATATTCTTCCCTTATTTATAAATATGTACATACTCGTAGTTACTGTTTTACAAATAATGTATAAATGTTTTTGTAACAGTGTAGATTATATACAGCCCACAGCATATCCCAGTGATTCTGTATAATTTTGCTTTTACTCCAACTTGACCAATTTCTGCCACCCAGATATGCTTAAATATCCGACTACATCCTGCTGTTTGTAGTTTCTTGCTTTATGTGCTCTTAAAAATAATGCTATTCTGGGCCAACAGTACCCAGCTAGGAATTTATTTTACACACACGGGCAAAAAAGTACCACAAATTATATGTTTGATTGTCATTTCAGCACAGTTTTCAATAGCAAAATTATTGGAAACACCCTGAATGCTCATTAATACGACTGATGGTGGCTGAGTATATTAAAATATCATTATTTTAAAGTGTGGTTTATAGTAACACTATTTTCTAAAGTATTGCCCAAAGTATATTTTATTCTACGTAAAATGTCAGCAAATTGTATGTGGTATTTTTTTTTCATCTTTAGGTCTTAACAAAATAAGGTAACAGGTGAGCATATGTTAGTCCCGCTAGTACATATGCACTTTTAGTTTTTGGAATGTTTACTGATTTGTCAAATTGCAAATTCTAGTGGTCACAGATTGAATGTATAGTACAAAAACAGATACTATTATTCCAAGACCTTTTTATATTCCCTGAAATCTCTGAATTAAATGTAAGTGGGGAGATACCATTATTTCAAGTTTAAAGTAAAAAGTCACAAGATTTTTGTTATAGTTTTTGACAAAGAATATACTCACCCTAGTTAGTCTTTGGGGAGTGCTTTTCTTTTCAAGAACCTAAAAAACAAGAATGCTCATTTAGTTGGTAATGAACCTTCAGTTTGATGAATTGAGCCTGTTCCTTAAGAAGCCAAGATTTAAAAACATTCTTGACCTTAGGTACCTTATACCATCATAATTTTTTTCTTCTTGTATTTCTCAAGACTGTATCTCTGATCTTGCAGACAAGCCACTGTGATGTTCTCCCTTACCTAACAATGTCCGTGTGAGCCACAAAATGTGTATGATAAATGAATCTCCCACAGGGCTGTCATCTGGTGAGCATGCCCCTTAAGGAACACCCTACATATCACAGAATGTTTACTGTGACATCTAGGATCTCCGATGTGGCAACATAAAATAACCAAAGCAAATGAAACTGTACTCCGAGTGTAAGACGTATTTAACTTAGATGTGGCAGATCTTTACTTTTTTTATGCAGTAGTTACTATTTTCTCTTAAGGAAAATATGTGACAATAATGTACAAGGCCATTATTTTATTATTATCATTATCACTACTCTCAGAGAAACAATGTGAACTATGTGTCAGTAGATAGAAATAACATCTAGCCATTAGGCCATATCAAACTTGTACTTTCTGTTTCAAACGATATTTATCTCGTTGTTTAATCACGTCAGTATAATAATGAATCTTCATATGATAAGGCATTTTGTATTTGTGTGTACTTTCTTACCCACTAACTAAAGCTCTTTTATATCTTATTACTTTTCCGTTGGCTGACTGAAAAAAAGAAGATACAAATAGTTACCCCCATAGGAAATATATAATAACTGGATTGTATTTATATTCAGCCTGTTCTGTTGAATAATTTGTCAAAAGCCAGAGAAAAAGAAACCTGGGGTAGTTAAATGAAATTCAGATCATCTTATTACCAAAACAGGATTTATTTTGAAATAAAATTCAGATCATCTTATTACCAAAACAGGATTTATTCTGTTAGGACTCTACCACTAGTATTATTTGAATTAATGTTAGAGTGATTGGAATATTGACCTGCATTTAAGTTGAGCAGTAAAGCATAATTCTGCTTCTGCTACTGTTATGAGTGTTAGATGGAGACTTTGTATATCTCAGATATCATGCTTGAAGTTCTATTTAATCCCTTTTGCATAGGCGAGCTAGACGCCAAGATGTGAAGTATGGGGACCCAATCACCCAGTGCTGGGACATAGAAGACAGTAAGTATAGGTTTAATATGCTTTCCTCCCACTGAAAATTTTAAGCCTGGTCTTTGTGTGTCTTTTTTATTATACGAGTTAAAACACCTACTCATTTTGTGTAATGCTTGCATTCTGGAAAAGCAATAGGAGGTTTTATAAATCAACCCCCTGTTCTCGTGCCTAAGTGGTAATTCTTTGTTATATTTGCTTCATACGGCTTTTAAAATTCCTATACCTTTTTTTTTTTTTAATGCCTTATCCATCCTTGTAAAGTTTGAAACTGCTATTAGAGATAAAGCAGAATATAGTCCAAAACATATGGACATTTAGAGTAAACTCAAAGAGACCCTCCTAGAAAAGTTTGATAAAAGTGTTGGACTTACTAGAAAGAAATTTTAGGTAGCCTGTGCATTATTTGTATTCACTTATTAATTTGTGTATCCATTCAATCAGTAAATATTTATTAAGTGACTTCCATGTGCATGTAATCGTCCCGGATCTACTTTGAGAGAAAAAGCTCCTTAGAGAACTTACAATTCTTTGGGGAAATGTCATAAGGCACAATTAGTGATGTGGGAGTTTAGCCAAAAACAGAGGTCACCAGAGGCTGTACTGTTCAGAGAAAATGTCATAGAATGGAAGATCTTGAAAGTCTGAGTGTGAGAAGGGCAGAGTGGAGAACTGAGAGGAAGTCCGTTGAGTGACTCTGATAACAGAGAAAATAATCTGTAGAAGTATATATTCCAGAGCTTTAGTTACTTTCCACTCCCAAGCTCTGCCTTCAGATAGAAAATATATGCACGCACGCGCACACACACACACACACACACACACACACACACACCTGGAAGAAGAAATGAACTGCCTTTCCATCATCATATTGTTAGTAACCACCTACCACTGAATAAACCACCCGGATTTCATAGTCTATAACTGCTGGTCTGGCAGAGTTCTCTTTTTTAAAACCAAAACAATTATTTCTAATTTATAATAAGCTCTAGTCCAGAACAGTACGTCTGTCTTCCTGTTCTAACGTGCAGGTGACCCGCTGTGAGGTACGGTGTGTTATTTAGCAGTCACTGCTGTGTGCTGTGCAGTTTTTCACACGTGCACATGAGATTAGGAGGGACTATTTTAGGTACTGAGGATATGCGAATGAACATAAAAGAAAACAATCTGTGCATTCATGGATCTTACATTTAAACGTGTGTCAGGGGAGGGAGCAGGCAACAAACATAAAAGCAAGTAAAATATATGCTATGTCATATAATGATAAATGTTATAAGGACTTATAAAACACCACTGCTTACTAAGGCACTCACAATGATTGTGTCCACCTCATCACAGCCCATTCTTGTTATAGCCCGTTGCACATCTCCTTTTCATCATCACCACTCTAACCCAATACATTTTTTGTCAAGATCACCAGCAGTTTCCTCCTTGCCAAATCCAATGGCCACTTTTCCGTTCCCATTTTTACTCACTCTCTAGCTCCCTCCTCCGTGGAACACTTTCTTCACTAGGCTCCATGCGGTGATGTGCTGGAGCCAGCTCTTATGGCCCCATGAGAGCTGACTGTGCATTACGGAGGAATTTTGTGAGCTGAGTTTTAAACCACCGGTAGCTTGAATCAGCCGTGGTAGGAGTGTTTACACCAGGAAAATCGGCAAGCACTACAAATAAGGGCTTTTTGTTTTCGGAGATGGTCTCCCCAGCACCCCTCTGCTTCATGGCACCACAGGGAAAACTTGTGGTTTTTCTCTTACCTTACAGGTTTCTCATTCTGAGTGTTCTTAACTTTCCTTTTCATCCTGCCATCTAAACATCCAATCTCTGTATATTCACTCCTTAACGCCATCCATTTCAATACTATCAGAGGCAATTTTTTTTAAGTTTTTTTTTTTAATTGAAGTACAATGTTGATTTACGATGTTGTGTTACTTTCTGGTGTACAGCAAAGTGATTCAGTTATACATACATATTTATTCTTTTTCATATTCTTTTCCATTATGGTTTATTACAGGATATTGAATATAGTTCCCTGTGCTATACAATAGGACCTTGCTGTTTATCCATTCTATATATCATCATTTGCATCTGCTAATCCCACTCTCAATCCATCCCTTTGCCGTCCCCTTCCCCCTCCCCCTTAGCAACCCCAAGTCTGTTCTCTGTGTCTGTTTCCGTTTCATAGATAAGTTCATTTCTGTCGTATTTTAAATTCTACATATAAGTGATATCATACGGTACTTGTCTTTCTCTTTCTGACTTACTTTGCTTAGTATGATAATCTCTAGGTCCATCCATGTAGCTGCCAATGGCATTATTTCATACCTTTTTATGGCTGAGTACTATTCCATTATATATATACACCACATCTTCTTTATCCATTCATCTGTCGATGGACATTTAGGTTGCTTCCATGTCTTGGCTATTGTAAATAGTGCTGCTGTGAACATTGGGGTGCGTGTATCTTTTCAAATTATAGTTTTGTCCAGATATATGCCCAGGAGTGGGACCATAGGATCATGTGCCAACTCTATTTTTAGCTTTTTGAGGAACCTCCATTCTGTTCTCCACAGAGGCTGTACCAATTTACATTCCCACCAACAGTGCAGGAGGGTGCCCTTTTTCTACAGCCTCTCCCGCATTTGTTATTTGTAGACTTTTTTTTTTTTTTTTGCGGTACTCGGGCCTTTCACTGTTGTGGCCTCTCCCGTTGCGGAACAACAGGCTCCGGACGCACAGGCTCAGCGGCCATGGCTCATGGGCCCAGCCGCTCCGCGGCATGTGGGATCTTCCCAGACGGGGACACGAACCCGTGTTCCCTGCATCAGCAGGTGGACTCTCAACCACTGCCACCAGGGAAGCCCTGTAGACTTTTTAATAATAGCCATCATGACGGCTGTTAGGTGGTACCTCATTGTAGTTTCAATTTGAATTTCTCTACAATTAGCAATGTTGAGCATCTTTTCATGTGCCTTTTGGCCATCTGTACGTCTTCTTTGGAGAAATGTCTATTTAGATCTTCTGCACATTTTTTGGTTGGGTTTTTTTTTTGGATTGTTTGTTTTTGTTATTGAGTTGTATGGGCTGTTTGTATATTTTGGAAATTAAGCCCTTATTGGTCGCATCATTTACAAATATCTTCTCCCAGTCCGTAGGTTGTCTTTTTGTTTTGTTTATAAGTTTGTAAGTTTGATTAGGTCCCATTTGTTTATTTTTGCTTTTATTTCTATTGGCTTGGTAGACTGACCTAAGAAAATATTGGTACAATTTATATCAGAGAAATATTTTGCCTACATTCTCTTCTAGGAGTGTTATGGTTTCATGTCTTATACTTAAGTCTTTAAGCCATTTTGAGCTTATTTTTGTGTATAGTGTGAGGGTGTGTTCTAACTTCACTTGCTTTACAAGTGGCTGTCCAACATTCCCAACAACACTTGCTGAAGAGACTGTCTTTTCTCCAGTGTATATTCTTGCCTCCTTTGTAAAAGATTAATTGACCATACGTGTGTGGGTTTATTTCTAGGCTCTCTATTCTGTTCCATTGATCCATATGTCTGCTTTTATGACAATACTATGCTGTTTTGATTACTGTAGCTTTGCAGTATTGTCTGAAGGTTGGGAGGGTTATGCCTCCTGCTTTGTTCTTTTTCCTCAGGATTGCTTTGGCAATTCTGGGTCTTTTAAGGTTCCATATAAATATTAGGATTATTGGTTCTAGTTCTGTGAAAAATGTCAGGGGTAATTTAAAAGGGATCTCAATAAATCTGTAGATTGCTTTGTGTAATATGGCCATTTTAACAATAGTAATTCTTCCAATCCAAGAGCATGGAATGTTTTTCCATTTTTTTAAATCGTCTTCAGTTTCCTTTATAAGTGTTTTATAGTTCTCAGTGTATATGTCTTTCACCTCCTCGGTCAGGTTTATTCCTAAGTATTTTATTTTTTTTTGATGAGATTTTAAAAGGGATTTTTTTTTTCTTTCTTTTTTTTTTCACTTTCTCTTTCTGATGCAACCAATTTCTGTATGTTGATCTTGTATACTGCTACCTGGCTGAATTTGTTTATCAATTCTGGTAGTTTTTGTGTGAAGTCTTTAGGGTTTTCTATATGTAGTATCATGTCATCTGCATACAATGACAATTTTACCTCTTCTCTTCCAACTTGGATAACTTTTCTTTCTTTTTCTTGTCTGCTTGCTGTGGCTAGGACTTCCAGTGCTATGTTGAACAGGAGTGGTGAGAGTGGACATCCTTGTCTGGTCTGGATTTCAGCAGGAAGGCTTTCAGCTTTTCACTGTTGAGTGTTATGTTGGCTGTTGGTTTGTCATAAATAGCTTTTGTTATGTTGAGGTATGTTCCCTCTAAACTCACCTTGATAAGAGTTTTTATCATGAATAGATGTTGAATTTTATCAAATGCTTTTTCTGCATCTTTTGAGATGTGGCTTTGTTGATCATGTGGTTTTTGTCTTTCTTTTGTTGATTTGGTGTATCACATTGATTTGCATATGTTGAACCATCCTTGTGACCCTGGGATGAATCCAATTTGGTAATGGTGTATGATCTTTTTTACATGTTGTTGGATTTGCTTTGCTAATATTTTGTTGGGAAGTTTTGCATCTATATTCATCAAAGATACTGGCCTGTAATTTTCTTTTTCGGTAGTGTCTTTGTCTCGTTTTGGTGTCAGGGTAATGGTGGCTTCATAGAATGACTTGTGGGAGTGTTCCCTCCTCCTCAATCTTTTGGAAGAGTTTGAGAAGGAATGGTATAGTTTCTTCTCTTATTGTTTGGTAGAATTCCCCAGTGAAGCCTTCTGGTTCTGGACTTCTGTTTGCAGGGAGTTATATTATTTCAGATTCTATTTCACTTGTAGTGATCAGTCTGTTCAAATTGCCTGTTTCCTTTTGATTCAGTTTTGGTAGGCTGTATGTTTCTAGAAACATGCCCATTTCTTCTGGGTTGTCCAGTATGTTGGCATACAATTGTTCATAGTATTCTCTATCAGAGGCAATTTGACTCCCAGATTGATTGTCCAGTTCTGAAATCTCGCCTGTGTGCAAGACTTGTATGCTCGGTGCCTGCTCAAGAACCCCTCTCATATGCCTAATAAGAATCTCAAATTATACCTGGGAAAGAATTCTTGTCATTTTCTCTCAAACTTACTTGTTCTGCAGACTTCCCCATATTAATAAATAGCACCACCACTCACCCAACTGCTTTGTCAAAAAGCAGCTAGGAGTCATCTTTTCATGCTTCTCTTTCTTTTACATCTTATCACCAGCCTCTCAGTGCAGACCTTTGGCTCAGTGGTCACAACTGCCACTTCTCATCACCTCCACAGATGCCATCCTAACCAGACCCACCAGAACTCTTCAGTAGCTGCTAAACTGGTCTCCCTGCTTCCATGCTTGCCTCCCTTCAGTCTAGATCCCACTCAGTAGCCAGAGTAACCTCTTTCTAAACTTCAGTCACGGGGCTTCCCTGGTGGCGCAGTGCTTAAGAATCTGTCTGCCAATGTAGGGGACACGGGTTTGATCCCTGGTCCAGGAAGATCCCACATGCCACGGAGCAACTGAGCCCGTGCACCACAACTACTGAGCCTGCGCTCTTGAGCCTGCGTGCCACAACTACTGAAGCCCGCGTGCCTAGAGCCAGTGCTCTGCAACAAGAGAAGCCACCGCAATGAGAAGTCCTCGCACCGCAGCTAAGAGTAGCCCCTGCTCCCCACAACTAGAGAAAGCCCGCACGCAGCAATGAAGACCCAACGCAGCCAAAAGAAAACCACACTTTAATCAGATCTTGTCACTCCCTTACTCAGAATCTTTCACTAGCATCTTAGAGCAATTAGGAAACACTCCACAGCCTTTACCATGGCCTGCGAGATTCTACCTGACCTGCTTCCTAACACCTTGTCTGACCCTCGCATCACTGTGGCACAGCTTGCTCACAGGCTTTCTCTTTTTCAAAAGCACCAGTCTGGTTCCTGCCTCAGCCCTGTTTGCATTTGTTTCCTCTGTACCTGAAGAACTCTTCACTTCAGGTGTGCACGTGGCTCCATCTTCACATCATTTAATCCTGGGATTGAAATGTTAATTTCTCAGAGACACCCTTCCTGACTAACCTACCTGAAATACCCTTCTTTCCTTCTAACCCTAATTATTCCCTAATCTGCTTTATTTTTGCTTGTAATGCGTAACACAGCCAGATACTATATTCTTTATTTATTCATTCACTTGATTATTTTGTCTCTATCACTGGAATATAAAGGTGGTGAATTTGCCTGTCACAGTCATCAGTATATTTCCTGCACTGAAAGCAATGCCAGTATGGTAGGCATGAAAGAATCTTTGCATAATGCATAGGTAAAAGGAAGGATACCCAGATGGAGAGCACTTGAGCTGTGCCTTAAGGAAACAATCAAATTTTACTAAGTAGATGAAGTAACAATTATTAAAATCAGGAAGAATTCACATAGGTTTTGTTAAGTTTGTGATGATCCCTCTGTTATTGTCTGGAGTTCACTCTATAGGTGCTAAGGAGCTGTTTCATATTACTAAGAAAAGTTGTTTTTAAAAATAAAAGCAGTTTATACCTGTTTGGTGACTGATTGGAATAGGAGAAGCCAGAGACAGAGAATCAATTGTGAGAATTAAAGTAGAGATTATGAGGGTATTTACAAACTAAGCGTTTTCGATCTTAGGGGAGAGAAAGGGTCACATTTGAACACTTGTTTCTGGTAAAGAAGAAAGGAGATGACTTGCTTATAACCCACCATAAATATGTGTTGCATTGAGTCGGTCAAGTCTTGAATAACTGGCAAATAGCTGTTTTATTTCTTCCTTCCTTCCTTTGTTCATTCATTGTTATATACTGTGATACTGCATGATTATTAGTGATATAAAATCAGTAATTCATGTAGATGAACTGTGTTTAACAATGTTAAACACATATAATCTTGCTGCAGTGACTTCAGTGAAATGTCATATGTGTATTCTAAAGAAATATTCCAGATATTTCTCTATGAAAAAAAATTTTTGCCTGCAATCTGGAAGATTAAAATATTATCTTTAAAATTATTTTATACTTAATGAGAAGATATTCTGCTATTTAAAAACATTATTGTATACAACTTTTGCACTTTTAAAAATGGATAGTAACAGACATTATATATAGTATGTATGTATATGTGTATATGTATACATACATACATATAGGTTTAAATTTAAAACTAGAAAATTTTAAACTCAGAGATAAAACAAACATTATTGGAAGAAACAATAAATTAATTTCCAGTCAAACTGATGCAGGGATGAACTTTGTTTCAAAAGGTCACTGTTTCTACTGATTTGAAAATGGATTTCTTATAATCAGCTCACTATTTCACTTTTCCAGTTGATTTCACTAATTTATCTTTCGCTGAATTGACCAATTCTTTGGTTGAATCCGTCTAACTGAGTTTCTCCCAAGCCCTTGCCCCATCACCTAAACAATCAGCCTGCATCCTCCCTGCTTTGTTCATGAACTCCCTTTGCTCAGGAAAATGGTTATCTGTTACTATGAAGTGATGCGTGTCTTTCTCTTCCGTGATCGGCACTGGTGATCTTCCTGCGCATTAGGAAGTTATTAGCTGTGAAAATCGTGGCTATAATCTGTTAAATTGCCAGAAGAGAGTGGATAGATTACAGATTTCAAGTGGAATCCGCACAGTTTGAAGGTTAGGTAAGGTTAATTCATAATGGGGTCAGCATGTTTGACTTAATCACTGCTGGTAAGACACAAATAAGTTCAAAAGAAGTTTCTTGAAAAGAAGCCTAACTGTTGGATGCATGTGCATTCATGCCATGTGCTGATAATTCTGCGTGCGTAGGTGTAGGATTCACTTAGGCCCCTTAAGCCTCACTCTGGTTTATGCCTAAAATGCTAAGTAGGCCCACCTGTAGAACTGAGACATGTGAATATACGATGAAAAAGTGCATGTTTGGGCCAGGCTGAGAAGCTGTCATTTTTTATTTGATCAAATCTGAGCTGCAGATCTTAGATCACACATGGGACACAGCCTTTGGCTACTCTGGAAGGAATGTATTTCAGATGGTGCAGTTGATTTACGAGAATAAGGTGTCTGAGACACTGATCCTTTAGCCTCCCATTAACTATCTTATAGCAAATGCATGTTGGGCTATAATATCCCTCTTTGAATAAAAGAGAACATTTTTTGGTAGATAATACAGAGAAGGTCCTGATTCTGAGTATTAGAGCATCTAACTTATTAGCATCATCATAGAGTTTCATTAAGTATAGAGCACTGCACTGACTTTTCTGAGATCAAAATGTCATATGGTCATAACATATGGTTACATGTTATACGGTCAGCTCTGTGGACCAAATGATAATAGAATTTCTCTTTAGAGGTAAGATAAATTGCTCTTCAGAAATATCTGCAGAATTAGTTATATTTTATATAAATTAAAAGGCATTAAAGCATTAAAAGATGTTGAAGTTCATTCAGTTCAGCTCAGAGAGGCTCAGTGTTTAAAGTTAGATCTTGTGAATTCTTATTTAAAAAAAGAAATTGCAGAAAGTTAATATATTGATGAAAGAGTAAAAATTGCAGTGCAGGGATAGAGTTTTAAAAATCAATCTATTAGACAGTATTCTACTCTCAGGTTACAACATTATAACATGAATTTCCTTTCTCTTTAATAATGTGTATGAATCTTTCCTCCCTGGCATCTGTTCTAAATCAGTCTATTTTCCCATTGCTTTTAAAATCGTGTCAGGGTTAATCTCCTATTCCATGTTTGCTTTCCAGGCATTAGTCATGAAGCTGCTGATGAAAAGGTGATTTTTGGCATTGAATTTAATTCAACCTTTCTGGAATGTATACCTAAATCCCAACAAGCATCTATTAAGTGGTATATCCAGCGGTCAGGAGATGAATATCGAGAGGAGGTAAGTTATAGTCATCAAAGAATGCTCACCTTGAGGGAAACAGTGTAAAACTTAAATCAAGTTTAGGTTGTGAGAGGAGATGTTCAACTTTTAGTGCCAAGTGGAGCTCTTATCACTACATAACAAGGAAAATAAAATTTTATACTCTCTAGCACCCAAGGTAACAATGCCTTTGAGATATGAATAGGCCAATTTAATGCAAATGTGTTAATAAATACATTTAAAAGCAAATTGAATTAAAAAAATACAGGATTCTTCTTCTACTTTTTATTTTTCATTGATGGTATATATTTTAGAATAATTCCCTGATCAAGAACAAGACCTTCCCCCCACAAAAGCACAATGACTAAATTCTCTCTCTCATTGTGTTCAGTTTAGATCATAAAACATGTCAAGTTTGTACAGAAATGGAAATATCTATCTTATCATATCATAGGAGCAAGTTGGATAAGTATCTGGACATCTGTACCTTTCCACTCTAGTGTATTAAAATTAAATCAACAGAGGGAAAAGTAATATGGGTGCTCTACTCATCTTTTGACTTTTTTCTGTTTGTTTTTTTCTAACACATACATGTGATTAAAACGTATCAGAAAGATTTTGTGAGATATGTAGGTTATATATGTTACTGAATTTAATGAGATGAGTTTGGGTAGTCTGAGAAATCCTGTATTATTCAAATGTCATGTAACAAAGGTTAAATGACAGAATTTTTATATTTCTATTCTAATGCCTATGAGAAACCAGTGATACTCAATCTAGATTTCTAAAAGCCCCAATATTAAACTAAGGACACTGTAATGGTAATGGAGTGAACACAGGGTCAGAATTAGATGCGTTGAGTAATGATTCTTTGGTTAATATTACTGAGGACTGTGGGCTGGAATTTTCTAAGGTAAATAAAATCAATGCAAAAGTTACTGTCAAAATTAAATGAGAAAACATATACAAGAATGTGTATTTCAAAGCAGAGGATTACTCACAAGTGTAAAGTATGCATATAAAATTGCAGGCACTCTCTACTGGGAGGACGTGTGAAATACGAAAGAGCACTGATGATGTGTTCACCCTGACTGCTGAGGGTTCGTAAGCAGGTGGAGACTTCTGTAGCACTCAGTTTCTCTGCCATATAAGCAGGCGGACCAGATGTTCTCTAAAATATCAGCCTCCTTGTGAAGTCTACAAACACTTAATCGGTCAAACATTACTGTGTAATAGTGGTTCTCAACCTCAGGTAGTTTTGCTCCCAAGGTATTCACATTTAGCAATACCTGGAGACGTTTTTGGTTGTCACGACTGGGTGGATGGAGGATGCTACTGGCATCTAGTGGGTCGAGGTCAAGGATGATGCTACCATCCTGCAATGCACAATACCTCACAATAGATAACCATCCATCTCACCCAAATGTCAGTTGTGCTAAGGTTGAGAAACCTTGGAGTCAAAGAACCAAATTTTATCATAAGTGATTAATGTAAAGATATGTTCCACTGTTACATTAAGAAATTATCATTCTCTTCGTCGGAGAATAATTTCTCTATCAAAATATTGACCCTTCACATACTTAATACTAAGGGAATAACTTCCTTCTTTATTTCAGATTTCTCTGGTAAAACTTGATTCTTCATTGTTCCTAATATCCATAAGTTCTAAGAACATGGCATATCCATATTTATACTAAATATTTATTTTAAGAGTCTCACTGTTTACCCATACATATTGAAGTTTTACCTGACATAGAGGTGATTTAATTTCAAGATATAAAGCATTTATTATTTATCCATGAAATATTGCAAGGACATTATCTGAATTTTTGTAACATGCATATTTTCTTTTCGATATATTGCAGTATTTTACTTTTGAATATCCCAAATGACTATTTTTAATTTTATAGTTAATAAAGTTTGATAATTTCATTTAAATATAATTTTTTAATGATTTTTTTTTTTCTCCATGACAAATTTAATCTGACTTTTAAAAAATGTGGAACTCTGCTTGGGGTACTCTCCCAGTTATAGAGATGTACGTTTGCCTGTGCATGTTTGCACTCACATCTTTCATGTTTCCTGAAAATGCTATACATTACTTTAATGTATGTTTTAAGTATATCAGACAGTCATGGTGGTAGCATGCTCCATAAATTTCAATGGAGCAGAAATAGTGTATTTATTGATTTATACTTTAAAATATTTTAGCTGTAATGTTTCAACTGGTATTTTCATCTACCTTTGTAAATAGTTATACATTGTCCAGGAATATGCAGTACCGCTTCCTGAACTGAGGAAAGGGGCAAAATCCAGACTAGATTTGAAGCATTTTTCCCAGCAGGATACCCTCTGCTCTTTACCAAGAAGGTCACAGTTTGAAATCTTTCCTCCACTCAAAAAAAGAAAAAAAAAAAAAAAAAAAAAGCCTGAGGGAAGGCCCAGGATCTCCTGTGGCACAGAGGCTGTCACCAGGTTATTCTCTGCCAGGAGGAGAACATTTCCTTACTGAGTTGTTTCACAGTTGGGTGCTGTTGGGGAGGTCATGAGTCAGTTATTCACTGACTTTCTTATAAAGCTGTTCTTGAAATTGATGATGTTTGTGCTGTAACTAGCAAGTTAATCGGTCCCCAAGCTTCTGTTGAACTTCTGAGATCTGAATAAATAAAAGAGGCAGTACCTTATACCATTTGTGATAGTAATTTTTCTGTGGATTTTTGAAACATTTTAAAAACATCTTCAAATATTTGTATTTTTCTATCTGCAGGTCTTCGTTTTGTTTTTGTTGCTTTTATTATAAAAGCAATATAAATGGTTTTGAAAATAAACAACTATGAGACCACTAAGTGTAGATAAGCACAAATACTATTCTGATGTCTATTCCACCTTTTTTTTTTTTCCTACTTACCACTACACTACAAGCACTTTCCCCTGCCATTCAATTTTAATACCATGTTTCCTGTCCCACATCCCTGCCATCCTGATGACACAGTCATCCACAGATGTTCCATGTTTTATTAAGTTCACGTAACCTCTTAAAAAAAGCAATCAACTTTCCTTTAGCTAAATCTTTCTCTACTTGTCTATTTTCTTAGGACAAATTCTTAAATGTAAAATAAGTGAGTTAAAGACTTTAATTATCTTACAGCTTTGGATAAACAACTGCATATTGCTAATTTCTCATCAAAATCACCATATTGGTAAATTGCCTTACATATCATTTGCTTGGTTTATGTTGATATATTCACTTAAAAATTATTTTAACAAACCCCTTTATATTATAGATATTATCATTTTAATGTTATGCATATTATATGTAACTTTTTATTGTTTTCTATCTCTAAAAATTTTTGTGTGTCCCTAACACACACAAGTTTTATGTTTTATATAGACAAATCTATTGATTTATATCTATATTTCTCACTTGTGCTTAGAATTTCCTTCCCCAATGAAACAGCAAATATATATTTTCTAGTCATTTTATGATTTTATTTTTACAATTACAGTTTACATTTTATATTTACATTTAATTAAAGATATTAGTTAATCTAGGAGTGAGTTATGTATTCATTCGATTTTTTTTCTTTAAATAATGAGCCAGTTGCCTCGGCACTATTTTTAAATAAGTCATCTCCTATGTTTGTTGAAGAAGGGAGATATTCTTGAATCCCTAGTCACTTCCAAGACACGTGCAGTGCTTTCGCTATGCAAGACCTGACAGGTGAATTATATGCAAAGGAATTACCATTAGGCTGCTATTATCAGAGAAGGAAGTCACTGACCTTTACCTGCTGTTTAGTACCTAACTGTCCTTTGTCCCTTACCATGTTTCTCTTTTCACTTCAAATGAATTGCCCTTCACTGAAGATCTACATTGAATAATGCCAAATTTATTATCCTTGCTCACATTAAGCAAATGGATAGTTGACCCCGGTTCAAGCATGGTTTTGATATGTAAGGCTGAGCAGTTTTTACTTATCACTTCTAGAGTGAAGAAAATTCCATGAGTTTAAATCACTGGTCAGAGATTACATTATCTCTTTGTAGAGGAGCTGAATTTTCTAAATTGACTGTGCTGACATTTCACTGTCGAGATGCAGTCTGCATAATGCATCCTATTCCAGCATGGAATGAAAGCACTACAGAGAATGGGAATGTAAAGTAGGCAAATGTTAATCAACCACTTAATTTCTGGGTCACAGATTTCTATCTCTAGACTGCAAAAATCCTATGAAAATACATCAATTCAAAATGTGTTTTATTAGAGATACCATTTCATGAAAGGCATAGTTTTGAAATTTTAGGAAGAGAAAAAAATCACTTAAATGATCTAATAAATCCAAAAAGAAATTCATTAAAGCAAACTTTTTATCTGTAGGTCAAAAATCAAAAGAAAAAGTAAGCATTCCATCAAAGAAAGGAAAGGTGAAGGACCACGATGGAGTAATGAAATGTCAGGTGTTTATGAAACCCTGAGTCCTGTTAGGGACAGAAGTAGACTGGAAAGGAGGGAAGGGGGCCAGACTTCAGAGTAAAATAACATAAATGGGACACAAAAAGAGAATAGCAAAAATAATGATGAAGTGTTGCATAGTATGTGTGAAGTCACAAAGTCATCATTCCTTCCTGTCAGAAGCTTAAAAAAGGACAATAAAAACTAGTGACTCAGAGCTGTGACAGTCTCTAAAAGCCACATTAAACGCAGTTTAAACATTAGCAAGAATACCAGCTAGGAAAGAACATCCAGAGATGAAACGGAACGGAAGTCACGCACTTTGGTCATCATGCTGGTAACCACAGGCCATTTTCCGTTAAAGAATTACAGAAGTAAAGGCTTCAGAACATCACCTCTCCAGCAATATGGCAGCAGTCTATGATGCTGCTAATAATACTTCACACTCAACCTTCAGAGAGCTTTACTTTTAACACCCCAAATACACCGTACGCTGTGTCACCAACTTGATAAATGGGACACCAATTGGGGAAGATAAATGAGTAGTCGTAGGAAGCAGAGCAGACAGGGACCAGAACGTGGGCTGTGGAGTCAGAGTTTCAATTTCATGTTCTAAGATATATTTAAATGAAAAAACAATAATTCCTACAATAAAATTATTTAAAGGAAGATATGTAGTATGTGTTACATTTGAGATTGATATTATTGTTTAAGACTGATCCTTTAGAGCTCTACCAATTCAAATTCCCTTTTATTTTTGGCAGCAGATGCCTATAGTTTCTGAGAATGTAAGTTACTTCAACATTAGTTTGTATTACAGTAGCATTTAAAAATATGTGGGCCTTTAGATAAATCCATTAGGAAAAAAGAAAAAAATCTACTACACACCAATTCACCAAATGGGCAAAGTAAGGGAAACAAACAAACCCCTGATGGTGTGGATTCGTTGTAGCGCAAGGGCAGGGCTGGAGACCATTCAGCCTCATTAACCAGGGATCTGAGCTGTGACCTGCCTTTGGCCTTGTGTGGTACCCCGCCAGCTGCACTTCTCTGGCATAGAAGGTGGTTGGCCATATACTTGTTAGTTAACTGGGCTGGTAGCCAGAGATGTTTCTTTGCCTTTTCTCATATTTCCAGAATTGGAGGGATTTTTCCTACATATTTTTCACATAAAGATGCAAAGTATAGTCCACCCACTGTGAATAAATTTAATTTAGCCGTCTTTATGCCTCCTTGATTTCCATCAACTCTAAGTCTACAATACAGGGGCAGATGTGTAAACTGGGAAATCTTCCAGACTTCTTTGTTGTTATTCTACTTAATGCTGAGCCGCTCAACAATACCCAAATTAAACAGGGCTCTTGTGTCGGTAAACATGCCTGTAGTTTATTGAAGATAGGTTCTCTATTCACACCAGACTGGAGGCCAGGCAAGCTTAAATGTTTGAATTGTCTTTCAGTACTACTGCTTCAAAGGGCAGAGAGCGTCACATTTCAGTGGAGGTTCTTTTTGTTCATTGAGCTTTCTCACACTTGAAATCACATTACCATGTTATAGTATACTGAGGTATGGCAAATATTTCCACAAATGACATAGTCTAAAGTATCATACAGACATAAAGTATCAAAATTCAATCCATAGTAAAAAGAGAAATTCAGCTTTAAATGTTGCTAAACTTCTGACTATATGGTCCTATTCAGTACAGCCCTGACATCCAAAAGGCTGTATCCTCCATGCCTTTCCACTTGACTTTTAATGAGTCACCACTTACAGTTTCCATAAGCGACTCAGATCATTTATTTGGCAATATCTAGCAAACATTAAATTCCTTTTGGAATGACCGCTCTCTTCTACGTTACAGGTAGTGGTGTGCACTAAAGCTCTTTTTCTACACAATGACCGTCAGAGTCACATTCTAGCTCTGAAATCCAGAAACAAATTGGTGTTCTTAGTACACCAATTAGTATCTGAAATCTTTGTAAAGATGGTCAGTTGATAGTTTCCAGGTTTACTTCATTAACTTTCACCGCTTTTTATTCCTATCTGTAGACTGGAAGAAAAACTAACTATATTCCAAAGGCTCCGTTAGATGTAATAAGATGCAACCATACATCTGTGGGGGCTGTTACTTTAGTTGAAAGAGCGTTTAGTCACTCTCTTCGACTATGGCTGACAATACTATGCTTAATGACAGAGAGACAGGGATTGTATCTTTTAGGTTCAGCTAAGTAAAACTATGTAGCCTCTTTGCTTTTGTTCATAGCCCTCTCTGTTTCTCATTTATTGCCTACATTTTTCCAATTCTGCAGTTGAAACCCGATGAAAGGATCATCAAAACAGAATACGGGCTACTGATTCGAAGTCTGCAGAAGAAGGACTCTGGGATGTATTACTGCAAAGCACAGGAGCACACTTTTATCCACACCATAGCGAAGCTGACTCTGAATGTCATTGAGAATGAACAGATGGAAAATACCCAGAGGGCAGAGCACGAGGAGGGGCGGGTCAAGGATCTGTTGGCTGAGTCACGGCTGAGATACAAAGACTATATCCAAATCCTTAGCAGCCCAAACTTCAGCCTCGACCAGTACTGCGAACAGATGTGGCACAGGGAGAAGCGGAGACAGCGAAACAAGGGCGGCCCAAAGTGGAAGCACATGCAGGAAATGAAGAAGAAACGGAATCGAAGACATCACAGAGACCTAGAAGAGCTTCCCAGAGCTGTGGCTACATAGTTTTCTATTTAATTTAAAGAAAAAGAATCCTTCACCTGCAAAAATACTGTCTTCTGTTTTACTCATCCTTATATTAACTCATAAGAGCTTTCCATGGAGTTCTGCTAAAGCACAAGAACAGTAGTCTGAATAAGACTGTATCTGGTGGATATGGCATTAGCAAGGGCAAACCATTCATCTGAACCAATTTTCCAAGAACTAAACTTACCTGCAAAGTATCAGAATTATCTCAAAAGAGGGGCTTTACATTTGTAAATGTTTTACACTCTGAGTTTTTGAATTTATTATGTTACATAAATAACTGAGCTAAGAAAGTGTCAAATTTGACATTGTAATAAGGTGCTTTATTTCCCTTGCATGGCCTTTAAGCACGGAGTTGACCATGCAATCGTGCTATATGTTCTTATGAACAGATACATCATTCCACTCTAGAACTGGCTACCTAGTGGTAGGATTGGAGGGAAGACATAAGATACAGCTCACATTATCAACAGGAACTTTCCCAGTGAGCCATTCACTCTTGGTGCATGGTTTGGGAATTTGGAGAGGTGCATTACTCCTTTCAGACTCCAGGGGTTACATTTAGTGTCCTGGAGCATTGATTTACTGAAGGGCATAAATGTTCCTCCCAGGATTCCTTATGACTTGTCAGGATAACAGGTTCACAGAGAGAAGCTGGTGCTCAGTTATGTGTCTTTAGAATATATGCTGAGCTTTACAGGGACAGAATGCTTAATATTTTAATAGGATATGGGAAAGCATTTTAATAAAATAAGGGAAACATCATGATGTATACTGCATCCTAATGGGAAAGCACGCAGCTGGGATTTGTTAAGAGAAAGAAAGAAAGACAGCCATAAATTCTGGCTTTGGGGAAAACTCACATCCCCATAAAAAGGAAGAACAATCACAAATACAGTGCGTGAAATGTACTGTAGCTTTACTCATTGGAATATAAGTAGCTGCCAATTTGTAATCCATCTGTTAAAAAAAACCCTCTAGATTATAACAAACTGCTAGCAAAAGTCTGAGGAAAAGTAAATTTTCTAAAGGATCATGGGAAAAATGAATACAAATTTATTTACAACCAATGGGATTTCAGTATGTACTTCCTCTCTTTTTTCTAAAAATGCATCATGCTCTATAAATTATTTCTATTTACTGCCTTATGCTCTCCCAAATATTGGATTATTAGATTTTATTTGAGTGAATAGGAAAAAACAATATATACATATATAGAGAGATAGAATTAGGTAGACAACAGTGGTGGGGAGTGGTAATACTATATATTTGTTGAATAACAGAACAAATGCAAAAATTTTGACAACGGAAAGGGTTAAATTAACTCTTTGACATCTTCACACAATCTTTTTGCATTTCTGAGATTATATGCTGTAATTCAAGTAGCATTGTTTTAGTAATTTAATAATAAATAAGCCTACTGCATGTAAAGAAAACAAACTCACAACATTAACATAAACATTTTTTCACATTTTGTTAGCACTTGCAAATGTTTCCAATGTGTCCTTTCCTCTGAATATGTATGGTATGTTTCCTGCCTGTTTAAGAAGGACTCACCTTTCCTTCCTATGACACAAAACCCTTAGCCTTCTTCTGTTTTGCCTTTTCATGCCGTTTTTGGTGTGAAATGAAAAATTAGTCACTTCCTCACATGGAAGGCAGCTTTTCAGAAAACTAAATAGCAGACATAGCTCATTTCTCATGCATTCTACGTGTCTTGAAAAGAAAAGCCTGTGAGAACCCTGTGATTATAGGGCAACTTATTACAGAGTTCAGTATCACGTCTGTGACTGGCTTTACGCTCAAAACGTTCTATCTTGCATTCATTGTGTTTGCATTGTTTACCTACTCAAAGTAGTCACACTGATCTATGAGGTTAAGTCACCTTTTGATATGATACTCATAAATATGTGTAGATGTTTTACTGTAAGGAAAACTTAAGGAAGATAGTTTTTTTTTTTTTTAAGTGAACCAGAACAAATCACTCTATTAAAAAGTAATTCATAAGAATAGTTGTAGCAAGATCAGACTGCTAACAAGAGTGTTTGTAACTTGATTTGCGGGCTCAAAATGTTCCAGGAACTCATAGTAAGCTCAAAGCTCTAAGTAGGAACATGTTTTTTAAAAGATTTCCAAATATTTGTATATCAGACAGTAGTGATCAAATTATGGATGGCTTTGGGAAAATTTCATGAAGCTCAAATGTTAGGATTGACTTGTGAAAATAAATTTGGTTTTCATCAAAATATGAATGTCCAAGCCATTTTTTAATTAATTCTTTCTAATCTTAGTTATTCAGAAAAAATTGGGGGGGACATTTTAATTCACAGCTAATATTCTGGCTGCTTTGGATCTAAAGCTATTAATTTATGATAATTAAAATATATTTGAAATATTGTTAGTAAAATAAAAAGTCATATAATAAACCATATGGGCAAGGATTTATGTGTATTTATAAAGACAGAAGACATCTAAGCTACTATGTTTAACTTTTTAATCTTTTAATTGCCTCGAACACTTAGAAGAACAGTGTGAATATATTAAATCTAGAGATGAGATACAATATATATACTTCCTCACCACTGAAAGTTTTTACCAAATTTTCTCTGAAATAATGAAAAATGAAATTACAGTTAATAGTTTCAAATATTTTGCTAAGCAATCAGCTCTTTATGGAGAGGTCTTAAAATGTCTATGTTTATTCTTGGGTTTATATTTTTTCCCCTGTTTTGAATACGTATGGCTCTGACTTGCATATTCTCATCTGCATTTCACACCAGCTATTTCTGCTGCTAAATGGAATCCTGACTGTCTGCATTCATTTACATTCAGTTTATTGGGAATGTTAAGAGTTTGTTTAGAAAGGGATAGTCTAAATAATTAATTTATATATAAACTGTTTCTTCCCCAAAGAGCTCGAAACACTACATTCACATTACTGAATAAACATTTTTGAAAACCAACCAAATTATTTAAGAAATGGAAAACGGTCACAGAGCAATTTAGAAATTTGCAAAAGCCACAACAGTAGTGAAAAAATTATAATTCACACCATACCTCATCCATCCGCTGACTAAATAATGCTTATTTACAACATGCTGCGTGCAAAATGGTCTTACTCTTGAATTTTTCCTTTGGTCTATGTTTCGGTTCTTTACATGCTATTAATTTTTGTTTCTGCTGAACTGTGTAGACGCAACTAAAAAATAAGTTTACAGTTGTCGGTGCCTGTTTTTCCACATTACATTGAAAATTAAATTTTCAAGGACGGTTTGGTAGCATCCAGATGTCTACAAAATACTAAATTGGACCAGAGCATTAATTAAACACTGATACTTTAAATTTAAATATGATATTTCATATATATCATAAATGAAAGTAGAAATCAAAACGGAAATAGCTTCCCTTTAGAATTTGTCTTGGACAACATGTTGGAACTCATTAGCCTTATTGGGAATGGATAGTTTAGTAAAAAGAGATATTTGAAATGTTTTTATAGAAAGAAATATTTTTTTCTCACAGTAAATGACCACAGTATTTAAATAATTTAATTTGCATGTGAGATTAAAAAATGAGATCTAAAATTCCAACATTGTACACATTGACAGTGCAAAGACAGGAACATGCACATGACTTATACCTCTCATTTAAATATTTTGTCCTATAAAGTATTTATGGTAAGTTTGATATAGGTGATTTGGGGGTGTAGGGCAAAAATCTGTCACTTAATTGTGTAATTTAATTCTTAATAACTGTAAGTGGTTAGCAATCTATTTTGAATTTGTAGTCTTGCTATTTTAAAAGAAATGTAGTCTTGTAATCTAAAATAATGGCAAGTTGTTAAGTGTATATTTTGGTTCTATTATAATAAAATACAAACATTAGTGTTCTGTGGTTATTAACAGAATGTTGGTTTGTGTGCAATTTTGTTTTCAAACCCTAAACATGGTAACCAGATTTTATACATAGACTCGCACTAAATCAAACACCAAGGAAAATATTTCCTGACAATTTTTAGTGGATATAGTTTGCACTGTAAGTATGCAGTAATTTCCCTTATGAAAGAAAAGAATAAGTTTCTCTCCCCAATTAATACAAGTATTACAGTTAAGCTTTACTGTGATTTAAATTTAGACTTTGGTAGACTGAATTAATATTACTACTCCAAGTAACTACTTTTAAGATTTCCAACTACCATTCTGTAAGTGAAATTTAAAACTACTCATCGATGTGTTTAGTACTGTATGAGTATACTTCTTTAAAGGCAGAGGCTGAGGTTTTTGTTTTTGCTTTATAAAGACCTTTCTTGAATTTCTTTTAGAGAAAATTATATTTCTTGTTAATTTGGTACACACATAAAGGATATTTTGTGTTTACAAAGAGATATTATGATATCCCCTCCAACCTTGTGATGAAATAAATTGTAGGGATGTTGTATAGAGAAATGTCACGTTTTCTGAGGGCTCTGACAAGCTTCGAACATAAGAATTTATAGTAGTATATATACATAACATCTTTAAAAGAAAAAAAATGTATATAGGGCACTCTTAGGTGGATCATGTCCAAGCTGTTACTATAAATAAAATACAACAGAAGATTAATAATTGAAAACATTCCAGTTGTATTTGTTTGAATATAGAATGTCACGTGAGTGATTCTCAAGACAAAAGAAAGAGAAGTTTAGCATTTGAGAATCAAAAGCATCTATAACCACACAACTTATCCTCTTTAACATGATTTGCTAGTCCAGGAAACTCTTGCCTAGGAAGATGAAGCTGCGAATAACTTTATTGTTTGTTTCAGAAGCTCATATACTTTTCATTCGTGTATATACTGCTACAAACACATCTTGGACAGGGATTTGGCAATATCCAATGAAGTGTAAAATGCACATACTCCAAGAACCAGCTTTTCGCAATTAAGTATATACCCTTGAGAACCCTCTCCACATGTGCAGTAATAGGCATTTTTAAAAACATTTATTGTAAGATTAATTATATTAGAAAAAAGAGAACAATCTATATATTCTACAAAAGGAGAACGGATAAATTGAAGTATAGTCACTAAATGGATACAGAAGTTTAAAATGGGAAAAAAAAAAGAGCTACATTCATCAACATAGAAAAACCTCAGAAACAATGTTAAAGGAATAGAATCAAGTACAGGAAAGCAAAAGGAATTATACTAGGTATATCAAGTTGAAAGAAGCAAACGATACTGCTTATGGATACATACATTCATATGTAAGCAGTAAACATAAAAAAAATTTCTGGAAAAGTAAGCACCATATTCAGAATATGTTTTTCTCTAAGAAATAAGAGAATGAGGACACAGGGAGCTATGACTGTTTCAATATATATATTTTTAAATCTAAACTCAATATTATATTACATATATTTGCAGGAACTAGTATATTTAAGTTAATATTTCACAAAGTTGGGCGTTGGGTTATAATTTAAATATATTACTCTCAACATAATTCTGTGTGCTTAAAATATTTCATAATAAAAAAGCAGATGAACGCTCTACATCTCAATAAAAGAACAGGTTAGCAGTAAAATCTAAAAAGAGAAAGAAAAAGACAGGGAAAGAGAGAAAAGAATAACATATAGAAATATTAGATATGCAGCCATCATAACAGATGCAACTTTCTAGTTCCCCTGACTCTTACATTATGGACTTTCTTGGACACCCTGATTATTTTTAAAATGTGACAGCTAGGACCTTGTTTGGCCTCACGGACCCTGGAATGATGCCTATTTTTCAAAGCAACGCCTTATTGTTATGGAAATGCCTAAGGCATCTAGGATATGGAACTATGTGCTTAACATGCCAAAGGGCTCCAGACAGCTGAGTTGGCCTTTCTTGGATTGAACAGTGTTCAAGATTGATATTTCAAGTAGACAGCTTCTTCTTTCTGGCTTACATATAAAATTGATAAGCCAACTTATGCTCTTTAGGTAAGCTGAAGAGGGACGAGAAATATTTATATCTTGCAAAATGTCTTTAAATGATCTCATGAACCGTTATTTTCTATTGGAAAGATTTTATATAAATATAATTCTCATTTTTCGTTTACTGTGGATGTTTTGCTCATGTGTAGAGATGGGTCAAAATTTAGCCCAACGTTTTTGCAGTTTGCAAACTCTCAATTTTATTGGGTCCTGTTAATGAGGGGCTAGTACATTTAAATACACATTGTATGAGTAGAAGGGGGCATATTCAGAGAGTATTCATTTAAAGTACATAAACTTGGATAAGAAGAAAATGAAACCAATTTACCAGATAGGAAGTTATCATTTAGAGTCAGGAAAGGGGTTGTTTAATGGGCCATATCCCTCTAAGCTTCTAATATATTGAAACAAATTACTATCAGGTAATTATCTCCAATTATCGAATTGTGTTATAATTGCAGCCCTTTCCTACAGGTCATTTTTACTATTGAAAAACAAATAAAAACTTCAAATCTCCTGTGGTAATTTGTATCGTTACAGTTAGTCTTTATAGACATTTGGAAGTAGTCTTAGGTTTCAGTGCCCACAGGCAAAGTTAAGTGTGAGAATAACCATATCTTACTCAGGTGTGGAAATCATAGAAAGCTGGCCAAGAAGTCAAGGGTCTGATTGTTAGGAACTTTATGATTCAGACGAGATAGAGATTTAATCCTGCAGACGGGGAGACATTTTGGTATTTTTAGTCAGAGACATGATATAATGAGATTTTCATCAAATCTGCATTTGAGAAATAAACATAAAGTGAAAAGTGACCCCTTAATTTCTATGTTTTGCAACTGGATGGATGACAGTTTAAAAAAAAAAAACAACAGGAATTATAGTGGGGAAAAAAGGAGGTTAGGGTGGGAAGATCATAGTTTCTTTGGGATGATTTGAGGAGTTTGGGATGTGAGTTTGGGATGATTTGAGGAGTGTCTGGTAGACAGTTTGATATACGGGTGTGATGCTCAGGAGAAATGAAAGCTGGAATTATTGTGTGCTCACTGGTATAAATGACAGAAGTAACATAGTAGGGGATTCAGTGAATACAAGCAAGTTGGGTGGTCATTTTAGCCTAAATTAGTGTGTCTCCTGATGTGGGTTATCATTCATTTCTCTGTACCTCAATGAGGTGTCTCTAAGGTACCAAACAACTTAAAAATTTATGAATTTTTCTTATATCTTCCACCAGAAACTAAATTTCTGGAAGACAAAATCTCTATTCTTAATATCTAGTGCAGTCTCTGGCAACTAAAAACCAGTTAAACCTGTGCTGTAAAACGACAAGTTTCCCTCAAAACTGTTATGATTCATCACTTAAGGAACTAGTAAGAAAAAATTCCCCCAAATGGAAGCATTTTCTAAAATTCCTACCCCATGTTCTGCTTTTTAAATCAAATTGGTAAATTGATGAAGGTCTATTTTCATTTTGAACGCTCATATCTGTTTTAAACAAAACGATTACGAACTGGTGTTGGTTTTTTTTTCCCTTTGATTCAGGTGGTCTCAGTGCCATAATCTACAAGGTTTAAACTGGTAGAAAGAAGGTCCATATCATTTGTAATGGTTGGTTTGTTGAAACACAAGGACTTTGAAGAGGTCTTTGAAGAAAACTTTAAACATTTAAGTTCGTAGCACAGTCAAGAATATAGATTTCTCTAATAGATATTCTTTGGTTAATAATATTTTAAATTATTTTATTTGTGCCATAGCATTTCCCTGTTCAATTTACATTAAAGAGCACATAACTCTTAAATGGAATCTTCTTGGAAAAACATTCTACTAGACCTTTAAAGTCCAGTGCTAAATGAGAGTAAACCAAAGTTATAACCCTGTTTATCCATTTTCAACCCTGTTTATGTTGTCTCAAAAATGCAGTTGAACTAGGCATATTGGTTACATTTACACATTTTATCAATCAAAGAGCAAAAGTTAATTTCTCTCACTGACTTAGAACTATTAAGATGTATTACGTAAGATGCATCATATATTTTATAAAGGGAAATATTGACATACGAGAGTTTCCGTTTTTATTTAAACTCAGGATGCTATATGTAACTAGAGCAGAAATCAGCTTTTCAAGGTCCTGCTCCTGAAAAACAAGCATTCCTAGCCATTGGCAAAGGTTAGAACTACCTGCTTTCTTTATTATATAACAAACAACAATCCTTTCTTTTGGACACTTAATAGTCATTAAAGCTACTCATAAATGCATTTATATAGCAGTGTTTTACATTTCTAGTGAACAAATTTAATTAACAAAAAATGATAATTCTTTTTGAGTATATGGAGAGTTGTCCGAAATTTATAAGATGCAGATGTATATCTGGGGAATCTCAGTAAGAACTCCACACCAAACACATTTAGAAACTCTCCTTTGTTTTCCACTTTATCTCACCAAGGGAGTGACTAATATGAAGTGGTTTGTTGCATCTCATGAAAAGATGGCAAATTGGATAAGGTTCGATTCGTGCTTCTCAATGTCAATATTATGGTGCCAGGGATGATGGGGACCAAAGGGAAATAAAAGTGCGCTCAATTCTTGTATTACTGGTAGGAAATAAAGATTTTGATAAATATAAGGAATCAGTAACGGTGAATTAATTGGAGTGTACGGCTTAAGGACAACCTCCATAAATATTAAAAAAAAAAAAAAAGAATGGGGCTCCATTCCAAGTCAACATAAACAAGTGGGGATTTATAGCTAAGAAACAGAGTTGGGGTCAGTGGATGGAAAATACTAAGAAAAAAACATCAGTGGTAAGGAGAGTCTCTGCCTAAACTGACTTGACAGGATTCTTGCTAAAACTGGGTGATGCAGGCCCAACAAAGACGGACACGGAGGTCCAAGATCAAATTAGTTGAGAAGAGGCCTTAAAGAAGCTTAAGGTTTGGTCAAGGAAAGTCTTTGTCAGTGTGGCATCCCCAAGCCCAGGAAGTGGGGTAGTGGAGGACGCTGGAATACACATGTGTACCCTGGGGTATTCACATGCGTCTGCTTGAGGCCCCTTGAAGTTCAGGAAGCAGAGAGAGTCATGGGCCTGAGGCCTCCATTTATACTCTTGCCCCAGCCCTGCAAATATAATGGGCTAGCTTAGATATGGGGATAAAATAAACAAGCAAATAAGCAAAGAAAAAGGATTTGCATGATCCAATGATAACAATGTGTGATGAACTGTGGACTGTAATCTACTCAAACCTCTGTAGCTGAGGTTACCAAGGGAGAGAAAGAGTGTTGCATTTGGGCAGACCAACAGGAGAGGACAGTTACTTAACTACTGGTCCATGGAAGATCTACCACTTCATGGACAAAAACATCCCACCATGAATGTGACTGTCTTAAAGAGGGTTCCCTCCTGTGAGGGTAGCCATAGTCCAGATTTCCTCCGTGGGTACTTCAGATGGCTATGTTCTCATTGGAATATTGCTTTTATTTTAGTTAATCTTCAAGTGAAATATTTTCCCCTAGACTCTTCCAAGATACTGGCCACAATCTGAAATATAGTTTCTCGGGGAAAATGTGATTTGAGTTTCAAACCGTGGAACCCAATAAACACGAAAGTTGCTAACACCCACCAATTACTGAATGCATACTAGGTGCCAGCTACTTTACAGACATGGACTCAGTTAATGCTCACAACAACACTTAGACGTAGGGATTATTATCCACATTTTTCAAAAGAAGCAGCTGAGACTGGCAGAGAATAAAACTGTGACCTGATGTCATTACAGGTAATACAAAGCTGCTCAGAGGCAGAACAAAAATTTCCATCCAGTCTGTCTGATCCTAAGTTCCAAGGTGTTAACAGTAACTGTGTTGTCTCTCGGCCCATTTCTAAATTGAAAGTGTCTATAATAAATATTCTCATTACTGCTATATGGAGATTTAATTTTGTTTCTATTTATTAACAGCTAATAATTATAAAAACTAATATTTATGTAATGAAATCTGCATTAAATTCTCTTAACAATCTAGTAAATACTATTTTAATTTATATTTATTAACAAAAAAACTCAATATTCCAGAGATTAAATACATGTTCCAATGATATTTACTTTATACATACTAATATAGGCATAGTTGGTGCCAGTTCTATGGTCTTTAGAAATATTGATTTATTTGTTTCCCACAACCTCGCCTGAACTAGGACTATTTTCATCTAGATTTTACAGATAAGGGAATTTAAGGCACAGAGAAGTGAAATAACTTGCCCAAGGCCCCGCAAGGGGCAGAGATAGGGTTTAAAGCTAAAGGGGTTGGGTCTGAATCATTCTGTGTCGTCTTACATCTGCAAATTGATAAAAACAGGGAAGCAATGACACTCAAGCCCAACCCATAAACTCTGCTCTGTGAACATCTATATTACATTATTAGAGTGAAGAAATTATACGTAGGATAATTTAGGTGACAAAAATTGTATAGTCATACTAATTTTCCATGTTGCAACATATGAATTCTTATTAACTGAAGTTGCTCTTTTTCTTCTGAGATGATGTCCATCCTTCTCATTCTCTGAATTAATATATTCCCATAGATTTGGAAAATGCCATCACAGAGTTAGGAAATGGCACTGAATTAACTGGGTAGTAGCTGAGGCACAGGTTAAAATATATGTTCATAAATTCAGTTAGTAGCATTATAGTTATTTATTCGTACTTGCAAAATTCAAGACTTTTTATAAACATTTAGTTACTTTGTATTTTAACATTACCCTTTCAGCTAAGATCAACTGCGGTTTCTAGGGTGAGTATCAAATAAGGCTCTTTGTTACCTCTGCGAGGGTCTGTTGGTCAAAAGTTACCGCACTTCTGCTTACGAGTAGGGTGATAGTGTCTGTAGAACTTAAGTGAATTATGGCTCCATTTTAGGAGGCATATTAGACAGAAAACCTCCCCTGGAAGCTCAGAGGACTTCATTCCATTTTTCCTTTTGGCACAGATTGCTTTTCTCCAGGGAGCCAAGTTTGTAATCGGGACATATGTCAGGTAACACTATCAGTAGGAGAAGCTGTGCTTTTCTGCAGAACAGCATTTGTATATATTCTGTGCTAACCAAGGTGCAGGGACTGGTTACGCCCAAATGATCGCACACAGAAGGGGGGAGCGGATTCCAAAAGAAAGTTGCGGGCAATTCTAAAACGGGTATTTATAAAAACAATGAGCTAGAGAGAACACCCTGTCCTAAGACTTTGAGTGACTAGGAACAAAATACAGAAAAAAATAAAAGATAAGGGAGAGGTGATTAATAATGTTCTAAATTGTAAGTTTCTGGTGGGTGGAGGCCTGGCAATTTTCCACCAATATTTTATTTTTTATTTCAAACTGTCCCCTGCCAATTTTTTTTTAATTTAAGGAGGGTTTATTATGTGAACACACTGTGAATTAATATGTACTACATAATCATCCAATATTACCGAGAGAGTGAAGCAACACAGGTTTATTAAACTGTATCTTTATTTCCCCCTTGGACCTCACTTTCGAACTGGAGATGTCCCTAAAGCATTGGGATTAGGCATATTTCATCAGAATAATAATCTCTTCAGAAGCAGAATCTAAGCTCTTCAGATTTGGGGTGTGTGTGTGTGTGTGTGTGTGTGTGTGTGTGTGTGTGTGTGTCGGAAATTTTTGCTCATCATTCTGACTTATTTTTGCTCTGAAGATATGTGAGGTAAGAAATGAATCTGGCCGGGGAATAGAAAGCAAAAAGTGCTCAAAAAAGTCACTGTTTTTCTAAGAGGATCTTAGTATGCTAGGAGGTTAACAGAGGCTTATCTCTTCCCCGACCTGAAATCATCTCCCATATGATTTCCATAGTCTTTTCCAGCCAAGTAAAACTCTACAATATCCTTCCTGGCTATCTGTCCACAGGTTAGCCAGTCACACATGTTCAACCACATACTTCTTTGACTTAATACATGCCCTTCTTAAGTAGACATAAAGACATGTGCCGAGTAGGAGTACCCATTTATATACACATACAACATGCGCACATCTAACAGATGTTACGAGATTCGGATACAACAAGAATTCAAAGGAGAGAAGGCTAGTGACCAGAAGAAGGGCATTGGGATAAGATAAAAAAGGAATATGGAAATGGTGAGACGGATAGTAGTAGAAAATGAACAGGGAGTAAAACCTGGATGAGAAGCCAAGTGTAAGGCCTAAAAGAGGCTCATAAGGTGGCCCTCAAGTTCTGAGATTGATTTGGAAGTGATATGAACATCAGAATCTGGGGTTTTAGATGCAAGATAGGGAGAATTACATGAACTATAGTGGAGTTATAGTGAGCAAAGACTTCAACTCCAGGGGAAAAAAAATAATCCTCAGCTGGAAGGATCCCAGGGATGAAAGACAATATGTAAATTAAATGATGTTATTTCTTACATCCAGGGAACAGGGCTGGGGTGACTGTGTGGAAGAACGAAGGAAGGACGGGGCTACAGCCACATAGATGACGGAGACCCTCACTTCTCTCCTTCATCACTGTTAGACTAAGACTCAGCTTTTCTAGGAAGACCAATTGAAACATCCCTAGAAACTTCCCTACCACAGATTTTTTTTTTTTTTTCTGCAAAAGAACTTAAGCTGTAGTCAAGTTTCTACTCATTTCCAGGTACAGCTGACAGTCTCTTTGACAGTGTGATATGGAGTTGTTAAATAAATATACCTTATTTTTTACTTCTCAAAGAGACTCCATCAGTTGCAAATTTCTTCAACGTCCCCTTATCTATATTACACCTGTACGTATTCTTACCCATTTAAAACTGTATCTTAGAATTTGAAGCTCACCTGTCCACTTATGCTCTTGCCCTCATCTACTTCTGTCTTCACCAAGAATTTATTGCATCAATTATTGTTTTCTATTTTCAACATTACTTCTTCCTTGGCTATACTCTCTGGTTGCATCTCTTCAACTCTCCTTTCTTTTACAGTCACGGTTCAAGATGATGTTGCTACCATTACTGCATATATTTCTTCTCTTTCCTCATATCCTCAAATCACTGAGTTTTGCTAAGATAACCAGTCATCTAGGAGGTGACAATTCCAACATACACTTATTATCTTTTTTTCTTATTTGATCTCTCTACCAACTCTGACGCTGATGATTAACAGTGAATTCCTGCTGAATTAATTTGATCTTTGAATTCTATTGCATAAGTCTCTTATTTTTTAGAGAAGATTTAGGTTTATAGTAAGATTGAAAGGAAGGTATAGAGATTTCGCATATACCTCCTGCCCCACCCCCACATGCACAGCCTCTCCCGTTATTAACATCACTCACTGGAATGGCACATTTTCCACCAAGGATGAAGCTATTTAATACATCAACACATTATAATCACCCAAAGTCCATGGTGTACCTTAGAGTTTACACTTGGTGCTGCACATTCTATGAGTTTGGGCAAATATATAACGCCATAGATATTACTGTATTATACAGAATATTTTCACTGCCCATTCTGTGTTCTGCCTATTCTTTTCTCCTCCCCACAACTGGCAACTGTTGATCATTTTATTGGAGTCAGAGTTTTGCTGTTTCCAGAATGTTGTATAGTTGGAATCATACGGTATTTACCCATCTCAGACTGGTTTTCTTTCACTAATATGCATTTAAGGTTCCTCCATGTTTTCTCATGGCTTCATAACTCATTTCTTTTAGCGTTGAATAATATTCCACTGCCTGGATGCATTATACTGTAGTTTATTTATCCATTCACCTACTGAAGGACATCCTGGTTGCTTCTACATTTTAGCAATCATGAATAAAGCTGCTACAAATATCTGTGTGCAGGTGTTTGTGTGGACCTAAGTTTTAAACTCCTTTGCATGAATACCAAGGAGTGTAATTGCTGGATCCTACAGTAAAAGTATGTTTAGTTTTGTAAGAAATTGCCAAGCTGTCTTCCAAAGTGTCTGCACCATTTTGTATCCCCACCAGCAATGAATGAGATTTCCTGCTGCTTCACATCTTTACCAGCATTTGGTGCCAGTGTTCCACATTTTGGCCATTTTCTAATCAGTGTGTAGTGACCTCATTGCTGGGCTCTTCACAGGGCTGAATAAGCAAAGACTGATTCCAGAGAAGAGGAGTATGTAAAGGCTAGAGCTAGTTTTATGTTGTACTTAGGTGGGACTTAGGTGAGAACTTGAAGAAAGAAAGATCTTGACAATATAAAAGGAGAAACAGGCTAAGGAGTAACATACACAGGGAAAGATGGTAGAAAGCTTCTGTTTCTTTATACTGAATGTTATCAGGTTTTTTGAGGACCCAGAAATCCATGCTTGTGAATCATAAGCAAGAGAAGTAAAAAGGTGTCTTTTATGAACAGCTAACTATTCACTAGAATTTGATCATTTTTTTCTAGAATAAGTGTTTGTGATACTAAAATCAAAAATTCTTTTTTTTTGTAATAAATAGTCATGAATGCATTCTTGTGAAAGCACTGTAACAATGCAATTATTGCACAACATGGTTAAATTAATCCAAATTTTATCTTGGTTTAAAAATAATAATTCTTACTAATGGCAATAATCAGATTTTTAGGTATATTTTACTTTCTGAGTTATCTCCAGTTTGGTAAAATTATACTTATGATTCAATGTACCACATAGTTTAAAAGACCTCAGAAGAAAGCTCCAAAAGACCTTTGCATAAAAACTCTATTATTTTTTCCCCTGACTCAATCTTTAACAGTTACAATTCCACCTAGTTTTGTTTATTGAGCTAAGTGCTCCCATAATAGTTTTACCACCAATACTTTCCTCCAAGAAAATAATATATTTTGTATATTATTGAAATGTTTAACTTGATTAATAGCATAACTGCTTATTTATAAAAGGGGCTTCAATCAGTGCTTTATTCTGACTATGCAGTAGATATATAAACATTGGATTCAGATTAAATTTGCAATTGAAGCAATGAAGAGAAACATATTATAGGCTAACGTGAGCTATGTGACTATATTTTGCTGACTGTAATCAAAGATTTAAACAAAATCATCCAGCTTATATTGATTCCTATCACTCTATCATTTGGTTTATGCTAAAAGTATATGTATTTGGCAAGAGAGTCAAATACAAAGAAAGAATAAAACACAGCAGCTTTGGCAGTTTTGGATTATTTACTTGATTAGAAGTTCATTAGACAACGAAACAACCCTTTAATATATTCTAAAATAGCAAAGATACAATATAATTTTATACAGATAAGTGTGTTCAACAATGATTATCCAGTGTTGATATGCATACATCTTTGAAGTGTGTGATGTAGTGGGAAATTAGTCTGGAAATCATGATCCTGGGTGCTATTCTGGGAATTGACACTAATAGATGAACTCTGCCAGGTTTCCTTCATAAAAATGAGAAAGTGTGGATAAATGTGAGTTTTCCAAACAGTGCTTTTTGAAATATTCTTCCAGAAAATATTAACTGGTATGAAATTGAAAGAGGGTGATTGATCACATACGTTTGGGAAATATTGTATTTTATATACCCTGTCTTGAAAATTCACAGTGTATATTTATAAACGAGACTCTAAATAAAGGCTGCAATTTAACTTTCAGGGGGACATGTGTTTAACGAGGTTAGTTGAAAATGGAACACATTTTTTATGCTATTTTTAGACCCATTTATAAGCCAGATGACTTCCAAAGTTCTTCTCGGTTTTCAAAGTGCATGATTATATCTCTGAAAGCATTTAAATAACATGCCAGTTCAAAAGAAATCAATCTTTATCAATGGTATCCAAATCTGTGAGCAATGACAGAAATAAAAATGATTTTAAGGTATATTGCTTTTATCAGGCACCGATGGATGCAGAAATTGCAGACTCCCTATTTTACTCGTAAACCATGTTTTTCTGAGCACATTACCAAAATGCTTACATTCCCGTACTACGCATCCACTGGGATCAAGGATCAGTGATTAGAATTTTCTGGGTGAGAGGAGAGAGGCAGTTTGAAGTATAACATTAGATTAATTTCTATTGATAAAGTTCTTCCTTAAGAACAGGCCATCAGGTTTGTCAGTCGGCTAAATGGTCATCTCTTAGCTATGTGTATGTCTGCAATGCTGGGCTACGTGGCAGAAGGACACCTGAGGCTTCCCTAAGGAAACTGAGAACATCCTTAAGTCTATTTACTACAATCGGTTTCTCTCTCATCTGGAAAGGGACATTTTGCCTGAGAAGTTTGGGTGATGAAATTTTGCAGCAACTACAACCATTTGCAAGTAAAAAATAATGACACATGGAAAACATACCTTTTCTCTTTCAGTCTTTAGAAATCACATACATTTCTCCAGACAGGAGAGCGAAATGACTACCTCACAAAGCAATTACTCTTCTCTCTTCCCACCAGCTCCCATGGAAATTACCAACAGAATATAAAAATAAGGAAAAGCTACATCAGTACAGAAAACTAAAGAAATCTATTACTGAAGACCTCCCAGAAATTTCAAAAGGTTTGTTATATCTAGACAGATGGCATAAGTTAAGGGATAGCACGGAAAAAACACTTGGGATTTTCCCTATATGACTGCATCTTGGACGTAATTCTGACGAAACCCCACTAATATCCCACACACAAAATGGAAACGACAAAGACAAGTTAAAGTGTGCAGGATCATCAATCCAAAAATAAGATACTTGGGGAATATCCTTGACTTGTGTGGCCAAGTCAGGCAGAGTGCAGACACCTACAAGGCTCATTTATGCCACAGGACGCCTTCACAGGAGTGAAACTTCATGCTGTGACTTCTCTGACTCTTGACTCTGTCTTTATTCTCCAGCTGAGAGCTTTGATACTACAAAGTAAATTCACAGTAGCTCTGTTTTCCTTCTCTCTTTTTATAGACCTGAAGATTTCAGGAAGAGACCCATATCAGTATCGGACAGGATTTTCCCATCTTCCGGCTGGATGGTGAATCCTTAGCCTAAGTAGAAAAGATTTAAAGGGAGGGTGCAAGCAAATAAAGAACAATAACTACGTGAACAAAAAGATTCTGCACCGAAAAAGCTGGAGGTCTGGCAGTCCAGAGCTGGTAGCCAGGCCTAATGTTTCCAACCGAACATAAAAAATGCTTGCAGAATACTGGCATACCTCGTTTTCTCATGCTTCACATTATTGCATTTAGCAGATACTGCGTTTTTTACAAATTGAAGTTTTGTGACAATGAAGCAAGTCTACTGGCGCCACGTTTCTAACAACATTTGCTCACTCTGTGTCTCTGTGTCACATTTTGGTAATCTTCACCATATTTCAGACTTTTTCTATGTTATTCTATTTGTTATGGTGATCTGTGATCAGTGATCTTTGACGTAACTAGTGTGGCTTGCTAAAGGCTTGGATGATGGTTAGCAATAAAGCCCTTTTTAATTAAGGTACATACATTGTTTTTGTAGACATAATGTTATTGCACACTTCACAGACTACAGTATTGTGCAGACAGCTTTTATATTCACTGGGAAATTTAAAAAGGCATGTGAAAAAAAAAAGAAAAAAAAAAAGGCATGTGACTCATTTTATCGCAGTATTCACTTTGTTGCAGTGGTCTGGAAAGGAACCTGAAATATCTCTCCCAGGTATGTCTGTATAAGCAATACCCAAACCTGGCCATCTGGTGACTATGGTGGACAAAACAGATGAGTCCATACTGTGATTATGCCTGAAACAAGACAGAGACAAAGATACCCTACAACTACAAAAATAACAGCCCTTCTGCTGATTACCACAAGGGACAACTGCTTCTTTATCAATGACAACTTTAGCTTGACTTTAATCCTTTCTCTTTCCAGATAAAAATAACTGAGACAACCGGTCACTGAACTGCCCCTGCTTCCTGACAACACTCAATCGAAAATGGACCTTCATTTTCTCCATCCCTTTGTGGAATCACATAGTACAAACCCAAATACTTCAATAAGCACCCCTCAAAAACTTCTCCAGAAAACCCACACATTGACAGCAAGGCATATAAACCAACAAGTGTGTTTTTGGAAGTCATGGCTGGTGGGCCTCGACCTCAGCTTGAATCATCAGAGGCTGTGATTCAGTATAAGTTAGCTTGGCAAAAAACAAATCAAAACAAAAACGACAAAAGATAATGGGGAGAGAAAATTTTAGATTTCTGTTTTCTTCTCCTTTTCAAGTAGATTCAGGAGAATATAGAACTGTGAAACTCGAGCAGATAGGTTAAGAGAAATCTGAGTGAAAGGAAGATTTCACGAAGGCAAGAAACAGAACTGACAAATTTAAAAGTATAAGGTGGTCGGTGACCACTAGATTAGAGATTGCATAAAATTAGCTGAGTGAAAGAGGACAGTAGAATGCTGAGTGCACATAATGATATAAAACACACAGTGAATGAGTGAGCAGGGGTTGAATCCAGCCCATGTAACTTGTGCCAAGCAGTAGGTTTTATGAAGCTGAATCCACCTAAAGGAAGGGAAGCATTTTTACCCCCCAAAAGCACCATCTGTCCAGAATACACACAAAGGTTAGAGTACACTAATAACAGACGTGAAGAAAAGTATATTTTATAGTCTAGGTTACTGCTTCTCATGCATTGGACCACAACACATGCAGGTGCTGAGAAACTCCACTGCTCAGCCTCTGGGCATCCCATAAGACCTGGAGTAGGCAGGAACCCTGGAAGTCAATCCTCTCCAGCTGCAAGAAAACACTCACCCCTGTTTACCACACATTTTCTAAGCCTGCTGCGACATGAAGAAGTTGTGGAAGCATTGGCCTTGAACAATTCACTTACCCAGTCAACTAGTATTTATCAAGGTGTGCTTAGTTCTAGAGAACATGTGAACAAAGCGCTAAGGACCCTGCAAGCTTCCTACATTTCTCTACATTACCGTATGGTTTGCAATGTCCTTCTCATTTTATTGTTTCTCCTACTACCATACAACTCTTGTCTTTTATCTTTTTCTCCCTCCTCTTAAGGACTCTTGTTAGGTACTGGACCTGGGCTCTTTATTTAGCAGCCTTCACTTTGAATACTTAAAAGGACTGTATCAAGACACATGGATCAACAACCCACAACATTTCTAAAACTGTTACTGGCAAACCAGCATCAGCTCATGGCAGCAAAGAAGAGAAACACTGGGTAACTTCAGCAAAGAGGGAGTGAGTGAGTAAGCACGTTTGGATTGATAAAGCTTAGTAAATTGCCTTGAAGTAGGAGAAGGGCTGTTTGTGCCCACTTCAATTTCTATAGTTGGACGTAGAGCTCTACTGTGCCCTATTTAGGGATTTTCTGAAATAAGAGTTATGTTCAGATGTTTTCAGCAAATCCTAGATATAAGTTCATTATTTCAATGCTGCTCTCTCCTTTCTGTTCTAGCTCCTTTTCATGGGATGCTACTGCCGTTGTTCAGTTTTCCTGTTCATTTATGATGTGCCCAGCACAGTGTTTGACACATAATAGATGATAAGTTAAGGTGAGTTTCACTTTTCTTAAATTTTCTGCTTGAGTACATCTCCTTTCCCCAAGGTTTCTCTCTCCTACCTAGTCTACCGAAAATTTTCCCATACTTTTTCTCACACTTCATTCTGTATATAATCTGGGCTGACACTGTTCACAATTCTGGACTTTATCATATTTGTAATTTAACAGCAATGCCAAACTCCAACCACGCTTTTAAAATACTAAAGGCCAGTGATTACATTTCAAAACAAATATGTTAGGCCCAGTGTTTGGAAAAGCTATCAAATCCGTAGTTCTTTTTCTGGGTATGATGTTACTCTAATATTCACCCCTCATGGGAGATGTGCCAACTAATTAGACCCAGAGTGTTTTCCTCTTACATGTCTCTTCCCTTATCCACTTGTCCAAATTCTATATTAGGAAAGAAGACAAAGGAAAGAGGTAAAAGCCCATTTCTAAGTTTTTAAACTTTTCCCCCGAGTTCCCTTGAGAATTAGGGCTTAAAACCATATAGATGCTGTTCCCTTTAAGATAAAAGGAGATACTGTTACCCCACATGGTGAATAAATCATAATAAATCTAAGACTCAGAACAAGATGAGCATTAGCAAGAGACCAGAGAGCAAGTTTGGAGAATCTGAGGATTAGCCAATTGCTCCCTAATGTCAAACCAAGATCCAGCAGAAATAATCATTCTGACATCTGACAGAAGAAGTCAAAGGTCAGGATTTAATGTCGCCATAGTCTGATTTCCCAACTTCATTGAGCAGGTGCTTAATAAGGCATGATTATTTGTTATGTTTAAAGAGCTCAGAGCAAAGTAAGATATAGAAACACAAAAGAGAATGATTCCTGGCTCTATTAGTCTGGTGAGAACACTGTAACCTTTTTGTTAATGACAATTATGTCGAGGTCATTACTTTATCAGAGCTGATTTCTTTGCCTAAGAAAAATATGGAATGCAAACATATTATATTACACGGAACTACTAATGTCACTGGTGAGTCTTCAGTGGTTACAAAGGATAAGAAACAGTTAAGGTCAGCAGAAAGAGGCCTGGGTGATTAGATAAAAACGCATTTTACTGAAACTTTTAAGTGAACAGGTTGTATAAAGCTGGCAGAAATTTCCACACAACCATCACATTTATCCATAAAGAGAGAATGAGAGAAAGTATGAGATAGAGGAGAGAGAAAGAGAAAGCATCAGATCTTTTCACGGCAGATGTAATTAATGCTCGCTGTAAGTTTCAATAAATGAGAACTTCTTTAAGCATAACAAGCATAACATCAGGGATTTAAAATACTGCTTAGTAGGACTGTTTCCTTCTCTTTTAATTTTTGCCCTTAGAAGTCGTTTACATCAACAAATTTAACATGGAAAAAATTAACAAAAAGGACAGGGGCTCAGGAATCAGAACTGCCTGGGTTTGAATCCCAGGTTCCCCACTTAGTGAGGCACCCTTGCTTCAGCATGTTTCGTAACTTTTGTATCTCTGTTACTTTGAAGTAACAGTACACAATTATGAGAATTAACAGTGACAATCCTCGTGAAATAAATACTTGTTGAAAACTGAACCAACACTCAACAACACTAATCTCCATGTCTCTTGGTATTTATGCCCTTGTGTATTTCCCTTCCATCTTGGATCTGCTGGCTCCATGACTCACTTTAAACAAGAGCAACCTTTAAACAACAATATTTAAACAGCACAGAAGTGACACTGTGCTGAGTCTTAGATCTAACCCTTAAGAAGTCCTGGAGGTTTCTACTTTTGAGCTTTGGGGAGCCCTGAACCACGGATACATTAAGTCTGACCACCCAGCTGGAGAGAACACAAGGAGAGGTCATGTGTCAAGGGAGACGCCCTAGGGCTACAGGGCAGGAGAGAGAGGCCCAGGTCAGCCCAGCCTTCCAGCTCTCCCAGCCAAGGAGCCAGACTTGTGATAAGGTCATTCTGGAAGTTCCAGCCCCAGTGGTTCTCTAACACCATCAGCATGAGAGACATAAAGCAAGACCAGAAAATGATTACAAGGTCAACTCAAAGCATTATGAGATATAATAAATTATTATTTTAAGGCACTAACTTGTGGGGAGGGGATAGCTGGTTATAGGGTAGATAATGGAAACCAGCAACAAGGAAAACATTCGGAGCTATGCAGTTCAGGGAGGTTGAGCCCTTGAAATGTGGCTACCATGCCTGAGAAACTGAATTTTGAATTTTATGTAATCTAATTAATTTGAACTTAAAAGCTGAAGCAACGTAAAAAAAATTTTTTTTTTTTTTTGTTAAACACAACTTTGTTTTGTTAGGATGATGTTTCACTCTTTGATTACTTGCAGTGTTGTTACTGGATTGTAGTTCTGTCAGCACCTGTGCCATTTCTAGAATTACACGTAACACGCTACCGAGAAAAGACTGTGATACATGTTGCTAATAATTTTTATATCAATCACTTATTGAAATGATATTATTTGGGATATATCAGGCTACATAAAGTGAAATGTATTATTAATATTAATTTCACCTATTTCTTGTTACTTTTTGAAACGTGACTTCTAGAAAACTTAAAATCACGTATGTGGTTTGCATTATATTTCTACCTGACAGAACTGTTATAAAGGATTAAACATGGAGCTGTTTTAAAGTAGACTTTGAGCTTTAGAACAGTTTTAGATCCCATATGCCCCACACACAATTTCCACTATTATTAACATCTTGCTTTACTATGGTTCGTCTGCTACAGTGGATAAACCAATATTGATATATTATTATTAACTAAAGTCGTTCTTTATTCAGATTTCCTTAGTTATTGCCTGGTGTCCTTTGTCTATTCCAGGATCCCATTCAGGATACCATATTACATTTAGTCATCATGTCTGCTTAGGCTCTTCTTGGCTGTCACAGTTTTTCAGACATTCTTCGTCATTAAAATGACTGTAGTGGGTTGAATGGTGGCCCTCAAAAAGATATTTCCATGTTTTCATCCCTGAAAACCGTGAATGTGACTTTATCTGGAAAAGCAAGCTTTTGTATGTAATTAAGTTAAAGCTCTCCAGATGAGATCTTCCTGAATTATCTGAGTGGACCTTCAATCCAAGTGTCCTTATAGGAGGCAAACAAAGGAGAGACATACAGAAAGAAGAGGAAGAAGCAATGTGATCGCAGAAGCAGAGTTAGAGTGATTCAACTACAAGCACAGGAATGCAGAAGCTGGAAGAGTCAAGGGACCGAATCTCTCCTAGAACCTCTGGTGGCGGGGGGCACAGCGTTGCCAACTCATTAAGAAATTAAAACAATGACTTTGACAGTGTTGACAGTACTAGTCAGGTATTTTTCTCACACGCCCCCTATTGGAATTTGGTTGATGTTTTTCCCATGGTTAGAATGGGGATATGCGTTCTTGGGAGGAAAACCACAGAGATAAAATACACATTGAATCAAATACACATACTATCAACATGATTTATCACCGTTGATGTTGAGCTTGATCATGTGGTTCAGGTAGTATTTCTCCACTATTAAGTTACTTCTTTTTTTCCATATTGTACTCTTTGGAAGGGATTTTGACAAATCAAATAAAACTTATAGTCAAAGGGGAAGGAAGAGATAGCCATGAGAGCTTCTGATAGGGAGAAGTAGATACTGAGTGACTACTGGTCATGGGGAAAAACAGATCAATAATAACCACAGTGTAAAACTGGTGGGACCACATTTGAAAAGGAGGGGAGACCTCTACATCTCTGAAACAATAAGAAACAAATAAAAGAGAGGTAAAGAGAGATATTGAATAGGTAATACAAAGAAAGGTTAACGACCTTATAGATAAAGCCCTCTTCTCAAGAAAGTAAAATTCAACTCAACGGACACTGAGACTTACTATATATCAGACACTGAATTTGGACCCTGAAGAATCCAAATTTACCTAGCACATTTAGTTTCCGTCTTAAGATATTTATCACTTGAAAGTGAAGGATATCATGTGAATATGGTATAAAAATAAATATAGCAGTATAGGGATATTTTAAAAGGGCAGTAGAAAAGTAGTATTCACATCCCTCTGAAACTCAGGAAAGTTTCCAAAGATTAGCTGGTATTTGAGAGAAAACCCACTAACCACAAAAAGTGACATGGTAGTATGACCTAAAAATAATTGTCAAAATAGTTTTCAACTTTGCAGTTTCTGAAATGCTATTTGTCACTGACCCAGAATTGATTAGACTTGGGGATAGAATTCAAGCCAAGAAAAATCATAAAAATATAAACCAGAATGAAAAGTATTAATTATATTGAGAACTAAAACTGTCAGACAAGCTCTGTATGGAAAAGTTATATGAAAAGCTGAAATATTAAAACACTGCTTGATACTCTCTGAATGGGAGAATGGGGTATTTGTTTTTCACAAAGGTTCAATGTGTAAAGGCATTAACCTGGCAAGCTTCAGTTGCATAGTCTGTGAAAAATGAGAATAGAAATAGTTCTTACACGAAAGGATCAAATGAAGTAAGGCACGCTCAGCAAAGGCTCTGGAATGTAATAAACTCCCAGGAATTATTGTCATTGCTATGACCAGTATTATTTGTTTAGTCATCAATTTCCTTCCCCATCCCAGTTTCCTTCAAGATGGCAGCCATATCGTACTCATTTATGCCCCTCAAGTGGCCAAAAAAGTGCTTGTCACCAGGAAGAAATGCAATAATCAGCTTATTCCACTTAATTAAAGAGGAGTTGATTATGTCAAAGAACAAGCAATAGAAATAACTTAGAGGTTGATAGAAACAATGTGCTTCAAACTGATTTGCTCCTTTAAAAAAAAGGAAAACGTAAAAAATATTCATCCAGTTGAAAAAAATGTCTTATTAAAAGCGATTTTAATGCTCTTAAATGTATACATAAGAAATATATACATGAAAAAGTTGTGATTCCCTTTGCAGCAGGACTATGTCCTGTTCTTGATTAAATGGAAAGAATTAAAGACAGGCATGAGGGATTGGGGGCTGGGGTAGCTGTGGCTTGGAGACTTGGTTCCTATTTATAAGTAAAGAATGGAAGAGAAGGTGTCATGAAGTTAAACCAGGGAGGTCCAGTACTAATTAAATCACAGGCTTGTGTCTATGGGCTGAGTTAAGCCCCTTAACAACTTCTCTGTTTTATTCTCTCCATCTGCTTGACCAGACTATTGGGAGGATTATTTAGTTAATGTTGAAGACTATATTTATCAATTCCACAAAATTTCTGTTATTTAATGAGAGAGCTCTAAACGGCGCCATGGGAGTATCACAGGGGCCAGCAACAGTGTTATTGTCAGTTGAGTCCTTCAGAGACCCACAAGACAAAATATGATATGCAGTTCTCAGAGCGTTTGGAATTGTGTTTCAATAATTATTTCTCCCTCTTACTCCTCCAAGGCAATTGAGTTTTCTACTTTGTGGGCTTGACGAGCAATTTGTTTTTTCTGATGGTGGAAATTTTGAGAAGTCTCAACATTATCCCGAAAATGATTCTTCTAAACAGAAATTATAGTGACACAATGCACTACAAGCTGATAACCTTTCTTTCTACAGATCCAGGAACATTAATGCTTTATTTGAGATCCTTATCCAAGATCTTTCTCTTTTCCTTTGGTAAAAGAAACAGTCTAATTTTTAGTAACTTGATCCTAAACTACAGACTGGGAAGCCCTTAATATATCACATTTAATTGCATTTATTTTCTATAGGATATACAACACAGAGAAACTCAGAATTTGAAATAATAACATACGTTGAATATGTCAAGGAGAAAAGAATTTCCTTTGTGATTCAGGGTTTTAAACAGTCTGCATGTTAATAGTTCGGTAACAGGTATCATTCTGATTCAGTGCAGATGAAAACACAGCCCAATACGCTTCAGCATACCTCTGATTTCCAGTTCTAGAACATCAACTCAGCACCTTGTAATCTGCAACTGAATATTAAACTTCCTACTTCAAAAAAGGAAGAAAAATAGTCCAATACACTCTTAATCAGCATATAATATGTCGGTCTTACAATGAGGCCTGGTAAACAAAATCTCCTCTAAAATGGAACTTCCATATGAGGTAAATCAGTTTTTTCAGGTCAGTAGGGTACCATTTGGTAAATTACCTCTGTTCCTTTCTACCACGAGAGATATATTCCCTCACTTATGTGGGCTAGTAATGCTCACCATGCATTAGACTCTTCTGAATTGCTCCAAGGATCATGCCCGGTTTGAATAAGACTGGAAATATTATTAATGGATAATTTAGACTTTAGGCCTGAGGCTAGATTCATGCTGTTACTCGGTCAGGATATTGGCACTTTCTCTTCTTTAATTTATGTTTGCACAACACTGACGTGAGTTAAGGTTGAATATCCTTCCAGAAATCTGGCCCAAATCCCTCTTTGTGTGGGTTTAATTTGCACACTCCGTAGTATTTCTGTGTATTATAGTTGCTTTCATACCAGGTTGAATGGAATTTCAGACATGATTGAAAGGAGTTCTATTTTCATAATTCAAAATTAATCATGCCCCAGCTACGTGAATGGAGCTCTCTGGGTGGTAATCCTGCAGTTAATCCTCTCACTTGAAAATGAAAACACTTATTTGTGATTTTTATTGAAGGTTATCACGTCTACAGAGCATGTGTTTGGCATGACTTCAGAGCATGGTTCCAGTAATTTCTACTGTGCTGCATGTTAATTGTGTCAGTGCAGGGGCTCAGTTTCATGTCAGAACCATAAACAGAGTCTTGATGCTTTCCAATGTGGAGAAGGGTGATGGTAACTGAGCTGTCCAGGAAGGGTCAGCAGGGGCCCAGAGGCAGCTTCATAGAAAGTGGAGGTTAAGAGACAGATTCCCTTCCCTGACTGCTAAATATTTATTGTCTTCTTTTCTCCTATGTACAACTGGAGGGGCTTGCAGTAGACAAACACTTATCTGAATTGGCAGTCACTTCTAGGAAAAGTAGGACGCTTGACCTATGTGTTCCACCATAAATTTCACTATTCATCATCCTCCACTCCTGTTACCTTGTCCGGTCAACTCACTCCTTCTTCCTACTCCTCTTACTCTCACCATGGAGATCCTTCCCCTTGTGCAGCCACCCCCAAAAAAATGCTATAAATTCGAGCACATTACTCAGTTCTGGATCATCATTCATATGTCAGTGATTATGTGAATTTGAATTAATCATTTGATACATACATTGTGTGTGTGTGTGTGAGAGAGAGAGAGAGGGGAGTGAGGAGAGGGGAGTTTTTCCCTTATCTGCTGCATATCATTCTCTTTTTCCAGTGTCCTGTTGCAATTTCTTGTTCTTCCTCCCTCCTCCTCTTTCTCTAGCTCTCTTGGTCTCTGAATCTCTCTCTCTGTCTTTCTCTTTTTTTCCCCTCTGTCTCTTTAGCTTTCTGTCCTTTTCACTTTCACTCTTCTTTCTCTCACTCTCATTTTCTCTCTCTCTTTCTCCCTCTAATTCTCCCTTTGTCTCTGCTTCCTCCTCTCCATCTCTCCTTAAATTTGAATTTCTCTAGATTTATTTTCCTTGCAATTAAATAGGACGATGATGTTTTTAAGCATCTTGTAAGACCAGTGAGCAATCCAAGTTTATTTTTAAGTGATTATGTTGTTTGGGGGGATTTCCTTTGTGTCCCACAAATCACACCATTTTACCTAAGGGTATGTAGGAACAGCATTTGTGGTAATGCCTTTTAAACACTGGATATTAAAGGCTCTGCTGGCCTATTTAGAAAAATGGCATGAACCATTAGCAGAGCTATGATCTATTTTCAGACGTCAGAATGGAGACTGTGAACTCTGAGAAGCCCAGTGGTATTACTGCTAAATCATTTGTATACCATTAAATGATACAGTGATGGGGGCGCCAGTTCCTTCAACAGTATTCCCTTTATATTTGCAACTCTCCAAGACTTTTCACAATTGCCTCCTCTGAAACTGTTGAGTAGAAGAGGACATAAAGTAAGAAATTTGGAATTAACTCTTTTATTTGGGAATTCACTAAATAGAAGGGAGTGTGGGCTCTTCCAGCTATTTTAAGGTCTGAGGACAATACAGGAGGAGTGAAACCTCAAATTCTGTACGGTGTTACAGTTTCACATGTGGTCATTTTAATGAGAGTCAATTATCACCTGCCTAAAAAAGTAATTGGTTTAAATAACCTAAGGTTATTTCCTTATCTTTACCCAAATTAAATACTGTTATGTTGTTTTTCCTGGATTAAACTTTATCTCAAAAGTATGCATTGATTTCAACAAGAGTTTGTAAAGTTACATCTACATGTTAAACTGTAATAAGAAAAGCAACCTCATGTACTTACCAATTTAAGAAATAGAACACTCGACTATAACATAAGCCCCTCTGTAACCCTGGTATAAATTTTAGTCTTTTTCAACCCATTTTGTTCTTTTCGTTCCCCGTGACACCCGCCCCCCATATTTCCCTACTTAAGATACCCTACAAAAGAGACTATAAGTAAAAGACAGTATTCATCCTTGCCTTGTTCTTATCTTATTGCTTTCAATGTTTTACCACTAAGTGTGATCTTTAAGTTTTTTGTTGATACCTTTTTATCAGAGTGATAAAGTTCCCTTAAATTCCTGGTTTACTGAAAGCTTCTATCAGGAATGGAGAATTGAATATTGTCAAGTAAATTTTTTCTGCATCTACTGAATGACCAAACAATTTTTTCTTTTATTCTACATCAGACACTAACTATAATTTCTAACCCAAAATTCTCATGAGAGAGCATCTGATTGGTCCAGTGCCAGGAGTGAATGTGGTTCCAGCCAATTATAACCCAGGGGAGGAGACAGGTTAGGTGCATGTAGATCATTGCCCGTTCAATAGAGGCTATGGCTAAAGATCTATGATCAAGATGGGGCATGTGTTATAGCATATGTGGGGTGGGGATAATGAGAAGACGATTGCTATCTCTCATATGACTTCTTTCTTGATATCTTAATTTTACTATATTTATTTGGTAGTCTTTCCTCCAACTAAAGGCAATTGTTGAGTTAATAAAAGATACATGCAGGGACTTCCCTGGTGGTGCAGTGGTTAAGAATACGCCTGCCAATGGAGGGGACATGGGTTTGATCCTTGGTCTGGGAAGATCCCACATGCCGTGGAGCAACTAAGCCTGCGTGCCACAACTACTGAGCCTGCGTGCCACGACTACTGAAGCCCGTACGCCTAGAGCCCGTGCTCCGCAACAAGAGAAGCTACCACAATGAGAAGCTCACGCACAGCAATGAAGAGTAGCCCCTGCTCACCACAACTAGAGAAAGCCCGCGTGCAGCAACGAAGACCCAACGCAGCCAAAAATAAACTTAAAATAAATAAATAAATAAAAGATACATGCAAAATGTCATCGCCATTCACTAAATGTTTTTTATAAGTCACAAAAGCACACAACTAGTTTGTTATGTCACAAAAAACCCTCCAAAAATAGATTCAATAAACCATCAGAAAGCTGTCATTTAAAAAATTTCTTTCTGCATATTATACTATTGAAAGTGTGTATGAATCTTCTTGCTAGATTAAGGACAAACTGTTAAACTAATTTATATTTAATTTAATATATTCAGCGTACTTAGGAGATTATCATAAACTGACAATACTTTATTTCTCATTATATATCTTGGCACAATGCCAAGTATGACATTCATTGACAGTTATTCTGACTTCAAAGAATCAACAATTAAAAAGTAAACCCTCAGTGACAAAGTAATAAGCCTATGCATCTCTGCATGGATGCTAAACACATTATTGATGTAGTATGCAGAAAATGAAGAGGCATGATGCAGGTTTTTGCCAGATGGAATGACAAGGAATAATGAAAAAAAGCACAACAAAATTTGAAAGCCAGTGATTTGAACTCCTGCACAGGCCTGAAGGGTTGGAGAAATTTTCTATCAATCAAACATTTCCACAATAAAACCATCTATCAATTATCAACTTAAAACCCTAAGGATGTTTCACTTAATGCAGTAACACTGGGAACTTTGCTTTAACAATCAATAATATTTGAATTGTTATTAGCCTCACATTTATTTTAGTTTACGAAGGCACTTTCTAATAAGACTGCATTATGGAAAGGTGGGAGGTGGTTATCTCTCTGCAATGTGTAATGTTTTGTGTGCATAATTCACCTGCTTAGTGGTATACGATATGGAGGAAAGTAATATTTTGGCCAAATTGTTACTGAACAAACCTGTAACTATTTTTATATCAAGAAAGTGGATATACAAATGGATAGTGGCCAGATCGTATATAACAATAGAACCCTTTCTCATAATCTGAGTGATCAGCAGGGAAGGCAAACAGACAGGACTTGGTCAGTGACTGCCAGCTTCCCAGTTTATGCCCCTGCTTCCAAGTCATGATCACCCAGTGAAAGTCAAATGTGCTCCTCAACCAACCAACCTTGGTATACTGTAGAGGAAGGCATGTAAAAGCTCACAGAGACTGCAATCCTACAGTAGATTTATCATTTAAGGTCTGCTCAACCATCCTCTTGATATACCTCCTGGGAGAGTCTAGAGGACACTCTCTCTACAAAGCTTTTTAGGAATGCTTTGTTGACGAGAGTCCTGGCATCCTAGAAGATTTCTGTGGAGGTCGTTCTCCACTGGCTGGGAATACATTCAGAATGCCATTGAACTGGACTCCTTGAATTCATTGTGGATGATGTGTACCTGGGATAGCAGAAGCCAACCAGTGGTGCTTGATCACCAAGAAAATGTGACTGTGGTTACCGTAATGGGCATCACAGTCAAGGTAGTAATTAAAATGGTTTTACCAGCTAAGGTTTTTGCCTTTGGCTAATTGGCCCTGGTTTCCCTAAAACTGAAATAGATGGCATTCTACAAAAATCTTAATTTGATTTACCTATTTAAAAGAGTTCTAAATCTGGTTACTGTTAATAGAGGTCTGACTCGAATTACCAAAATAGAGAGTTTTAATCCCTCCACCCGTTCCTATACTTGACCCAGTTCACAGACTCACAACTTCTAGAGTGTGTGGGAGGGCAAGACCCCCCGAGGAAGGACCCTGCTACACTGCCAAAAATATACCATAAATCTTCCTCCTTCTTCAAAGAACTTGTGGCCACTTTTCAGAGTGACTCTGAATTTGGGAAGGGGGACTACACAAACTATGCATGGATTACTGAGCACTGACTCTGAACTGACCCTAATTCCTGGAGACACCAAACACCAACTCTGGCCCAGTAGTGTGAGTAGGGCTTTGATGGAATTTAGATGCTCAATGGAGGTTTGCCTCAGGTCCATCTCAGAGTGGGTCCAGTGGGTCCATAAACCCACGCCAGGTGGTCTTTTTTTTTAAATTCAGTTCTGGAATTCTTTGTTGGAATAAATACACTTAGCAATTGGCAGAATCCTCACATGTGTTCCCTGACCCATGGACTAGGTGAAAGTTGGCAAACTTCAGCAGCAAACACTCACGGCAGGTGGGGGATGGGTGTTCTGGCCAGTGAAGGGGATTTGCAAGGGACACCAAGAACATCTACCACTGCACATATTTCTGGGAGAATGGGTATGGGAATAGACCCTGACATTTTAAGTTTTCACTTACATCTTATTTTCATTGCATTCCCTTTAAATTCTCTTATCATTCCTTTTCGTGTTTGAATTTTATTTCCATAGGATACTTTATACCAATTGTAAACAATTCAAAGAACTTAAATTCTACTTTTGAAGTTTCCCTTAAAAAGTTAATAAAGTAACGGTTTTAAAGCACCTATTTAACATATTTCTACAGTAAAAACTGGGGATGCCAACCATTCAACCCAAAGCATAAAGCCTCATTCTTCAGAAAATTGGGAGTAACTGATACCAGTTTGCTTCAAAATGTCCTAGATTTATTAAAATTCTCATTATTTCTCCATGTTTCTGTTGACAGCTGTATTGTGTGATGATAGCAAAAAGGTCTCTGCAGATACAAATTAGACCCATCACGTTAATGCTGAGGAACTTAGAAACCACTTGGCTCAACCCCCTTATTTTAGAGATAATATCGTGGACACACAGAGGAGGAAAATGAGTTAACTGAATTGGCAGACACTTAGAAAAACTAGGACTCACAACCACTGTGTTCCAGTCCCCCATTAATGTACTTTTCACATATTTACGAAGTCCTAATGCTTAGACGGAAAAAGTTTGTTTATTGGGCTTTTCTTTTCTGATCATCTGTTAAGTCCTTACATATCAGGGAAGAGAGAAAACCAAAGTAGACTCATTTTGTTGAAATGAATATTCACTATTAGTTGAGTATAAAAATATGATGGAATGATTTATTTACCAAAGTTTTCCTTAGAATAGATTTCTTACTCCAGGGAAGGGGAAAGAAGATTGTGGGAAATATTAGGATAGGAATGAGAAACTCCTAATGTGCGTATCAGAAGAGGAGGCAAGGTGGGAGGTTGCCTGACCCAGAGATAGCCCGTAAGGCTAACTATCCTGTGAACAAGTGGCCAGTTCCAAGGAGGCTGAATAAAGAGAGAGAAAACATACTGAATAATAATTCTAATAATAAGCGGGGGCAGAAATGTGTTAGGCATACTATGCAGCAACATGTATAAAAGTAAATAATACTTTTATGTTTACCTGCAATATATGCAAAACATCTCTGGAAGGATACAGAAGGAACTGATGAGCTTCTCCTGACAGGGAACCACTTGATTGGAAAGAGGGAGGAATGAAGAGTCTCCAATGTATATTCTTTGTTAATCTTCCTTTTAAAACCATTTAAATGTGTTGCCTACTATAATTTTGAATTATGAAGTGAAGGTAGAGCCCCAAATTTTAAAAAATGATGATGACAAAAATATTTAAAACCTTACATTTGTTAAGCACACACATGTGCCAGGTATTTTACATGCATCACCTGATTTAATCTTTACCTCAATCCCATTTCTCAGATATGGGGAAACTGAAGTTTGGTGACGTTGTCTTTGTAAGTTTTCTATAGGCTTGACCCTGTGTGAAAGATAGCTAGAGCACTAAACACTTGCCTTCAATATGAGACTGAGAATTAAATACCCAGATAAACCTTGCTATACCAATTAGCATTACAATTTCCCCAACTGTTTCCTGGTAAACATTGCATGTTAGCAAAACTGTGTTCTCAAACGTGATTGAAATTGACTAAAATGGAAACAATATTCAGTACCTAAGGCATCAGGAAGACTGAATTGTGGATCCAGAATCTTGTTGACTACAAGCGTAGAGTATGAATATCTTTTCCTGCAGCCACAGTGCTGCCAGCAGATGTGGACCTAAAATCACTCTGCCCTTGGTGTCTTCCCTCTCTGCCACTGAGAATGATCTGCAAAGCAGAGAACTAGATTGTGGCATGTTGAAAGCCATGTGGAAAGCATTCTCCTCACTGACTGTTGAGACAGTGTGAGCTTAGGTTCACCTTTTGAAAAATCCTTATATCATTTAGTAGATTGTCCAATATTACACTTTGCACACAGAGATGCTCATACAAATTCTACACATAATTCAAACATCTTATGTTCATAAGGGAAGCAAACCAACAAACTATGTGGGCTCAGACTAGACTCAAACTAGTGTTACACTTCTAGAATCCTGCTTTATATTTTGTTGAATATCTGAAAGAAGATATTCTTCAAAGAAACTTCAAAGATTGTAAATAATTCCTAAAAATCAAAATGTGTAATATCTTCACACATGTAACATGTTCATGAATCTGAGTGCTTCATATTTTTGTGCTGGATATTAGTAAGTTTATCTCAATTATTCCACACAGGTTTGAAGAGAAGTGCTCTTATGTACATGAATATTACATTTATCATTTTAACTTCCTGTCCTAACCTATAATTTTAGAATTGATCCCATTATTCTATGCTAATTACCAATTAGTTTAGTAAAAAATATTTCTTGTATTGGCTCTTTTTTGTGTATTTAGATCATATTTGCTTCAACAACATCTGTTTATTCTGCTTTAAAGAATTTCAAATAATTCCTGTGTTCTAATATATATACCTTCTTTTACAGTATGTACTCAATAAACTGCATTCCATAAATTATTTTTAGTAACTTAGTATGATTCTCAAGCAATTCAAATTCATAATTATGCATTTCACATGCCAATTAATGTTAGTACAAAACCTACAGCCTTCTAAATTTGGATTTCATCTCATAGAAGTAATTTTATTTTTAAAAGAAACTATAATTTTCAAGAGCAAACTTAAATGTCCCTCATACTGAATTTCATTTGAAACACTATACTCTGTGGAATGATGTGGAATGAATCCTCCGGGTTATCAGATTTTAATTTTTATTTTTCTAACAAGAGAACAATTGACTTCTAAATTCCACTTACACACCACTCATTTCACAAAAACTCCATACCACCTGAAAATAATCTAGCACAGGGTTACATACATCTCACCAAGCTCAAAGGAGATGGAAACATTTAAGTATCTCTTTAGACGGAAGGAAATGCTATCTTTAGTGTGCCTCTCTATATGTGTCAACTTCATAGCTAAATTATCCTATGAACTCACACCAAGCCCTACTCTTGGTCACACCTCTTGTCCCTTTATAAACCTTTAGGTTTTTATGATTTGTTAGGCATAGATAGACACACATCTGTTCCACAGACCAAAATTTTACGTAGACACCTGCCTAAGTAGTTCAAAAGCCACTAGTAAAAATACCTTGAGTGTACAAATAGTGCCCAGCTTCACTTTAAGATGAACATATTTTCTATGCACCACAATCCTCATGGCCTTTCTTTCAGCGACTCACATGGTTGACACCTGTGGCTAGTTGGTTCTACATCTCAGGAATAAGGATAACATCTCAGGTGCATCATTTAGCAGGAAGAGGTTACAAATCAACCATGGGACCATATAATAAAAATTCATTAAAAAATAGTTGTACCCAATGGGAAACTGAATTTGAATGAAATTTTCTGGGTCCAGATGATATTATAGGAATCTCAAGATTTCCAAAAGCAATATTAAAGCATTTAAAAATACCTTGATTTTGTCCCATTTATTTCAAAGTCTTATCTAAAAGAAGTTGATTAATTAGTACAAGCTGTATATTCTATCATTTAAGTAGTTTTTCATTAAAATTTTCTAGTTTTTTCCTCAAATACTCCAACAAATTTTAATGTATGTTAAAAAATAAGGAATGCACTCAATAATTAATAAATCTGGGTTGAATTAAAGACAGCAGAGGTAACAGACGTTCACTCTTAACTGGAAAAATTCAGGATGCCTATCAAATGGTACATGGAAATAAGAAATAAAGCTATAGTTAAGATTAATTAATTTTTTTTTTACTGTGGCAAGCTACTAGACTTAGAAACAGTAGTAAACAAGAAAATAATATTAATCATATAATTGATGGACCATATTATTATATAATGGAGAGAAACAGTATTAAAAATTACACCATGAAGCTGAACTGGGTTTTACTTAAATATGGCCAGTGTGTGTGTATATATATATATATATATATATATATATATATATATATATATATACACACACACACACACTGCCAAACGTAAGGTAGATAGCTAGTGGGAAGCAGCCGCATAGCACAGGGAGCAGCCCTGTGCTTTGTGACCGCCTGGAGGGGTGGGATAGGGAGGGAGGGAGGGTGGGAGGGAGGGAGGGTGGGAGGGAGGGAGGGAGACACAAGAGGGAAGAGATATGGGAACATATGTATATGTATAAGTGATTCACTTTGTTATAAAGCAGAAACTAACACACCATTGTAAAGCAATTATACTCCAATAAAGATGTAAAATAAATAAATAAAAAAGAAAGAAAGAAAGAAAATATGGCCAAACAGCTATATGCTAAGCTTACAATTGTGCTGTATTTGGGAAAAACGTAGTCCAGATAGCCTTTGTTAACCTTTTGGCAACCATATAAGAGGTACAGAAAAAGACACTGGGGATTCAATTTGAATAAGGGCAAGAAAAATATAAATAGGAGTAGCACTGTCCATTGCTACTATAATATGTTCTTTTGCTGAAATCTTAATAGGTTATTCTTAGGGGAGTTTTATTTGTAGGACTGAAGTTTAGAAATTAGAAAAATAAAAGTTTTCATAAAATACCATTGATTTTAGTTACAGGAGTTTCATGCTATCTTGAATAATAAATGATAGAAAATTGGTTTGAAAATGCACTGTTAGTTATTCCTAGAGCAAACAGAGAGCCCTTTCCTATTCCTCTTTTTTCCATCCTGGAGGAAGGATTCCATTAGAAAAATCTGCTAAAGTAGATTCATTATTAGGAGCTGACTCCATCATTAAGTGCCTGCAGAATCTGAGCAGATTTTGAGTTTAGCTGCAGTTACCAGCAAAATATTTGTTCAACGAACACATTATAGGCAATTTTTCATATTTTTAATTTACAGTGAATTTTGTGGTCTAACTATTTTTCAGTGAATTCAAGAGAAGTTGGATACATGTGAAATCTATTGGTCATGAGCAATTTAACATTCATCATACTGTGTGTATTTACAGTAAAAATAACAAGATTTGTGGCTAAGTTACCTAAAGAATAGATGATTTCTATTACATTGTATGTCCTATGTCTTTGGCAGCTTAAATTTTATTTCACTGTTTTTATAATGATACTAGTGAAAATAGTAACACAGTAAATGGTTTTAAAAGAAGATGGAGGCAAAAGATATATTAGCTACTGTACATTTTCATTGGCTACTACACCTTTCTCTAAAAAAGATATATATACCATTACAGGTGAAAAACATGGACACATACAGACACAGATGTCTTCATGATTCTTTCTTTTTGGTTTCACTGGGTGTTCTCCAGTACTGTGATTAAAATAACAGCAAGTAAGATACAATTATGTTGTCAAGGACTCAACACCAAACATAAGATTTGCTACTGCTTCATTACTTCTCATAATTCTTACCGGCTAGCCCTTTAAGACAGGTGTTGCAGTTATCACTGAGAGAATCTCTCAGCTTTATTCCTGTTTCAATCAACTTACACTGACTTGTTGATGCAAGGAGTGCATTTGCCTCCAGCAGTTGGCCTAAAAGCACTTGTAATGCAGAGAGGAACGTTTTATGTTGTCTCTGTTAAAACATTATAATTATAACTTTCTGCCAGATTTATAGATGGAGAGAAGAATCAATTTACGGATCCCAGGTGGAAATTACTGGTGTCATGAGAGAATGGAACCGGTAATTCTGCACTTACCAACAGTTTCAGGAAGGTTCATTTCCATTTTTGTTTACCCCTCCATTTGAAATTTGAAGGTATTGTACGACAGATGACAACTCTCATACAAGTTAGAATGTGAACAGCTTGTGTAACTGGTGTTTCTTTAGACCACATGAGGTTAAGTACTCAGCAGTGTCACAATCATAATGAAAAACGTTCAAGCCCAACTGCAGACCTGTGAGAATTAGAGATTCCTTCAGACCTTACCCAACTTCCGGTTAGGAAGGGGGTCTCATAACGCTCCCAAGAATAACTGTCTTGGATTCTATAAAATGGATAGTTACACTTCCTCCTCTGCCAAGACTCAGATACAAGTCAATGGGAGCTGAATTTAGGAATCATTTTAGTGACACACTATTCAGGAGCTAACATTTCTCTCTCACCTCCACACTTTACAGATGTTTTCTCTCTCCCTCCTCACGTAGGTGTTCTTCTTTCAAAGTACCTCAGTTCCACATATGCTGGTTCACATTACTGGCCCTTTAGGTTTGCTGCTGCAGGCCTCCTGATATTTAAAAATAATTTTTATTGTGGTAAAATGTACATAAAACCTACCATTTAAACCATTTTTAAGTGTACAGTTCAATGGTATTAACTACATTCACATTGTTGGGCAGTCATCACTACAATCCATTTTTAGAATTTTTTTAACATCCCAAACTGCAACTCTGTACCCATTAAACAATAACTCCCCATTCTCTCTGCCTCCCAGCCCCTGAAAAACACCCTTCAACTTTCTGTCTCTAGGAATCTGACTACTCTAGGTATCTTATAAAAGTAGAATCGTACAATATTTGTCCTAGTGTGTCTGGTCATTTTACTTAGCATGAGGTCTTCAAGGTTCATCCATGTTGTTACACATATCTTTTTAACAGTGAATAACATTCCATTGTATGTGTATGCCACCTTTGGTTTATTCATCTGTCAATGGACGTTTGGGTTGTTTCCACCTTTCAGCTACTGTGAATAACTCTGTTATGAACACTGGTACACAAATATCTGTTCAAGACCCTGCTTTCTATTCTTCTGGGTATATAACCAGTAGTGGAATTGCTGGATCATGCAAAAAGTTTAACTTTTTAAGGAACTGCCATACTGTTTTCCATACTGGCTGTATCATGTTACATTCCCACCACCAAAGAACAAGTGTTCTAGTTTATCCACATCCTCACCAACTCCTGTTATCTTCTGGTTTTTGATAATAGTTATACTAATAGGTAAGAAGTGGCATCTCACTGTGGTTTTGATTGCATTTCTCTAGTGATTAGTGATAAGCAGTTTTCTTCATGTGCTTATTTGGCTTTCTGATAATTTAAGGTCATTCTACCACATCTAAATTTAGAATTGTTCTATGTTAGCGTGTGTAAAGAAAGCAGTAGATTTAGCCACTGGGCTGAAGGCCAAGATAAGTTCCTGGTTCTTAAATTGAAATTCATTTCTAACAAATTAGGGGAATCTTTTCAGGTACCTCATACCTAACTTATACTGTAATTGGTACCTTGAAGAAGGTCTCAAACTAAACAAAAACTAATGGGCTCAGTGGTCAACTTGCAAATGTCAAAAAAAAACCCCAAAACCTACCCTAGGTTGGAAAACTGAAGATCCACCACTTGCAAGGAAAAAGTTTTCCGTAAGAGCTCGAAGAAACTAGCAGATTTTGAGCCCACTGAGAATAACCCTCCATAAACTGTTTTCTTTGAAAAAAGAAACCAATGCTGTTAAAACACAGCTTCAAAACAAAGACCAAATCAAGGGTGTAACCATTAAGACAAAGCCCTAGGGCACGATCTACTCAAGGATGTGGCTGGCACAACCTCTGTTAGCCCTATGAAAGGATTAAGGTAGTACCCTGTAGATGCTATGAGTTAGAACAAAGCAATCAATCCTAAAAAGATTGAGCACATGGTGTGCAGAAGCCAGACATGTCCAAAGCCTTAGTAAATAAGTCTAGAGGAAACTGTACTGATCAAAAAGACTTACTGGTTATGAATCATAAATACAGAATACTTATAGAATTTGTGAACTCCACTGGCAACAAAATACTTTAAAATTCAAGATATACGAATACCTTTAGAATTGTAACTTTATGTAAGCACGAAGTGAACTCAGGAAGCTACTCAGCCAACAAGACTTTGTTCTTCAATGCCCTTTTCAGATATGACCAAGGTGAATGACATCAAAGAAGGACATGCCATGTGGTAAAGCAACAATCCTGGAGAAAACTGGACTGAGGAACTACCACAGGAGGTAGATAAGGGCCTGATGAAGGGATATACCCTACCCACAAGTTACGTGAACCTTGCAACATTTGGCCTCCAGAATTTCAGAACTGCTGTGGACTGATAGCTACTATATGGCTCTCATTCCACAACCGCCCCCCACCGCCCCACCTTTTACATGGGAGTGTTTATCACAGTACTTTCTTGTGCCAGTGGTGTGTAGAGGACAGTTTAGTTGTCTTTTTAGTTCACAGGTCTTCTGATCAAGAGGATCCTCATCTGGATCTGAGGTAAATCATTAGATCCTGGACTTCAAGCCCGATGTTGTGACTGGATGAGAATCTGGGAGTTGGGACAGGGAGAGTGAATTTTGCAATGGTAGATTGGATTCTCCCCCCAATTCTCCACTCCCCTTCTGCCATAGGATCTTTCATGTCTTTAGAATAAAGGGATATATGTTCTCATACCACTAATATTGAACATGGCCACATAACCAGCTTTGGCTAAAGAAATTTTACTAGAATGGGATGCAAGCAAGGATCTTTAAAGTGTTTGCGTGGCATGGCTTTGCCTCTTGTATTCCATTGATATATCATGATATGAACCTGCCCTGGAGAACTGCAGGTGCAAGGAGCATCTAGAGACCTGTGGGCTGAAAGAAAACTAGTGTGAAGCCTGGACTCAACCTGAGCTGATACATTACCTGATGCAGGGCCACCCTATTCAAGTGGCAAATCTGTGAGTGGGAAAAATAAATGCTCTTCCTGCAAGCTACTGAGATTTTGCAGAGGTTTGTTTCACATCCTTATTGTGGCGATACTTGACTAATAAAGAGATAATTAAAATAAATTTCTAATCCAGAAAGGACTTCTCCTTTTCAATTTCCTCTCAAAGTTACTAATAATGAAGAGCAAATCACTGAGGACAATCTAACTGTACTGCTTTTGGTGTCTTGGTTATATTCTTAAGAAACAATTTTCCACTTCTCCACCCATTTCAGACACCTATTTTAATGTATTAAATGAACATTCTTGCAATCTGCTCTCTACATGTTTATTTAGAGTTTTTGTAACGTATAAAATGTATTCTATCTGTATATGTTTACTTTGCATAAATTATACATGTGTTTCTTACTATTTTTCATGGAAAATATTATATTTTGAGATATGTAATGTTGATGTACATAAGTCACGTTTCCTTGACTCTGAATTTCGCAGTGGTATTCAGGCATATATATATACAACAGTCTTGATTCTCCTATTCCCCTGGTCATAGCAACCCAGATGGTTCTTTTCTTCTACAAACACCAGTAGGATAAGCATCCTTGTCTATGTTTCTGTATAGACCTGTGTGAAAGTTTCTCAATGTTATATCTAAAGGTGAACGTGCTTGGATACCCCTGACTTCTGGCAAATTTTCCTTTTTTCTTTCTACTAATTTTTTTATTAGTTATCTATTTTATACATATTGGTACATATATGTCAATCACAATCTCCCAATTCATCCTACCACCACCCCAGCCCCCCGCCACTTTCCACCTGTCGTGTCCATACGTTTGTTCTCTACATCTGTGTCTCTATTTCTGTCTTCCAAACCAGTTCATCTGTACCATTTTTCTAGATCCCGCAGATATGCATTAATATACAATATCTGTTTTTCTCTTTCTGACTTACTTCACTCTGTATGACAGTCTCTACGTCCATCCATGTCTCTACAAATGACCCAATTTTGTTCCTTTCTATGGCTGAGTAATATTCCACTGTATATATGTACTACATCTTCTTTATCCGTTCGTCTGTCGATGGGCATTTAGGTTGCTTCCAGGACCTGGCTATTTTATATAGTGCTGCAATTGGGAACATTGGGGTGCATGTGTCTTTTTGAATTATGGTTTTCTCTGGGTATATGCCCAGCAGTGGGACTGCTGGGTAATATGGTAATTCTATTTTCAGTTTTTTAAGGAACCTCCATACTGTTCTCCATAGTGGCTGAATCAATTTACATTCCTACCAACAGTGTACGAGGATTCCCTTTTCTCCACACCCTCTCCAGGATTTGTTGTTTGTAGATTTTCTGAAGATGCCCATTCTAACTGGTGTGAGGTGATACCTTATTGTAGTTTTGATCTGCATTTCTCTAACAATTAATGATGTTGAGCTGCTTTTCATGTGCCTCTTGGACATCTATATGTCTTCTTTGGAAAAATGTCTCTTTAGGTCTTCTGCCCATTTTTTGATTGGGTTGTTTGTTTTTTTGCTATTGAGCTGCATGAGCTGTTTATATACTTTGGAGATTAAACCTTTGTCTGTTTATTCATTTGCAAATATTTTCTCCCATCCTGAGGGTTGTCTTTTCATCTTGTTTATAGTTTCCTTTGCTGTGAAAAAGCTTTTAAGTTTCATTAGGTCCCATTTGTTTATTTTTGTTTTTATTTCCATTTCTCTGGGAGGAGGGTCAAAAAGGATCTTGCTGTGCTTTATGTCAAACACTGTTCTTCTTATATTTTCCTCTAAGAGTTTTATAGTGTCTGGTCTTACGCTTAGGTCTTTAATGCATTTTGAGTTTACTTTTGTGTATGGTGTGGGGAGTTTTCTCATTTTATTCTTTTACATGTAGCTGTCCAGTTTTCTCAGCACCACTTATTGAAGAGACTGTCTTTTCTCCATTGTATATCCTTGCCTTCTTTGTCATAGATTAGTTGACTATAAGTGCGTGGGTATATCTCTGGGTTTTCTATCCTGTTACATTGATCTATTTTTCTGTTTTTGTGCCAGTACCATACTGTCTTGTTTACTGTAGCTTTTGTATAGCCTGAAGTCAGGGAGTCTGATTCCTCAAGCTCTGTTTTCTTCCCTCAAGATTGCTTTGGCTATTCGGGGTCTTTTGTGTTTCCATACAAATTTTAAGATTTTTTGCTCTAGTTCTGTAAAAAACTGCCAGTGGTAATTTTTTTTTTTTTTTTTTTTTTTTTTGCGGTACGCGGGCCTCTCACTGTTGTGGCCTCTCCCGCTGCAGAGCACAGCCTCCGGACGCACAGGCTCAGTGGCCATGGCTCATGAGCCCAGCCGCTCCGCGGCATGTGGGATCTTCCCGGGCCAGGGCACGAACCCGTGTCCCCTGCATCGGCAGGCCGACTCTCAACCACTGCGCCACCAGGGAAGCCCGCCAGTGGTAATTTGATAGGGATTGCATTGTATCTGGGTAGTATAGTCATTTTTACAATATTGATTCTTTCAATCCAAGAACATGGTCTATATCTCCATCTGTCTGTGTCATCTTTGACTTCTTTCATCAGTGTCTTATAGTTTTCTGAGTAGAGCTCTTTTACGTCCTTAGGTAGGTTTATTCCTAGGTATTTTATTCTTTTAGTTGCAGTGGTGAATGGGATTGTTTCCTTAATTTCTCTTTCTGATCTTTCATTGTCAGTGTATAGGAATGCAAGAGATTTCTGTGCATTAATTTTGTATCCTGCAACTTTACCAAATTCATTGATTAGCTCTAGTCATTTTCTGGTGGCATCTTTAGGACTCTCTATGTATAGTATCATGTCATCTGCAAACAGTGACAGTTTTACTTCTTCTTTTCCAATTTGTATTCCTTTTATTTCTTTTTCTTCTCTGATTGCCGTGGCTAGGACTTCCAAAACTATGTTGAATAATAGTGGCGAGAGTGGACATCCTTGTCTTTTTCCTGATCTTAGAGGAAATGCTTTCAGTTTTTTCAGTCATCATTGAGAATGATGTTTGCTGTGCGTTTGTTGTATATGGCCTTTATTATGTTGAGGTAGATGCCCTCTATGCCCACTTTCTGGAGAGTTTTTATCATAAATGCGTATTGAATTCTGTCAAAAGCTTTTTGTGCATCTATTGAGATGATCATATGGTTTTTATTCTTCAATTTGTTAATATGGTGTATCACATTGATTGATTTGCATATACTGAAGAATCCTTGCATCTGTGGGATAAATCCCACTTGACCATGGTGTATGATCCCCTTAATGGGGATTGGATTCTGTTAGCTAGTATTTTATTGAGGATTTTTACATCTATATTCATCAGTGATATTGGCCTGTAATTTTCTTTTTCTGTAGTTTCTTTGTCACGTTTTGGTATCAGGGTGATGGTGGCCTCATAGAATGAGTTTGGGAGTGTTCCTCCGTCTACAATTTTTTGGAAGAGTTTGAGAAGGATGGCTGTTAGCTCTTCTCTAAATGTTTGATCGAATTCACCTGTGAAGCCATCTGGTCCTGGACTTTTGGTTGTTGGAAGATTTTTTTTTTTTTTTTGTTGGAAGATTTTTAATCAGTTTCAATTTCATTGCTTGTGATTAGTCTGTTCATATTTTCTATTTCTTCCTCGTTCAGTCTTGGAAGGTTATACCTTTCTAGGAATTTGTCCATTTCTTCCAGGTTGTCCAACTTATTGGCAGAGAGTTGCTTGCAGTAGTTTCTAAGGATGCTTTGTATTTCTGCAGTGTCCACTGTAACTTCTCATTTTTCATTTCTAATTTTATTGATTTGAGTCCTCTCCCTCTTTTTCTTGATGGGTCTGGCTAAAGGTTTATCAATTTTGTTTAACTTCTCAAAGAACCAGCTTTTAGTTTTATCGATCTTTGCTATTGTTTTCTTTGTTTCTATTTATTTCTGCTCTCATCTTTATGGTTTCTTTCCTTCTACTAACTTTGGGTTTTGTTTGTTCTTCTTTCTCTAGTTCCTTTCGGTGTAAGGTTAGATTGTTTATTTGAGATTTTTCTTGTTTCTTGAGGTAGGATTGTATTGCTATAAACTTCCCTCTTAGAACTGCTTTTGCTGCATCCTTTGGTTTTGGATCGTCGTATTTTTGTTGTCATTTGTCTCTAGGTATTTTTTGATTTCCTCTTTTTTCAGGGGTCTCTTGGTTACTTAGTAATGTATTGTTTAGCCCCCATGTGTTTGTGTGTCTTACTTTTTTTTTTTTTTTTTTTTGTGGTACGTGGGCCTCTCACTGTTGTGGCCTCTCCCGTTGCGGAGCACAGGTTCTGGACGCGCAGGCCCAGCGGCCATGACTCACGGGCCTAGCCGCTCTGTGGCATGTGGGATCTTCCTGGACCGGGGCATGAACCCGTGTCCCCTGCATCGGCAGGTGGACTCTCAACCACTGCGCCACCAGGGAAGCCCTGTCTTACGTTTTTACCCTGTCATTTATTTCTAACCTCATAGTGTTGTGGTGGGTAAAGATGCTTGATATGATTTCAGTTTTCTTAAATTTACTGAGGTTTGGTTTGTGACCCAAGATGTGATCTATCCTGAAGAATTTCCATGTGCACTTGAGAAGAAAGTGTAATCTGCTGTTCGGGGATGGAATGTCCTATAAATATCAATTAAATCTGTCTGGTCTATTGTGTCATTAAAAGCTTGTGTTTCCTTATTAATTTTGTCTGGATGATCTGTCCATTGGTGTAAGTGTGGTGTTAACGTTCCCTACTATTATTGTGCTACTGTTGATTTCCTCTTTTATAGCTGTTAGCATTTGCCTTATGTATTGAGATGCTCCTATGATGGGTGCATATATATTTATAATTGTTATATCTTCATCTTGGATTGATCCCTTGATCATTATGTAGTGTCTTTCCTTATCTCTTATAACAGTATTTTAAAGTCTACTCTATCTGATATGAGTATTGCTACTCCAGCTTTCTTTTGATTTCCATTGGCATGGAATATCTTTTTCCATCCCCTCACTTTCAGTCTGTGTGTGTCCCTAGGTCTGAAGTGGGTCTCTTGTAGACAGCATATGTATGGGTCTTGTTTTTGTATCCATTCAGCGAGCCTGTTTCTTTTGGTTGAAGCATTTAATCCATTCACATTTAAGGTAATTGTCAGTATGTATGTCCCTGTTACCATTTTCTTAATTGTTTTGGATTTGTTTTTGTAGGTCCTTTTCTTCTCTTGTGTTTCCCACTTAGAGAAGTTCCTTTAGCATTTGTTGTACAGCTGGTTTGGTGGTGCTGAATTCTCTTAGCTTTTGCTTGTCTGTAAAGCTTTTGATTTCTCTGTTGAATCTGAATGTGATCCTTGCTGGGTAGAGTAATATTGGTTGTAGGTTCTTCCCTTTCATCAATTTAAATATATCATGGCACTCCCTTCTGGCTTGTAGAGTTTCTGCTGAGATATCAGCTGCTAACCTTATGGGAGTTCCCTTGTATGTTATTTGTTGTTTTTTCCTCGTTGCTTTTAATAATTTGTCTTTAATTTTTGTCAATTTGATTACTATGTGCCTCGACGTGTTTCTCCTTGGGTTTATCCTGTATGGGACTCTCTGCGCTTCCTGGACTTGGGTGGCTATTTCCTTTCCCATGTTAGGGAAGTTTTCGACTATAATCTCTTCAAATATTTTCTCGGGTCCTTTCTCTCTCTTCTCCTTCTTGGACCCATATAATGCAAATGTTGGTGCATTAATGTTGTCCCAGAGATCTCTTAGGCTGTCTTCATTTCTTTCCATTCTTTTTTCTTTATTCTGTTCTGCAGCAGTGATTTCCACCATTCTGTCTTCCAGGTCACTTATCCATTCTTCTGTCTCAGTTATTCTGCTATTGATTCTTTCTAGTGTATTTTTTATTTCAGTTACTGTATTGTTCATCTCTGTTTGTTCTTTAATTATTCTAGATCTTTGTCAAACATTTCTTGCATCTCGTCGATCTTTGCCTCCATTCTCTTTCCAAGGTCCTGGATCATCTTCATTATCATTATTCTGAATTCATTTTCTGGAAGGTTGCCTCTCCACTTCATTTAGTTGTTGTTCTGGTGTTTTATCTTGTTCCTTCATCTGGTACATAGCCCTCTGCCTTTTCATTTTGTCTATATTTCTGTGAATGTAGTTTTAGTTCCACAGGCTGAAGGATTGTAGTTCTTTTTGCTTCTGCCCTGGCAAATTTTTCTACTCTGAGTTTACAATAATATTTTTGTTATTTTAACTTACACATATGTGATTACTTTTGAATTTATATCACTTTTCCTTTTTTCTTTCATATTGGATTTAATGTATGTTTCTAGTCTTCCCGGGGCAAATTAGGAATAGATAAAAGGAAATAAAAAAGCACTTGTGTCTGAAACCCTGTTCCCCTTGACTGTTGGCTGAAGGTCCTCCCATACCTCCTCCAAAGCACCTTTGGTCACCCTAATGGTTTTCCCCAGTGCTGAAGAGTGTTGTTAAGCATGGCACTGAGATCCACTAACCTTCCTAATCTCTCTATGGCATCTTCAAGCTTGGGATTCATGCTGTTTTTCCCAAACCCAAAATCTCCAAAATGTTTTAACTTTTATCAGTTTGTTATGTTGGTACTTTTCAATATTCCAATAACAAATAATTTAGAAAAAGAGACCATTTAAAATCAAGTAATATCTTTTGACTGTTATGCACTGAATGTTTGTGTTCTCCAAAATTCTTATGTTAAAGCCCTAACTCCCAATGTGATGGTATTTGTAGGTACAACATTTTGGACGTAATTAAGTTTAGATTTGCTTATGAGGGTAAAGCCCCCATGATGGGATTAGCGTCCTTCTAAGATGAGGAAGATATGGGAATGTAAACTGGTATAGCCACTAAGGGAAACAGTATAGAGGTTCCTTAAAAAATTAAAACTAGAACAATTATATACTCCAGCAGTCCCACTTCTGGTTATATATCCAAAGGAAATGAAAACAGGATATATTCCCATGTTCATTGCAGCATTATTTATAATAGCCAAAATATGAAAACAACCAAAGCATCTGTTAATGAATGAACAGATTAAAAACTGAGATTAATACATATAATTATATTACTACATAAAGTCAATATTATATATCATGGAATATTAATCAGCCTTACAAAAGAAGGAAATCCTGCCATTTGTGACAACATGGATAGACCTAGAGGGCATTATGCTAAGTAAAATAAGTTTAGACAGAGAAAGACAAGTACTCTATGATATTACATACATGTGGAATCTAAAAAAGTCAAACTTCTAGAAAGAGAGACTAGTATGGTAGTTACCAGGGACTGAGGATAGGGAGGAGGTGGGGTAGAGGATATGTTGGTCAAAGAACACAAACTTCCAGTATAAGATGAATAAGTTTTAGGGGTTTAATATACAGCATAGTAATTATAGTTGATAATGCTATATTATATATTTGAAAGTTGCTAAGAGAGTAAGTCTTAATTTTTTTTTTACCACAAAATAAATGATAATTATGTGATGTGATGTAGATATTAGCTAAAGGTATGGTGGTAATCATTTTGCAATATGTTGTACACATGTGTTAAACTTAAACAATGTTATATATCGATTACATCTCAATAAATCTGGAAAAAAAAAAAGAGGAAGAGAGACTAGAGCTGTTGCTCTCTTTCATGTGAGGACTTAGTGAGAAGACAGCTGCCTGTAAGCCAGGAACAAAGCTGTCACCAGGAACCAAATTAGCAGGCACCTTGATCTTGGACTTCCCAGCCTCCAGAACTGTGAGAAATAAATTTCTGTCACCCAATCTATGGTATTTTGTTATGGTGGCTTGAGCTAACACAAACCTCCTTCTATGAGAAGGTTTTCATGCATAAAAAATTATCTAATGGAATATTTTGCTATTTTTCTTCAAATTACATCAGTGTTGCTCTATACGAAGATGATTTGTAACTCTTTCTGGTACATTTCTTGAATTATTGCTGGTATTCCTCCACAATCCCAAGCACATTAGTGCAGGAGTATTCTTACTTCATTCTGGTGTATTACAGAAAAACAGCTATATTTTTGCCTTATAGCACTGTCTTTGCCATTTTATACCATAATGAAAAAACTGTAAACTAAAAGATCTTACTTAAGTACAAATTGTAAAATTTAAGAATATTACTTGTCAGTGTTGTGTATTATTACCATATAGAAATACAGTTTTTCAGACCATTGTCTCCTTTGATTTTCTAAACAATTTCAAAAGTAAATTTTATAATTCAATGTGCTTAATTCTAGATTTATAGACAATTAAACGCAGTAAATAAGCAAGTGATTACATTAAGTCTTACCAACAAATTATTTCTTTCTATATATACTCACGTAAACAGAGAATATGAATTACATTCGAATCAGAAAGAAAACAAAAGTAACTTCTTTAAAAGGGGAAAGGGTGTTTTCCCATCTATTTTCTATTTGAAAATTCAAACCAGTGGAAGATTCATAATTAAAGACTATAAACATTGTTAGTAAGTCCAAATGACAAATGCAAGACCACACAACCAGAGAAGATAGTTCTTTTCAAGGGTTATCATAGTTGTCAATTATTCTTTCACTGTCATGTACACAGTGTCAATTGGTCCAGGTTCTATTGATAACCATTGGAGATAAATCTCATCAATAGTTCTGTAAACATTAAACATTCCCAAATTGAGACTAAAACATCTCTCTAATCATTTTTTAAGGAAAATATTGCAGATGGTGTGTTTTCAACCCCAGGACCAATAAAATAGTTTAACGGGATGCATGTTTCTCTACATATTCCAATGAAGAAAACTGTATGAATTTGAATGAAATAATACAGATAGCAGATTTCTTTTCATCTTGCAATACATTTCAAAGCATTATTAAAAATTTTTTTAAAGCATATGACTTATCAGAAAAGATTACATTGAAAATAAGAAATTATAAGACCATATATATTTTTCCCTTCTGTTGATAACATTTCCTCTCTAATCATTTAAAAGATTTCCATTTTTTTTTTTTTTTTACTATAACTTAGTTTTTGAGCACAAAATTTCAACACCGTTTATTGAAGCTTACTTGCCTGAGGTTCAAATATATTTATTCCAAGGAGAGAATGATAAAATAATATGTCACTAGCTACTCAGTATTAACAATATTTATAGAAGTATTCTCATTTTGTTCATTACTGATATGTATTCTCTACTTAGTGAAGACCCAAATGTAGTGTCCTTCTATGGATCAAAAGGTACTTTACACTTAGCACTTTATTATCAGCATAGAAATTCACATCTCCTTTGCCTGATATGAAAACATTCAAGGAAGGAATCTCAAAGTTACCCAAAGAAATGACTTTCCTTTTTTTAAAATGTCAGTCACCCAGTCGTGTGTATAGGCACAGAATAGGACATTTAGACCCCCCCTCCTCCCCCCCACACAAAACAAATAAAAGTTAAAATGAGATTTCATGGACTTTTAATTCCCACAGTATTTAGCGAGCATTGAATTTAATCAGCATTATAAAACAGTCTATGTTAATGCCTAGGACACTGAGAAAGAAAGGGTAAGATTTTATTTAAGGTAGAGGGAATCAATGTAGTTGAATACAGTTTGAAAAAAACTGGACTTCATTCAAATCAATTTTCTCCAGGCTAAAATGAAAACACCCTTTTCTCTTATGGACTATTATGCAAAATTCTTTGACTTTTATATCTGTCGTGAGACTATTTTTGACATAAGTAGATACAAAAACAACATCATTTGAATCTATTTAGTGTAACAAAAAAGGCCATAGAAACTCTAAAAGAAAAAAGCTATTGAGATACAAATTAGTATGTAAGAAAACATCAAAAAAAGACAATTAACATTCTGTTGAATACCTTATCTTTAAGTCTCTGTATAATAATTAATAAATTAAACTGCTTTTTAAAAAGAATTATAAATGAAGTCTATTAACTTTTTATTTCAAAGCCATGTATGAATATTTGAGTCAGCTTTTCTTACTAGCAAACCCAGGTTAATTCTGAAACTAGGAAGTATAAATATTTTATATATTTATTCCAGTAACAAAATCTGTTCACATTATAATACCTGTAGATTCTAGAAGGCTATTAGATAAATAAATCTTGTATCTTCCTCAGGAATAAAGGTTTACTTAGACTTTCTACTTAGTAAATAACATTGTTTTCCTTTACATGCTTACTTTAAATTAGACTGAAAATTATAGATATGTGAGAAATGTAATTAAACACAGAGAGTTTGACATGAATAAAATTTTATTTGTAGCATTTGAAAGTTCCTATCTCCTTATTTTACCCACAGTTTACAGTATTAGTTTCGAAGATAGGGCATATATAAGTGACTATTACTCAGATGTTGAAGAATATAGATAATAATCAGTTACACTGTGATTTTGCTCTTGTTGGTAGTGGGGAAAAGGACTTGGATAAAATACAGATTTTGCTCTCAGGGATTAATTCCATTGTCCATTGTTTTCCATGACTGCTGTTCATTTTCTAGGAGATTCTTTCTTTCTTACTATTCTTCATGGGAACACCTGAAGTGGGTTTGGAAAGTATTCCTTCTTGGGTACTGTACAAACTTCACAGCGGGAATCCTGATTCCTTAAATTTGGGCACCCAATGTTTGTTTTAAGTTTCATATTATCAAACGACTTTGAAATCCAAGCTTGTGGTTCCTTTGGAATACACTTTATTCAAAAATTCCTTAGGCTTCTGGTCTGTTTCTCTTGAGTAACCACACCAGAAGTTCTTCCTTAGAACTAGTTCTCACGAATAAGCTCCTTCTTTGCTTCCTCTCTTCCATGACTCTCTCAGCTTAATGCTGTCTACTCTATAGCTATCTGGAAAAGTAGGCTCCTTGGAAAGGGGGATTCCCATAGTACCTTTAAGTTCTGCTTGCAAACTGGCCAGTTTTTTTCTGAGCTCATCTCTTTTGTGGTAACATCATATACATGCAGCTAGCAAAACCCACTCATGATATCAACATTCTGCGTCACAACCTGCCCAGTACCAGAAGTTCTTTGGGTACATTTTCTGATGTCCAGGTTACCACAGATGACAGTTTTACCAAATATTTTGCCATGATAAAAGGTGTGTTATGTTCTCAGTCCCCTATAACAGTTTCTTCAACACTTCCTACCCAATTGTGAAGTTTGCTATTGGCACATATTTTGGGGTTTTGACACCATTCTACTTCTGATACCATTTTTTATTGGTCAGCTAACACAGAAATAATGTTTCACAGCAAAACCCTCCAAAATTTGATGGCTTATAATAACAAGCTTTGAGTTTTTGCTCATGGTTCTGCAGACCAGCTACATGCTAGGTTCCAGCTTGAGGCTGCAGGTTGGGTTCAGGCATGCTTCATGTGTTTCTACATATTTTTGGAAAGGCAGCTACTCAGGCTAAGCCTCTTGAGCCAAACCATTCAAGCTTGTTTAAGACCTCTGTTTAAGTCATGCCCCTTAATATTCTGTTTATCAAATGAAGTCCCATGGGCCAAGCCCAACATCAATGAAGTACAAAATTATACTCCACTCATTTTAGTGCACTGCAAAGTCATCTGGCTGAATGAGGCAGGAGAAGACTGAAGAAAAAGAATTCAATCTACATCTGTTTATCTATCATCTATTACCACCTATCATGTTTTTATCTTTTTTCCTATGTAACAAGCAGAAGTAGAACTATAACTTAACCTAAAGTGAGATAATGTAATCTATAACTTAAACACCAATCTATCGGTCTTTTTTAGTAAACTTCTATCCTCCTCTTTACATGACAATATAAAGGTAAAAGATGTATATCTATATATACATACATATATTTATATATATAAATGAACACATATATTTTATATATAATATCTATTTTAATCTATAATTTAATATATATTTTATATATGTAACAAATATATACCTGTTCTTTATATAAATAAAATACATCTGACTGGCCATTCTGACTGGCGTGAAGTGATACCTTATTGTGGATTTAATTTTCATTTCTCTAATAATTAGCAGTCTTGAGCATCTTTTCATGTGCCTGTTGGTCATCTGTATGTCTTCTTTGGAGAAATGTCTATTTAGGTCTCCTGCCCATTTTTTGACCGGGTTGTTTGTTTTTTTGATATTAAGCTGTATGAACTGTCTGTATATTTTAGAAACTAATCCCTTGTCAGTAGCATTGTTTGCAAATATTTTCTTCCAGTCCGTAGGTTGTCTTTTCATTTTGTTTATGTTTCCCTTTGCTCTGCAAAAGGTTTTAAGTTTAATTAGGTCCCGTTTGTTTATTTTTGTTTTTATTTCCATTACTCTAGGAGATGAATCCAAAAAAATATTGCTGTAATTTATGTCAAAGAGTGTTCTGCCTATGTTTTCCTCTAAAAGTTTTATAGTATCTGGCCTTACATTTAGGTCTTTAATTCCTTTTGAGTTTACTTTTGTACATGGTGTCAGAGAATGTTCTAATTTCATTCTTTTACATGTAGCTGTCCAGTTTTCCTGGCACCACTTATTGAAGTGACTGTCTTTCTCCATTGTAGATTCTTGTCTCCTTTGTTGTAGATTAATTGACCATAAGTGTGTGGGTTTACTTCTGGGCTCTCTATTCTGTTCCATTGATCTATGTGTCTATTTTTGTGCCAGTACCATACTGTTTTGATTACTGTAGTTGTAATATAGTCTGAAGTCAGGGAGTTTGATTTCTCCAGCTCCATTCTTCTTCATCAAGATTGTTTTGGCTATTCTGGGTCTTTTGTGTTTCCATACAAATTTTACATTGCTTTGCTCTAGTTCTGGGAAAAATGCTATTGGCATTTTGATAGGGATTGCAGTGAATCTGTAGATTGCCTTGGGTAGTATGGTCATCGTAACAGGATTGATTTTTCTGATCCAAGAACACAGTATACCTTTCCATCTGTTTGTGTTGTCTTCAATTTCTTGCAACAGTATCTTATAGTTTTTGGGGTATAGGTCTTTTGCTGCCTTATGTAGGTTTTTCCCCAGGTATTTTATTCTTTTTGATGTGATGGTAATTGGTATTGTTTTCTTAATTTCTCTGATATTTCGTTGTTAGTGTATAGAAATGCAATAGACTTCTGTGTATTAATTTTGTATCCAGCTACTTTACTGAATTCATTGATGAGCTGTAGTCTACAAATAATAAATGCTGGAGAGTGTGGGAAGAAAAAGGAACCCTCCTACACTGTTGGTGGGAATGTAAATCAGTACAGCCACTATGGAGAACAGTATGGAGGTTACTTAAAAACTAAAAATAGAGTCATCATATGCCACTTCTGGGCATATATCCAGAGAAAGCTCCAATTCAGAAAGATACATGCACCTCAATATTCATAGTAGCACTATTTACAATAGCAAAGACATGGAAGCAACTTAAATGCCCATCAACAGATGAATGTATAAATGCCCATCAACAGATGAATGTATAAAGAAGATGTGGTATACGTATTTACTATGGAATATTACTCAGCCATAAATAAAGAATGAAATAATGCCATTTGCAGCAACATGCATGGACCTAGAAATTATCATACTAAGTGAAGTAAGTCAGGCAAAGAAAGACAAATATCATATGATATCACTTATATGTGGAATCTAAAAATTATACAAATGAACTTATTTACAAAATAGAAATAGACTCACAGACATAGAAAACAAACTTACGGTTACCAAAGGGACAGTGTGGGAGGGGGAGAGAAGAGATAAAATAGGAGTTTGGAATTAACATACACATACTACTATATGTAAAATAGGTAAACAACAAAGACCTACTGTATAGCACAGGGAACTATACTCAATAACTTTAAAAATACAGATTTTACGTATTATATATAAGCATATATAAATATATAATCTTTATGCAATCTCCTTACTGGTAATTTACAGAAAAAGTGAAGTTTTTAATTGAAATCTTTGGACAATTGCCTGAATAGTCATTTATTCACCTATCTCTTCACAAAACATTTAATGATCTTGCTATATGCTGGGCACTGTGATAGTAACTAGATGTTCATAATCATCTTCCATTTTTCTTTTGGCCTTATGTATTTTTAGGGATTCTTTATATAGAGTAGGAATTACCTCTTTGTTTATGATGTGTTGCAAGTAACTTTTTCACTTAGTTTATCATATATGTTTACTTAGGTGTGTGTTTGATTTAAATATAGTTGAATTTATTGTTTGATATATATTTAATTGGATTCATCAATCATGATTTATCAATTATGGATTCTGAAATTTAGTCATAGGAGAGAACCTGAATAAATATACATCTAAAAAACTTCATGGGAAATCTTGGATATATTATTTAATGAGTCTGTAAGGAAGATGACCATTCATGCCATAAAAGCAAAATAAAACAAAACAAACAAAAGCAGAAACTAATATACCCTTTAGAATTTGTGACTTATAGAAGCAAAGAAGAAAACAATAAGGTAAACATGAAACTATAATATAATTAGTTGCTTTTATACCTGAAGCATCACTATTCTATTGAAATGTAAGACCAGAAGTATGTTTCTCATTTAATTTTTAATCATAGAAATTTTAAAAAGTGAGATTATTCTTTAAGTGTCAATTGTGAAAAAGACTAGGTTTTTATAAACACAGTGGGATACATAGTCATCTACTTTCACAGAACACATAGAAAACCTTTTCTTGAATTAAAAAAACCCTTTTCTTTCTTGATTTGCCATAGTAAAGCAATTTTGAAGCCTGAATCTATTACAGTAATCACAGCTTTGCCTGATACGGCATCAAGCTTTATCAGGCACCATTCCTCACAATATAAAGCAGTTGACAAGCTGAATATAACCAGAAGATTAGTAGAAGTCAAAAATGTAGTTTCTAGCCAAAAAATAAGAGTAGAGTCCATGTGAATGGCAACCTAAGAAACCAGGGGTGGGTAGTCAAAATGAACAGTCACCATTGCAGTGTTCTATAGTGACAGATAATGTTTGCTTTTGATTAGTGTTTGAGTGAGTGTGTGTGTGTGTATGTGTGCACGTGTATGCACGAACTTATGCGTGGAGAGTGGAGATCCTAATGTATTTAAATAAGAAGAAATACATCATTTTTATCTAAAGTTTTTTGCTGGAAATACAACACTTGTACAAGCACATTTTTGTTCTTGACAGTAGCTTGCTTTGCTACATTCAATGCACATTCCTTCTATTCACTGGGACGCCATAAATAGATCAGTTTATATAAAGAATAACACAAAGTTATTTTACTTCAAACATTTTTGAAAAATATTTACTTTAATTGTCTCCCTGGGCTTGCTGTTGTGATGAAGGTGTTTGACGATCCAGTGTTAATGTAGAAAAGAATCTGTGCCAGTTACGCCATTAAGATATTCAAGACATTGCACTGTAAAATAATTGGATAGCAGAGAACCTGGGGAATTTGGAAAAATCGTTTGGGTAACCAAACATTTATGATTTTACACTGGAGAAGCTAAAGATTGTTTAATGTCAAGAAGTGCAAGACAGGACATCTGAGCAAGATCAGGCATATTATTATTGAATTCCACTCCTGAATCATATTATTAAACTCTTCAGATCACTTTAATCTTATAAATCATTAAATCACTTCCAGTCCATCCCTGTCTGCCTTTTCCAAACATTTCTAAACACACTTATTGTTTCCTTTCTATCATTTGCATGACCGTTGAGAAACACAATGTCAGTTTTTCTTGTATCCTGTATGTTCATCTTGTTGCTATTTAGGCGACAAGATAATAAAAAAAAGTAAAAGGAAAAATCTCTTCGTAACAAATCCTTTGATATTCTGGTAATTTCTCATGGATTAAAAAAGAAAATCACACTTTCAGGCTACCACACATTTAAGAGCTAAAGTACAGTTTTATGGTAGGTTTCAAATTCAGAAACAGTAGAACTTTAATTTTTTTTAACTTCTTAACATGACTGAACATCTCACTGATTCAGATATAACCCTCATAAAAGTGGGCTGCTCTTTCCCCAATTAAAATGGAATAAACACATTTTATACACAAAGCAGTATGTATATTACTGGCCTCCAAGATTTAGATGAGTCCTGCTTCACAGTCCCTGAATTTATCATCAAACCATATTGTTAGACTATTATTGAAAAATTGTGAACGTTTCACACAATCTTTGAATTGTTTGAATTGTCTTGTACCAAATGAGTAGGGGTTACAGTTAAGAAAATTTATTATTTGTATTTGCTTTACTAGTATTGATAATCATTTTTAAATGAAAAAATTATAGTAAAATAATTGGGGGATTAGAATTTTATCTGACCAGTTTAAAAAAGCCAAAAATTTATTTATGTCATTGCTTTCCTGACAATTTTGTGATAATCTATTATGAAGATAATGTAAGTCAAGTATGGTTTACATATTTATACATCTTATAGATATTTTTAAGGTCATATTTGCTAAAAATTAATAATAAATAGTTCAAATAAACACACTTTCCATAGAAACTAAGGAGGCTATGTATGTTCAGTTTCCAGAAAAGCAAAGAGATAATTGGGGTAGAGAGTAGCATCCCTTTGAACATGATATGACTGTACAGTGAGCTTGATCACATAGACTCAACTGGTGTTAAGTGTCTAAATCTGGTGTTAACACTCTCAGGAGTCTCTTTCTTTATCTAATAATACCTGTAATTACTAAATAATATACTATTCCTCGGGTAGTGTTCAAATAAAATATAAGAAATTACTGTAACTATATTCAGTTCAATGGTCACTTTGTGAAAGACATGGCAGCTCAAAAAGATATTTTTTGGCTATTCTGTCTAATGTATGCAAAGATTAATTGGTGAAATATAAAGCCTTCATTTATCTGAAGCAGATTATCATTCTGATTCTTTTTTTAAAAAAAGAAACCCACTGCATGCTAAATTTAAACACTACAATTTTGTTACATGAGAATATCATTTTTGCTGAAAAGGACAACTACACATATTTTTTGGTATACCAATTGCACCTGTGGGCAATGCTTTTGAAACAGAAAGTCAATAATTTGTCTTTTTTCCACTTTGGCCACAAAATGGCATTTTCCCAACACCAACCACTTATTCAGGTCCAAATGTTACTTTAGGGAAAAAGGTGATACCAAATCTCATGGCTTAAATGGAAATGGTTATTGGGGACAAAAAAAATCCATTGATTACTGCATATTAATATTTCAAATTCTTATTCTAACATAGCTATTGGTTTAGGAGAGACTTGTGGTCACTTAGTCCCCAAAGCTACTGGCCCTCTAAATGGACTCTTACCCTTTTGATTCTTAGGCTGGTTACTTAAATCCATATTACTCTGCCCAAAGCTCTTGTTCCAGCAATATGTGAGCAATGTATGGAGAAACCAGATGACTAAATATTTGTGCTCACTGTTATGGGCCAATAGAACAAGTAAGATACAGTGTCTGTATTGACAGAATTCATATTCTAATAGAGAAGAATCATATGTTTCTAAGTAATTATATCAAAGTGCCATCAAGTCATAAGTGTAATTCATTCTGATGAGAATTGGAGAAAACTTCACGGAGAAAGTGACATTTGAACTAACCTTGGAGAATCAATAGAGTTTGACAGATGATGGTAGGTGGCGAATGGTGGAAAACATTCTGAGAAAAGGAAAGAATGCAAGAAAAGTCCACGAGGTTTATCAGTGTGAACCTGCCATGTGTATGAATTTGAAATTATAGCAGAGCTTTGCTGTAATATTTTTCTTGTGGTATATGTCACAATTTATCTTCATGAACAAAAAGTAAAATTTTACTAGTTTACCTTTTCAGTAAAGTAATGATCTAGTGGGAAAATTAAGATAGTTTTAGTTTAAAATAAATGTCACGCATTATGTTTTATTATTTGAGTAGCAATGTTTTACTCTTTGTTTTAAAAAATGATATTGGAAAAGTTTGAATGCTCAACATTTAGTGAATATTATATTAACAAGCAAGAGTTAGCATTTTTTGTAGTATATTTGATCTTTATTATGAGCCTTTCAGAATTTCATTTAACATTAACATTTCTAGTTTCTAAAAACCAACTTTTTTTCTTTTACATTATCAGGAGAAGCAAACTGACAAATAGGGAGTAACAGAAAAAATAATTAGCTTCTAAAACACACATAGTTTGAATACTATATGCTGAAAAAAAGTGATGATGATCAAAGTCTGATTGTGAAAAGACAATGATAGCTAGTACATTATATATGAAGAGAAAAATCAGTTCTGCATATTTGATGCCATGTTTATTCAGTCTATGAATTTATGGGAGGGTAAGGCCATGTGTAAACTACTGAGTTCTATTCTTATTGGTGTTGACAAATTGTGAAGGACATGTACAGGAGCCATGGAAATGATTAAAAGGCCGATGATTCAATTCATGATAAAGTATCACAATGCAATTTGAAGAGATTAAGTAAACAATGTAAGTGCCTATGCAAATATCAATGACATAATACTGGTAAAGAAGTGAATTTACTTGGCTAGCCTAAGAGCAAGTTGTTAGAAATAATAAACTATGGTCAGATGATGCATTTTTGTCTTAATTTTTATGTAAACTGTTAGAGATTGAAATTAATATTGTGCATTTGCTATGTCTATTGATGTGTGATAGAGTTTGAAGTGATAAATATGAGCTCATTCTAAACCCCTAGTTCCTTGTTGAAGGTATTTTGAAAATGATCACGCTAACACCTGATGTTTCTGGAGCTACAGAAAGATGCCATAATCAATTAGAAAGAAGCAATGTGGGTGATTTAAAATTAAGTACATGTGCTTGGGTTATTTTTCTTAACCCTTCAAATATATAAGTATTTTTCTTAATATATCTTTTCTTGTGGACACATTATTAGAATACTAATCCTGAGTGATACTATTTAATTTCTGTTGATTAATTTAACTTCAAGTGGGAGTTTTCTTTTCTTTTCTTTTCTTTTCTTTTTTTTGCGGTACCCTGGCCTCTCACTGTTGTGGCCTCTCCCGTTGTGGAGCACAGGCTCCGGACGTGCAGGCTCAGCGTCCATGGCTCACGGGCCCAGCTGCTCTGCGGCATGTAGGATCTTCCTGGACCGGGGCACGAACCCGTGTCCCCTGCATCGGCAGGCGGACTCTCAACCACTGCGCCACCAGGGAAGCCCTTTTTTTTTTTTTGCAAGTGGGAGTTTTCTTAAGGGGAGGGTAATGTGTAAACAATATTCAGAATCATTGCCACTTTGTGATTGTGACTTGCTTTTGTGAAATAATTAATATTTTGGACTCATTTGCTTTTCTCTATGTTAGAATAAATGTAATTACCATAGAACATTCACTGATAATTGTCCCAAAAGCATTATAATATTACAGTCATTAAAAACAGTTCCTTAGGAAAACAAAGTGATATTTGAACACTCTTCTGTCCTTTGTCGTTTTAAGTTGTGTTCTGAAATAAATGAGAGGGTAGAAAATGCAATTACTACCTAACTACTTTCAATCTTTTATTGATCAGGAACTTCTCTGAGAGTTCATTAACTTGGACTTGAGTTGTTTCATCATGTGTCTGATACAGTCGGGTGTCTGATACGTATAGGAGATATAGAATGAGAATAGATTAAGTTAGGTAGCAGAAGGAAGAGGTGAATTAAAAAATGAGAAATGAATAAAAACATAATTATGGGAAAACTAGAGTGAATAAGAAGGGAAGACATATGATAAGTCAGTTATCTTTTTCCTCCATTCATTATTCATACAGCGGCTTGAATTTCTAAATTACAATTTTAGTATTATAACGTTTTTATACCTTTAAAGCAACTTCTAATCCACCTTCCTAATTTTAGGCACTACAAGAAGACAATGTGAATTTTATCAAATCTCTCAAACATCCTGGTTTTAAAATGGGAAGGGTAAATAATCTTAAACCAGGGAAAATTGATCCTCTTGAAGATCATTTATATGAAGTAGATTATTGCTCATGATGTATGAAACTATTTAGCTTGAAGTCTTTGAGTAGAACAGGGAGGAGATGCTGATGCTGAGGCCAGGGCTTGCAAGATATCCCTGAATGATGGGATGTAGGTGCATTGCAATTACAAGCCTGCACTGAGTCTGTAAGCTTATATAACAGTATTGCTTCTTCTAACTCTCAGATTTTGTGACAATTTAGTAACTTCCAATTAAAGTCTTTGTACTGGAATGGACAGAAAACTAAAAAATGAATAGAAAACATTCACTTGGACTCAAAGCATACATAAATTAAATAGAGCATTTTATAACAAACATACCTATGATCAGTACACTGTTACTCTTCCTAATTCAATCTTGGATCACAGAAAAGTGATATTGGAAGTCACTAGTTCTGATTTGGGTCAGTTTTAAAGAGAAACTTGATCTGTTTTGCATTTTATATAATGCAAACCTTTTTCCACTTCAAGAAAGAGCTCAAAGGTTTTCATCATGAAGTCTATAACCCCAAATGCTCAATAAATATTTAAGGATAACTAGCTAATGCCATATAATAAAGTTTTTCTATTCATAAAACCAACATTCTTGGCTTGCAAACTGAACTATCAAATGTATTTCAGGTATTTGTAAACTATCAAAGTTGTTTATGAGTATCTTCAAAATAAGCATGATTCGAAGAAAAGAAAGAGCCTGGACTTTAAAGACTAAGAAAATAAAATCTTATAATGTATACCAGGGATATCTTTAATCTGTGTTAGAATACAGTGTGCTCTAAGATTGGTTCCATTTGAAAAATAAATTTACTGTACAAAAATTTACCAAAACATTCAATTGTCTTTGCACTTAAAATTTCATGTATAATCAAGCTAACATGACTTTAACTCTGTTAGCACATAACATCCTATATTGACTCTACTTGTATACAGACTGGCAGTTTTGCCTTTACCTATCCTTTTCTCAAGTTTTTAAGGTAAATTTTATAACTAGATCAAGAAAATATACAGGCTAAAATTCTCAACTCAAATTCCAGAAACTTCAATTCATGGTGAAATTAAAATAGATTATATGAAAAGAAAAATTTGAAATATATGTGCCCAAATGAGAGATTTTGATGCTCTCCAACTTTAGAGATCATACGGCTGATATTATTTTGGATTAGCTCATTTGATATGAGTAGCTATGATCTTTTGGAATGATGTAAATTACTTACAGTTATGTTATAAAGTAACTTTTTTTTTTTAAACAGAGAATCAAAAACAGGGAAGACAAAGATAATCTTAAATGCTATTGCACGATGTCCGCCAAGTTAGAAAAGCACATGTAGTGCCATCAAGAGGTATGAGTGAGGCAGATAATTTCTGGTGATGACAGGCTGGGTGATTCCTACTTTGAACTGCTCATAAAATTAGGTTGCAGCTAGATGGAGACTGCGGCTGGTGACTTCTGAAAACTTTTTCCACTCATCTGTGTGGTACATGGGCTGGGATGACTGAAATTCCTCGGGTCTTCGTTGGTCATCTCTCTCTCTCCAGGAAGTACCTTTTTATTTTGTATTGGCTTTGTGGCTTTTAGTCAAACAGGCAATGCCTGTTTGAATATCATTCTATTAAAAACTCTGAGCTTCCTATTAATAATATTATAATTTACTACAAAAACAAAAGCCACAGCCTCAAATGTCCTTCAGAAAGGTTATTCTCTATCTTGGGCCCTATGTCAGGCTGTTGAGGAACAATTCCCTTAAAATTCTTAGGAGCCCTATTATTTAACAAAAGATTCAACACGGTATGTCTTTAAGACCCTTAAGTCTTTTGAAGAGCAGAAATTTTCTATGGGGCATCATTTTGTATCTTAATAAAGAACTTAACTTCCTCAGTTTGGATTTTATCTTTGCCCATTTCTTACTTTGAGAATATTTTGCTGGGGAGAAGAAAGATTTTTATTTTTGAATCCAGCAATTCCTGGTTCCTATATATGTCCTCTAAATTATGTTAAGAAACAGAACTACTTTTTCTTTAAGGCATCTTTCTCTTCCATATTATATACAACTAAAAGAAGCAATGTAGAACTTTCAATATTTGGTGTTGAAATCTCCTTAATTATCCACAAGATCATTATAATCCCTTTCTATTTTTCACATTACCAGAGATAACAATTTCTGCAACTCTTCTGTCAGCATATAATTGATGCCTTTTCTTCACCGTCCTTCAAGCTCACATCAGCAGACTCCTTGAGTCCTTTCCAGCTTAAAATAACCATTTCCTTAATGTCCTTTAGCTTCTGCCCATGGCCTGATGTGAAAGCTAACATCATGTATTTTATTATTTTTTTCATGCATTTATCCTGAATCTAGGAACCAAACTGTATCCCAGTTATTTACTGCTGCATAATGAATTACCCCAATAATTCATGGTATACAATGACAACCATTAAATTTGATTGAAATTCTGTGGGTTAGGAATTCAGGTAGGCCATAGCAGGGATGGCTCATCAGTGGAGCCCTACCTAGGGTAGGTCAAATGGCTGGAGATGGCTGGGACAGCTTAAGTAGGGCCATACATTTGCAGTTTTAGGTGTTGTTTTTCCCTTTGAGACCTGCTAGAGCTGGAATATGCGATTCCTTTACGCACATGTCTGATAGCTGGGCCTGTGGTGGCTATGGCCATCTCCACATGGCCTCTTTACCTGGCTAACCTGAGTATTCTCATAGCATGGTAGTCTTAGTTTGTTAAACTTTTTACACGGCTACTGTGATAAGTGAGTATTCCTAGAGTCCGGTATTTAAGAGTTTCAGGGCTTGAAAGCTAGTCTTGAACTCATGCATCATTATTTATGCCACACTCTTTTGGTTACATAGGGTCAGAGCAGATTCAGTGTAGGAGGGGCCTACCCAACGGTATGAATATCAGGAGGCACGATTCATTAGGGGGATATTTTGTAGACTTAATTAACACATTGCCTATTGTCTAAGTACAAGAAATGGCTGGAGGCCAAGCAGAGCACAGATAATTAAAAGAGCAGTCCTAGAGTCTATCATACTAAGTGAAGGAAGTCCGACAAAGACAAATATCATATGGTATCACTTATAAGTGGAATCTAAAGAAATGATATAAATGAACTTATTTACCAAACAGAAACAGACTCACAGACTACAAAAACAAACTCAGAGGGGAGGGATAAATTAGAAATTTGGGACTAACGTATACATGCTACTATATATATAAAATAATCAACAAGGACTTACTGTATAGCACAGGGAACTCTACTCAATATTCTGTAATAACCTAAATGGGAAAGGGATCTGAAAAAGGATATATGTACATGTATAATTGAATCACTTTGCTATACATCTGAAACTAATACAACATTGTAAACCAACTGTAAGCTAATATAAAATAAAAATTTTAAGAAAAGAGCATTTCTGGTAAGCTAGAATTTAAAATTGTGGTAGAATTTATGAATCTTAATTTACTTCCACTATTGGTAATTTTCATATTCCTTCCTTCAGATTTCAACATACCAACATTCATTCTATTGGGATTTTTGTAAAGCCTTCATAAAAATCTATGGCAATCTTATATACACTTCAGTAGATATCAAGCTCAGATGTTAGATTTTTTTCCCTCTGAGGCTGTCTTACAATCTCTTCTGATTGTTGTTACAAAAATTAATGACTTGTACCACTAAAAGAATTTTCATTCAATCCCAAGACTTAATTATGCTCATTTCTTTCTTTCTTCAAATTTTTATATTATGTCAGTCCATGGATGACATTCATGATTAAAACTGAATCAGTGTGAAATAATATGTTAAAAAATTCTAGCTTATTTAAAGATGTTTCATTGTTAACATCAAGCTTTAAATAATTGGCTTTTTCTATTTGTTAACCCTGCAAAACTGTCAGTTGACCAAAATACATTTTGGGAATTCTAAAGAGGTGAATGTTGTCTGTACGTTAAGACTTAAGTTTCAGAATGAGGAGAATCACAAGGGACAAACTGTGTGGGATACTGATACTTTGTTAGTAAAACAGAGATTCAAAATTCTCTTTGAGTATGTCATTATCAGCTGAGACATTCTGGGCACAGCATGGAACACATACTGTGACTAATGATCCTAAGGATGAGAAGTGTGGAACAGAGCATAAAATGGTATTTGAATACAGAAACCTTATGTTGCCCATCAAATTTGAGCAGGAATATTGTGTCTAGGAACATGAAACAGACCACCCGTTCATAGGGTCAGGGAACCGGAAAAAAGAAGATAAGATAATGAATTAAGAGGGGAAAAAGGAGGCAAAACACATAGCACAGATGGCAAATGAAGTATGAGATAAGGGGGGATAAGGGTGGCAGTGATGCTCTAGTTTCATGGTTTTGTTTTTCACATTTTTAAGTGAGTAAACTTGGATAGATTATTTTAATAGCCTGGTCTTAGTTTATTTTCTTCTCCTTCTTTCCCTCTGTGCACATCAGTTCAAATTATTTCCATATTGGAATAAATGGCACTGATATAGATACAGGTGGGGGAAATGGTCCTCTGCTAGTTTTTCTATTAATTCAAAACAGAAACAATCCTTCTCTATCCACCTTCTCTTTTTCTTCTTTGGGTTCTTTAATATCTCCTTCCAGCTTTCCCCAGATTGTTGCAGCTACAGCTGCAAAACACACACTGAATAGAGCACAACCATAGGAAAACAGAGAGAAGTTTAATGAGTGGCCTCCGGTATCTGTTCTTTGTAATACCTGTGGACAATTATCATGCAATCTGATTGTGAATCCTTTTATTTCAATAGAGAGAAAGTGCATTTTTTCTTTCTTTTCTTTTTTTTTTTCCTGGTAAGTTTATTTTTTATTCTTGGCTACTACTGGAGTACATTTTGGGGAGGCATGAGGAAACACCCACTATGCCCCGTCAGTGTTTTCACAGGGAGATTTCTGTTTCAATAAGATTACATTTAACAAATGAAAATAATCCTGGTAATTCTGTTCTACCAACTTTATTTCCATTAGGATCGAAGCTTAAAATTGAGTCTTGTAATCTGTTTATTCTTAGTTTGGAGCAGAAGTCATGATTAAAGAGAATTTCCTTTTGATCCTGAATGTTTGACAGATAGTGAGTGGTCAAGACCACACAAGATTAGCTGAAGTTGTCGGAAGTAAACTTTTAGAAGGGAAATGATTAAACTACTTTCTTACAAATATGAATTTTTGGAACTGTTTCCTGAAAGAGTTCTATACACCTCTACAGTATTCTTTTAATAAGACTACACCTGGAAACGTGTGTGTTTTGCTCAAGGCATTTTGCTAGAGAAGTATTTGAAAGGTATCAGAGAGATAAATGAAACCACCTGGACACTGTCACTCCAGTTGCAATCACTGGTCTTCCCTGGGATGGAGTTATGTTCGCTTTACTGCAGCTGTCAGCCTCCTACTCTGCTCTTTACAGCTCCTCTCAAAACCATATCCATCAAAAGGTGTCAATTAGCTTTTATAGGTGGCAGCAGCTCCACTTTCCTGAAGGGCCGTTATTAAATATATGTGAATAATACTGATAATGCCTATTTAAATATTTATGAAGGCAAACTATACAACCCAAGTCCTGGAAGAATATAAAACTGCTCACAAAATCAGGAAGTCCAGGAAAGCAGGACAAAGTACTTCAAAGGAGTCTAAAATAATCATTTCTTCACCCTAAAATATTAAAGTCTGAGAGACAACCCAGAAGAAGAATAATCAATAGGAGAATAGAATCAAAAAAGCTTGAGCAGTGCTGCTGAAATTGTCATTATACAGATGGAAAGTCAACTCTCCCATAAAATGTGCTTAGTGTTTTGAATCTACTTTCATATTTGCTCTTCTTCTGATTTCAAGAACTTATAAAAAACATACACCTGGGCATATATACAGAGAAAACCATAATTCAAAAAATACACACACCGGGCTTCCCTGGTGGCACAGTGGTTGACAGTCCCACTGCCGATGCAGGGGACACGGGTTCGTGCCCCGGTCTGGGAGGATCCCACATGCCGCGGAGCGGCTGGGCCCGTAAGCCATGGCTGCTGAGCCTGTGCGTCCAGAGCCTGTGCTCTGCAATGCGACAGGCCACGGCAGTGAGAGCCCCGCGTACTGCAAAAAAAAAAAAAAAAAAAAATACACACACCCCAATGTTCATTGCAGCACTATTTACAATAGCCAAGACATGAAAGCAACCTAAATGTCCATCGACAGAGCAATGGATAGAGAAGATGTGGTGTGTGTGTGTGTGCATACATATATAAAATGAAATATCATTCAGGCATAAAAAAGAATGAAATAATGCCATTTTCAGCAACATGGATGGACCTAGAGATTATCATACTAAGTGAAGTAAGTCAGACAAAGACAAATGTCATATGATATTACTTATATGTGGAATCTTTAAAAAAATGATACAAATTAACTTATTTATAAAACAGACTCACAGACTACAAAAACAAACTTATAGTTACCGAAGGAGAAACATGGGGGGAGGGATAAACTAGGAGTTTGGAATTAACATATACACACTATTATATATAAAATAATCAATAAGAACCTACTGTATAGCACAGGAAACTCTACTCAATATTCTGCAATAACCTATATGGGAAAAGAATCTGAATAAAAATGGATATATGTATAACTGAATCACTTAGCTGTACACCTGAAACTAACACAACATTGTAAATCAAATATACTCTAATATAAAATTAAATTAAAAAATACATAAGTATATACTGTGAAATAAGGAGAATTTGGAGAATCACATGTTGAAGATACCCATATATTTCTTTAGGTGGATGACCAAGAAAGATAACACTGTGCTTAAAAGGAGTGTTATTAACGTTCAGAACCAATCATTTTTTAGAGACTAAAAACAACCTTTTATTATTATAAAAGCTGTGTATATTTATTGTAGAAAAATAGAAGAAAACAAGCAAAAGTAAAAAAGTAAACTCTGTTATTATGACCACACTGATATTTCCACTTTTAAAACTTTACTGATAACCTCAAAGAATTTTAAACATATTTAGATCTTCTACCTATGTGCATACATACTACATGTTCATGAAATGAGATCAAACTGCCGTGTGTTAATTTTCATTAACAATTGCTTTTTTCATGTTAATAGATATTCATCTTATCAGTAGATTTGGATTTCTCCAAATTTACCTAAACTATCCTTAGTAGCTGGTTTGGCTAAGCCAGGATTCAATCCAGACTCATTTACTGCATTTACCTGTTACGTCCTTTACGTCTCTTTTAATCCAGAACAGATTTTTTTGTTGTCTTTATTTGTTTGGTTTAGTTTTCATTTCAAAGACTCCTTAAAGAGATTAGGCTGGCTTTCCTGACGAATGATGTCCTGATTTGTCTGACTGTTTCTTTGAGGTATCTTATAACTTATTTCTCTATCCCCTATACATTCTGTAAATGTGCATGTGAATCTGAAAGCTTGGATTTGTTATTTTTTTCTTTCCAGAATGCATTCAAGATGATGTTGTGGACTTCCTATTTTATCAGCCCAGGAGGCTCATAAGGTATGTGTGAACCACGATTATGAATGCTGAGTTTGACCACTAAGTTGCAGTAATGACTAATGATCCACAGCACTGTTTTGTGCCTCCCTGTACAACATGGAAGTAACATGTGCAATGATACTTTGGTACTACATAAATGTCCAGTTGCTCATCTACTGTCCACCTAATGGTTTTTAAACTGTCATTCGTCTTTTGACCTTGATGATATTGTTTTCTGTCTTGGATGTTTTTGGTTTTACAGAGGCATCTCCTACTTCAAAATTAATAGAGACTTTACAGATTATTTTTTAAGCATTTAGATCTCTAGTCCTTTTGTAGTTTATGCTGGTGTATGGTATGAGGCATGAGTCTAACCTGATTTTTTTTTTTTAATGAATTGTACTCATTTGACCCAACACCATTTATTAAAATGTCCATTGTTAGCTCGGTAAATTGAAGGGCTGCCTTTAACATATACTCAGTTACCAAATGTGCATGGTAGTATTTCTGGCTTTTTTTGTTTCATTTCCTGTCTTTTCACATCCCAATACTACTACTTTTTTAGGCTTTATGATATAGTATAATATCTGGTAAGACTAGTCCTATCTTATTTCTTTTCAGATTTCTCCCTGCTGTTCTGGCTTGTACGTTTTTCGTATAAGAGCATCAGAATCTATTTGCCTACTTCCATAAAAATACCTGTTTGTATTTCATAGGAGTCTTTTGAATTCATAACTTATCAAAGAAAATTGACATCTGTATGATTTTGGTTCTTCCAGTTGAATGGCATGACAAATCTTCATATCCAAGTCTACTTTTGTGCCCTTCAGGAGTGTGTTAAAGTTTGCTTCATACAGGAACCATTCCTTTCAAAAGGACTAATGTCTGTTTATGTTTTATTACTCCCAAACCTATAATGTGGAAAGCATGTACATATATATAACCTGACAATACTTCCTCCTCTTTCTGATGGGCTAGCATAACTGTATGAAATGTCTTAAATTCTTCATTTCCTGCTGTTTCCTTTCTCTTTCATGTATGTTTTGTCCTAATATATTATTGCCATTCGCTTTAAATTCATTGTATGTTTGACGGGAGACCTTTCAGCATTACCTATGCTGACTCCCCTCTGTGTTTCTTCTTTTTTTTGAAAGATGTCTTTATTTTAAAAAGAGGCTGAGCCATGTTTTAAGTCATATCAACTCCATTTTGGTGTTCTTAAGACACAGGTTAACTTGAGAATTTAGTTTCTTAAAAAAGGTATGAATGGATTTTATTCTGAAACAAAAATGTCCACATATTATTAAGCCTACATATAGTACTTTTAAAAAGTTAATACATATGTTGTGGAAAGTAAACTATGCTCACCTATTTTGTCCGTTGTTACTGGAGAACCTGGTACTCCTGCTAAAAATTAACAAATGTATTATAAAGTAAAAATATGGTCATATTAGTAAAATTAATTTTCTTTTTAATTTTGTTTACTTATAAAAATATTTATTGAGCATATCTATGTGCTAGGAATTAGATTACAGATGGTCCCCTACTTATGATGGCTCGAATAATGATTTTTTTGACTTTACAATGGTGAGAAAACAATACATATTCAATAGAAACAATTCTTTGAATTTTTAAGTTTGACCTTTTCCTGGGCATATTAGTAAAATATAAATTCTATTATATGGCTTTTAGGAAAACAAGTACAAATATTAAAATTAACTTTAATATCCTCAATGTGGATCCCTCGTAGGTGATGTAAGAAGAATACTGTTCAGAAACAAACTGTAGACAGAGGCAGTGCTCCTATCTTTACAGTTAATATAATTCATGAAATATCTACATTTCCTAGTTCTCTGTAACAATGTATATGATATAATATTTGAGTCCTGTAAAAATAAGCTATCCTAAAAGGATTGGTTAAAAAAATGTCAAATGAAAAATAAAATATATTCATTAATAAAAAAGATTATAAGTGAAATAACCTAGTTGCCAAAAAACAGAAAAAATAAAAATATATGGCTTACCTGAGAACAACTACAAAAGTTGGCCTACCGAGGGCTTCCGGGAAGATGGCGGAATAGTAAGACGCAGAGAGTACCTTCCTCCCCTCAGATACACTAGAAATACATCTACACGTGGAACAACTCCTACAGGACACCTACTGAACACTGGCAGACCTCCCAAAAGGCAAGAAACCCCCCCACGTACCTGGGTAGAGCAAAAGAAAAAAAGAATAAACAAGAGATAAAAGGATAGGGACGGCACCTGCACCAGTGGGAGGGAGCTGTGAAGGAGGAAAGGTTTCACACTAGGAAGCCCCTTCGCGGGCGGAGACTGCGGGTGGCGGAGGGGGAAAGCTTTGGAGCCACGGAGGACAGCACAGCCACAGGGGTGCGGAGGACAAAGCTGAGAGATTCCCGCACAGAGGATCAGGGCTGACCAGCACTCACCAGCCCGAGAGGCTTGTCTGCTCACCCGCCTGGGCTGCCCGGGGCGGTGGCCGGGGCGGTGGCCGGGGCGGTGGCCGGGGCGGCGGCCGGGGCGGCGGCCGGGGCTGGGAGCTGAGGCTTGGGCTTCGGTCAGAGCACAGGGAGAGGACTGGGGTTAGCGGCGTGAACACAGCCTGAAGGGGGTTAGCGCACCACGGCTAGCCAGAAGGGAGTCTGGAGAAAAGTCTGGACCTGCTGAAGAGGCAAGAGACTTTATCTTCCCTCTTTGTTTCCTGGTGCGCGAGGAGAGGGGATTAAGAGCGCTGCTTAAAGGAGCTCCAGAGATGGGCGCGATCCGCGGCTAAAAGCGCGAACCCCAGAGACGGGCATGAGACGCTAAAGCTGCTGCTGCCACCACCAAGAAGCCAGTGTCTGAGCACAGGTTACTATCCACACCCCCTTCCGGGGAGCCTGTGCAGCCCGCCACTGCCAGAGTCCCGGGATCCAGGGACAACTACCCCAGAAGAACGCACGGCGCGCCTCAGGCTGGTGCACGTCATACCAGCCTCTGCCACCGCAGGCTCACCCCGCACTCTGTGCCCCTCCCTCTCCCCGGCCTGAGTGAGCCAGAGCCCCCGAATCAGCGGCTCCTTTAACCCCGTCCTGTCTGAGCGAAGAACAGATGCCCTCCAGCGACCTACATGCAGAGGCGGGGCCAAATCCAAAGCTGAGCCCCTGGGAACTGTGAGAACAAAGAAGAGAAAGGGAAATCTCTCCCAGTAGCCTCAGAAGCAGTGGATTAAAGATCCACAATCAACTTGATGTACCCTGCATCTGTGGAATACATGAATAGACAACGAATCATCCCAAATTGAGGAGGTGGACTTTGAGAGCAAGGTTTATGATTTTTTTTCCCCTTTTCCTCTTTTTGTGAGTGTGTATGTGTATGCTTCTGTGTGAGATTTTGTCTGTACAGCTTTGCTTCCACCATTTGTCCTAGGGTTCTATCCATCCGTTTTTTTTCGTAATACTTATTTTTTATTTTAATAACTTTACTATATTTTATCTTACTTTATTTTATTTTACTTTATCTTTTCTTTCTTTTTTCCTTCCTTCCCTCGTTCGTTCGTTCCTTCCTCCCTCCCTCTCTCTCTCTCTTTCCTTCTTTTACTAATTCTTTCTTTCTACTTTTTCTCCCTTTTATTCTGAGCCGTGTGGTTGAAAGGCTCTTGGTGCTGCAGTCAGGAGTCAGTGCTGTGCCTCTGAGGTGGGAGAGCCAATTTCAGGACACTGGTCCACAGGAGACCTCCTAGCTCCACATAATATCAAACAGCGAAAATCTCCCAGAGATCTCCATCTCAACACCAGCACCCAGCTTCACTCAACGACCAGCAAGCTACAGTGCTGGACATCCTATGCCAAACAACTAGCAAGACAGGAACACAACCTCACCCATTAGCAGAGAGGCTGCCTAAAATCATAATAAGTCCACAGACACCCCAAAACACACCACCAGACGTGGACCTGCCCACCAGAATGACAAGATCCAGCCTCATCCACCAGAACACAGGCATTAGTCCCCTCCACCAGGAAGCCTACACAACACAGTGAACCAACCTTAGGCACTGGGGACAGACACCAAAAACAACGGGAACTACAAACCTGTAGCCTGCAAAAAGGAGACCCCAAACACAGTAAGATAAGCAAAATGAGAAGACAGAAAAACACACAGCAGATGAAGGAGCAAGATAAAAACCCACCACACCTAATAAAGGAAGAGGAAATAGGCAGTCTACCTGAAAAAGAATTCAGAATAATGATAGTAAACATGATCCAAAATCTTGGAAATAGAATAGAGAAAATGCAAGAAACATTTAACAAGGACCTAGAAGAACTAAAGAGCAAACAAACAATGATGAACAACACAATAAATGAAATGAAAAATTCTCTAGAAGGAAACAATAGCAGAATAACTGAAGCAGAAGAACGGATAAGTGACCTGGAAGTTAAAATAGTGGAAATAACTACTGCAGAGCAGAATAAAGAAAAAAGAATGAAAAGAACTGAGGACAGTCTCAGAGACCTCTGGGAAAACATTAAATGCACCAACATTCGAATTATAGGGGTTCCAGAAGAAGAAGAGAAAAAGAAAGGGACTGAGAAAATATTTGAAGAGATTATAGTTGAAAACTTCCCTAATATGGGAAAGGAAATAGTTAATGAAGTCCAAGAAGCACAGAGAGTCCCATACAGGATAAATCCAAGGAGAAATATGCCAGGACACATATTAATCAAACTGTCAAAAATTAAATACAAAGAAAACATATTAAAAGCAGCAAGGGAAAAACAACAAATAACACACAAGGGAATCCCCATAAGGTTAAAAGCTGATCTTTCAGCACAAACTCTGCAAGCCAGAAGGGACTGGCAGGACATACTGAAAGCGATGAAGGAGAAAAACCTGCAACCAAGACTACTCTACCCAGCAAGGATCTCATTCAGATTTGATGGAGAAATTAAAACCTTTACAGACAAGCAAAAGCTGAGAGAGTTCAGCACCACCAAACCAGCTTTACAAAAACTGCTAAAGGAACTTCTCTAGGCAAGAAACACAAGAGAAGGAAAAGACCTACAATAACGAACCCAAAACAATTAAGAAAATGGGAATAGGAACATACATATCAATAATTACCTTATATGTAAAGGGAATAAATGCTCCCACCAAAAGACACAGATTGGCTGAATGGATACAAAAACAAGACCCATATATTTGCTGTCTACAAGAGACCCACTTCAAACCTAGAGACACACACAGACTGAAAGTAAGGGGACGGAAAAAGATGTTTCATGCAAATGGAAACCAAAAGAAAGCTGGAGTAGCCATTCTCATATCAGACAAAATAGACTTTAAAATAAAGACTATTAGAAGAGACAAAGAGGGACACTACATAATGATCAAGGGATCGATCCAAGAAGAAGACATAACAATTGTAAATATTTATGCACCCAACATAGGATCACCTCAATATATAAGGCAAATACTAACAGCCATAAAAGGGGAAATCGACAGTAACACATTCATAGTAGGGGAATTTAACACCCAACTTTCACCAATGGACAGATCATCCAAAAAGAAAATAAATAAGGAAACACAAGCTTTAAATGATACATTAAACAAGATGGACTTAATTGATATTTATAGGATATTCCATCCAAAAACAACAGAATACACATTTTTCTCAAGTGCTCATGGAACATTCTCCAGGATAGATCATACCTTGGGTCACAAGTCAAGCCTTGGTAAATTTAAGAAAACTGAAGTTGTTTCAAGTATCTTTTCCGACCACAACGCTACGAGACTAGATATCAATTACAGGAAAAGATCTGTAAAAAATACAAACACATGGAGGCTAAACAATACACTACTTAATAACGAAGTGATCACTGAAGGAATCAAAGAGGAAATCAAAAAATACCTAGAAAAAAATTACAATGGAGACACGACGACCCAAAATCTATGGGATGCAGCAAAAGCAGTTCTAAGAGGGAAGTCTAGAGCAATACAATCCTACCTTAAGAAACAAGAAACATCTCGAATAAACAACCTAACCTTGCACCTAAAGCAATTAGAGAAAGAAGAACAAAAAACCCCCGAAGTTAGCAGAAGGAAAGAAATCATAAAAATCAGATCAGCAATAAATAAAAAAGAAATGAAGGAATTGATAGCAAAGATCAATAAAACTAAAAGCTGGTTCTTTGAGAAGATAAACAAAATTGATAAACCATTAGCCAGACTCATCAAGAAAAACAGGGTGAAGACTCAAATCAATAGAATTAGAAGTGAAAAAGGAGAAGTAACAACTGACACTGCAGAAATACAAATGATCATGAGAGATTACTACAAGCAACTCTATGCTAATAAAATGGACAACCTGGAAGAAATGGACAAATTCTTAGAAATGCACAACCTGCAAAGACTGAATCAGGAAGAAATAGAAAATATGAACAGTCCAATCACAAGCACTGAAATTGAAACTGTGATTTAAAATCTTCCAACAAACAAAAGCCCAGGACCAGATGGCTTCACAGGCGAATTCTATCAAACATTTACAGAAGAGCTAAAACCTATCCTTCTCAAACTCTTCCAAAATATAGCAGAGGGAGGAACACTCACAAACTCATTCTACGAGGCCACCATCACCTTGATACCAAAACCAGACAAAGATGTCACAAAGAAAGAAAACTACAGGCCAATATCACTGATGAACATAGATGCAAAAATCCTCAACAAAATACTAGGAAACAGAATCCAACAGCACATTAAAAGGATCATACACCATGATCAAGTGGGGTTTATTCCAGGAATGCAAGGATTCTTCAATATATGCAAAACAATCAATGTGATAAACTATATTAGCAAATCGAAGGAGAAAAACCATATGATCATCTCAATAGATGCAGAGAAAGATTTTGACAAAAGTGAACACCCATTTATGATAAAAACCCTGCAGAAAGTAGGCAGAGGGAACTTTCCTCAACATAATAAAGGCCATATATGACAAACCCACAGCCAACATCGTCCTCAATGGTGAAAAACTGAAAGCATTTCCACTAAGATCAGGAACAAGACAAGGTTGCCCACTCCCACCACTCTTATTCAACATAGTTTTGGAAGTTTTAGCCACAGCAACCAGAGAAGAAAAGGAAATAAAAGGATTCCAAATCGGAAAAGAAGAAGTAAAGCTGTCACTGTTTGCAGATGATATGATACTATACATAGAGAATCCTAAAGTTGCTACCAGAAAACTACTAGAGCTAATCAATGAATTTGGTAAAGTAGCAGGATACAAAATTAATGTACAGAAATCTCGGGCATTCCTATACACTAATGATGAAAAATCTGAAAGTGAAATCAAGAAAACACTCCCATTTACCATTGCAACAAAAAGAATAAAATATCTAGGAATAAACCTACCTAAGGATACAAAAGACCTGTATGCAGAAAATTATAAGACACTGATGAAAGAAATTAAAGATGATACAAATAGATGGAGAGATATACCATGTTCTTGGATGGGAAGAATCAACATTGTGAAAATGACTCTACTGCCCAAAGCAATCTACAGATTCAATGCAATCCCTATCAAACTACCACTGGCATTTTTCACAGAACTAGAACAAAAAGTTTCAGAATTTGTATGGTAACACAAAAGCCCCCGAATAGCCAAAGTAATCTTGAGAACGAAAAACGGAGCTGGAGGAATCAGGCTCCCTGACTTCAGACTATACTACAAAGCTACAGTAATCAAGACAGTATGGTACTGGTACAAAAACTGAAAGATAGATCAATGGAACAGGATAGAAAGCCCAGAGATAAACCCACACACATATGGTCACTGTATCTTTGATAAAGAAGGCAGGAATATACAGTGGAGAAAGGACAGCCTCTTCAATAAGTGGTGCTGGGAAAACTGGATAGGTACTTGTAAACGTATGAGATTAGATCACTCCCTAACACCAAACAGAAAAATAAGCTCAAAATGGATTAGTGACCTAAATATAAGGCCAGAAATGATCAAACTCTTAGAGGAAAACATAGGCAAAACACTCTATGACATAAATCACAGCAAGATCCTTTCTGACCCTCCTCCCAGAGAAATGGAAATAAAAACAAAAATAAACAAATGGGACCTAATGAAACTTCAGAGCTTTTGCACAGCAAAGGAAACCATAAACAAGACCAAAAGACAACCCTCAGAATGGGAGAAAATATTTGAAAATGAAGCAACTGACAAAGGATTAAACTCCAAAATTTATAAGCAGCTCATGCAGCTCAATAACAAAAACACAAACAACCCAATCCAAAAATGGGCAGAAGACCTAAATAGACATTTCTCCAAAGAAGATATACAGACTGCCAACAAACACATGAAAGAATGCTCAACATCACTAATCATTAGAGAAATGCAAATCAAAACTACAATGAGATATCACCTCACACCAGTCAGAATGGCCATCATCAAAAAGTCTAGACACAATAAATGCTGGAGAGGGTGTGGAGAAAAGGGAACCCTCTTGAACTGTTAGTGGGAATGTAAATTGATACAGCCACTGTGGAGAACAGTATGGAGGTTCCTTAAAAAACTACAAATAGAACTACCACATGACCCAGCAATCCCACTAGTGGGCATATACCCTGAGAAAACCATAATTCAAAAAGAGTCATGTACCAAAATGTTCATTGCAGCTCTATTTACAATAAGCCGGAGATAGAAACAACCTAAGTGTCCATCATCGGATGAATGGATAAAGAAGATGTGGCACATATACACAATGGAATATTACTCAGCTATAAAAAGAAACGAAATTGAGCTATTTGTAATGAGGTGGAGAGACCCAGAGTCTGTCATACAGAGTGAAGTCAGAAAGAGAAAGACAAATACCGTATGCCAACACATATATATGGAATTTAAGAAAAAAAAAATGTCATGAAGAACCTAGGGGTAAGACAAGAATAAAGACACAGACCTACTAGAGAATGGACTTGAGGATATGGGGAGGGGGAAGGTTAAGCTGCGACAAAGCGAGAGAGTGGCATGGACATATATACACTACTAAACGTAAGGTAGATAGCTAGTGGGAAGCAGCCGCATAGCACAGGGAGATCAGCTCGGTGCTTTGTGACCGCTTGGAGGGGTGGGAGGGAGGGAGACCTAGGAGGGAAGAGATATGGCAGCGTGTGTATTATGTATGGCTGATTCGCTTTGTTGTGGAGCAGAAACTAACACACCATTGTGAAGCGATTGTACTCCAATAAAGATGTAAAAAAAAAAAAAAAAGGTTGAGCTACCAATTATGGCAGAGTACATTAAAACTAATATGAAAAATTTAAAGTAATTAGTGGATGAAGAAAAACTATACTCTTATAACAAAAATTTTATAAATATGTGAGACTTCTCATATTTCTAGGTATAGAACTAATTCTTGGAAAGGTGAAGGCCACTTACTCAGAAAATCCATCTCCTTATTTCAAGGTAAGAATTGTAATTCAAGTTTTCTGAAAATTAGTCTAAAATATTTGTTACTAAAACACACTTTCTGATTTAAATATGTTGCATATTAACAGTGCTAAATATCATGAGAGAATTTGTGCACAAGTAACTATTTATATAATAGTTTTTAATGGGAAAAACCATATTTAGTACTTTTAAAATAAGCTTAATGTCTTTATTTAAGCCAACCATGATTAATATAGTATTGTTATAAATTTCCTTTTTCTTGAAATTGGGACTTGAGGAAGGGCTGCCTTACAAATTCATCACATTGTATTAAATGAGGTAGACAAGCTGACAACACTGAATGGCTGGGACTCATATTAATGAATATGATGTTCTAAGCAGAAGATGCAATATATGTATAAGAGCATTAATTTATATTATCCTTAGGGAGAGAAAGGAACACACACGTTAAGGTGCTAGGATTACGAAGGCATGATAGTTCATATTCCTTGGTAAAATTTTACTGGCACAGACAGCATTTTATAGGTACAAAATAACTTTTTATAAAAGTGCCTTGTATTGACTTTTTTAAAACTTTACTAATATATAACCATCATAGAAATATAACTAGGAAATACAAAAAAAATATTAAGGGGTTCATAATTTACTTAGAGATCATCAGTTTAAACAGTTTTGTGTTTATAGTTTTAGACAAAGACATATAGGCTTCCCCACAACAAAGTTTCATTTAACAAATACTGTTTTGTAGCTTGCTTTTTAACTTCTTTCCATGTCTTATTTCATTTGTGCCGTAATTTCTAATTGTGGACCATTTAGATTTCCATTCCACTGTTTCACATTATAAGTGCTGACATGAATGCTCTCAACTGTGCTGTAATTTTAGTTGCCAAGGTTGCTAATATATCTACAGGGTTTATAGTATTGCTGTCGGTGGTAGATTTCAAGAGGTAAAGCTTTGTATTCCAAAGAGGTAGTATCTGGCATACTTAACTGGGAGGTTTGGATAGTCTATTAATCCATTAATGTATTCATCTACTAAATGCAGTCTATCAATAGAAGCCATCACATATTGAATTATATCATGTAATGCATGATGGCATATGTGTGAGGGAAGTGTCACATAGATGATTTGACATGAAAAATAATTCTGAAGGTTATACATAAAGTGCACTTTACTCAACAAAACTAAGAAGACTTGCCATAATTTTCATATGCATATGAAGAAAATTTGAGGGAAATTACTGATCTCTAAATATTCTCTCTTATATTGTAGAAAACAAAATGGAAAGGATATAAGAACAACAGTTTTCCACCACATTACCAAGGCTGCTAGATTTTTAAAAGTAGTACGTTAACAATAAACATCTTTCCAAAATGGACTATAAGGATTAAAACCTAGTAAATGAGTGGGTAAATAGTTGTGTTAATCCATGATCCACTGAAAGTAGATCTTTTAAACTTTTTTAACCTTCATGAATTACTAAAGTATTCCTGTTGGCCTAATTGTTGTAATTATAGCTATTTTATACATCAAAAACTAAAATCATATGCTGATTATGGATTGGATTAAAAAGATTCAGATCTAAAAACAAATTTAAAGTACCTCAATACTTGAATAAAGAAAGAATTCTGGTACCTTCAGATTATGAAAATATGACCATTTATATTGGAGCAAACGGAATTATATCATACTGCATGGGATTCTTAATGATATTTGATGAGTGTGACCTGTGTATTTTTAGTTTAGGTTATCTAATTTGACATGATTTTAGAGACCCCTGAACTGACTTAAAACCAGGAACTGGTTTAAATAATTGGAAATATAATCTTCACTACAAGTTATGGCAACTTCCTACAGCTATAAATAATGATGAAAACTCTTCTTATTGTTTAACATGAGGTTTTATTAATATTTGGGAAAGAAAAAGGTATAATTGGATTCACTTTAAATAGAAAATTGCTGAGAGAGGGTAGGCATGTAGATTATAATGCTCTAATTCTAAAGAAATCTAAATTCTTCTAAATGCTTAGTGAAATGAAAGGTGGCTTCAATTTAATGTGGAAAAATTCTATTGTAACTATGTCTGTTAAAGCATAATAGACATATGGAAATAGCTTGTGACTCAAATGAAGTTCTATATATAATGCATTTATTGTGTTCCTGTAAAATGCCAAGATCAAAAGCAGACTTGATATTGGCTAATCCATGGACTATTATAGTTACAGGAGGAGAAATCTATCATTTACTGTGTTACTTGGGACTCCTTTGTTATATTTAATGCAAATGGGCATTATCTTTTCAGATTACAACTTAATCGGAGTGGCTAATATTAGAATTAAGTTTGATATTTGAATAAGCTGTCCTCCACATACTTCTTTGCTGGCCCCAAAGATTGTCCTGTGCTATTTCCGCTGATGCTTGTTAACTTTTAAAGAACAAAAGATTTTCTCTGCTTAACTTATTTCATAGGGCTTAAGTGCTTTAGCCTGTTCCTTTTAAGGGATGCTGAGGAATCCTAGTGATTTCATGGACAATTATGCAGGGAAACTAAGTCTCTCTAAATTAGAGAGTGAGATTTCCAGAATCTAGTTGAAGGGGTATTTAAACAATATGACATTTTTAAACTAAAATGTTAAGTCATTAAAGACATGGGCTATCACTGCTCTAGGAGTATGATTCTAAGAACTTATTTTTTAAAATAATTATGGAAAATTAAAAAGTGAAACAAATTTTTAAGTGACTGTTTGAGTTACTGGGGTAGAGACAACTGTATTAGACTTACTATTTTCTAAGGAGCCATGACACTAAATAAGTTTCTGTGAATATTTTATAACAAAATTTAAGGAAAGGCACTTAAATCAGGACACCACTATATGATTTATCTGTGGAAACATGTCACCGCATGAAAAATTCTATTCTAAAATTTCCCCCCAAAACTCAAGGGCTATGCACTGAGGCAACAGCACAGGCTGTGCTATGGAGGCCTGTGGGGATTAGCAGCCTGGGTCCATTTTCCTCTCTTTGGAATTGAAACCGTATCCAAACCTCTAAACTCTCAGTTCCCAAGGACCTGGAAGCATGCTGAGGCTCCCATCAGCAGAGCATGATAAAAATCTTTCTTAAAAAGAAAAAAAAATACAATGTTCTTTCAGTAGAAGAATTGTAAAAGTTTGCACTTATTATCTGGATAACATTTTAACTGATGTTATTTTGAGAAATAAAACTAAAATTTAAAGCATGTATAATGTTAGCATATGATAGGCTAATTTAGTTCAGTTAACCCTTTTTTTGCTCCGAGACTTGGAATATGGCTGAAATTCCCCCGTCTTAAATTACATTAAACCAATATTCTAGAGTTCATGATTCTAGGGTCCTCTCTCTGCCTCTCTTCCCGTGGCAACTGGAGGGATATTAAAGGAAATCAGATCATTTATCTCTCCATTTATCACTCTGGATTACTATATTTTCATGGTTTTCCATCACCCTTAGATTAGAGTTGCCAGATAAAGTGCAGGGTAAGTGTTACACATTAAGTATAAGTATTGTATTACTGTAGTACAAGTATTGATGAGACGTTTTATAATAAAAGCTAGTCATTGTTTATCTGAAATTTCAATGTATTTATTTATTTGCTGAATCTGTCACTCTAGCTCATAAAGCAAATCCTTTTTAGTGGCCTACACACCTCACCCTCTCTGGGAGCTGCTTATCTTGGCTGCCATTATCATCCTAAGCAGTCTCTACCATACTCTCTTCTACCCTGTTTTACAAACTGACCAATTAGTAGAGAGTGAAGTCATCTTATGGCCTTCATCTGTATTTGAGAGAGAGAGAAGAAGAAAATAAACGAAGCAAAGATCAAAGCGTATTATAACATGTAGTAAGAAAAAATGTTTCATAAAACTCTTTCAAGTTATATTTATGGATGTGTGTGTCTGCATGTGTATTAAGTGGCAATATAAAGTTAACTGTGCTGTAGGTCAGAGTCAAGAATTTTGAAGGTCACTGCTTAGCCACATTGCCATTCATTCACTTCCTCAAACTCGAAAGTGCAATCATTTCCTTGCTTCTGGGCCTTTTGCTAGTTCTCTCTCCTCTGCCTGGAATAATTCTCTTCACAACTCCTTATTCCTCTCATGTATCTACCTATTTGTTATCTTTTGGTTTTAATTTTAAATGGCACTTTCTAAAGAGGCTTACAATAGTGGCATCTGTTGGGTATGGAGAGCCTGCCCAGCCCTCCTCAATGCTCTGGAGATGACAAAGATATTGAATGGTAATACACATACACATACACACACACCCCTACCTTAATTTTATTTGAGTTTACTATCAAAGAAAAGTTAGCCAACTCTATTACATAGAACCAACTTTTCTGAGTTGGTTCTATGTAATATTTAGAGCAAGTAATGTCAGTTTTTGTTTTTTTGGAATTACATTTCATTATCTCTCTTTGTTAAACACAATCACAAATAATGAAATTTAGGACAAGGTATTTTCTTTATTTTGGTTGATCTAATTTACATATTTTTTATAATGTGTAACTACCTGATCTTTGGAAACTGAACTTCTGTGTTCTGTTTTTAATCTGTAAGAGAGATTCACATCCCTTAGTGTGAAATAATTTGTAGAAATCTGTTTTGTGGATCAGAGAAAAACTCTTCTTGAATATGCTTACATGGACTAAATAGCACTGATTTTTTTATGAGTGATACTTATAAAAGCCTTTGCATAATACCCCTCTTTTCCATTTATATAACTTCTAAAAAAATGAGCATGCTTGTCTTCTAGCTACTAACAAAAGATGTGCTTAGCATAAAACATCAGAAGTAGATTTTGCAGACTGTAGTTAAGATCTAGTAAAACTGGAATGAAAATTTGCCTTCAAGGGAGCAGTGTGCTATTTTCTTCTGCAAACCTGTTTCACATTTTCCTTAGAAGGGAGGGGGAAAGGATGAGCACTCATTCATACTTCTGTACTAGCACTGCCTCTGCTTACCAACTTTTTAAAGAGTTAAAAAAAAAAAGGTTCAAATTAGTCCTTGTCTAAGAGACCTTAAACGAAAGGTTTTTAATTTAAAAGAGTAGAGATAATCCCTTCTGCCACTTTTATCTGAAATAGTTTAAAATTCAATTGTGTTTGTCATAGATAGTTTTCAACCATTAAGCATTCCTTTTAATTTTTTTTTTCTAAAAATTGCTCTGAATTTAAGGAGCAATAGGTAAGCTCAAAAGCATGAGACTGCCTCTTCCAATTTATGACAAAGAAACTGACTGCACAGGCTTCTTTTAATATTTATAAGCCATTTTCTAAAGTATTATGTTCTACAGTACATCAATTTTCCTTTTAATAACAATTATGAGAGGTTTCCCAGTTCCTAAGAGCAATCTTTGAATATACCCCAATGTTCTGGTATACTATATTTGTGTTAATAATTTGGGGAATACAGTAGTTTTTAATAGTAACTTACATTTCGACAGCACCTTGCAATTTCTGAAGTATAAATTTACTGTTTTAAATTCTCAACTATATTTTTGTTTTTGCAAAGATTTGTAAAATGTTTTGCTTGTGAAATTTTAACAAACTAAATTCAATTTTTCAACTAGGCTTTAAAAAAATTAAGACTTGGGATCTTTTCCATTAACTTTTTTAGTTGGCTTTATTCAACTATGCTATGAAACTAGAAGCTCTTTATTAAATCTATTCATCATCAGGAAGCACTATGTAAATATTTTAGAAGCAGTTAAAATGCTTGTAATTCTTTTCTTATAGAATTACAAGCATTTATTTCAAGAAAAAATATTGAAATTTTATTTATTTATCCAGATTCATTGTACTTTACATTTCTAGAAATACTATGCAGCTGTGAAAGAAACTGACCGAATCAGTGTGTACCCCATTTTTTGTGGAACTGATTAGTTTTGTAATACAACTTGTGTGATGACAAACCAAAAGTTTGTTCTGCATTAATGCACAAATAAGATTTATTCTTTGATTTGCTACTGCAGAATACATTTTCAAAACTAATCGCTATTTGAAAAATTGTTTCTGACCTGTGGTTGGCCAGAAGTCTTGATTGCAGAACACCCCCATTCCTGAATGTAGGGCACCAGGCACTATTATCTTTTCCTCAGCACTTGACAGTTGCAGTGCTTTAAAGCCAAGTCTTGATGCTTTGCTAAATTATTCTCTTCTTCCATGTACATATTGATGTTTCATACCTTTTAAGCATTTTGCTCTCTCTTTTGTTGGATGAGTACACCACTGAAATCACAATAGGGACTGAAATTCAAGAGACTACAAAATTTTTGGTGATCCTGTATTGGCTTTTTAACATATAAATTCCTATAAAAGGAAAGTAGTAAGTATTGCTAAAGAAACTGACAATGAAATCATAGACTATATCTGTGGTATGTTTAAATTTCAAGATTTCATCTATAAAAGAAGATTGAATATTATAATTTTCACATTGTCCCCAGTACTTGGTCTGTGCATCATGCAACACCTTGAGAGTCTTCTAGATGTGATTTTCAACATTTAGTTTTTTCCTATGTTTTTCTTAATGTGCTGCATTAAGTAACAGAATTCAGTGGTAAGTAGCTGTAGTGACAAGTTTGCATGTTATGGCTTTCCTGAATGTGCTGAAACGTGTCCTTTCGTATGTCCAGTCTTACTATCCACAGGACTGTAAGAATTCTTCAAGGCCTCCAGAAGGCTCACACATGCTGGGATCTTAATTCTAATTGTTTAGCTTATGCAATAAGACAAATTGGAACTGCTTTTAAGATGACAGGAAGCATATGCTGACAGCACCTGTAGATCAATTGTCATTTTGTGCTTATCGTTGAATGGAACAAATTTAAAGGTACAGAATTTGGCTTGGCTGGACTAGATCTGCAAATGACACTGTATAGTTGACATAACTAGGATGGCCATTAGCATTCTCCCAGTTGCCTCTCAGATCTCCAGCTGCAGGGAGTTTAAGAGTCTGATGGCCCAGAATGAGCTCTGAAATTCATACAGCTGCTTGTGCCAATGGGCTTTCCTCAGGCTCTTCCTTGCCAATGACTGAGCATGGCAGGGATACCAAGGCAGGCATGTTCCTCAGAGATGCAGAATTCCTCTGATGAGAGATTTTGCCTTATGGACTCACTAGCTGCCTTGCCTAACTTTTCTTAGAATTGACTGCATGGCAGTCTGAGATGTCTCTGCACTCACTCACTCACTGCCTATGACTTGCCTCCTTTCCTTCTTTTTCTGCTTTCTTTTCCTAGGAGTCAGATTTGTATCATGGTCTAATGACTGTACATCTCCCTTAGCTTTCTCCCGTTTTCTTTCACAGGCTTATGAGACTTCTTTCTCATTTAATCCTGTTTTGGCATCTGCTTCTCAGAGGACCGGGACTAACACAAAACTTATTCTTACATTGTGAAGTCGTAAAGAAGTGAATATGTAGACCTACTATTTTGTTATTATAATGAGGTCCATGCTTGCCACAAAATATCCAAGGAATTCAGAAATAATTTCATAAGTAAATTCAAATAGATTGGTGAATAGACAGGATATAAATTATAAATGAAAAAAAGTGCTTTCTCTACTTCCATACCTAAAGATATAGGGATAAAATATACTGCTCACCTCCATATCACATATATTAACGATAGGAATAAATGAGTTAATGCCTTAAAAGATCTTTGCAAAGTGACTGGAATTAGCATGTAATCCATAAGGTTAAAATATTAACTTACTTTACATTGAGGTTTTTATGTATAATTATATTTCTAATTTCAGGATTGTTTTGGTATCTTTATATGTTTTTGTTTTTTTATGCTAGAAATTTAGACTATCATTAGACTATAAAGCCCTCATTAGTCTGGATCATTAGACTATAAATCCCTCACTAGTCCTGATCATTAGACTATAAATCCCTCACTAGTCTTGATTCCCTTGAGGACAGAGACTATGATTAATTATACTTTGTATTTCAAATATCAATGAAGGCCCAATTCAAAGTAAGTGCATAATGACCACTCTCACACCTTCCTACTCAAATTGTTGTCCCTGGGCCAGCATTATTGGCACCACCTAGGAGACTGTTAGAACTGTCTATGTTCAAAGGTCTCCTACAGACTTTACTGATTCCAAATTTTCACTTTATCAAGATCTCCAGGTGGCTTTTTTACATATTAAATTTGTGAGATTCAGTGATCCAGAAGACTTGTCCATTGAATGTGCATCCTTTCTACATCTTCTTTCCTAAATAACCCTAGTTGTAATCATGCAGTCTTCTCTGCCTCATAGCCATTTGATTCAGGGAAAACTAGTAGCATCTTCAACAACAGGGGAGAAGCCACATTTATCTAAGCTTGGGGTGCCTGATTCTCTTTGCAAATGATTTTGCAACACGTCAGGAGGAAAATCTGCTGGAGGGAACACTTCTGGGCAAGGAGTTATTTATTTCAAAAAGAGAAAACACCCTTTCTTATCTCTGGATGTTGCTGTATCTTTATGGAACTCTTAGCACTGATTTGGCTTCTTTGCTAGTTGCCTGATAATGAAGCCAAGAGAAGGAAGGTGGCACCATGAGACAAAGAGAGAGGTGGAACCAGAGCCCTGACCTGTTTTTTGAAATGGTTTTTCATCTTTGGAAACCAAAGCCTTATTGACCTCTTTTCAGTTCAGTTACTCTGCCAAATGCTCTTCGAGTATTTAATAAGGGTCGTCAAACCTTCCTTCTTGAAACTCTTGTCTGTCTTCGGCGGCCTATGAGACTCCAGCCTCTCCTTTTTCACTCTGATTCATTTAAATACTTCTTCAAATCAACCTTCTTTACTTACTTTTCTTTGCATTTAGGGTATTACCTGTGGACAGCTTGCATTCCCATGCTGGACATTCATCTTGAGCCATCCCTTCCATACTGCCATGGCTTTAACCACAATACATATGCAGGTGACTTCAAAAATCTGTATTTTTGAGCCTCAGCTTTACTTTTGAGTTTCACGGTAAGCTAACGATTACGTAGTGCATTATGGACCAAACACTGAACTAAGTGCTCTAAGAATATTAAATCACTAAATTCCCGCAGCCATCTTTTGAGGTAGGTACGATTATTGTCACCATTTTTTAGATGACGAATTTGAAGTACAGAAGGTGTGATGGTTAATTTTTTATGTTAACTTTACTGAACGACAAGGTGCCCAGATCACACATTTTTTCTGGATGTGTCTGAGTGTGTTTTTGGACACGATTAGCATTTGAATTGGTGGACTCAGTAAGGTAGACTGTCCTCCCCAGTGTGGTGGGCGTCATGCAGACTGCCCTTTCCAATGTCAGTGGGCATTATCCAATCCACTGGGGTCTGAATAGAACAGAAAGAGGAGAAAGAGCAGATTCATCTCCTTCCTGCCTGCTTGAGCTGGGACATGGGTCTTTCCTGCCCCTGGACTGGAATTTATACCGTTGGCTCTCCTGGTTCTCAGGCGTTTGAACTCAGACTGAATTATACTACTGGCTTTCCTGGGTCTCTGGCTCGCAGACAGCAGATCACAGGACTTCTCAGCTTCCATAACTTTGTGAGCCATTTCCTCATAATAATCCTATGAGGTTAGGCTGCTTGGCTTTAAATCCTAGCTCTACTTCTTACTGGCTCTGTGACTTAGACATTCCTCCTAGTGGTTCTGCTTTTCTGGAGACCTTGACTAACACATAAAGGTTGCTTAAGTCACGAAGCTAGTAAGAAGCCAAACCAGAGTCTCTGTTTTTCAGCACTGCACTATTTTCCAGTGGCCTTACTGGTCACATTTCTAAAAAAATGAACTCGACACGTTTCTGTTGCTTTCTTCAATATTATGATGTTGGCATCTGCCTAGTCACCAAATTGGAAGCCCAGTATTCATCCTTAACTCCTTATTTCCCCTTTACCATTGTACTAAAGGCCATTTTACCAATTATCTCTCCTATATGTTTCCTTATCAGTTTTTTCACATTAGTCTTGACTGCCACCCTCTCGTATCAGGCCCTTAATAATGGTGATCCAGACTATTACCAAAGCCATCTGATAAATTTCCCATTCCAGGTTCTCATTCCCGTAGTATACAATCCATCCTTCATAATCAACAATGCTTTTCTTTTCTTTTTTTTTTTTAATATTCATTTATTTATTTGGCTGTGCCGGGTCTTAGTTGCATCATGCGGGATCTTCGTTGCTGCGTGCAGGATCTTTAGTTGCAGCATACAGGCTCTTAGTTGCAGCATGCGGGATCTAGTTCCCTGAACAGGAATTGAACCTGGGCCCCCTGCATTGGGAGCGTGGAGTCTTAACTGCTGGACCACAAGCGAAGTCCCCCAACAAAGCTTTTCTTTTTAGGACACAAATATGATCACCTTGATACTCTGCTTTAAAAACCTGTCAAGGCACCCCAATGCCCAAAGCACAAAATCCAGGTATCTTAGCAGGACATACAAACATTTGACTTTCTTATGTACCCTGTATTTATTTCATTTTTATGTGTGAGATACAACACTGTGATTCTTTTGTATGTCTATTTACCCTGCCTGACCATGAAACTCTGGAAGTCAGGGACCATGACTTATCAAACATATATTCTTTAAGCATCCTCTATATGTCAGACCTAGTGACGGTTACTAATGCTCTACCTCTGACTTTAATAAATGGACAATGTATTTCCAGTGCCTGAGTGACCGTCATGTGATAGTGAATTGATAATTTCTGAATTGAATAGAATAATAGTTTTCTTGATCCTACTTAAACCATGTTTACTTTCATATCTTCAAAGTCAACCTTTGATTAAAACAGCATCACAAAGACATTAAGCAGGATGGTTTTCCCAGGATACAAAGCTTGCACATTGTATACTTCAAATGCCTTCGTATATGCTGTTGCCTTGGCTTGGAATGCCACTGTTTGTTGACAATCTAATAATTGAAGATCCAACTCATTTCTGGGAAGTTTTTCCCAAATTCTATCTCCTTTCACTACCACCTTTTCCATCCTTGCTGGGGAGATAGACTTATTATTTCCAATTTGCTCCATCCCCAAAGTTGGGCTATATTTTATGATATTGTGATTTATAATATACATTTGATATATAACCAGTATATATTTCTTATTCATATTTGGTCTTCCTCCATGGTTCCCCAAACTTTTGGAATTTCCTGAGCAAAAAGAGCAATGGGAGCACCGTTTGTTATAATATTTAGGCTCTTGTCCTCAGTTCTAGAAATAGCTTCAGAGACATAAATGTAAACTCAGTGTCTTGTTGTTCATAACAAGCCCCTTCCCACCACGAATGGGTTTATGTTAATGAGGTGACTTTTGGAAAGCACCTAAAGATGGGAGCTGGTTGTCAGGAGAAACAATCATGAATAGAGGGTTGGAACTGTCAGTCCCACATCTGATTTCCGGGGAAGCTAGAGGCTGAATCAATCATGCCTATGTAATGTAATTATTGATTAATTAATTTATCATCATGACTCAAAGCGAATTCTTTCCCTATCAGTTCAAGCTAGTTTCCATATATTTAACTTGGTGAATGATTAAAAATAAATACATACATATAAAAATCATGCCTATGTAATGAATGATGTGAACCTGTGGGGATTTGGAGAGACTGGGGCACCTGGAAGGGTATGGAAGCTCCTTATCCTCTCCCCGTACTTTGTCCTATGCACCTCTTCCATTTGGCTGTTCCCGAGGTATCTTTTCATAAGAAACTGGTCAATCTAGTAAGTAAAACATTCTCTGAGTTCTGTGAGCCACTCTAGCAAACTAATTGAACCTAGGGAGGGGGTCTTGGGAACCTCTGATTTACAGCTAAGAGTTGGTCAAAAGTACAAGTGACAACCTGGGCTTTCTAATGGTGTCTGAATTGGGGGCGGGGTGGGGACAGTCTTGTATGACTGAACCCTTATCTGTGGGATCGGATGCTATCTCAGGGTAGATAGTGTCAGAAATGAGTTGAATTCTTGGACACTCAGCTGATATTAGAGCATTGCTTGGTGGTGTGGGGGAAACCTCCCTCCCCCACAAATTGGAATTGTGATCAAAACACCGTGATATTTCTGTAATAGCATGGGTCAGTTCTCTACTGAATTGTATAACCCTCAATTTTTTATCCTAGTACTCTGCAGTTTTTAATCTAGCATGTTTTTAGTGTGAGATATTCAATTAAATATTGTTTCAAGTGAATTTAAATCAAAGTATTCTCTGTAGGCAAATACCTATTTCTATGTGCCTTGTTCTATGTACATATATTCTACCTGTTACCAGTTCGCAATCTGATTTACCAGTGTCCAGCAGTTAGACATAGTGCTTGTAGAATAAATATATATACACACGTGACTTATATTGCTCCAAATGTGTAAGGTGTTGATTTTATTACTAAATTGTTTTTTTCTCGTTCCATGTTTAATTACTGGATTAGTTGGAGGTAGAGTAGGAGTAGGAAACATGAATGCATAGATACAAGCCTAAAAGCATTAAAGGCTTATTTAAACGTTTGTCTTGCTATCTGTTGATTGAAGGATTTTAAATTACTAGTGAAGAGCAGAACTAGACATTACCATGTGCACTAGGATTGGAATCAAGATACTACAAAATTCAGTCTTTATTTAAGAGGGTTGACCCTTTACATGGAAAGAGTCCTGCTTTTGATTAAGAACTAATTTAAGGGTTATTCAGAGACAATTATGTAAGGCCCTGAGATTTCTCATGTGTATGTCCTCCTGGGATGCAGGTGCTTGAAGCGAAATCTTGAAAGAAATAATAGAAATAGAATTCCCAAAAGATACCTTAGAATCATAATATAGTTCTATAAAGAAGGAATTAGAAAAATGTGTAAATTTCTTTACATCTATACAGACTTAAAAAAATTCTCCTTTATGTGTAATACTCAATTTTTAAATAAGGGAAAGCAAAAGCTTACTCCCTAGTAAGGGAAAAAAGATATACTACAGAAACATTTTGAGTCCATAATATAGTCTATAGTGTAATGACCTAGAAATTTATCAAGACTTTTCAAAGTTAGAAAACATGCTTCCTTGGAAGTTTACAATTATTTGTAGTCTGGTACTGTAGGATTTGTAGACTTGATCTCAATGATGCGAAAAAGAGATTCCCAAGTTTGTTAAAGAGAGACACTGCTTGCTAAGGGACATTTACAATATTTATTTAATAATAGTGTAGGACATGGTGACCTGGTCTTCTGCATTATAAGGACAAATTCTTGGTACACTTCATTGTATCAAGTTGATCAAACTTGAAGAGGCTGACTCATGTTGATTAAAATCAAAAGCGACATATATAAGCTACATTGCCAATTTATTCTTTTACAATAGAAATATAACTGTCATAGCACATTTCCTTCATGCAAGCTACATGAGGAGACCATTATCAGAAGATTGCTGGTTGACAATAGGATCAGAACTGGTGTCTGAGTGGTGGGAACAGGGTGGAGGGATAGTTATATGATTTGAATATTTAATGCCCACGGGCTAAAATAGACAGATGTATCCATTTTCTCAGTAGATTTCACTTTCTCATTCTATAAGAGGGGTTAAGTTTTTGGTTCAGGGCAATCTCTTTCTTGCATAATGATAGATGGCTGCTGCCAAAACTCTCCTTTTTTTTTCTGTATACATTTCTGACAAAATTCAGTTAACACATTTTTTTTTTCCAGCAAAGTTAATTTTTTAGTCCTTTTTTTTTTTTTTTTTTTTTTTTCCCCGTACGTGGGCCTCTCACTGTTGTGGCCTCTCCCGTTGCGGAGCACAGGCTCTGGACGTGCAGGCCCAGCGCCCGTGGCTCACGGGCCTAGCTGCTCTGTGGCATGTGGGATCCTCCCGGACCGGGGCATGAACCCGTGTCCCCTGCATCGGCAGGCGGACTCTCAACCACTGCGCCACCAGGGAAGCCCACTTTTTTAATCCATTTGATGTCAGGTTTTTCTTGCAAGTGATTCTATCTTCATACAATGTCATCCTTGGCCTTACATATTATGTGTTGAATTTAGAGTTTTAACTTTCCAAATGAAATCCTTTGCCTCTTATTTCCTACTTCTTGATGGCGGCTTTGTTGCCCTACTACGCACTGATTAAAATGAGCAAAAAACTAGATTTACAGAACCACACAATACTCTCTTCTCATTAAAATCATTTTGCACATTTATATTATTGTAAACTGTATTTTTACTACCATAATTCTGTAGAACAATGATGATGAGTGAGATAAAAAAATTTTCCCAGTATCTGTTTCAAATAATGTCATTTATTTGGAGATGTGGAAAATTCTTTAGATTATTTGAGGCTTATATAACATTTAAACTGTTACTACATATCTAACAAAAATACTCAGATACATAAGGTGACTCTGTGTAGCAGTTAAGGGGTTGATTAAAAATAACTTTTTTTACATTTAAGCAAAGATTAAACAAATTATCTTATACATAGTAGTTTGTATCTGTCTCTTAACTCCTTACCTCTATCTTGCCCCTCCTCCCTTCCCTCTCCCCACTGGTAACCATTAGTTTATTCTTTCTATCTGTGAGTTTGTTTCAAAAGGTCAATACTTTTGACAAAAGCATGCTTGGTTGACATATAACTAACTTTTTGGTTTGGGACATCTGATATTGTCAAAGCAAAATGGAACCTAAAAGTCTAAACTAGGTATCAATAATTTCCTTCAGAGTATCTCAGCTGAGATAAAATCAATTAAGGGCAGGTGGGGAGTTGCAGTCTAGTTAGTTATTATCATTCTAGAATTTTGTATCAACTGGTATGGAAAAAAAAATTAATATACAGACAATAATTGCTGAGTTCAAAAACAGATTTCTACTTATCAGTATTTTTCATTTATGCCATCTACTGCATGGGGAGAGCATTCAGGCAATTTACTGAAGGGCTTTAAAGCTCTTGCCATAATTTCTGCATTTAAGAAGATCAGATGACCAGAAATAGTTTTACTAAGCTAGTTAGTAATTAAAGGAGAAACCATGTCATAATAAATAATTTGCTTATAAACTTTTTTTCTAAGTAAATACAGGGAATGTTCTAAAACTGGTAGTTTATTAATTTATTTTCTTCAAGTTTTGTACATTTATTAGCAGTGTTTTGTATATATTTAAAAACAGTATATTTTACTAATAACCAATATATTATTTTGATTAATATATTCAACACACATTTACTGAGCACCTACTGTATAACACCACTGTTCTAAGCACTGGGGATATTCTTGAGAGGGGAGTTAGATAATAAACAAGTAATTATAAAATATGTCAAGTAACAATAGGCACTCTGGAAAAAACAGGTTGGGGAGAGAGGGAAGGTGCAATTTTAGACAGAATTGTGAGGGAAGCCCTGGCATTCAAGGAAGGCTGTAAAAGAAGTGAGAGAGGGTACAGCCACTATGGAAAACAATATGGAGGTTCCTCAGAAAACTAAAAATAGAATTACCATATGATCCAGCAATCCCACTCCTGGGAATATATCTGGACAAAACTATAATTCAAAAAGATACATGCACCCCTATGTTCATAGCAGCACTATTCACAATAGCCAAAACATGGAAACAACCTAAATGTCCATCGACAGATGAATGGATAAAGAAGATGTGGTACATATATACAGTGGACTACTACTCAGCCATAAAAAGAAGGAAATAATGCCATTTGGAGCCATATGGATGCAACTAGAGATTATCATACTAAGTGAAGTCAGAAAGAGAAAGACAAATACCATATGATATCACTTAGATGTGGAATCTGAAATATGGCACAAACCTATGGCACAAACATGAACCTATCTACAAAATAGAAACAGACCCATAGACATAGAGAACAGACTTGTGGTTGCCATGGGGGAGACAGAAAGGGAGAGGGATGGACTGGGAGTTTGGGGTTGGTAGATGCAACTATTACATTTAGAATGGATAAACAAGGTCCTAATGTATAGCACAGGGAACTATATTCAACTATATTCAATATTCTGTCATACACCATAATGGAAAAGAATATAAAAAGAATGTCTATATGTGTATAACTGAGTCACTTGGCTGTACAGCAGAGATTGGCATAACACTGTAAATCAACTATACTTCAATAAATAAAAAAATTGGAAAAAAAAGAAGTCGGAGAGATATACTTTATTCTCCTGGATAACTGGCAGCAGGGGGTCTGAGATTGAGGCAGACCAACCACACTTAAGCTTTTTACAAAAAGATTTACCTTTAACTCTGAACCTGACTACATTACTTTACTAAACTTTATTGGGGATTTCAGACTGCAATGCAATCTAACATTAAATGAAGTTTTGAAGAAAAAATGGACTTTGAGTGCTAAAATTTAAGGGAATATGGGGCCCAGCCTCACTGTCCTCTAACTTAGGAACATGCATGTATACGTATCTAGTATGAGTTATGCCAATTTTAAGTGACATATTTGAAAATTATGTCAACTTAGATGTGGTGGTGGGCGGCAGTGGTTGCTTGACAAGGACAAGAGATAAGGATTATTAAACAGCCTAGGGCTTGGCTCAGAGTAAACACTTCATGGGTGTACATGCTATTGCTATTATTACTATTGTTGTTATTATTATATTGGTGTTTTACCTGAATAATGGAGATAAGTGGGAAAATACCATAACTATCCATAGGATGAACAAATGATGGCTGACCAACTGCTAACCTTCAATCAAACTGTCTTCTCAGTCTTAAAAATCTATCAAAAAAGGCATTTCCCTGATTTTCACCATCTTTATGGAATTTTCTGATGCTCTAGCCACTGCCCTGTGTGAACTCAATAGGTGCATGTAGCCCATTAGAAAATGCCGAAGTAAACCTTGCTGTTCTGTCTAAAGTTACAGAGATTAGCCAGTTGGGCCTCTGTGGAAGAACTGTGGAGGGTGGAGGACAGAAACGAAGGTACAGGCTGTTGTTGAGTTTCAAATGTATCCCACTGGAATTGGACATTTTGTAATAAAAATACCCAAATACCAAATTGTTCTTTCCAGCTTTTTGTCTAAATTCATATTGTTCCCTTTGACAGGAGTGCTGTTTCCCCACTCACGCCTTTCCTTCCTGTCCAAACAATTTCTCATGTTTTAAAACTCAAGAATAGAATTAACTTCTCCAAAAAGGCTTCACTTATCTCTACCCATAACTTGTTTTGATGGGTGCTACACCTTTACCTTCCAAGAGTATGTTATATTTTGGCATAATTTAACCTTGTGTATTAGACTTATCTGTTCCTAAGTGTTTGCCTAATTTCATAGTGCAATACAGTTTGCTGGTTTTAATGCTGTCTTGATCCAGTTTTAAGGCCCTGACTAGAGGCCCATTTCCCTTCGTGAGCAGTTAATTAAGTCCACACCAGACCCTTCCCTTTCTGGCTCTCACACTTTGGGCCACTATGCCTCTGCCCTAATCACCCCAGGAACAGGTAGCAGAAACTAGAGACAGCCCCCTTGAATGTGCAAAATTATTCAAATTAGCCAATCCACAGAGAACCCACAAAACCTAGTTAACCCCACCTTACTTGCCATACATAAACTTCCCCTACACCTCCAGCTTGCTGCTCTCCTGTCTGGGTGCAACCCCCTTTGTGAATCCACAACTGTAGCCTTCTCTCTTTCAGAGCTGCAAGGAACAAAGAGTTCTGCCTTTCATCTATCCCAGTGTCATTGTATTGTGTCCTTCCAACAAAACAATCTTAAAATTTTTATAAAACACATAGCCAGTAGACCACTCTCTGGTCCCTATCAAGATTACAGGACCAATTCCTGGTTTCCAGGCAAACTAGGTGGTTACATCTCCCAACCAGCTGGAGTCTCTCCAGAGAGCTTCCTACTCATTCTCACATTGCATTAATCATTCCTATAAATAGAATCCACTTGTGATCACTTGAGATTGAATCCCATGAAAATGTCAGTATTCAATATTATTTGATCTCAAACATAGCAGTTTCATTATCAACATGATTATATACACCTTCACATGTAACACACAGCATGTGAAACACAGCATGTGAAACATCTAGAGGTAGTAGACCTCATTCCTCATCTCTCCATGCTTCTATACTTCTCCCTATCATTCTTCAGTCAAAGAGGAGTTGGTGAATTCGTTGATTACACTGATGACTCTTCTCTAATGAGCAATCTTACTGTGCCTCAAAGCTAACACCTGTATACTGCCCGCTGTCTGTAGTAAGCAAGCAAAGCAGGACTTAGACCCAAGGCCTCTGCCCATATTTACAGTCTCTTCCAAGCCACTGCTGGGAAGGATAATTTAGGACAGGATCTTCCCTCTTCACTCATGCCTGTGCCTGGTTTTCACCCAGAGACTTCGGTATAATTTCTGATAAAACAACCACAATGGAGGTTGTTTTATCAGAAATTATAATCCGCAACATTTAGGAAGGAGGCTACATGGCAGACGTCGTGTGTTCTTACTGAATCTTTTGAAGACACAGACTTGGAAAGGTCAACATTAGCAGTAGCACAGGGCTAAGAACATCTTGAGTTTTGTTACAGAAGCAAAATTAATCTTTTCAGTTAATCTCTTGATATGAGATTTGGGTAAGTGATGGTTGGAGGGGGAAGGGGACAGTGTTGGAGTTTCCACCTAAGCCTTAAACCAAAAGAAATGCACCAGCAATTTGTCTGTTATCAGAGAACATTGCATTGCAGAGTGAGAGATGCTGACTCTTATGTTAATGAAGAAGTGCCTTGATTACAAATGTTCTCTGCATTCATATTGTTTATTCCTTTGGGAAGTTTGGATGATTTGCAGGGCAAGATTCAGGAAGTGTGGGGAGCTGGATGAAATCTTATCATCATGGCTACAAAATCTTTACCCTATTCTCTAAGAAAATCTTATTTAATCAATAAGAAAACATAACGATATAAGGGAATTGATTGACTTCAAAGACAAAGATCCTCCAGAGAATTCAGAGGCTGTATCGTAAGTGATGAGGAACAGAGAAAAGAGGGAGAAAAGAAGATGTTTAATGTGAACAGAAACTACACACACACACACACACACACACACACACACACACACACACTTTTATGGTCCAGGGAGAAGCGCCATACAATCACATTCAATCATTTCCGAAGAAAGCAACTTCAATGATCATCTATCCAGCAAGTAATTTTATCACTGAATGTTCTGACCAAAATGCCCAGAAGTAGCCCTCACTGATCTCTTCCTTAGGTAATCACTTAGAAAATTCCTTTCTTCTGGAACCAGCTATTCTCAACCGACTATTCCTCTTTGACATCCTAGCAAATTAGAGGGGTGACCTTGACGAGTTCCTGATAAAAGCTATGGAATTCTATCATACTAGCTCTGAAGGTATATTCCATATGTGATTGATTAAATGAGAGGTCAATGAAAAAGTTATAGATGATCTCAAGCGTGCAAATGCGAGCAGCACATGTGACAGAAAGGTAAAGGAGGAATACACTTAGAAAATCATGTCTCTGTATCTTCTGTAATGAATCATGGCAGTGAGAGTCAGACTGTGAGAGATTAAGAAGTATAAAGCATAACTATGAGAAATTCGGCACTAAGTGAAAAGTGTTTGGGGATTTCATTTATTTGCATACTTGTGTGTGTGTGTGTGTGTGTGTGTGTGTGTGTGTGTGCATGTATGCATGTATGTGAGCACATGCATTTTGTTATTTGTAACTTAGGGGGAAATGTTTGTTGATGGGATGGCATAAGAAAAGGGTATGAAAATACTACACTGTGAACAGGTTAAATTAGGAATGAAGATGAAATCAACCGTGAACATAGGTGGGAAGCTCATGCTGGAAAATGACGTAGAGAACATCTAGTTCAGACAGACTTCTAGTAAAAAGAGATAGGGTCCCTTCAAAGACCCTTATTGATTTGTGAGTTAAATGATTGTTCTTGTAATTTATTCCTTTCCCAGGTATTGTATTCATAAAGTTTCTAGCATATAGGATTATCGGCCCCCAAGTTTCCCATATCTCATTCTATCTTGTAGAGTTAAAGTGTTATAAACATCACAGGATTTTAAGCTGAGTGTGGATGGGTAAATAGGACTCGAAACTCTTGAACTTTCTGTTATACTGCAGCCCAATTTTTACTCTTAAAATTATAGTGCATTCTTTTTTTAAAGAAAAACCTCACAGAGTTGGATCGGGTTTTAACAAATAAACAATGCAAGCTAAATGACTTCATTCCTTTAAAAACCACTCAGTAATTCTTCGTTGTCTTGAAGAGACCTAAAGTCAAGACCATGTTGTAGAAGCTTTCTTCCCCTCCATGTAGGCAAGCTACACTTTCCCTCTTGAACTTCACATTTCAAACCCTTAGGTACAAACTGTGCTTCCCTGAACCCAGAACCCCTCTTGTCTATGTCCTTATCACTCAGCCTTTTCTCTCCCTTCATCTCCACCTCTCTTTTCCAACTAAACCAACTTCCCCAGGCCTCCCCTTAGCCCACTCACATTTGATGGGTTAATTACTGCTAATTATCTAAGCCTCAGGCTGGTTATTTATTTCTTCCATGAAGCCCCACCTGAACTATACTCTTATGACTTTGATTCCTGCTTTCTTGGTATTAATTATAGCCTATTTTAGTGATATATTTACTTGTCTGTTACTTGCTAACCAGAGAGTATGCTCCTTGAGAACACTGTTTCATCATCTTTTTATAACAAAACCTTAACTATATCTGGCACATAAGTAGTCAATAAATACTTCTTTCTTATGTGTGAACTCTAAGCCTTTATTTTTGAAGTGGCAACCCAAGGGGAGAGGGACATATTTCTGAGTTCTTCTTTTTAATAGTTTACATATAGAAGACTATATGCAAACAAATGATAGATAATATTTTTAGGGAAATGTTCAGTAGCCTTTGGAATGCAAATAAGAACTACCAGTGATTTAAGTAAAATACAATAAGTAAGGCAGTGAAAATTCACTCTTTTGGTAATCACAAATTCCTCAAGACCATTTTTTTTAAGCTCATATATAACACCGAATTCATTTGTACAATACCCAGCTAAATATAAATGTTTAGAGAATTAGTATCTAATATGAAATACTTCCTTATTTAAAAAAATTTTTAGTTAATTAAGACAAGACCTTTATGTGAAATGATTAGAAAATCTGTCAATAGAGGTAGAAAGATATAGAATACATGTGTATAAATGGGAAGCTTATACTGAGCCATATTAATAGAGACCGATGTTTACAGGAACATACTTGTTTCAAAGCAGTACTAAATAATGTGTCCACTTTTTATTTCTTTATTTACTTAAATGTTTTCTACATCCTTTTAAAGAAAAATTGGAGGATTCTATGTCTCAATGTAAGAGAAATTACTGGTTTCCCCTACTTGGAAATCCCATCTTGAGTGACACATTTCCTAGGAGTATGGCATCATTTTTCAAAGACAGCAACTCTGTGTTCTCTTAAGGCACTGTTTGGTTACTTTCAGCCCTTCAACTGCAATGTAAGGTCTTTTTTCAGAAAGGCAAGTATCAGTCATATTTGTTTTTTTTTTTTTTTTTTTACCAGCTTTCTACCTACTAACTGAAAGCAGTGAACTGCTCCACTTTTTATCAAAAAAAGAAAACCATAACTTTAAAAGTAATAAAACAAAACCTCTTATGTTTAGCTATACAGACTCATATAGAACATTACTTGTAATCACGACAATATTATGCTTTTAAGTTAGCCTGAAGCAACATCTGTCTTCGGTAACTATTTTGAAAACTTATATGATAAAATACATAAATATGTTTTAAATTACATATATTGTATTTGGCAAAAATTAATGTTTTTACCATTCTAGAGACTGAGATATAAAACCTCCATATAATATAAATATCATTTATAATTAAGTTATAATCTTTGAAATACACACATACACAAAACCCACCATAAATTTTGGAACACAGAAGACGTTTTTCTCAACATGTAAATTTTTCCATTTAATATATATTTTTTAAAAATTTAAACTAACTGAAAGTAATCATATGGATTATAACACTCCCTTATTAATTGAAAAAATGATACATTCTACCCCATTGATAGATTGAGATTACTAAAACCATATCTAAATAAGAACTGTTTTTGCTAAGTTAAGGGAAAGTTTAGAAACATTCAATCAAAAACCTGTTGCTTGGGCTTCCCTGGTGGCGCAGTGGTTAAGAATCGACCTGCCAACACAGGGTACGCGGGTTCAAGCCCTGGGGCGGGAAGATCCCATATACCGTGGAGCAACTAAGCCCGTGCGCCACAGCTACTGAGCCCACGTGCTGCAACTACTGAAGCCCATGCGCCCAGAGCCCGTGCTCCACAACAAAAGAAGCCACCGCAACGAGAAGCCCACACACCGCAACGAAGAGTAGCCCTCGCTCGCCACAACCAGAGAAAGCCCATGCGCAGCAACAAAGACCCAACGCAGCCAAAATAAATAAATTAATTAATTTAAAAAAACCCAAACACCTGTTGTTTGAATTAAATCTCACATTTATTTGGGAATAAAAAATTTGAGTTAGAGATAAATTAGTTCAGGCTAAGTATAGAAAAGTAAGATTTCCTCTGTATTTTTTTCTCCTAACTGCTGTCAGAGAGTTGAATGTTTCTTCCAACTTATTTCTGTAATGTTTATTTATGTATCAATTGATTCTAATTTGGGTAAGTTACATTCCATTGAAGTTCATTCAATGTTGAAATTCCATTCAACAATTCAAAAACTATTTTAAATTTTTTAACTTTTCATTATAGAAAATTTCAAAAGCAGGTTAAACTAGAGAAGACAGTATAATGAACCCTCATTTACCCATCACACATTTTATCACTCAATTATCCACTCATGACCAAGATCATTTCAAATGTATCCCTACCTATTCCTCCCTGTTCATTATATTAACACAAATTCCAGACATAATATCATTTATTTGAATTTCAATTAATATCTGAAAAGACAGACTCTTTTCCAAGATAAAATCACAGTACTGTTACCAGACCCAAAATAAGAATATCAATATTTCTTCAATATCACCATATATCCAAAAGGTTTTCCTGAATGTCTCATTACTTTTCACAGTTTGAGTCAGAATAGTTAATATCTCCTGTTAAAAACAAGACAGCAGGACCCAAATGAAGTCACTCACGCTAAGTGCCACATCACAAAACTGAAACTTAATTAGTTTCATCTTTCCCCGAAATGAATCTTAAACCAGTCAACCAGGAATCACCTGATCAGCACTAATTAAGCAATCTGCCTGACAGATCCACGCAGTTCCCTAACGGAAAGTCAACTTGCAATAACCAACTGCTTTTTTTTTTTTGCCTAATAGAACTTTCTTGCTCCCTCTCCCTTCTGCCTATAAAAGTCTTTCATTTAATACAGGTCCTCAGAACTCCTTTCTTTCTACTAGACTGGATACTGCCCAATTGGAATCCAGTTTTACACACATAAACTCTTAAAACGCCTTAGTTTATCTCTGAACAGGCCTGGTGTCAGGAGAGGGAACAGCAGCAGACCCCGGCCCACTGCCGCCCGGCCCACTGCCGCCCCAGCCCCTAGGCACACTGAGTAACCAGGCAGAGGTACCTGCTAAGTCCGGCGAGCTCGCTGCTTTCTCACTGCCTCGGGAGGTGGTGGGCGAGTCCCTGGATCTTAGCTCTGCAGCGTTTGTGTTATGAGCTTTCAGACTTTCTTTGAGCACTTCTTTTTCCGGGATGGGTTGAGAAACTGGCCAGAGTTGAACTGGGACAGACTCAGCACCCAGCCTCGGTGCGGGGATGGATCGATTTTGAACCGGAAGCCAGACCGCGTCTGGGGATGAACTACTTCCGACTCAGAAGCCGGACCAGGTCTGGGGAAGGACCGGTTTCGACTCAGAAGCCGGACCAGGTCTGGGGAAGGACCGGTTCCGACTCGGAAGCCGGACCAGGTCTGGGGAAGGACCGGTTCCGACTCGGAAGTCGGACTGGGACTGGGATATGACGGGGTTCAGCTTAAACTGGACTGGGTCCAGGGTGAGGCCTCAAGTGAGTAACATTTTGTTTTAAGGCTGAACAAGTAGGTTAACCTTACTAAAGATAATCTTGACTACAGTGGGCACGGTGGAGAACTTCTAACCTAGATAAACTTATCCATTTATGAGGGGCCCTACAGCAAAAAGCGTCTCAGTCAAGCACTCACTATAAAGGGTGAAGGTCAAACTATTTTTCCTTTCCTCTGGCTTCTAGAGCCCAGGATGAGAACTGCTACCACACCCCACTCGCTCCAGCGCCTGTAAACTGGATCCTGAGAAAAGTAGCAGAAGTTGGCAAAAGGTGAGAATTTTCACCAAAGTCATTTCTTCCCGATTTCTAACTGTGGTACCTGGTCGAGAGAGGAAGGTAAAAATTCATATTGTCCTTTCCTTTCCAATGTTTTTAAGAATTGCCTTTTCTAAATTAAATTTTATTTTTTAACTATGCAAAATATTTACATGGTTCTAAAATCATAGTTATAAAACAAGGTCTATTCAAGAGAAACCTAATAATCTAATTGGAATCTAACAATTCCAACACGCTACGCCTGGTTTCCTGTCTCTCCTGTAGGTAAATATTTTAAAATGTATATTTTTCTTCCACTTTTACGTATAAGAAAATGTTCATAGATATATTCATTGTGTATGTGTGTATATGTGCTTGTGTGTGTATGTGTGTGCATGTATGTATATATATATTCAAATCAACCCCCCACCCTTTCTTTGATAAGCAGTGGAAAAGTATATATACTTTTCTGTACTTTGCTATTTTCACTGAACAGTATGTTTTGGAGATCACTCCATGGCAGCACAGAGAGATTTTCTTCATTGTTTATAGCATAATAGACTCTATAGTGTGAATGTTCCATAGTTTATATTAGCAGCTACCTTTGGGTTTCTTTTTTCTTTCTTCTTTTTAAAGAAATGTTTACAAATACTGCTAAAATGAAGAGCCTGGTTATGGATACATCCATATTTTTTCCAATGCAAAAATATGGAAATAGAAAGTGGAACTGCTGGGTCAAATTTCATATACATATGCATTTTTTCTGTTTGTTACCAAATTTTCTCCATAATGATTTTATTTTGGCAAATATAAATATAATTCCCAAAGGAAAAAATCATATGAAGGCACAAAGTAGCCTAAGAAACTTGATTGTACTTTCATATTTACTATGTCCTATAAAATCATTAAGAGGACTCCTATTTGCAATCATAGACTCACAAATTGAATTCCTATTTGAAAGTTGGCCTAAATAATAAATTGCTCAAACTGCTACATTGTATGCATACATGAGGTGGAGAGTGCATGTCTGGAAGTGATGCAACTGGATGAGTTATTAAACCGTAACTATTTTCTTATATTTATAGTCCCATGGAATTCGAGATACCATTGTCTTTTTTTTTTAAACATCTTTATTGGAGTATAATTGCTTTACAATGGTGTGTTAGTTTCTGCTGTATAACAAAGTGAATCAGCTATACATATACATATATCCCCATATCTCCTCCCTCTTGTGTCTCCCTCCTACCCTCCCTGTCCCGCCCCTCTATGTGGACACAAAGCACCAAGCTGCAGATACCGTTGCCTTAAAGGCATTAATGCTTGCTGAATATTTTATTTCCATTTTGTATTCTTTTGTATTTGGGTATTCTCTAGTGATTTCTTTTTCCTGAGATAATTCTCAAAAAAGCTTTAACGTGAAAATAATGGAAATAGAAGGGAAGATTTTGCAAAGTAAAGCATTTTAAATCACTTCTTAAACATTTTAAGGTCCTTTATGTAACAAAACCCCAGTATTATAAAAAGTAGTTCTGTGTTTTTTTTGTTTACTGGTTAAGAATTCCCTTAAATTACAAATTGGGTAACTTACTTTTTCCCAGAGTACTTCAAGACCTAGGAATGATTTTAAGAATGTTTCACTTTCAACTCTGAAATTGCTTATGATCAACCGAGCAGAGTATTAGAAAACCTTTTGTCAAAGGGTAGAAAGAGGGAGGACAGGCAGAGAAAACATGTCAGAGGAGTTTCATTTTAAGTTTTGAGCTACTTCTCATTGCCACTCTTCATTTTCAGCCAAGCATTGTTTTAGTCCATAATCACTGTCTTTCCCTTATCATCTTGCATTCACACCTCAGCTCACCTTTATCTGGCTTCTGCTCTTCCATGAAATGCCTCCCAAAGTCCAAAACAATATTATATTGACACTGTTCAATTCTTGTCTTACTGGATATCACAGTTGCTTTGTACACTATTGATGACTTCCTCCTTTTTAAAACTTACTACTCTGGAATCAGTGGAACAGTCCTGTCCTGGTCTGTTCAGTCAAACAGTAGAGCTACTCAGCTCTCTTTCCTCCACCAATTTTCTTTTATATATGTATGGTTTCTCTCATTCTTCCAGCCCTCTATCTCATTTATATGTTTGATTCCACATAAACATGACTACAGAGCTTCTGAATCATGTCATTGTTTCTGTGTACCTCTTTTTGGATATGCTATAAGCCACTGAAACTTAAAATATTCATCTTTCTTTACACCCTTTCCCATCAGTATTTATTGTCTCAGTTTATGTCACATTCACTAAGAGAATCTTAAAACTTCAGCTCTTATTTCAAAATTTCACTCTCACATTCACCTCTAATCAATCATACAGTCTTGATATTTCTCCAGTAGGCCTCATTGCCTGTGTCTCTTTACCCATGGACCAAATTTAAGCTCTCGTCATTTCATGCCTTGTCCCTTTCAATAACCACCCAACTTGTCTCATTGCGTGAAGTCTTACCTAAATCAAGCCAATCATCTACATCGGGGCAGAAGGATTCATTTAACACAAATTTGATCCGGTCACTGGCCTGCTGAAAATATCCATTGCGTTCCCATCACATACAGGATATAACCCAAATCAATAAGAAATGCCTAAAAAAAAAAAAATAAGAAATGCCTGTCCCTCTAGCTCATCCTCTGTGACTCCTTGCCTTAAATATCATGCATTTGCTTTATCAGATAATCTTTCATAGCTCTGTGCCTTCCCAATTGTTTCCTCTAGTCAAAACGGTCATCTTCCAGTTCTTTCTTATCCTGCTTTTATGTTTACTTTCATATTCAACTCATTGATTCCCCCAAAACAATCCCATCATTCTCTGTATAACTTTATCATAGTAAGGACCACAAAAAATTGAACTTCTATGATTGTCTCTCTTCACAATAATGGGGTTGACTTATGCTCCCAAACTCTAGCAAATTATATGGCATAAATAATGTTTGGTAAATGTGGGTTGCATTGGACTGAGAAAGGTGTATTAGCATTTCTGATTTGACTATGAAATTGAACCAGGTTGGTGGAAAGAAAACCATACAAAAAGAATCAAGTCAATGGAATTGAAAGAATAAGAAAGAGCTAATAAGTAATATTTGGATGAATTAATTTATATGCTTAAATTATACTTTTCCTCCTACAGCATCATTTAGTGCCTGATTGACTGTCACCACATTTGTGCCAAGTGATTTTCAAACCATGGGTTGACATGGTTATGAATTGCTCAGTTTTGTTAATTTTTTAAAGTAATTTTGTTCTATATTTCCTTTGCCCATCTATGTGTTAATACTACCTACTAATATCTGCTGGCTGTGTAAAAGACACCTAAATAATATTTATGGGCTTCATGTTCCCTAGTTTATGTTCATGAAGATGGTATTTGAAATTCCATTTGTTTATACATATTATTCAATTCAAATACAAATTTTACTTAGGATATGAAAACTCAGGGTATAAGTTCTAAGTATTTAAGTGAATTTAATACTTAACATTCAAGTTCAACTTATTGCTCTAAAAATATGATTTCCCATTTCAAGGAGGTAGCTTTCATAATGTTTCTGAAACATCAGATATTTTCCAGTAAATTCTGAGTAAACTGATTAAAATCACACAGATTAACTTTTTGGGGTTTTTAATACATCATTTTTCATTTATTTCACTTATATAAACTTCAAATAACTCACTCTCTTGAAAGGTCCATAAGAAGAAAATATGACTTTTTTTTGTACACAAAGGCTACGTATTGTAGACATTTCTTCTCTCTTAGCAACCCTCTTTTACCTTTAACTACCTTTTATGGTCTAATGTTTTGAAGTACTCTATTTATATTCTAGTTTTAAGGTAAACATTAGCTTGGAACACGAGCAACTAAAATAGTGTGTTTAAGGAGGGATAGGTAAAATATAGGCATTAGAAAATGCTGCCTGAGCTACATGTTTATTTTCAGTTTGTGAATTCCTTGATAGTGTTCAATAACCACAGAGAGGTTGAGGGATCAGATATCCAAAAATTAACCTGCATGATGATCTAGGCAGTGAATTCATAGACAGTTATGGAATTCCAGGGCTTGTTATTTGCACCAGATTTCCAATCCAGCTTGTTTGGTTCATATTTCATGTTCATATTTGCTGGACCTCTTTTTCTCTACGTATTGCAGTGGGCACAGTTCAGAGAAAAATTGTTTACGAGTTGTATTGAAAATATTTCTATATGCAAAGCGTTCAAAACTAACTTGGGGCATTTTGAGGCAATCAGCACACTGCCAAGTTCTTCCGTCTTTCAACTCTCCATTTGATAGAGCCTAATTATTGCCAATGCAAACAGTTCTTATAAAGGATTAGGAATTTATATGACAAATAAACAATAGGAACAGATGACTTCTTCAAAGCAAAACTTTTTTAAAATTTAAAGTTCTCAAAAAATAGAAATTTAAATAAAAAATCATATATGTAAACCCTGCTTGAAAAGTTTATATGGTTCTTGGCTTGGGAGATTGCAAAAAAGAAGACCTAACAAGCCTCAGCTTAAATTTGGAAATTAACTTCAGAAATAATGCGGGTGGCATAGAAGTTTTCTGGAGAGTCTGGTAGGTAACAAATGAACAAGTATATACCCTAACTAAAAATGTATTGACTATATAAATAATTGCTTTGTATAAATTATATACATTATTTTATATATGTCATTTTCTGAAAGTTTCTCTATACGTCTCTTCCTACATACTCTTATGGGTTTCAAGAAAGACTCATTTTATTAAATTTAGATATTTGTCATTGGTGTTACAGCATTTTTCATACTGCCTTATAGCTTGTTAAATATTAGTTTTTCCCACAAGATAACTTCTCTGTGACTAAAAATCCCAAGTCATCACTATATCCTGTCAACCTAAATATTTCATATTGCATACACATATACTTTTTGAAAAAATAAATGAACATATAAAAAATTCAATATAACTATTTATAATGTCTTTTAAAGCTTATAAATATGGATCAGTTTATAAGCAAACAATAAACAAATGAATAGAAATATTAAACGAAGCATTCATCAGATTTAAGTGTTAAATTTTTCAGCGTTATCTCAAAATAGTCAATATTTGATGGATACTATCCAAAAAATATTGTGCAGGTTACAGGCTTACCACTAAATCCACCATTTGTACTATTTCTTTTGGGTAAAAGTTGTATACTTTTTCCCTGCATATAAAACAAGGGAGCAGTAGGAATGAAATTTGCTAATTTCAAAGTAGCAATAGAAATATTTTCAATACAACTTGTAATGCATAGATAACAAATTTAAGCAAAAAATCTCTCTAGATATTCCAAACATTTAAAAAAAGTAGGAGCTCTCAAAGCTAAAACATGCTTGCTTTTAAATCTAAAACCACTGACTATGTACTATTAAAGGACTATTTGAATCATAGTATATTGGATTGTTCTGTAATTGAAATTAGCATAAATAGTGCTTTATTAATTAAAGAAAAAAAATCAAGGATTTAGCCCTTAGTTTTAGATTCTATAACTTGTAACATTAGAGAAAAGCTAAGCTGTGTTTTTGCTATTTCTGACATTATTCTCGACTTGCACAGAACTTCACCAAGATTCTAATCAGAGAAGCAGAGGACCTTGCAGGAGGTTTACCACTTTAATGATTATAGATGGATACCTTGAAAGCTACAGATAAATTGAGGGAGTTAGATAAGTAGATAAATGATATGTAGACATATAATGAACTTTTCCATAATGGTTAATAAACACATTTCATGTGTTGTCCTCGTCTGGATTTGGCAGCCCTATCTTCTCATGACAATCAGGATCCAATACCCCTGCCACTCTAAAAACTCCTCTCTTTGCTTATTACTGCTCTCTTGCCGTGAGGAGGCTACAATGACAAGGGACAGCCATAGCTTTAGGTGTTCTTGGGAAAACTATCTCCTCCCTGCTCACAACAAAACAAAGCAAAACAAAAAATCAGAAAACCCACATTTCAGAAAACAATGATCACTTTTCAAATTAATGTTAGTATCTAATCTCTTTTGCCTTAAAAAAAGTTAACTTAAAATGTTTCTTTTTGTTCTAAATGCAAAGCTATATTTTTAGCTGTATTCAAAAATACATGCACACATTACAAAAAATGTACATTTTTAAATGTACAAGCATGACACAAATTAGTTTTATTTCAAACTTTTGTCCAGTGGGGAAGAAGTGAAAGAAATGAAATATAGATATTGCCCCTTATTGCTAAGGTATCTTATCTAATATTTTTGCTTTGAAAATAGTTTCTTAACTGCTTGTCTTGATTTGGAAATTGATATTGTGATTCATAATAAAAAACATGTACTTGATCTAGTCCCCATTTCTGGCACAGAGTTCCTAAAACCCTTAGAATTTGCTAAGTGATGAGAACCACAAAGGTATCTTTTGTGGTGTTTAGAAGGTTACTTTGGATTGCACCAAAAGTTGGGGGCTGGTTGCCAGGAGAACAACCAAGTGATTAGAGGATTGGAACTTACAAGGGAGAGAGGCTAGGGACTGAATCAATCATCGATGGCCAATGAGTTAATCAATCATGCCTACGTAATGAAGCCTCCTTAAAACCCCAGAAGGACGGGGTTTGGAGAGCTTCAGGGTTGGTGAACATTTGGGGATTAGGGAAGAGTAGTGTGCTTGGAAAGGGCATGGAAGCTCTGTGCTCTTTCCTCATACCTTGCCCTATGCATTTCTTCCATCTGGCTGTTCCTTTTATAATGAACCAGTAATCCAGTATGTAAAATATTTCTCTGAGTTCTGTGAGCCACTGTAGCAAATTAATCTAACCCAAAGAGAGGGTTGTGGGAACCTCTGATTTATAGCCAGTGGGTCAAAAGTTCAGGTAACAAACTGGGCTTGCTTGTGGCATCTGGAGGGGAGGGGAGAGGGACATGCAGTCTTGCGGGACTGAGCTCTCAACCAGTGCAATTTGATGTTATCTCCTGGATATTGTCAGAATTAAGTTGAATTGTAGGACACCAAACAGGTGTCAGAGCTTGTTTGGATGTGTGGGGAAACACCCTCCCTGACACGCACGCCTTCCATAGGCTGGAAATTGGGTCCAAGAACCCCAAATAGGACCTAATCCTTCTAATTGGCAGTGAGATGAACTAGGTAGTTTCGTAATTTCAAAATCAGCTCTAATTTTGATATTATGTAATATGGTATTTCATATAAGTCTTTGACTACATTATGCGTTCATGTAGAAGATAACTCTTTTAAATATTCATTTTATATCATGGCAAGTTTTGGATATAGATTACTATGTTAGAAACAAAATTGTTATAACAGAGTTGGGAAGAAATCCAAGATATCAATGTTGATCAATTCAAGATTAAAATGTAAATATTCAGTAGGTTAAATAAATTAAACTATTTCATTATTAAGTAAATCCAATCTCTATCATATTTACCATTTAAGTCTAAGCAAATGGTGGCAATAAAAAGACTAATGAAAGATATTTTGTCTAGATATTAAATCCATTAAATATAAATATACAAATGAAGGTACCTTACATTCATAAGGATAATTTATATAACTTTATATAAATATTTATTACAATAAAAATTATAAAAAGGAAAAGTTATAAAAGTTTAAAGATATTGCCTTATCTAGATGTAGAATTCCATGTTTTAAATAGAAATGTGTCTAGCCACCAATTATCAGGTGTTGATCATCCGAGACATTATAATTTAGGTGTTATTTACTGAAAATATGCCATCTGTTGGAAGATTCAGAGTATACGGATTAAATTAGCTATTTCTTTAGCACTCCTAAATCACTTTATATCTTTGTGATACATATAAGTTCTTAAAATATTTGGTAGTTGAAGAAAAAAAAATATAGATTTAAAGATGTGGAAATATATACTTTAACACATTTTTCCATATGGGAGAGTTATAATTTTCACAGAGAAGCAAAGCCAAAGTTTATATATCACTTGACAAATCTCCCTGACAGTGAACATTCATTTTGGCATCATATAAACTACCAAATATACATGTGAACATCATGACTTAATACCTCAAACCATGACAAATTTTTTGCTATCTTAGCTTGCCTTAATTTCAAAACATCATTATATGTGCTCTGAACAATATCAGAATCTGTGCCTTTTCAGTAAATCTGGTTCTCATCTTAACATTTTTAAAATGTATTTGTTTTTAATGGCTTTTCAAATGTAACAAAGAATGTCATTTGAAGGGAGGGATAGAAGGAAAAAAGACAGCAGTAGCATTTTGTATTGATAGTATAAAATGTATCCTTAAGATTATAATTCACGTACCTGCTTATATATATATGTACTGATTTTATATGTATTACGATAAATGTTAACATTTTAATAGTACTAAATACATGGATACTGTGTCACTGATAGCTATTTATTACTTATTGACGGTGTGCTTTATCCTTGATGCTTTCTTTTCAAGAAGTTAAACGTTTGTCCAAGGATAGAAGAGAATCTCCATTTCTGCCACGCCATTACTTTAAAATATAGGCTATTTTAATAAATTTACCAAATGAGAAGCATATGTGACCTATCAAGACCTACTTGGTGTCTTATTATAAATTTTGGAAATCTAGGATCTTATAAGTACATTCAAGTTGTGTTTCTTCTCCTGAGTGATTTGCTTATCAGACCAATGTATAAAGTGTGACTGGTCATTTCAGGAAACGCCTGTCATCCCCAAATCTTATAGGACTTGTGCACACATGAACTTGGAGTGTTGCAAATGTATGGCAGAAATGCTTGTTTGGGTTCCTTTGAGTGAATACCAGAGTGGGTCTAGCTGTGAAAATTAAAGAAAATGTGTACATGAGTGTCACTTAAGGAAAAAGCCGTGGTTTTAAAAACTACACATATATTCTCAAAAGAAAGAAAAGCTTAAATTGGTATACTATAATACTTCAGTGCAAATTCCTGTGTCAGAACTTATGCTAGATATTTAATTGCTACGTGCTTTGGTTTTTCTCGTCTTTAAACTAAGAATGGTAAAAGAAATAGCTGTGTCAAGAGTTTTTAGAGAGGGCTAAATGTATTAATAAGTGTCAGATATTTAGAATCATGTTTGATATATAGAAAGAGTTTAATCAGGATTACTTTTTTTTTTTTTTTTTAACGGTACGCGGGCCTCTCTCTGTTGTGGCCTCTCCCGTTGCGAGCACAGGCTCCGGACGCGCAGGCTCAGTGGCCATGGCTCACGGGCCCAGCCGCTCCGCGGCATGTGGGATCTTCCCGGCCTGGGGCACGAACCCGCGTCCCCTGCATCGGCAGGCTGACTCTCAACCACTGCGCCACCAGGGAAGCCCTCAGTATTACATATGATGATAATCATGGTCATGATCATGATCACAATGATGGTGGGACTGGCAGTGGTAGGAGTGGTGGTGGTGGTGATGAAAACCAACTAAGAATAATGTCTTAGTTTGAGTACTTCCAAAAGCAGACACTAAGACAGGAGCTTAGTTACAAGTACAAATTATTGGGAGGAGGGTGCTCCTGGGAATGATTACAATGGAATAGGGAAAAGTAAGACCTATAAGAGAGATACGAAAATAAAGAGCATGTTATAAATGGATTATTAGTGAGGGCAACTGGAGCCCAGTCCTGCTGGGGACTCTGTAAGAAGCCCTGTAGAATTTGCCTTAGAATCATCCCACTGTGGTGTGGAAAGGGGAGGGGAGGGAAGGGAAGAAGGAAGAAAGCTGGGCATTTATTCACTGTCATCATGACCCTGTTGGTTTAAGGAGTTGTTCTCATGGTTCCCAGGAGCAGAGAAAAGAGAGACATAGGTACTTAAGGGAGAAGCTTTCAGCTTACTGGAAACCATCTCTATCTGCTATAGGTGAACTAGATGGGTCAAGGAGTTAAGAGTTAAAACATCAATGTAGTCTGCTTCTTCCAAGTTAACCTGTAACTATGAAATTAATACAATAAAGACTTAGGCAAATTCATGCAAAATTCAGACCAGATTATAAAGGAAAAGTTTGTCCAATAGTTATTGGTCTAGTAAAAAATAGGCGGACATTTGCATAGTTCTAAATGTTACATTTATAGATATATTCTAGACAATAAGTTTATTATATATTAGTTGTTAATTTATAGAGTTCTTCTTTATAAAGATTGTCTACCCACTTTCTTTTGTTCTAGTCAGCACAGCATTACTATGAAATTTTTTTTTTTTTAAACATCTTTATTGGGGTATAATTGCTTTACAATGGTGTGTTAGTTTCTGCTTTATAACAAAGTGATTCAGCTATACATATACATATGTTCCCATATGTCTTCCCTCTTGCGTCTCCCTCCCTCCCACTCTCCCCATCCCACCCCTCCAGGCTGTCACAAAGCACCGAGCTAATATCCCTGTGCCTTGCGGCTGCTTCCCCCCAGCTATCTACCTTACTACGTTTGTTAGTGTGTATATGTCCATGACTCTCTCTCGCCCTGTCAAAACTCACCCTTCCCCCTCCCCATATCCTCAAGTCCGTTCTCCAGTAGGTCTGCGTCTTTATTCCTGTCTTACCCCTAGGTTCTTCATGACATTTTTTTTCCCCTTAAATTCCATATATATGTGTTAGCATACGGTATTTGTCTTTTTCTTTCTGACTTACTTCACTACTATGAAATTAATTGTTCAAGCACTTTACTTTTTTCATGATCTGTGACTGCCTCTTATAAGAGAAAATTCCATTACAGAAAGTTGCCAAAAGTAGAGTGGCTTAGTGTTGTTTTTCCAAAGGCAGATTAAGAACTCTGAGAACACTAAGTAGACCTTTGAGTTTAATCTATTTGCTTGGTTAGTTGTGGGATATTCTGATCTATGCACACATACAGTGTTTGGAAGATGCATCTCCCATTTGAAGCAGAATCTGACATCCCACTTTGGATTTTACTGTAAAGAGACTGTCTTCTCAAATGGTTGGTGCCTTTTATAGATAGAGCAAAATAAATATTATACTATAATGCCAGAGCAACTCAAAACTAAGTTATTAGACTAGACTAGAGTTATGTTCCCAAATTGATGGTTAGGAACTCTGGAGGGCTTTGGATTTATAATTTTACATATAAATCATGTAACATATGCTGTATACCCTCTTTGACATGAAACATTTCACATTGAAAAAAAGATGTGGTACATATATACAATGGCATATTACTCAGCCATAAAGGAACAAAATTGGATCATTTGTAGAGATGTGGATGGACCTAGAGAGTGTCATACAGAGTGAAGTAAGTCAGAAAGAGAAAAACAAATACTGTATATTAATGCATATATGTGGAATCTAGAAAATGGTATAGATGACCTTATTTGCAAAGAAAAAATAGAGACACAGACATAGAGAACAAATGTATGGATACCAAGGGGGAAAGGGGGAGTGGGAGGAATTGGGAGATTGGGATTCACACATATACACTGTTGATACTATGTGTAAAATAGACAGCAGATGGGAATATACTGTATAGCACAGGGAACTCTACTTAATGCATTGTGGTGACATAAATGGGAGGGAAATCCAAAAGGGAGGGGATACATGTACATGTATGGCTGATTCATTTTGCTGTGCAGTAGAAGCTAACACAATATTGTAAAGCAACTATACTGCAACAAAAATTAATTAATAAAAAAATTGCTAAGGCTATTGTGAATAAAGGAAAGAAAAAGACTGATGAAGAAGGCAAAGTCAGTGTAGAGACTAGGAGACAGTGGAAGATGCATTTAGGAAGCCATACCTGGGGCTTTAAATCATTGCTATTTTTTCCTGAAACTCTTGGAGGGATGAGTATTTAATTATTGTTATTTAAATATTATATGTGCATCTTTTTTATGGGGATACATCTCAAGGAAGTTAAAAAGCAAAAAAGTACTTGTGAACTGCCATTATAGAGTAAGCATTGCACAAGAATCACCAGGGAAGCTTCTGACACTGCTGAAAGTTTCTCTGGGAAATGTTCTCCAAATTTAGAGAGTTGTGTGTTTCTTTTGTTATTTTATCTTGAATTATTCAGTTTAAAATTTGCTGATCAGATGGTAGACGTGAAAGTCCACTTGTTCAGTGAATGCTAAGCTACTAGTAAGTCATGTGATTAAACCCTTCATATGATTTCTGATTAATACAGAATAAGTAATATTTTGCACATGTATCTTTAGAAAAGATTTTAAGTGTATTTCCTCTTCATGCTGTAATGGGGCCATTTTCCAGACTATCCTGGCAATCTAAAAAATAAAATTAAGTACAGTAAAGTCAGTTTTTAATTTATATTTAATTCATATCAAATGACGTGTAGTGAAATTTTTTATCTACCTCTTATATACTACAGAAAAATTCTTACAATAATGTTACCAAAATAAAATATTCTTATTACTGTACAGTTAATTTATTACCAACTTTATGTTTTTAATAACCAACATCATCAAAATGTCTAATATATATAGACTGTATCTAATCCAAGTCTGGAAGGAAAATAAATTTCTGACTAAAACTATTAGATCTTAACATGTGGCTCATTAACAATATGAAAAGTTATCATTACCACATACTTTTAAAACAAGGGTCACTGATTTTATTATTTATTTCTAGTCTTTGAAATAAATGTTCTGCTTTTGAAGAAGTTGTTTTGGAAGCTTATTTTTTCCCAGTATGTAGTAAAAGATAAAAAATTAAATTAGCTGATCCATCATCATGTAAGCTTTTCAAAATTGGGAAATATAAAAGCATTATAAAAGTAAACTTGAATGTTCATGAGTATGGCTAAGAAAGGTGCAGTCACAGAAGTTTCACTATACCAAGAATAAATCTTTCTCTGGATGATGACTTGAAGGAATCCAGTTTTTCTTAACCTCAGAAGAGGCCCATAATATGTTAGTAAACTTATATTCTATGTTGACACACTGAATTGCCATAGATTAACCCAGCATACTTTAGTCTTGAAGGATTTATTACATTCTGGTCTGCTGATCTAAAAGCCAGCAAGAGGACACATGTGCTGGTGGTCAGGCCCTTTAGAAATATTTCACATGATCATGAAGTAGGGTGGAACAATTTTTTTTCATAACACAAGTCTAGCCCTGATAAGATGCATTTTTATAATAAAATCATATTATCATAGACTCTAACCTGCATATGAAAATACCATCATATCTATTCTCTCAGCTTTCGATGGCCCGACTTAGGTTCTCTCTGTTTTGTTTTGTTTTTTTTTTTGCGGTACGCGGGCCTCTCACTGTTGTGGCTTCTCCCGTTGCAGAGCACAGGCTCCGGACGCACAGGCTCAGCAGCCATGGCTCACGGGCCCAGCCGCTCCGCGGCATGTGGGATCTTCCCGGACTGGGGCACGAACCCGTGTCCCCTGCATTGGCAGGCGGACTCTCAACCACTGTGCCACCAGGGAAGCCCCCCACTTAGGTTCTCTTACAAGCAGATGCTGTGCCAGCTACCAGACAGTGAGCTGGTCTGACAGTGCTCCCTCAAACCTGCTTACCTCTTCCTTTACTCTTTCCTTTCTTTCCATATTCCTCTCTTTTCATCCATTTATATCTACATGCTTGAGTCATCTTGTGGGCCAAGAAAAATATTTAAGCCTGCAAAGGGCAGAAATAAAATAAACAAAAGCTGGCGTCCTGTTTAGCATGTTTCATGTTGTGAGCCCATAAATTATTACTAATTGCCAGGTTTTGATAATTTATATTTGGTTTTATTGTGAAGTTAGCATATAGATCTTATAGCTAAATCACAGAGTCCTACTAGTAAATTCCCAGTAAAACTCCATCTAGGCAGAAAGAAATTCTGGGCAGAAGAAGAAGCAAGAATCAATGCTTTGAAGCAAGAAAGAAATTATTATAGTTGCAGAAAAGATCAAAGGCGGTTGGAACTTCCCTGGTGGCGCAGTGATTAAGAATCTACCTGTCAGTGCAGGGGACACGGGTTTGAGCCCTGGCTCTGGAAGATCCCACATGCTACAGAGCAACTAAGCCCGTGCACCACAACTACTGAGCCCGCGTGCCACAACTACTGAAGCCCGCACGCCTAGAGCCTGTGCTCCACAGCAAGAGAAGCCACCGCAATGAGAAGTGGGAGAATGAGTTGTGAGGGCAAGCGTAGAGGCTAAGGAATGCTTAGGAAGCTATTGCACTCATCTGTGTGAGAATTGTGGTGACTATATCATGGTGGTGGTAGCAGGACAGATGGAGAGAAGTCAACTGATTTGAAATATGTTTTGAGATATATCCTGCATAATTCAGTGGTGGGATAACTAGAAGGAACTGGGAAGAGGATAATCAAAGATGACGAATACTTTCCACTTGAGCAGCTGGGTGGTACCATTTACTGAGGAGCTTAAGTAAGAACAGATTTGAGATTGGAGTGAGGACTAAAGAGTTCCTTTGTGACATGACTTTATCACATTAAATGCTCTTTTCAATATTAAAGGAAAAAATTTAAAAATCTGTCTCAATCATGCTATTTCCCTTATTTTTTCTATCTCATTGTTTCTTGAAAAAAATATTATCTTCATGTAGTTAAAGATATAGTTAAAAATAGACAGATATAAATATAGATATAGTTAAACTGCTCATTCACTCATCAACCTCTTACTCTTTGGCCTCTGATTCCACTACTTCACTAATATGCTTACAGTTATTACAGTAGTACGTTGTTTCTCAATGTTCGGTTCTCAAAACAGCAAGATATCAGCATCACCCGGGACATTGTGAAAATAAAAATTTGCAGGTCCTACCCAAGATCTATTTCTGAATCAGATTGGGCCCAGGAATTTTTGTTTTAGAAAGTCTTCCGAGCGATTCTGATGTGAGGCAAATTTTGCAAAAACACTTTGGTGGTAGGATGCTCTAGTGTATCACCATGAAGATCTCCCCTTCATGTCTGAGGCATTCTTTCTCCCAGCTTCTGGAGGCAGAGATACTCTTACTGGCAACAGAGAACTCTTTAGTAAGCCCCCCTCACTAAGAGGAATTGCCCGCCATCAAAGAGAGCTGAGAGCCATCAGGTCCCAACATTATATCTTCTCCTCGGAAGCATCCCATCTCTGTGACAAATAGATGGAGGGGCTGGTATTAAACACCAGGCTCCCTTGCTTCAAGGTGGGCAACTATGAAAGGTCATTCCATTTTCAGGATTCCCTCAGATTCCAGCTGTAATCACATTATAGTTCATTGTCTCCCTTTGTTCAATCCTGATTCCCTCACCCCTCACGGGTATTTTTTCCATAGTACTCTCCAACAATCTTTTTGCAAGCAAATCTCAGACTTTTGATTTCTGATTCCTGGAGAATCTACACTAAAATAATTACCAATGGCATCCTCAGTGGCAGAGGTAATAAAATATTCAACATCTATTTCATTCAGCTGCTATAATAGTTGTTGTTATATAACCACCATTCTCTCCTTCTTGAAACCTCCTCTTAGTTCCAGAACGCCATTGCTGTCTGGTCTTTCTCTCATCTCTTGATTTGACTTTATCACGGTCCTTTTGAAGATTTGTTCTCACCATTCATTCTCTCAGTCTTGATATCACTCTATTCTTGTTTTTTTTTTTTTTTGCGGTACGCGGGCCTCTCACTGTTGTGGCCTCTCCCGTTGCGGAGCACAGGCTCCGGACACACAGGCTCAGCGGCCATGGCTCACGGGCCCAGCCGCTCCACGGCATGTGGGATCTTTCCAGACCGGGGCATGAACCCGTGTCCCCTGCATCGGCAGGCGGACTCTCAACCACTGCGCCACCAGAGAAGCCCTGATATCACTCTATTCTTGCTTGTCTTTCCACCTAACTCTCCCTTAAAATGTCTTTAACCATGCTGTGCATTAAATCTCCAGAACTTATTCATGATGACTATAGTTAATAACACCGTATATTTACTTAAAATTTGCTAAGAGGGTAGATCTTAAGTGTTCTTGCCACAAGATAGAAAACTATGTAAGAGGTGTTGGATGTGTTAGTGAACTTGGTTGTGATATTTTTTCGTGTTGTATATGTATATTAAATCATCATGGTGTACATCTAAAATTAAAAGAAAATCATATTGTATATCCTAAATATATACATTTTTTATTAATCATACCTCGATAGAGTTGGAAAAATATCTTTTACATCCATAGAATCAAAAAGATGCCAAGTTTATATTCTACTTCAGAACTCTAGTATAATGTACTCATTTTTTTTACTAGACATTTACAGCCTGATGTCCAAACAGCACATCATGGAATAATTTATTTAACACGTTGATTAGGTATATCTTACTTATCAGATATTCAAATGTATCAGCAAATTCAAAATTGAACACTGTCTACTCCCTCATACTCTGACATGGTATGAGCAAGGTATGTGAGTGAGAAGTAAAATCATCTGAACTTAGGGGATTTAAAGCAAGTATCTTGTTGCTGGAAGCCTGTGCTGATTGGGTCAATAGATTTTAAGAGAGTAGCTCATCCTCTGAGGAGAGGAAGCCAGCAGTCCCAGGGAAAATTGCTATGTCATCCAATAGATGATCCACTGGTCTTTCAATTCCCTCCTAGGTTAGAGTCCAGACTCCTTAGGGTCCTTCAGATAACAATACAGTCTAATTTTCTAGTCTCACACCCTGACATTCTGGTCAGTTAAAACTTATGATTTGCTTAATACAACATTCTTTTTTATCTCTATGTGTTTTCATCTGCACAAATTATTTATTTTACCTAGAATGCCTTTCTTTTGTTTCCCACTTTTTTCTCCTTTTTTGGTTGAAGTATAGTTGATTTACAATATTATATTAGTTTCAGTTGTACGGCATAGTGACTCAGTATTTTTACAGATTGTACTCCATTAAAAGTTATTACAAGCTAATGGCTATAATTCCCTGTGCTATACAATATATCCTTGTTGCTTATCTATTTTATACATGATAGTTTGTATCTATTAATTTCATACCCCTAATTTGCCCCTCCCTCATGTCCTTCTTTGGTAACTACTAGTTTATTCTCTATATCTGTAATGAAACCTACTCAACCTTACGATTTGCTAAATTGATATTATTCCAAAAATATTTATTGAGTATCTTCTCTGTGCCTGGAAATACTCTAGAGACTACTAAACAAATGTAATATGAATCTCTGCCATATAGAACTCACATTCAAATGAGAGAAGACAGACAATAAACATTAAACACTATAAATGAGTATGGATGCCATCAGTTAATAACTGGTATGGCTTAACAAAACAGAGTAGGTTAAAGGGGACTGGGCAGTGCCAGAGGATGCAGGGAGCCTTGTTGTAACTAAAAATATGGTGGTCCAGTTAGGCATATAGAGAAAGTCATCTTTGAGCAAAAACTTAAAGGAGATATGGGAATTTGCCATGTGTCTCTCTGGTGGAAGAGTCTTCCAACCTGAGGAACCAGTCAACCTTAACAACCTTAAGGTAAGAGTGCACCTGACATCTTAACAACCCTAAGGTAAGAGTGCACCTGACATCTGTGAGGAATAGCAGGGAGCTTTGTGTGGCCAGGTAAAGTGAGCAAGAGTTCCCTTTAGAAGAGTTGGAGATGGTGGGGCCATAGTACTATCATGGGCATACATCACAGAGCATACTGTGTGCCATTGAAAGAACTTTGGCTTTTGGATGAAATTGGTAGCTATTGAAAGTTTTGAGTATAGGAGTAGCATAATCCAACTTCCTTTTTAAAAGGACTCCTATAGATTCTGTTTTGAATATAGGCTATGGAGGGGACAGAGGCAGAGCAGAGATACAACTTGGGGAGTCATGGCTATACATAGAGTTTTGTCTTTTTTTTTTTATTTTAATATGGAACTGGGTGTGATAATATTGGAGTATCCCAGTATTGTGCCTGGGATACTCCAATATTAAAAGTCATGAAAGGAAAGGAAGATTCAACCACATAGATTGAGAAGAAATAGCCAAGGAGGTAAGAAGAAAAACAAGAGAGTTTGGTGACATAGAAGCCAAGTTTAAAAAAAAAAGTTTATTATGAATGAGGGAATAATCAACTGTATCAAATTGCTCTGTGAAATAAGATTACATTTTCTATTACTTTTCTATACTAACAAAGTACCACAAACTTAGGTGTGAGGTAACTTATTATTTCAGAGCTTCCCAGGGTTAGGAGTCCAGTATATTTTAACTGGGTTCTCTGCTCAGGATCTTACAAGCCTATAATCAAGGTGTGAGCTGGCTGCACCCTCATCTTAATGCTCAGCTAGGGAATGATATTCCAAGTTAATTCAGGTTGTTGGCAGAATCAAAACTATGAACATATATTTATTATTTCCTTTTTAAAAAATTTTAAAATTTTATATTTCCTTTTTTTAGGTAAATATCAAGTATCTAACAATGTGCAGTAGTTACTCTACTAGGTGCTGCAAAGAATAAAATGGTTAATTACACTGATATTTTCTTCAGAGAAAACATAATATTGTCTGTTAGATGAAATCTGTAAATGAACAACTATAGAGGTTATTCTAAGAAAGACATGTTCATTTTAACTTGGGGCCTGAGGAGTGTGGGGAATGCTTTTTAAAAGAAGAATGGGATTTCACAAATAGAAAATGCCTTTGGCTACTCAACTGCCATCTGGCTTGATCAAAAGTAGGTTGGAGGGAAAGTCAGAACAGAAAAATATAGCTGTCTTAACCAATTGTCATTAAAATATTTTAGTTTTGCAACTTTTCAAATAACATGTGACCATGTGGACACAAAACTAGTGTTCTTCTCTAGGGTCAGAGAAAGAACCCAAGCCAAAGGGGCCCTGAAACCAAGCTTCATTTACCTCCTGGTAACCCCACTTCTGCTGGAAGTGTAGGGTAACAGATCACTTAGGGGTTGAAAGCATGGCTAAGCAGTTGGTCTTTAGTAGTTAAAGGGGAGTTACTGAATCAAATGTAAAGTGTGAGGAATTACCTGCGTGATTCGCATCACGAACCAATTTTATCTAGAACATCCAGATCACTGATGGGGGAGAAAGGAATTTGTTGGGTTTTTATTTTGTCATGACTTGTTTATAAAATTTATTTCATTCTCCATTATGTTATACAAGTGCAATTAAGAGGAAAAAAATGAAGCCATTTATTCATGTGGATTTTATTAAATAATTATCAATTCTATGTGTTTATGAAAAACAGATCCTTTTACAGCTTATTTAAAATTATAAAACATTTAAATTAGCTCTGAGATTTGTCTTTGAAGTAAAATGTTAAAGTATGTAGATGTACTAGTTTTTCCAACAAAAGAAGGGAAAATTTAGTTTTTGTTTGTTTCTATTTTCTATCTTGCATTGTTTGCTTCCTTGATTCCAATTGCAAGCTGCAATTGAACAAATTATTTCTCTGACTGATGCAGAACTTTAACTGAATTAACATGCCTTTTCTAACCTGTTACCTATAACCTTGCTACTCAAAGTGTGGTCTGTGGATCTCATTAAAGTTTGAGAAGAACTGTCCTATAAGACCTAGAAAAAAAGACCTTTCAGGCAGTTCTTGGAAACACTTTAAAAATCCTTGTCAAAAACAAACCATTACATTATGTATATAAATACAATTAAAATGTCTTTATTTGTTCTTTTTTGGTGACATGAATACTGTGACATATTACCTACAGTAATAAAACTGGCAGCTAAAAATGTTATTCCCATGCCTTCTAAACCCTCCTAATTCCCAGAAATTCCTCCCATGAAGAACAAGGGAAAAGAAAGTCCATTCATTTGTATGAAAAATGGAACACAATTCATAATAACTCTTTTGAGGCTTTCACAAGACTGTGACTAGCTGTAAAAAATAATTTTTTGAAAGCTAAGAGATTCTACGCATATTTTATTTGCTTATTATCTTACGATTTATACACATACTACTGCCAAAAATGAGCGGAGGCCCATTTTTTTTAACTTATTCTAAAGACTTGTCTTATTCCTGTACATAAATTACCACTGGCATTTTTGCTAAAAATAATAACCTGTTATTTGTGATAATCCTCTATATTGGTTATTTCCACGTAAATATATTAGAATAATAGATTTGTAGAAGTGAAATAATAAAGGTCAATTAATCCAACCTCTTACCGAACAGATGAATCTACTCTGCATTGGAAACTATTGCTTGGTTATATGGTGGTGACAAGCAATTCCAAAATTTTTGAGGCTTACAACACTTAAGTCATATCTGACTGCAGCTTGGGGGTGTTGTGTGAGGCTCTATTCCTTGTGCCTTCATTTCAGAATCCAAGCTGAAAATCCAGCTTCTATTTGGGACATATTATTCTCATAACAGAGAATGAAAAACAAAAAAACAAACAAAAAAACCCCAAAATGAGATTTAGCAGAAAGACCTATCAACGGTTCTTAAAACCTCTCTTCAAACCGGGCCTATGTTAGTTAGACTCATATTTTAGTGACCAAAGTGAGTGTCTTGCACAACCTTTCCATGGTGCTGGGAAGAATTCTCCTTCCAAGGGAAGGCAGTGCAAGTACATCCAATTTGAGGAAATGGATAAACCTCTTACAGGGAAGGGGAGCAAATCATTTGGAATGATATTTTTTTAGTACAATTCAAGATTTACGTAAGTTTAAATTAGTTAAGTTACTTACTTTAAATTGCACAATGCTGAGGCCACTCCAGCCTGGGGGAGCATAGTCTATACTAAGTAACGATTATTTCCATCTAGTAATACACGGTCATCCATCAGCTCTACTCAGTCATGAATTCACTCACTTCATACAGTCAAATGCAAACTCCAGCCATTGTGAAGAAGAAAAAGTTTATCTCAATGTGAATTTTCTCCTTTAATAATCCTACCACTTTTACCTACAATGCCCAGTTTTCTTGTTCTGTCTTTGATGGGCCAGAGCTGCCTGTGAGCTCATTTTTCCCTTTATTTCTCTTTTTCCCATCCTAGCTTACTTCTACAGCTTTTAAAGCTTTACTTTATAATATGTAAATACTGTAACCAAATTTCTATCAGGGTTTTATTTTACTTGGGAAACATAATTCTTTTTCAGTGAAATTGAATATGTCTCCTTAAGAATATGGGTCAGCAGTGAGGATGATGGTGGAAATTGTGGGTTCTGTGTAGCCGATTGAGTGGGAAGGGTCTTCTGTCATCCCCTGTGTAGAGGAGTGTCTTCTGCAACACTGCATCTGATAGGTAGACTTTTCTCTGGAGGCAACAATTTCAGACTTGTTAATGGATAGCTATAAATCAGTGAGAAGTTAAAACAAGGGAAAATCGTAACTCTTAGTTTGTAATACTTAGCATTTTATTATAATATCAAAATCAAGTAATGCCATTTTTGCCTGTATTTTGTAATGAGAAATAGCTATAAATTTAGCTGTATCTAATTTCTCACAAAAAATTATCTTGAACTGATGAACACAATTTTTTCTTTTCTCTTTTTTTTCTTCCTTGCCCATCTATACACAAAATAAAATACAAAATTTGTTAGGCAATTAAAAAATGTTTCTCTCAGTGGATGATATATGAACTAACTGGATAATTTCCTGAATTTCAATTTCCATTTGTATATGTACACATGGCCTGATTTTTTTTAAGCCTAGCCAAAAGTTTTTCTGTGGTGAACTTTATGTTTCTTGTTAGAAGATCATTTCGGTTCTGTTGGTAAAACTGTTCAAAGAATGAGGATTTGTGCCACCAATCACTTATATTAAAAACAATAAATTTACAAATATTTAAAATCAAATATTGAGGTGTGTTTGAATGAACTACAAGTCCTTTGTTGAAAACTTCTGGGAAGAAACTATCTTTAAAAAAGCTTTAGAAAAAAGAAATAAAGTAATCACATACACCTTAACCTCTGTGGATTACAGAATTGCTTTTAACTGTACTGTTTGCTACTACTTTAAGTCTAGTGGGGTTTCCATTTGTTTGACTAAACCAGGGAGCTGCACTAGAGAACCTTGTATGACTGATTTATCACTACTGACTCTAATCAGGGAGCCGTTTCCTCACATAGTCTCTCTTGCCTGAAATATTTTCCCTGCTGTGCCGTTTAGTTTGATTGGAAAAGCAGTGATCCTTCCTCTATTTTTGTAGTAAAACCAGAAAATTTCCTTTTTGCCCTTCAACCATCTTTGAAAATATATTTCAATAATTCAAAAGTTTGTAAACTTACAGCGATATGACTTTTTGTCCTTGGAGAAACATAATCTAGTATATAAATTGAAGAATAAAGTGTATTCTTCCAGATTGGTATTTTTGTAGAATTAGATATTATAGGAATCTTATCTGACTTTTAGGTCACTACTTTATCTTAAAGATGGTAATAAAATTCTAGTAGCATCCAGAGTTATGTTGTTGCATTTCTTAAAAGAGCATTTTATACATGAAACAGAAATATGCTTACTGAAACTGATGCTCTGAATACAGGTTTTTCATATTTGGGGCTTTAAAATTTTTGTAGGGTATAATCATTTAATCGTATAATTAGACTTTATATTGTGAACAAAATAATAGCTCTCGTACTTCTATTTCTAAATGAGAAACTGGTTAAATGCAAATTGAAACCACTTAGAAATGTCTAGATAGCTGGAGGGGATTCACCCTGAAAGTGAGAGTTAGACCAGAGGTGATAAATCTCACTTATTTAAAAATGCTAAATAGGACACCAAAGCACTAAGATTAACCTTTGCCTGCAATTCTTGAGGTGCCTCTTTCACTATAAACTCTGTAACAGCTATTCTTGAAATTGTTTCAAATTTAAACTAAGCTAAATACAGGTACATGATTTATCCAGCTAACCCTATTATTCCACAAGATTCTAGAAAATTTCTTTACATCTATTATTTTGAATAATTTATTCCTCTTGAATTATAATTTGTTTTAAATAATTGTATGAATTTCTTGTGGGGCTGGAGCTGAGGGGAATGAAAATTGGGTAAAACTTGGAATTATTTATAGGACTTGTAAAATTTTATTTTGTAATACAATCTGACACGATATTTTCTTCTTAGATGAAAGTACTGAGGCTTGGGCTACATTCAAAGGGAAATAAAGATTTCAAACAGTCTTTCAAGAAATTAAGATTTTTATATCTTATATTTGGTAATTTCCAGTTCTTCAGATGATGTTGCGTGTGTCAAAGATACATATATATGTGTGTGCATACATATATCAAGAATCAAATAATTGGTTATTTAAGAATTGTAAAATAAATTCAGTGTGAAAAAATTGGTCAGAATAGTAAAATTGTGGCTATATATTTGTTCCAAAACATAGTGAGTAAGATATATTTAGCCTCGTATTTCGTTGTAGAACATGATTAAGTCACCAAAATTGTTATTAAAGTATGAATTTATAAACATATAAATGAATGTATTTTCCAAGATTAGTTTTAGTCCTTTGTGTGCCAAAGGAAAATACAAAAATGTGAAATGACTTTTCACTAATACATTAAAACCTATTACATTTTAAAATTTATAAAGTTCTAGATTCCTAATCATGAAGTTGTCTCATAACCCTCTAGACAAGAACATATTTTTTAGGCCATATAACACCTAACTGCTCCCCACCCCCCGTTTTTTTAATACATTGCTAGAAAAAGACCTTTATGAAAAATGCTGTGGTAGAAAAAGTTCTGTTTTTATTATCCTAGCAAAATCAGGTCACCCAAATATTTTATATTTCTAGTTATGGTGCAAAGTAGCATCATAACTAGAGTTTTCTGTAGTTTTTTTGAGTTAAAAAAATCTGTAAAACAATGTCCTTGTGATGCTCATCTATATCAATTCTTAGAACATGTCAACTAAAAAGTATGCCAAAAATGTGATTTAGAGTTTAAAATCATTAAAATTTAATTATTGAGATGTTTATTCAAAGTTAATTCAACCAAAAAGCAAATGGATATAGTTTTATTCACATCCTCTAAATTTATTTACATATATATGTATACAGCAAATCATAAAGAAAATGGTATATGTTGTTAAAAGTAGGCTAATCTGAGTAATTGATATATGTTCTTTATAATTATTTTCAACTAAAAAGTTAAAAATTTAAAAATATGCAAGCTTGTTTCCATTAGTTTGTAACAAGTGAATTTCGAAACAAATTACCAAACTGGTTAACTTTGGAGCCCTGCAGTTGTATACAATTAAAATTTATATACATTTACTGTTCACTTTTACTTCCATTTACTCTCATTTAGCCATATTTCTTAACACCTGAAACTCCAACTTCAAATGAATAAATTTGAGAATGTTGATCACACTCTCCTCCTTGAAACAGTGTTCACTCAGCTTTCAAGACACCGTAATTCTCCTGGTTTTCCTCCCACATCTCTGGTTGCTCCTTCTCACCCTTCTTTTCTGGTTCTTCCTTCTCTCCCTAACCCTGTAAACATTGGAGGGCTCAGTCCCAGTCTTTGGTCTCCCCTGCCACCCCATCTTTATTCCTAGCTTGATGACTTTATTTAGTCTCTTGCCTTAAACTGCAGTGTGTGTGCCGAAAATTCCAAAGTGGACATCCCTCGCTAGTACTTCCATTATTTCCAGACCTCTATGTCCAACTGACTACATGATATCTCCACTTTGATCTTAAGCTAGCGTCTCCAACTTGATCTCTCCAAAAATGAGCCACTACTTTCCCTCAAGCCTGCTTTGGCCACAGTCCTCTCCCTGTTGGCTGATAGCAACTGTAACCTTTTAATATATTTTATTTCTAGTTATTTCAGTATGTCATTAGCCATATGTTCAGTTATTTTCAAGACATGTCTCTTTCTATACATTCAATTGAGCATACATTTAATGTATCACGTTTATATGGGAGAACAAAACACCTGGAGTCATCCCTGCTCTCACATTATCTCACACTACACATCAAATTCCTCAACCAATTCTGGTCTACCTTTAACATGTATCTCTAGATTCTGATCCAACTCTTAACTGCCTCCATCATTACATTCCTCTCCCAAGCGACCAACATCTAACCTATATTATTGCAAAGTCTTCTAATTGGTCTTATTTCTGACCTACACATTCTATATCCTTTCAGACTATTCTTTTTTAATATAAGCATTGAAAGCAACAAATTTCCCTCTAAACACTATTTAGTTATATCCCACAAATTTTGATATGTTAATTTTTAGTATCACTCAGCTCATAGTATTTTCTAATTGCCTTAGTGGTATTTTTGACACATGAATTAATTAGAAGTGTATTATTTGGTTTTATAAATTTAATGTCTTCTAAAATATGTTAGTGTGACTGATTTCTAACAATTTGATTGTAACTACATAATATAATTATTTTGATTGAAGTTCTCTTAAATTATTGAAAATTGTTTTATGACCCAATGTATGATCAATTTTGGTGAATTAATCATGTTCGCTTGAAAAGAATGTGTATTCTGCAGTTGTTGAGTGTGCTTTTCCTCCACATAACAATTAGAAGAAGGTATTTGGTACAGTTCAGGTAATCTGTGTCTTCACTGATTTTGTATATTTTACTTTTTAGTTCTAGAATTTCCATTAGTTCTTTTTTTTTTTTTTTCTTTTGCAGTACACGGGCCTCTCACTGTTGTAGCCTCTCCTATTGCGGAGCACAGGCTCCGGACACGCAGGCTCAGCAGCCATGGCTCACGGGCCCAGCCGCTCTGCGGCATGTGGGATCTTCCCGGACCGGGGCACGAACCCGTGTTCCCTGCATCGGCAGGCAGACTCTCACCCACTGTGCCACCAGGGAAGCCCCATTAGTTCTTTTTTATAGTTTCCATTTCTCTGTTGAGATTTCATATTTTTTTATTCATAGAAGCATGCTTTTCTTTGCTTCATTGAGCATAATTAAAATAACTGCCTTAAAGTTAACTAATGTTTACTAATTCCAACATCTGAGTCTTTTCTCTTTATACTGGGACACATCTTGTTTCTTCATATATTGAGTAATTTTAGATTATATCTCAGACATTATGATTATTTTATTATAGAGACCCGGGATTCTATAACATTCTTCCAAATGGAATTGATAATATATAATATAATACATAACATAATATGTTATATACATAATATAAAATAATACTGTTATATATAAATATATACACATTTATATATATTTTTATATATGTATAAAACAGTATAAGCATTTCTAACCCATACCCCTTTGGTAAACACCTTTATCAAGTAGAATACAGTCCTTTTTTTTTCTTTCAGCCTTAAAGACTCCCTTCATTTCCAAGGTTACTTAGATCAGCAGCTGTCTTTCATATTCCTTCCGTGAGGTTGTTTGTAAGACAGTTAGGTGGTTTTGTCACACTCTGCATTTCATCCTGAGATACACCCAGCCTCCTGTTTTTTAAAAATTGTATACATTGGGCTTCCCTGGTGGCGCAGTGGTTGAGAGTCCGCCTGCCGATGCGGGGGACACGGGTTCATGCCCCGGTCCGGGAGGATCCCGCATGCCGCGGAGCGGCTGGGCCCGTGAGTCATGGCCGCTGAGCCTGCGCGTCCCGAGCCTGTGCTCTGTAATGGGAGAGGCCACAACAGTGAGAGGCCCGCGTACCGCAAAAACAAAAACAAAAAAACAAAACAAAAAATTTGTATACATTAAGGTTCCTTGTTCCTTAAAGTGCATTTGATTTTGAGAAATGCACAGTGTTGTTACCCACAATAACATTGTTATAGAGAATAGTTTCACCATCCTGAAACATTCCCTGTCTTTCACCTAGCTAGTGCCCCCTCTTCTCCAGAATCCTTGACATTTACTGATCTTTTTAGTGTCTCTTTTTAGTGTTTCCCTTTTCAGAAATTCATATAATTGAAACCATAGAGTATGTAGTTTTTTCAGAATTCTTTCAATTAGCAATAGAAATTTAAGGGTCATCTATGTTGTGTTCATTACTTGATAGCTCATTTACTTTTATTGGTAAATAATATTCCATTTTATACATGTAGCATAGTTTGTTTATCCATTCATCTATTGAGAAAGATCTTTGTTTCTTCCAATTTGCGGAAATTGTAAATAAAGCTGTTATACACATTCATGTGTGGGTTTTTTTGTAGATATAAATTTTCACATCATTTGGTTAAATACCCAGAAGCACAATTATTGAATCATATGATAAGCTTATGTTTAGCTCTGTAGGAAACTCCCAAACTACTTTCCAGAGTGGATTGTGCCATTTTTCATTCTCACCAGACCCGAATGAAAATTCTTGCTGCTCCATGTCCTTGCCAGCATTTGAAATGGCCAGTTTCTTAGACTTTAGCAATTTTAATTGGTGTGTAGAGGTATCACATTATTGTTTTAACTTGCAATTCCGTAATGAAAAACCATATTGATCATCTTTTCATATGCTTATTTGCCATTGTGTCTCATCATTGGTACTCAGATTTTTTGCCCATGGTTTAATTGGTATGCTAGTTTTCTTACTGTTAAATTTTAAGAGTTCTTTTTGCATAGTTTGGATACAAGTTCTCTACCAGAAGTGTGTTTTCCAAATATTTCCTCTCAGTATATGGCTTGTTGTTATGTGCGGATCGCATACTGAAGAAATTAATTTTTCTATCATTGCTCAAAATTTTCCAAATCAAATGAGGTAAATGTGTTTAAAAAGCATGAATCTGAGGTCTTATTCTATTCTAATGTGTAGTGTTTCCAAATATAAGTAGTTAAACACATAGCTTGTGCTCGCTCTCTCTCTCTGTGTCTCAATATAACAGTTTCATGAGTATAAGTGAATGTTTGTGTATACATGTTTATTTTACCTGTAGTGAGTTCAGTTGCCTGATAAAAATCAACCAATTCATTGGTCTTTATACGGTGGATATTCATGAAAAACAAAAAGATTATATCACCATTCAAGTTTGAAACAAGTAACAGATCCTCCGTTGCATAAAACTGGAATGTAAGCACTAACATAGTAGCAGTGATTTTAACTGTCTTACCATCCAGTATGGAAATCATTGTATGTCAGTGTTAGTATTTCTTTCATCCCTGATGTTTCTCTCTGGAAATTGTTATTGTCTGTAAATTAATTTCAATTATGGTAGTAGAACAATTATAGTCACATTAAATGCTGTATTTTGAAAGTTTTCTAAAAAAGAGAAAAAGAGTCTGAGATATTTTTTGTACTTCTTGGATTTCATTATTGTTTGTTAATGTTCACTGAAAGAGCTCATTTGAGGTAGTTTTGATTGTAAATTCCATATGTCAGCTAGTAAGGCTTAGTTGCCAAAATATGAAGAATAAAGACAGAAGGGAATTCTTAACCAAGCGCAATACATACCAGCTAGTCCTTGTTGAAAAAAAACATTGCTGAGTGAAAAATATGTGGAATTATTTTGGTGGTCTGAGAATTTTAGAAAGTGATCCGTAATAGAATAATGTAAATTGGTTATAGATAAGTATATATAAGGAATATATGTGTACTTACCATTGTATAACATTCCAATAGCTTCTGCATGTTTTAATGATTACTGCTGTCTAGAATTGGAGAGAAAATGAGCTGTTCTACATATAAAGCCACCTTCTCAAAACAGTGATTGTTTCCTCACAAGACTCTAGATATTTCAGAATTTACATTAGTTTTTCTTTGGGAAATAGAGTAATAATAAAGAATTAAAGGGTAGATATTTTCAATTTCTTATTTCTGTCATCTAAGGCACACATAGAATCTCTGAGAGTAATGTAGAAACCCATATATTATACAGTGGAATATAAATAGCATATTTGCATCTGAACAATTTATGATTCTTTTTAGACAAAGGAATGATTATCATACATTTGGACTTCAAGAATAATCATTTTAGTATTTATGATTCTGTATTTGATGGGCCTGAAAGTTCTTTGTAATTTTCAATGCAAAAGGATAATAGATTATATTATTGTAAGTTCAAAAATTCTTATATAGATTGACTATTTTAGATCTTTAATCGGAAGAATTTACCCTCTGAATATTTGTCATTTAACTAATAATTGCAACCTCACATGAATGGAAACCGCAATATGAAAAGATAGTTCTCATTGTGAGAAGCCAAAATCTTTAGAGCAAAACTGAACAGACAGCTAGCTAGGACACTTGGAAAGGGGGCTTCACTATCCCTCTACTGATGGAAATTTCCCCCATTAATACTGGGAATTAATTGATTGAATTAATTGAATTATTTTTATTCTTCACATGCTCTAAGACAATCATATACTTTAGCCTTTTTTCAATTCAGTTTATATTTTAGTGGCTTTAATGCTTTCCCCCATATTTTTCTCTTAATAAACACTACAACTGGGGGTTTATGAGCCCTGTAATTACATTTCCCACAGGAGCAATTAACATGGTGATCAGCAGTTACAAAAACTAAGTGGTAACTATTACTAGTAGTATTATGAATTGGAAATGGTATGTGACATATGTCGTCAGATTTCAGAATGTGAGTTCAGATTCCAGAACTCAAATCAATGAATGTTTCTACTGCTTTCACCTTAAATCCAAACTTAGCAGCTTTCCAGCAAACAAGTACCATGTCCATTCTCAAAGGATGTAAACATCAATTTGAAGAGCATTGAACTTTGATTTTGCCAGCCTGTCAAATTATTGAGCTACCTCTCCTAAGTAACTTACTGAAGAAACTCAATGTACTTAGAACTATCACTCTCTTCTTTTAAAAAAATGTTTTCAGAAACATTTGCTTTTCATGTAGAAACATTTTTATACTGTAGTGCATAAAAACTACCATGTTATTTTTAATTCAAAGGGAGTTGCTGAGTATCTATAATAAGTATTTTGTACTCCATGTTTTAAAATGCTCAAATAAATGTATACAGCAATGAAACTTTCTTGAACCTATCATAAAACCATATAAATTAATAAATTGCAAGAAATTCCTATCCAAATATTTCGTAGGCTAGTAGCAGAGATTTTATTACTGTTGAATCAGAAAAAGACACTGGAGTGTCTGCGGGAGGTTGCAATATATATTTATCAATAATTTATGCCCTTCCATATTTCCTTTTTCTGGCAAATATTGCTTGCCACAGTTTTCTGTGAACTAATTAATATCAAATATCCGTACACTAAAACCTATACTTTACTTGTGTGTAATGTACGTCATTTTAATTTTTTAAAGCATGAGAAAACAAATTCTGGTTTGTGGTAGTTCTTACTAGTTTTTGTGTGCATGCTATGATTTAAAAGGTAAAGGGCAAGGTCAAAACAGTTGCTGACAAAGTTTAAAGCATTGAGGATGTTACAAAAAAGCAGAGCACAGCACGGCAGAAGGAAATGGTGGCTTGGTGTAAAGTCTTTGCTAAACTGTAGGGCTACTGTCGGGGACCGCTGCACTAATATTCTATTTATACACATATATGCATGTGCATATACACATACACATATGTGTATGTATATGTGTGTATGTCAAATTTCAATAAGAACTTGATTCCATTTCTTAGAGTTTAAAGTGGGAATCAAGTTCTTACTGAAGTTTTATAACTATTTTTTAATTAATTCTTATAATTTAAACAATTTTCTGCTATGACATTTCTTTCTTCCTAAGATACCAACAGCCCTGCTAAGTATTCCAGTAAACCTAGGTAGTTTTGCAGGAGAGGTCATGGAAGCACATAAGTGTTTATACAGGTTAAGTCATACTATTGGAAAAATTATTTAAAATAGAATTGCCAGCATACTTGTCAGTACAGTAGATGATAAAATAAATCACTTCTTTTAGTTTATTTAGAATATTTAGATGATACCAAAACTGCCAGTGGTAACTATAACAAACTTTATCTATTTTTTATAGTCGACTTCTCTTTTGTGCCAATGTTTGGAATCTTTATCTAATAAAAATACTTTTAATGCACCTCTGAGAATTAATTTAAAACTGTTACTGTATGTGTGTGGTTCTTTCCATTGTAGGTTATGAGGACATGTTTAAAGTATCCCATTACTTTCCTTCATGTTTAACAAGAACTGTTATTATTTTGTGGGCATAATTTAGAAACTCTAGGAGAAACATGTTAGTATTAGTCTGTCAGTTGAAAAATATCAATTGAAGTTATTAAATGTTGGGTTTATTACTCTGTAAAATATGAAGCTATAGATATCATAGATTATATATTATTAGACATGCATAGGGTGGAACTGTTACCTTGCTTTCTACTTTTCATAAAATGGTATTCATTTATTTTCTTTTTATAATAAACATTTAATATTAATACCAACTTAAGCCATGGCACCAAATTAAAAACCTGGAAAAATACTGGTTTTATTTGAAAGATAATGAAGTGTAGTGGAAAGAACACAGACTGAACGTCAGTAGACATGTCTCTATGTCAGAATCTGCTCAAATTAGCTATGTAACTGTCCATAAGATATTTGGCTTTTGGGGGTCTCAGTTTCCTTAGCTATAAAATAAAATTTTAGAAAAAGGAGTAAATCTCTTTATGTTCTCTACTACGTACTCCACCTTTAGTTGGATTACAAAGATGTAGGTACACATTAAAAAAGAGAAAATGATAGACATGTATATTATGTTATGAAAATGGGTATTAGGTAATGGTTTAACTTACTATTATTTTTAAAAATCTTGTATATAATTGAGGAGGAATAAAATCAGTAGAAAGCAGCATGGTTGTAAAAGCAGAATGAAACATGTTAGAGTATACATAACGGTAAAAGACAAAATAGATATAAAGAAAGGAAAACCATGAAAGAGTATAATCAGGCAAAATGAGAAGACTAAACAAAAACTGAAAATAAGCATCTTTCAAGCCTGTGTATTTCTGCTTCAGTGAAGAAATACTTCTATTGTCCTACTATCATTGCCACCACCATTGATCTGCAATTTCTACTTGCTGTTCTTCCTCTTGATTGTTATCTTAAAATTTGTGTCAAATATAAATATTCATAAAGTTCTTCCTGACAAAATTCCGGAGTAAAACTTAAATTTCTATTGTAAATTATATGGTTTCAAATGGCATTAAAATGGAGTTTGGTTAGAAGTATTTTAAGCAATGACCATCATCAAAAGAAGAAAATGTAGATTTATCCAAATACCATGGACTTCATAATCTGTAAAGAAAGGCAAAATAGGATGGATGTAGTGTGAAATTCACCCATTCATTCATAACAAAAAATACATATTTGGCATCTACAGTGTACAAAATATCACTTGATAGGGGTAACATACTACATCATGGTCCCTGTGTTGGATGAGTTAGTAAGTTATGCTTCTCTAAATAAAAACCTCAAACAGAAATACTCTTGAAAAAAAAAAATTGAAAATAGACATTGAATGAAAAACAGAATAGAGGCATTGCTTCCACCTCTTGGTGGACCTGTGTGAGTTTTGCACGTGCCTGAGAGGAGAGAGAGGGAGATGGAAGGAGATAGAGGGAGAGCGAGGGACAGGGAGAGGGATGGGGGCGGGGGGGTGGAGGAGAGAGAGAGAGAGACAACCTAATCAGACTTGTCTGGGTGTTGTAAGTTGTTATTGTGTAAAATGGTGTCCTTTGAAGTACAGAAATTATAGCCCTATTTGATTTCCTAGTTGACTGAAGGACTGTATAGTGGGGCAAAATATGTCACATTCAGTGTTTAGTGAAGGAAGAAGAAAGTCCTCAAACAGTGCCCTCGAGGATTTCTAGTCCTGTCAATGTTTCAGACTTTGGTAAAAAATGGAAAAGGAAGGGGCTTCCCTGGTGGCGCAGTGGTTGAGAGTCTGCCTGCCGATGCAGGGGACATGGGTTCGTGCCCCGGTCTGGGAAGATCCCACATGCTGCGGAGCAGCTGGGCCCGTGAGCCATGGCCGCTGAGCTGCGTGTCCGGAGCCTGTGCTCCGCAACGGCAGAGGCTACAACAGTGAGAGGCCCACGTACCGCAAACAAAACAAAACAAAACAAAACAAAAAATGGAAAAGGAAGAGAAAAGTTAAATCTAAAAAAGAAGGATGCATAATAATGTTGGATCTCAATATTATAAAAAAAGAACAGTATATCCCAAAGGCACGTGCACACTTGAACACACACACACAAACATATATGTTTGTGTGTGTATGTGTGTTTATATATATATCTATATATGTGGAAGGATAGATACCAAATTGATAATCCTGGTTACTTTAGAAGGTAGAATTAAATGTGTACAGAGGGGCATGTTTCTGTACATATTTCTGTATTATTTTTACTGATACAATAAAAATGTAACATTTTCATAAAAGGAATAAGACCTTGAAAGAAGGGGCCAGTAGTAACATACTTTTAGGCTATTTATCCATGGCTTATAGTAGTCTCTACAAAAAAAAAATTCTTTTTTTCTTTCAACATGGGTTTCGGGTTTTGTGTAGCAGTTTACTTTTTTGCGGGGGTAGGACATTGTTACAAGCACTTGTGGACAGTGGAACATTGAGATGCCCTGGAACAGTTCACCTTAGCTGATACCTTTTCATGCTTGGTTGGGGGCTAAGTCAGTCAAAAGGCATGACTATCTTTTGCTTCAGTCCTGTTCACAGGGCAGTGTTAGGGGAGGCTTAGGCTCAGAGACAGCACCTTATGTTTAGTGCCAAGACATAAAAAATGGACTCACTGGCATATTAATTTTTTCATAAATACAAGAAATATTTACTTCATGTCTATCATATGCCAAACAATCAATCCTAAGGAATATAGATATTAATATGACAAACCCCGGTTTTTAAAGAACTCTCAATCCACTGAAGACAGATGCTCTCATAAACAATATGTTATAATACAGTGTGATAAGACCATTATAAAAGTATGTAAAAACATAAGGGATGGCACAGGACCTCTCCATGAAATTGCTCAAGAAAGGCTTACTTAAAGTGAAATTTGAGCTGGATCTTAAAAAAATGAACAGAGGTTTGCTAGATAGATTTATTACTGGCAAAGGACATTGCATCTGACAAGACAGAGAAGTTAAAAAATAACAATTTTGGAAAAGTGAAAAGTTACTTTTTCATTCAGATTATAGGGGGCAAAGCAGGTAGCAGCTGGAGATGTGACTGAAGGTGAGATGTGGGAATGAGTATGTTTATGCCCTGAAAAGGCTTGAACTTTCTCCCATGGCTCATGGACAACCATGGAAACACTATATATAACAAATCAAAGATCAGCACTGTTCTCTTTTTAGCATTGATAATTTTCCATTTTTCTATTGAGTCATTTGCTTTTTTTCCAAAATGCGACACATTTTCTTCTTTACAAAGGTACATTATTAATCAAAGTAGAACCACGTTTTATTTTTCTAAGTAGGAATGAGAGAGGAAAAGTGTCTATTCAAAGTAAAGGCTGAGCATATAATGAAGAATGAGATGGGCACATGTGTGGACTGCCATCAATCAAAGCAGTCGTTCCTATAATTTTTACCTCTAAACATATATTTGGGGAAAACGATGCAAAATATTTTTAATCAGTTTAGATAATGAAATGGGCATCTATTTAAACAACTTAGAGTAGAGACCAGTGAACATTTCTGAAGTCATCTTTCTAAAAAGACTCTGGAGTCGTACTTCTCCATAATTATTTCGCAAATGGTGTATTATATTAAGGGGTTAGTTGAGATTTTTACAAATATCAAAGACACGCAAATGCTGTACTTTGGGTTTCTGTTTGAATTGTGTGTGGTCCTACACACAACTGGGATCATTGGCAGCTAATCCTCATGTCTCGCAGAGAACAAAATTCCTATTGTTGCAGTTCTTCGTTGGAAACAGCTGGGCTACCTTTCCTGGGTTTGTTGGCAGGATGGGCAGCTGCATTCCTCAAATCACGCAAATCATCACTGAACCTTATTTTGATTGCTAACTTCTGCTACATCAAGATACCTTTTTTTTTCTTTTACTGTTTTTTTTGTATGTTGCAGTAGATTCTTTCCATGCACTGCTTCACCCAGTAAAATGTTTGGTCTGCAGGTCCCCTTTTTCCACTGTAAAGATTCAAGCCTTCCCCAACTTTGGAAAATATTACTCTCTGGGATTTGTTGCTGCAGTTTTGAATGGGGAAAAAACCCTTTATTTCTTCCGTTTATAGTTGTATTCATAGTTTCCCCTAGGGCAGTTTTGGAATTTGCAAAATATATTTCAACATACACTAAAAGTATGTAGTGTGAGTTTGGAGCAGTTTGGGGCATGGGGAAATACGTATTTCTTTTGCTATGGAGAAAGAGTCTCCATTGATGAACTTTCTTCTGAAATGAGGGAATTGCCTTTTTTAGTGTCAGCGTGAGCTAGGAAGAGAGGGATAGCATTGTCATGACAGGGAGTGACCTAAAATTGCTCAGATAGTTTATACACAGCATGATGCTGTAAATTAACGTACTGTTTGCTTTAATGGGGAAATAAAGATGGTATTTATTTACATATAAAAAATCCACATGTTACTAATATATCCATTATAAAAAGGTTTGAACTTGAGAGAGTATAACTGGGAAATACTTTTTTTTTCTTTTCCTTTCAGTGTTGCCCCACAGAAAAAAATTTAGAATCTCTCTTTTTATCTGTTAGATCTCACAGGTTTTCAGATAGTTTCAATTGTTAATAGCCTGATTTTTTTTTCTCTGAAATAGTTGATTTACAATGTTGTCTTAGTTTCAGGTGTATGACAGAGTGAGTCATACATTTATGTATAATATATATATATTTTTCAGATTCTTTTCCATTATAGGTCATTACAAGATACTGAATATAGCTCTGTGCTATACAGTAGGTCCTCGTTGTTTATCTATTTTATATATAGTAGCATGCAATTTTTAATCCCAAACTCCTAATTTATCCCTTCCCCCCGCTTTCCCCTTTGGTAACCATAAATTTGTTTTCTATGTCTCTGAGTCTATTCCTGTTTTGTAAATAAGTTCATTTGTATCATTTTTTAAGATTCCACATATGTGATATATGATATTTGTCTTTCTCTGTCTCACTCCACTTAGTATGATAATCTCTAGGTCCATCTGTGTTGCTGTAAATGGCATTATTTCATTCTTTTTTATGGCTGAGTTATATATATATAGGCACACACACATACATACCACATCTTTTTTGTTTTATTGAATTTTTGAATTTTGTTTTATTTTTTTATTTTTTATACAGCAGGTTCTTATTAGTTGTCTATTTTATACATATTAGTGTATATATGTCAATCCCAATCTCCTAATTCATCCTACCACCACCCCAGCCCCCTGCCAGTTTCCCCCCGTGGTGTCCATACATTTGTTCTCTACATCTTTGTCTCTATTTCTGCCTTCCAAACCAGTTCATCTGTACCATTTTTCTAGATTCCACATATATGTATTAATACATGATATTTGTTTTTCTCTTTCTGATACTTCACTCTGTATGACAGTCTTTAGATCCATCCACGTCTCTGCAAATGACCCAATTTCATTCCTTTTTATCGCTGAGTAATACTCCATTGTATATGTGTACCACATCTTCTTTAACCATTCATATGTCCATGGACATTTAGATTGCTTCTATGTCTTGGCTATTGTAAATAGTGCTGCTATGAATATTGGAATGCAAGTATCTTTTTGAATTAGAGTTTTTGTATTTTCTGGATATATGCCCAAGATCAGGATTGCAGGATCATATGGTAACTCTGTTTTTAGTTTTTTAAAGAACCTCCATACTATTCTCCATAGTGGCTGCACCAGTTTACATTCCCACCAGCAGTGTAAGAGGGTTCCCATTTCTCCACATCGTCTCCAGCATTTATTATTTGTAGACTTTTTGATGATGGCCCTTCTGAGTGGTGTAAGGTGATACCTCATTGTAGTTTTGATTTTTATTTCTCTAATAATTAATGACATTGAGCATCTCTTTATGTGCTTTTTGGACATCTGTATGTCTTCTTTGGAGAAATGTCTATTTAGGTCTTCTGCCCATTTTTTATTGGATCGTTTGTTTTTTTGATGTTGAGTTGCATGAGCTGTTTGTATATTTTGGAAATTAATCCCTCATAGTCAGTCACTTCATTTGCAAATGTTTTCTCCCATTTTGTATGTTCTCTTTTCATTTTGTTTATGGTTTCCTTTGCTGTGCAGAAGCTCTTAAGTTTAATTAGGTCCCATTTGTTTATTTTTGCTTTTATTTCCATTACACTAGGAGATGGATCCAAAAAAGATTGCTGTGATTCATGTCAAAGAGTGTTATGCCTATGTTTTCCACTAGGACTTTTATACTGTCCTGTCTTACATTTAGGTCTTTAATCCATTTTGAGTTAATTTTTATATGTAGTGTTAGAAATGTTCGAAGTTCATTTTTTACATGTAGCTTTCCAGTTTTCCCAGCACCACTTACTGAAGAGACTGTCATTTTTTCTCCATTATATATTCTTGTCTCCTTTGCTCTAGATTAACTGACCATAGTATGTGGATTTATTTCTGGGCTTTCTCTCCAGTTCCATTGGTCTGTGTTTCTGTTTATGTGCCAGTGCCATACTGCTTTGATTATTCTAGCTTTGTGGTATAGTCTTAAGTCAGGGATCGTGATTCCTCCAGCTCTATTCTTCTTTCTCAAGATTGTTTTGGCTTTTATTTTTTTCATACAAATTTTACAATTATTTGTTCTAGCTCTGTGAAAAATGCCATTGGTAATTTGATAGGGATTGCATTGAGTCTGTAGATTGCCTTGGGTGGTATGGTCATTTTAACAATATTGATTTTTCCAATCCAAAACATGGTATATCTTTCTATCTGTTTGTGTTATCTTCAATTTCTCGGGGTTTTTTTCCCTGATTTTTAATTATTTAAAATTCCATTATTATGTAAATGAAAACTTCCATCATACATCAAATTTAGAACAGCTCAGTCCTGACTCCCTTGCATTTCAGCTATGAGGAAGGTATACCTCAAATGTTCTTTTGCTCTTCTTTTTCCACGTCCTCCTTTCCCAGAACCCATTCCACTGCTTTTGGTTTCCCAAGGATGGAAAGGTGGGCAGGAAGAGAAGGACCAGATGAAGATACAGTTTTACCTTCTAGTGTTCTTGGATTCTGACTGTTGGTTCCCTCTGCCTGGTGCAGATGTTACATTCCTTGTCTGACCTCTTATAGCTTCCCCCTTTCTCCTTTCCCGATGATTCACATTCTGCTAGGATCCACACAGCCTAAGAGGCAGCCATTCCTTTCAGATTATGTTCATTCAAGATGGTTCCTACCAGGTTATGTTCTGTCATGTCCATTTGGCCCACAAAAGATTTTTGTACATTTTTGCTTATCTTCTTATTTCTAACCTTGTCAATGCTGACCAGCTTCAGCTCTTCTACAGTAAAGGATATGCAAGCTCAAGGGGACAGATATAATTCTTAGCTGCTCTCTGCTGCAGCCTCTCATCAGCACTGAGCCTTTTGATTTCTGCAGAAGTTTTCAGCTGAGATAACTTTTCATTTCTGGAAGCTACCTTTACAACTTTTTTGACTGTTTTCTTTTGACTTCTTCATTTGGCCATGTGAGGGGAAATACCACAAAGAGATTCTCCTCCAAATAATCTCCAAAGAATCTCTGAAATGCCTCCAAGCATCTTTCATATAGGTCAGCAGTGAGATATGCTGTAAGCATAAGAAGCCTGGTTTTCTTTTCTTGTTTCAAGCTTGGCAGTGAGTACTTATCACAATTGTTCTCAACATTCCTTTTTAGTCAGAATTTTCAGAAAACAGGAATTGCCTCATTTAACATCCTAATAAATTAGTAAAAAGTTAACGTATTTTATATATGTGTTTTGTCTTTTGTAATAGGTTGATAATAGTTCTCAAAGATATGACCAATTTTCTAATCCTTGGAACCAGTGGATATTACCTTACATGGTAAAGTTTATGCAGAAATGACTAATTTTAAGGATACTGAGATGAGGAGAATATTTTGGATTATCTTGTTGGGACCCAAAAGCCATCACAAGTGTGTTTGTAAGAGAGAGGAAGAGGGAAATTAGACTACACACTGAGGAAAAAGCTGTGTTAAAAATGGAGGCAGATACTGGAGTTATCAGGCCACAAGTCAAAGGTGGCTAACGTACATCCCTGCCAACTCCTCACTGAAAGAGGCAAGGAATGGATTCTCCCCTAGAAGCCTCTAGAAGGAATACAGCACTGCTGACACCTTCATTTCAGACTTCTGCCTTTCAGAACTGTGAGAGAATACATTTGTATTATTTTAAGCTGCCCCGTTTGTATTGATGTTTTGCAGAACTCATAGGAAACTTATATATTAGTGTGTTTTATATAACAAATCCAATCATAAATCTCAGACTTCATGTCACTTGACTTACCAGAAACATTTAATACTGATGACTTTACCCTTCTTCTTGACATACTTTCTTCACTTGATTTCAAGATGCCACACTCTGATTTTACTCTGCTTTTCTGGCCAATTCTTTTCATTCTTCTTTGCAGATTCCTCTTCTTCTCTCAGACCTTTTAACCTTTAAGGGCCCTAGGGCTCTCTTTTGTCCTTGTCTCTAGCTCTGTCCTTCCCTTAATGATCTTTTTCTCATGGTTTTAAATACCATGATGATTCCCAAATTTATATGTCCAGCTCAGGCCTCTCTACTGAACTCTGAATCACATCTACAAGTGACTAGGCAATGTATTTCCATTTGGATTTTAATATATATTACTATATTACATATGAAGGCCATACTTCTGATCTCTCATTCCCTTCAGATCATACCAGATTAGGCTCATATACAGTCTTTCTCATTTCAGCTGAGGGTAACTCCATTGCTTAGACTAAACATTTTAGAATCATACTTCATTGCTCTCTTTCTCCCTCACACTGTCTCTAAATCATCAGCAAATATTTATTTCATTTATTTTAACAGTACCTCATCTCATCATCTTCAAAGTTACTATGCTGATTTAAGTCCCCTGAATTATGGCAATAGCCTTCTAACTACTCTCCCTATTCTACACTTGCCTCCTATTTGCAACAGAGCTGTCTGAGTAATGGTTAACCTAAGTCAGGATTTCTGCTTCTGGAAAAATGGAGTGGACATACTTTTTCCTACTCCTCCCAATAAATAGAACTACAATTCCTGGACATTATATGTAAAACAAACTTAGAAGACTCTCACAGGTGGAGAGAGGAAGGCAAACCAGCTAGGGATCTCAGGACCCAAGAAACAATATAGTGGTAAGTTCTTTGATTTTCTTTTTGCTTCATATATCCCAGACTGGATACTGGAGAAGTAAGCATCTCAGAAACACCATAAGGACAGAAAAACAAATAGCCCAAGTAAATCCTGCTTTCTCTAGCCAATCAACTAGAAAGGGGCGAAGAGCATTGAATCTACTCCAGCCAAACATCACAGAAAAATCTGTTGCTCCACCCACTCTCAAGCCAGCAAAGGACAAGTGGGGATACCAAGGTGGTGTGAGAAACGGCAAATGGAGATATCCGGGTATTGTCAGAGAATACTAAGTGGGCAGCCAGGACTTTCATCCCTGCCATGAAATAATGAGCCCCTCACAATTTATGATATCAGAGGAGACTGTGGGGAGCATGGACTTTCACTACCACCCAGTAGTAATGAGGCATCCTCCCCGTGCCCCCCTGTCCCCACCATCTCGGGTCACTGCAGTGCTGTTAGAGGAGGCCTAATGAAGAATCAAGACATTCACCAGCGTTCAGCAGTAACAAGATCATTTCCACTCTCCAACACATACAACACAGTGTCAGTGGAGAACATTTGGGAAACTCCAACCCAGCAGTTATGGGGATCCTCTCATGCACCTCAAATGTCAATGGGGGCTGAATTTGAAATCTGGACTTCCACTCCATCTGGCAGTAATGAAGCAGCAGCCCTCTTCACTCACTGGATTGTTTTCAGAAAGTTCTAAAACACAAGATTTAATCAATATCCAGTGTTTTATAAGATAATAGCTAAAATGTCTATACTCTTTATACCAAGAACAGCAAGACCTTAAGCTAAATGAGAAAAGACAACTAACAGATGTTAGAATTATCTGACAAGGATTTTAAAATACCCATCAAAAAAATACTTAAATGAACATTTGCTAACATGTTTGAAGCAAATGAAATTAAAATTAGAAAGTTTCAGCAAAAAAATAGATATATGGAATCTAAAAAAAAAAAAAAGAAACAATGGTCAGAAGAAACTAGGGGCAAGACAGGAATAAAGATGCAGACCTACTAGAGAATGGACTTGAGGATACAGGGAGAGGGAAGAGTAAGCTGGGACAAAGTGAAAGAGTGGCATGGACATACATACACTACCAAACATAAAATAGATAGCTAATGGGAAGCAGCCGCATAGCACAGGGAGATCAGCTTGGTGCTTTGTGACCACCTAGAGGGTTGGGATAGGGAGGCTGGGAGGGAGGGAGATGCAAGAGGGAAGAGATATGGGGACATATGTATATGTATAACTGATTCACTTTGTAATAAAGCAGAAACTAACACACCATTGTAAAGCAATTATATTCCAATAAAGATGTTAAGAAAATAGAAGATATAGAGAGGAACAAATATAAATTTTAGAACTAAAAAATATATAATAACCAATATTAAAAAACCTCAGTGGATGGGCTCAACAGTAGAAATGGGAAAGAGAAAGAATCAGTGAACTTAAAGGTAGAACAACAGAAATAGCCTATTCTGAAAACAGAGAAAAAAGTACACACAAAAAATGAACAGAGCCTCAGGGACATGTGAGATTAAGACCAAAGATCTAATATTTGGGTCACCAACATCACAGAAAGAAAGGATAAAATAGATCAGGATGATAAAGTATTTAAAGAAATAATTGCTGAAATCTTCCAATTTTTTTTCAAAAATGATAAAAGTACAGATTCAAGAAGCTTAGAAAATTGCAATTGGGATAAGCCCAATGAAATCTATGTCAAGAAATATTATAGTAAACCTCTGAAGACTAGGAAACAAAAATCTTGAAAGCAGCCAGAGAGAAATAAAACCTCACTTACAGTGGAAAAAACAATTTAAATAACTATAGATAGCTCATTATAAAACTAAGAGGACAGTGGGCACTGCTACTATATTTTTTAAGTGCTGAAATAAAATTATTCTCAACCCAGAATTCCATATCCAGTGAAAATATTCCTCATGAATGAAGGGGGAAATCAAGAGATTATTATATGAAAGAAAATGAAGAGAATTTATATCTAGCAGAGCTCCTCTAAAAGAATTACTAAAGGAAGTTCTCTGAACAGGATTAAAATTATAAAAGAAGGAATCTGGGAAGATCAGGAAGGAAGGAAAATACATAAATAAAAATATGGCTAAATATAATAAATAAAAACTTCTCCTCTTGGGCTTTCCAAATTATGTTTAGTGGTTGAAGCAATAATTATAAGTATCTAATATGGTTCTCCATGGGTATAGAGAAAATATTTATGACAAATGTATTATAAATGGGGAAGGGAAAGAAGGTACATGAGGGGAGGCAAGGTTTCTGTACTTCACTTGAAGTAGTAAAATAGAGTCACTAGTAGAGTTTGATAATTTTTGTATATATAGTATTATAGCTAGGGCAACTACTAAAAAACAAACAGCAAAAAACTCTATGAAGAGATACACTCCAAAACACTATATTTTCTTCACAGTGGACCTCTAAAATGTGTTCCAGTAAGCCCCAGTAAGGAAAGAAAAGAAAATAGAAACGAAGAGCAGAAAAAAACAGAAAACAAAAAAATTAAATGACAGAATTAAGCCCAAACATAGCAGTATTACTTTGAATTTTAATGGCTAAATATACAACTAAACAACAGATTGGTAGAGTGGATTAAATAACCCTGTCAAACTGTTTGCTGTCTACAAGAAGTTCACTTGAAATGTAATTATATATGTGGCTTGAAAGTGAAAAGATGGAAAAAGTATACCATGCAAACATTAATCAAAAGAAAGCAACAATAGCTATATTAATATATAAAGTTGATGTTAGAGCAAAGGAAATTACCAGGAACAGCAAGGAACTTTGCCTAATGATAGAAGGATTAATCTACCACAATGACATAGAAATCCTAAATGTATATACACCAAAAAAAAAAAACATTAGAGCTGGAAAATAATGTGAAGCACAAACTGATAGCACTGAAAATAAATGGACAAATCCACAGTTATAGTTGGAGACTGAAAGCCTATATAAGAAATTAAAACCACCATTAACCAATAAGATCTAATTGATGTTTATAGAGCACTCCAACCAAGAACAGCAGAACATACACATTCTTTTCCAATGTCCTGGGAATATAGATCAAGATATACCATATCCTGGGCCATAAAGCAAACTTCTGCAGATTTAAAAGAAAATAAATCATACAGACCATGTTCTCTGGCCACAATGTAATCAATCTAAAACTTGATAGCAAAAGATGAGGAGAATTTCCAAACACTTAGAAACTAAACAACACACTTCTAATTAACCCATGAATTAAAAAGATAGTCTCAAGGGAAATTTAATAATATATTGAACATACATTTGTCCAAACCCATTGAAAGTATAATATCAAGAGAGAACCATAAAATAAACTATGGACTTTGGGTACTTATGATGTATCAATGTAGGCTTATGCTTGGTAAAAAAAAAAAATGTACCATTCTGGTGATTGATGTTGATAATGGGGAGGCTATGGAAGTTTGTGGGCATGAGACATATGGGAGATCTCTGTATTTTCCTTTCAATGTTGTTATAAATCTGAAACTGCTTAAAAAAATAAAGCCTTTAAAAAGTGTATTGAATAGAATAAAATAATAATACAATATTATTTCAAAATCTGTGAGATGCAGCTAAAATAGTGCTGAGAGGGAAATTCATAGCACTAAAATACAAAGAGGGGAGTATCTTCTTATCATAGTTTGTATCTCTAATAGTATACTTCAAGGCATACTTGTAATAGAGCCTTACAAATTTGAAAAATAAGCCTTAGCTTAGTACATGAAGAAGTACAAATACTTCATGAAATTCACAGTAATGTTTCTTAATGTGTTTCTCTCCTGCAAAACTTAAAAACACTTCTGTTTTTAATCAATGGATTTATTGAAATCTTAGAAAGATTGTAGATAACAATTTTTGATAGAGAAGAAAACTATTTTGATGATATGCACATAATCAGTTCCTGGCTGTTCAGCATATTAAAAAGAGGAAATTTAAAGATAAAGCCAATATTAACCTTTGCATCTGACACAATTCTTGAAACATGTCTCATTCTCAGTTGCCACCCTAATTTATCACAGTCAGCCCTGTATTTCTGTGCAGACGAATAGTAAACACAGAACATATTTGTTCTATTTCAAATAAAGCAGAATTTGAGAGTTTAGTATTTGAGAGTGTTAATTCAAGAAAGGTCACATAGCACTCCTTTCATTGATGGTTATGTGTTATGTGAAATAAACATTAAGGCTAAGTTTTCCATTTTTTTCTGCAAGTAAAACTATGAGTCAGAAGTTCATTTTCATAATATAAATTCTTTATTTTTTCCAATATGATGGGTACATATAAAATATGTGTCAGACTTACTTCCCTCTTACTGCCAGCTGAATAGATTTCAGCCACCCACTTTACCTGAATGGAGAATGAACAGTGAAAAAAAGCTTATATCAGAAAATGTAAGTTTTTTGTTAGATAACTGATTTGTTACCAATTTGTCCCATTGTCACTTTTTGTAGGTTAAGAGGGCTTTTGCTTTGGGAGCAGGATAACTTTTTTCATACAATTATTTTATATGTCCCTTACTCTAAACTGGAGAAATTGTTTTTCTATTCTTCCATGAAACAATTTTATCTAATATTGATAAATATTTTAGAGTACAAATATATTATGCAAGCAGCCTCTGAGTTTTGCTACATTTTAGCATTGGAAGAATAAATCCCTTAGACTACCTTCATGTATATGTCCTATATTAAAGTAAATTTTGTTCCAGCACATTGGAATTAGAAATATGTAATTCACTGTATTTATTGTGGTTCTCTGGTAAGTAAACTTTAATGATAGTTTTTTTAATATTTAAAAGTCTGTGCTTTTTTCCTAATACTAATTATATTTATTGGAAAGGACTTTTGTCCTTTCATTACTAGAAAAGCAAGATATCAGAACAGGTGAAAAAATCTTCATATAACCTAATGTTTCTTATTAGTCAAATATATTAATCATCTGATACTTTTAAACTTTAATCTTTCTTCCATTCTGTCTTTTAATGTATATTTATTGAATGATTTTTATTAAAGTATAGTTGATTTACAATGTTGTGTTCTTTAAAATAATTTTTAAAGATTATTCTGAAGCATCATCTTCTCTCTGAAATCTGTACTACTCTAAGTGTGTAAAATTTACTAATACATTATGCCTTCAATGCCTGTCTTGCATCCTTCTATTATAGCAACCCTTATCTTTGTGCTTTACATGTCTTTCTCCCCAAACCTTGAGAGTAGGAAAATATTTAAATATTTATTCACAGATTGTAGCAAACAAAATAGCAGACACGTAAGTGTTTGTTCAAATAATTAACAAGCGACAGCACAATGGAAATAATTAGTCAAAGTAGCAATTTCACCAAACAGGGGCCATTGTTGAAGTCCTGTGAGCCCACTGCTGTGGAAGCCTGAAAACTGACTTAATATTTCTTCAGTGAAGGTGTTGGGTAATGTGTATTTGACAATAAAAAGGAGAGAAAATGATTCACGTTAACATTTAAAATACATTATTTTGCCATTTAGGTATATGATTTGTGAAAGTAGACCCATGGGGAGCATGATCTGACAATTCCTACATAGCAGGAGTTAGGAATAGGTATTCAGGGCTTACATGCACAACTGCATTTTTTCCTCTTCATCACCTATGCGGCTCCAGTGCCTCAACACCACTCTAGTTAATCCCTTTGTAAAACAACTGCTCTTAACCGCAGAATATTTGGTGGGCACAGAATTTTGTTCCGCCTTCTTTAGTGGTGCTCTAACTGATCCACAATGGCTACCCCCTGGAGTTTCAGTAAGACACTAATCCAGTGAGTTCTAAACACTAAACCATGGTTACTGGTAATTTTTTTTTTTTTTTTTTTTTTGGCGGTACGTGGGCCTCTCACTGTTGGGGCCTCTCCGGTTGCGGAGCACAGGCTCCGGATGCTCAGGCTCAGCGGCCATGGCTCACGGGCCCAGCCGCTCCGCGGCATGTGGGATCTTCCCGGACCGGGGCATGAACCCGTGTCCCCTGCATTGGCAGGCGGACTCTCAACCACTGCGCCACCAGGGAAGCCCTACTGGTCATTTTTAACCAGCAATAAGATGAATTTCTCCAGTTAAACAACCTGAAGAACAGAGCTAAAGTGATTAGGAAATGTTTCAAAGGCAAAAAATAGCCATTTTTATACATGTAAGTATTTTAGTGTACATTTAAAATTTATATATGTATATATCAAAAGACTTCATAATAATAAGGTTACATATCATATATTATTTATTTGTGCATAATATAAACTGTCTCATAAATTGCAAATGCGTACTTCCTGGCTTGTTTTTTTCGATTAAGACATAGTCACTCTTTCGTATGTCTTCACAGCCTTCTGTAAAATACCGAGATGATGTGATTTAGTTTATATTAATTTTTTTTCCTAGATGGATTCCTACTGTGCTTTCTCAACAGCTTCCTTCTGCCTCATTTCCCAAAGAATCCTGCAGAATTGGTATGTAGGCAATAAAGTCAATTGGTCTTGAAATGGTTCTTTTTGTACAATTTTTTTTTTTCTCCCTGAGATGGAAGACTAATAATGAGTACTGAAGCTTCCAGGCAAAAGTAAAAACAGTCTTTTAAGAAAAATATTCTATTTCAAGCTCAGTGATTCTTATATGAATGGATGCTATATATATATATATTTACACACACACACACAAATGTATATGTCGTATGACTGCTTTCTCAAAAGTCTTCCAAAGAATAACAACAACAAAAAAAATGTTTTTAAAGGTAGCTAAGCAATTTTTAACTGGCCTAGCCAGAACATTATTCATGAAATACTATCAAATACATAAACTATGTTTATAGTGTATCAGTATAGTATAATTTAATCTATCTCACATAATAAAAACTTGCATTTTAAGGATGTATATTTTGAGGGTAAAAGGAATGTTTCCAGCATAAAAATAGGAATCATTATATACGCTTTTTAAAAATAAAACTATGCATACGCTTTTGGATATAGATTCATGGACAAATAAATTACATCCTATGTTACCGAATATTGTCCTTATTCAAGTATATGTAATACTTGCATTTATTTTCCTCTTCTGTGGGTGACACTTCATTACTAGAAGTCTGTGCTTTTTTATTCTTTGCCTCATAATTCGGATTCTTGGCAAATGATATTGAATTTTATGGCTAAAACTAAAGTAAATCATGCACAGCTGTCTCTATTTTAGGTGTCCTCTGTGCTTATTCTAGTAGTGTTACTATTGTAAAACTCAGTGTTTCTGAATCATTGGTTTCCACAATTCTGGATTAATTATGCAGATTTGTAACCATTTTCAATTCTTGGTCACTTTCATGAATGTTCTCTAAATGTGGCTGCACATTTGCAGATGGTATTACTCAAACCTTGGTTCAAAAACCACAGTGGTAATAATTGTAATATACTCTAAAAGCATTTTAGGTCACAGGTCAACAACCTACAGATCATGAGACAAATCCAGTTCATAGTCTGTTTTGGTATAGCTTCCAGGCCAATAAATGTTTTTATGTTTGCAAATGGTTGTTGAAGATAAAGAAGGAGAAGAAGAATATGACAGAGACTGTAAGTGCACTTACAAGGCCTAAAGTATTTAGTATCTTGCCTTACAGTTTGCCAACCCCTGTTTTTAGGTTATCTCACCATAATTATTCACTGCTTTTACAACACTTTGTTCATAGTAGTAATTCAACAAAATAGGTTCAATACTGATGTTATTCAATTTAGCGTTCTGTTAATTTTCGTTTATGTTTCTAAGGCAAAAATATAACATTACTGTAAAACGGCAATTAATAAATCTCTTTAGAGCAATAATGTCTTTAATACTGTATGAATTACTTGACTAAAAATAAAAGATATTATCATTAATATAATCCCAGGAGAGAAAAATTGTTTTTAACAGATGATACTTGAACATTTTAAAAGTATTTCCTCAACTCTGAGTGAACAGTTGTATAACACATACAGAAAAAGGGTCTTGTGAATGAACTGCTTGATGATATAGTTTTTCAGTGAGACCTATCACATTATTAAGGTTTGATTGGCCATAACTAATACTATTTTTGATATGTAAGAAATGTTCACTTAATTCGAAAACTGCAGATATCAATATGAATATACATTTGAAAAATATTTAGTGAGAAGAGTCCGTCAAAATCTGCATGTTTAAATTTATTGATTTCTAGCCCAAAGAATAGAAGCATCAGAACAACTAATTAATATATTAAAAGATGCTTATTAATAAGGATCAGGAGTAGATTAAGAATAACTTTATACATTTTCTTACATCCTCTTCAGGAAACTTCTCACTTTATCTCTGTATGACTGAATTTCCTTTACAGACTGACTCAAGTCTCTTTTAATCAGAATCATCCCCATTTTAATTTTCATATTCACTTAATTTCTATTAAAGGCTGCAACATGAGTTTTTGACTGTAATTATTAAACCATAATTGTATTATAAATATAGTTTGTATTTATGAAAGACCACTTCAGTATTGATTATACAGTTGTAAATAACTATAAACATTTATATATTTGATAGAAAAACAATACATAGTGACTGACCATCTTCATGTTCTTGTGATGTGTAATATGTTGGCTGCTGCTTGCCATCACTGGGTATGGGCATTTCTTGACTTTTCTTACCACTGTATCGGTTTTTCTCAATCTTGAGTGCACATTGAAATCACATGGGATGATTTAGCATTACGAGTGCCTGAATTCCATACCCAGAGATTCCGCTTTAATTAGTTTCGGATGGGGCCTGAATTATTAGAAGCTCCTCAGGTGATTCAAATATATTGGGAGTCTCAGGAACAACTTAAACTACTTGCTGATGGACATGTTCCTCACTTGTCCACATCCTCACAAAGCAGTTGGTACCCAAGATTTGATCTGTATGATGAGGGTAAATGGAGAGGTTAAAATTTGATTTTATACTTTGAGGTTCTTAAGAATATTTCTCAAAATGTGGTCCCTGAACCAGCACCATTAGCATCACCTGGGAATGGGCTAAACATGCAAATTCTCAGACCCATTCTAGACCTATTGAATCAGAAACACAAGAAGTTGGGTCCCGTGGTCTGTAGTTTAACAAGCTCTCCAGGTGATTTTGTTCATGAGCTATTAAAGCCAAAAGAACTCAAATAAGGGCAGGGATTTATACCCTTTGTCTGCTTTTCCACTGTGAATTTTTAAAAAATCTATACTGCATATTTATTTTATAATTCATATTTTAAAGGAATATATAATTTATATCTTCACAGTACATGCCAGTTTCTACAGAATCAACTTCATGGTAAGGTCTGATCTACTTAATTAATTAGTCATATTACTATAGAAAACATACGTGTGTATATATGTATTGTGATATTTCTTTCAAGTATGTTTAGAGTTTGCTAGTATAAATATGTGAAGTATTAAGCTTTTAATTTATAGCAGTGAGGTTACTTGGATTTATATGGAATAAGTAGTCATCTGGTATAATCTGAGTATCTAAAAATCTGTACAGAGATGCATAATTTCAAATCCATCTACATCTATAAGCATGTCTATAAATAAGGTAAGTTACTTATAATTTAGTTACTTATAATAAATATTTATAATTTATATAGTTTTATCATATAGTAATATAATGTATGTTATATAAACATTTTATTTATTTTTTTATATTGGCATTTAACAGCGTGTGAGAATCTTTATATAAATATGTACACTCATTTGGTTGGATTGTTGAAGGCAGAATACTTTAAGAGTCTGGGCCTGGAGTCCTCCAGATCCTAGTTTGTATCCAGCATTGTTCATACTTATTAGCTGTGATTTTGAGCAATTACTTAAATACTTCAGTTTTGGCTAAATTTTGTTTCCTTTATATTAATTTCTTTATGCATGAAACAGAGATAATAGTAACTATTTCAAAGGGCCATAATGAAGTTAACGTATGGGGTAATATACGTAAGACCGTAGACCCAGTGTTTCTTAGCACTGAATAAATATTAGCTATTTTTATTTCTATTATGTACAAATATTTATTTATACAACAATAACCTTTTTCTTTTTAAGAATATATACTTTTAACGTATTTTGGGAGTTGCATGAAAATAATCCTATTTTGTTTTTCTAATATGTTGATATTTTCAACATTGACATTAAAAGTTTTGTGTTGGAAAGTTTTCAGACCTAAACAACTACTATGAGAGTTAATAAAGGGATCTACATAGTGAGCTATTGTTCATGTAAATGCAGTGGAACCTTGATAAAATATGACCTGCTATAGCATGAAATTTAGCATAATCCTATTGATTGGTGATTGTTACTGAAAGAAACAGAAGGTTCTTGTTATACTACTTTATCTTTATCTTAGTTGCTTGGCAAAAACCCAAAGAAACATGTTTTAATGAAGTCCATCTTTGAGAGAATAATGGAACAAAACATGATTCTTCTTCACTTTTACAGAACTCATAAAATGTTAATGTTAAATAAATGGAGTGTTAGCAGTGATAGGGAGGCATCATATGTCTGAGAGGGAAACAAAATAAAACCCCAGATTTTTATAAATACAGAAAGTTGGAAGTTTTGGTCTTGAAAGAATTGAGAATGTAAGACATCTGATAAGAACTGAATTATTGAAGTTGGTTGAATTTAAGGTAGCTTATTGTTTTTCAAGATTATGTTTTGTCTATAAAATTTGATGTAGATATTATCTCGATGATTTCATAATTTAAGTCAGATTCAAAGATTCTAACAGTGTGGTGTAGATCTCTAATTTGTATTGCATACCTCAAATTATTTCTGAGATTTTATTTTGAATATATTGCATAGTTATAGAATGTAAACTATTTGAGATTAGAAGCTATATTTTATACACTTTGTATTTCATATGCTAGCATGGTACTAACAGAAAGCAGATATTCCTTAAATGTTTTCTGAATGAGTAGAAAGATTAGCACTTTTCATTCATTGATGGTAAATCACTATGTCCGTGATTGACTACTACTCAGTGTTGCTTTCTTTTGAGAAGATAGTAATTCCGAGTCCTGATTATTCCTTGTATTCAAAGGTATATCCAGTAGGGCAACTCTCTTGATCTCTCTCTGCTCCCATTTGTGCCTTCCCAGGAGTAAAGGAGTAACTTAACTGGCAGGTGGCTTTGGAAGTAGGAACTGGGCTTGCTTTGCTACTCCCTTTCTTACCCACTGCATTCTGGGATACATCTTTCAGTGTCAATAGAGCCATGTGGTAAGCTTGGAGGTAAAGGCTGCAAGGCAAGACCTATGGTTTTGCTGCTCTGCCTGTGACTGTACTGATGAGTCTGTCCAGTATTTTGGATGCAGATGAGACCAGCACCTAAGACTTAGGATGCTGCACACATAAGCCATGGTCTGTATCTGCTCCATCAGTAATAAAGCTGATATTTTAATTTTTCCTCTTCCAATTCATCTACCTTACTTGTTTCAGAATTCAGGCAGGAAAAAGTAGGTGCTAAAATTTGACCCTCTAGAGTGTGTGCATGCAGGCTTGCTAACAGTCAGGGCAGAGAGAGCCTTGCACTGGTGGCTGCCACCTCGCCACATTTCCCAATCCGAAGGGGCCCTGCTCACTACCCACCACAGCCTGGTGTGAGATTAGGCAAAGATTTGATCTATCCATACAGAGACAGACCAAGGGTGCCTGGGGTGAGATCTGGGTGGAGCCGTAGAGACCACTGTCAGAGCATACCAGGTGGTGCCACAGGAACACACAGAGACTAAGCCTTGAATCTTGAGCAGACGAGCCCTGGGCAGGCGTACACAGCAGTTGATTTCCCAGGGAGAGTGTCTTGGCTCTGCCTGCTCCACCACCACAGCTTAGCACTTGATCTCAGGCAGACAAGTCCTGAAAGAAGTCTGCCACAGAGACAGCCCAGATATTAGGCAGCAGCACATCCATCTCAATTCCTGCAGCCACAATGCCCCGACACCCAGCCTCATCCTATGCCACACCACAGCCTTGCACTAGATCTGGGACAAACACAACAGAGAAAGGGATGCAACTTTGGGCTGCTTCTGAATGGAACCCTGGGTGCCCACACAGGTGGGACATAGGCCCGCTGTGACCGCATGGGCCTCAGTTCCTTCAGCAAACACCTCCTTTGGGGCAGGGAACGCACTCAAGGGCAAAGGAGCCTGATCAAGCTTGAACCTCAGGGCTTCTACTCCAACAACTGGGGAGCAGACCCCACCCCAACAGGGCAGTAACAGCCACAGAGCAGAGAGGAAGCTCCGCCTCACATTCAGCATATGCTCTAGACAATACAACACCAACTACACCCCCTATTAAGGGGATAATGACCAGCACACTCAGAGGAAAGACGTGGATGGCATCCGTACGAAAACAAGCCCTCGCACCAAAACTGCTGGACATGCACAGTCTACACAGGAATGCTCCGACATAAATACACCCCTTAAAAACCATGGTAGATAACTGTTTCTCCTAAATTCATAGAGACAAATTTAACTAAAATGAAAAGGCAGAGGAACCACTCCCAATTAAAAGAGCAGGAGAAATCCCCTGAAAGAACAAATAATTAAACAGACCTTACCATTCTACTAGACCCCAAGTTCAAAAAGGAGGTAATAAAAATGCTAAATGAACTAAGATTATTGATAGAAATGCAGATCACTGTAATAAGGAACTAGAAACTATAAAGATGAACCAATCAAAAAGAGACAAATAAGTTGCGGCGATAAAAACCAATCTAGAAGCAATGAATAGCAAACTGAATGACACGGAAGGAATAAGTGATTTGGAAAATAGAATAGTGGAAATCACCCAATCAGAACAGCAGACAGAAAGGCAAATGAAAAAAATGAAAGCAATATATGAGACCTATGGGATAATATGAAACCTGCCAACCTATGCATAATAGGGGTTCCAGAAGAAGAGAGAGAGAGGGAGATCAAAAAGTATTTGAAGAAATTATGGCTGAAAACTAAAATACCCAAACCTAAAGAAGGAAACAGGTATCCAGGTGCAGGAAGCACAGAGGGCCCCAAACGATATGAAACCTGACCCACACCAAAACACATCATGATTAAAATGGCATAAGTTAAAGACGATGAGAGGATTCTTAAGGCAACAAGAGCAAAATAGTTAGTTACAAGAGAACCCCCTTAATGCTAGTAGCTGATTTCTCTACAGAAATTAAGGCTAGTAGCTGATTTCTCTACAGCTCAGAAGGGAGTGGCAAGATATATTCAAAGTCCTGACTGAAAAACCTGCAACTTAGTATCCTCTGCCCAGCAAGATTATCATTTGGAATACAAGGAGAGATAAAGAATTTCTCTGACAAGCAAAAACTAAACTAATATAGCAATAGTAAACCTACCGTAAAAGCAATATTGAAAGGTCTTCTCTAAATAGAAAAGAAACAGGAATCTATAGGAAAGGTAAAATCACAATAGAAAAAGCAAATATACGAAAAGATTATAGGTCACTTAAATAAGCCGGTACATAAATTTTAAAAAATATTTGTGAAGGAAATTTTAACTGCAATGAACAGCAAAAAGATAAACATGAAAATGTAAAATAGAACATCAAAATCAAAATGTGGGTGAGGAAGTAGAAAATATAGATTTTTTAGAATGTGTTTGAGCTCATATTATTACCAGTGGAAAGCAAGTAGGTATATTAATGGATTAACATACCTGAAAACCAGGATAACCACAAATATAAAACATACAATAGATTCAGAGAACCAAAAAGAAGAGAATTCAAGCACAGTACAAAAGAAAACCATCAAACCACAAAAGGAAAAAGAAAAAGAAAGGAGCAAAGAAGAAATACAAAATCAACTGGGAAACAAAGTCTAAGATGGCAAGAAATACAAACCTATCAATACTTACCTTAAATGTCAGTGGACTAAACGCTCTGATCAAAAGACATAGAGTGGCAAACTGGATAACAAAAGAAGAATCTACAATATGCTGCCTACAAAAGACCCACTTTAAGGAAAAGGACACACTTAGATTAAAGGTGAGGGGATGGAAAAAGGTATTTCATACAAATGGAAATGACAAGAAAGCAGAGGTGGCAATACTAATATTAGACAAAATAGACATTAAAGCAAAGGTCATAAAGAAAGATAAAGAAGGACTCTATACAATGATAAAAGGATCAATACAAGAAGAGGATATTACACTTGGTAACATATATGCACCCAATATAGGAGCACCTAAATATATAAAACAAATACTGACAGAAATAAAGGTAGAAGTTGATGGGAATACAGTAATAGTAGGAGACTTTAACACCCCACTGACATCAATGGACAGTTCTTCCAGACAGAGAACCAATAAGGCAACAGAGATCCTAAGTGACACAATAGACCAGTTAGGCTTAATTGATATCTTCAGGACATGACATCCGAAAAAACCAGAATACACATTCTTTTCAAGCACACATGGAACATTCTCTAGGAAGACCACATACTACGACACAAAACCAGCCTCAAAAAATTTAAGAGGATAGAAATTATTTCAAGCATGTTTTCTGACCACAACAGCATGAACTAGAAATCAACCACAGAAGGAGAAAGGAAAAAAAAAAAGATTAATGGATACTAAACAACATGCTACTAAAAACCAGTGGCTCAGTAACGAAATCACAGAGGAAATTTAAAAATGCCTTGAGACAAATGACAATGAAAGCACAACCATACAAAATCTATGGGATATAGCAAAAGCAGTCCTAAGAGAGAAGTTCATAGTGATGCAGGCCTTCCTCAAAAAAACAAGAAAAATCTCAAATAAACAACCTAACCTACCACCTAAAAGAATTAGAAAAAGAAGAACAAAAACTAAAGTCAGCAGAAGGAAGGAAATAATAAAGATCAGAGAGGAAATAAATAAAATAGAGATTTTAAAAAAACAATAGAAAAAATAATCAATAAAACCAAGAGCTGGTTTTTTGAAGGGATGAACAAAATCTATAAACTTCTGGTCAGGCTCACCAAGAAGAAAAGCGAGAGGACCCAAATAAACATAATAAGAAATGAAAGAGGAAAAATAACGACCAATAGTGCAGAAATACAAAAAATTATAAGAGAATACTATGACCAGTTATATGCCAACAAATTGGGCAGCCTAGAAGAAATGGAAAAGTTTCTAGAAACTTACAGCCCACCAAAACTGAATCGAGAAGAAATAGAAATAATTTGAATAGACCAATCACTAGAAGTGAAAAAGAATCTGTAATAAAAACTCCCCTGCAAACAGAAGTCCAGAACCAGATGGCTTCAATGAAGAATTCTACCAAATATACAGAGAAGAACTTATAATGATCCTTCTCAAACTCCTCTAAAAGATTAAAGAGGAGGGAATACCCCCAAAGACATTCTGTGAAGCCATCATCACCCTGATACCAAAACCAGACAAAGACACTACAAAAAAGAAAATTATAGGCCAGTATCTTTGATGAATTCAGATGCAAAAATCCTCAATAAAATATTAGCAAGCAGACTCCAACATCACGTAAAAAGAATCAGATACCATGAAGTGAGATTCATCTCATTGTCACAAGGATGATTCAACATATGCAAATCAATTGATGTGATATACCACGTCATATCAACCAAAGGAGTACACCACATTATTATCTCAATAGATGCAGAAAAAGCATTTGATAAAATTCAATATCCATTCATGATAAAAACTCTCACCAAAATGAATATAGAGGGAACATATCTCAACATAATAAAAGCTATTTATGGCAAACCCACAGCCAGCATAATACTCAACAGTGAAAAGCAGAAAGCCTTCCCGATAAAATGTATCCAAATAAGAAGGGAAGATGTAAAACTGTCATGGTATGAAAATGACATGATACTCTATATAGAAAACCATAAAAGCTCCAAACAAAAACTATTAGAATAAACAAATTCAGCAATATAGCAGGATACAAGATTACTGTACAGAAATATGTTGTGTTTCTTTACACTAACAATTAAGTATCAAAACGAGAAAGTAAGAAAACAATTGCTTTTAAAATTGTATCCAAAGAAATAAAATACCTAGGACTAAACGTTACCAAGGAAGTGAAAGACTTACATGCTGAGCACTGTAAAACATTGATAGGGACTTCCCTGGTGGCATAGTGGTTAAGACTCAGTGCTCCCAATACAGGGGGCCTGGGTTTGATCCCTGGTCAGCGAACTAGATCCCACAAGCATGCCGCAACCAAGAGTTCGCATGCCACAACTAAGGAGCCCATGAGCCACAACCAAAACAAAAATAAAAGGAGCCCACCTACCGCAACTAAGGAGCCCATGTGCCACAACTAAGAAGCTGGTGAGCCACAACTAAGGAGCCTGTGAGTTGCAACTAAGGAGCCTGCCTGCCTCAACAAAGACCCAGTGCAACCGAATTAAAAAAACAAAAAAATTGGTAAAGGAAACTGACAATGATTCAAAGAAATGGAAAGTTCTCATGCTCTTGGTTTGGAAGAATTAATGTTGTTAAAATGGCCATACTACCCAAAGCAATCTACAGTTTTAATGTGAACCTTATCAAATTGCCCATGACATTTTTCAGAGAACTTGAACAAATAATCCTAAAATTTATATGGAACCACAGAAGATCCAGAATTGCCAAAGCATTCCTCAGCAAAAAGAATAAAGCTGAGAATAACCCTTCCAGACTTCAGATTTTACTACAAAGCTACCGTAATCAATACAGCATGGTATTGGCACAAAAACAGACATATAGATCAATGGAACAGAATAGAGAGCCCAGAAGTAAATGCATGCACGTACTGTCAATGTATGACACAGGAGGCTAGGATATACAATGGAAAAGACAGTATCTTCAGCAAGTGATATTGGGAAAGCTGGACAGCTACATGTAAATCAGTGAAATCAGAACATTCCCTCACACCATACACAAAAATAAGCTGAAAATGGTTTAAATACCTAAATATAAGACTTGACACCATAAAACTCCTAGAAGAGAACATAGGCAAAACATCCTCTCACATAACTTGTAGCAATATTTTCTTTTGTCAGTCTCCCAAGGCCAAAGAAATAAAAGCAAAAATAAATGGGGCCTAATCAAACTTAAAAGCTTTCGCACAGCAAAGGAAACCACCCACAAAATGCAAAGACAACCTACGGAACAGGAGAAAATATTTGCAGATGATGCAAATGGCAAGGGGTTACTATCCAAAATATACAACCAGCTCATACAACTCAATATCAAAAAAACATACAACCCAATCAAGAAATGAGCAGAAGACCTAAATAGACATTTTTTTCCAAAGAAGACATAAGATGGCCAACATAGAAATGAGAAGATGCTCAACATTGCTACCATATGATCTAACAATCCCACTCCTGGGTATAAATCCAGAAAAAATGAAAACTCTAATTCGAAAAGATACATGCACCCGGTGTTCATAACAGCACTGTTTACAGTAGTAAATAGACATGGAAACAACTCAAGTGCCCATCCACAGATGATTGGCTTAAGAAGATGTAATATATATATGCAATGGTATATTACTCAGCTATAAAAAGAATGACATATTGCTATTTATAGCAACATGAATGGACTTAGAGAATATTATGCCTAGTGAAGTCAGACAAAGACAAATATTATATGATATCACTTATATGTGGAATCTAAAAAATAATTAAAATGAATCTATACACATAACAGAAACAGACTCACAGACATAGAAAACAAAATTATGGTTACCATAGGGGAGAGGGAAGGGAGGAGGGACAGATTAGGAGTATGAGATTAACAGGTACAAACTACTATATATAAAATAGATAAGCAACAAGGATTTACTGTATAGCACATGGAATTATTTTCAATATCTTCTAATAACCTATAGTGGAATATAATCAGAAAAAAATAACTGAATCCCTATGCTTTATACCTGAAACTGACACAATATTGTAAATCAACTATACTTCAATTAAAAAAATGACCCTGTAGAACTATAAGTCTTATATGTGTATAACTTGCATATTGGAAATATCACTGACACAAAGGGTTGGGATAGGCATGGAGGGCATGCAAGTAATTACCATTCACTTGGCTGGAGCTCATATCATACCTAGGGAAACATGACCACTCTTTGCACCTGAGAACTCTTAAAACAAAGGTTGTAGAAATTATCATGATGCCAGCAAATATTAGCAATGTGGTATTCACATTGTGACTGAGAATTCCCTATATCCCTAATTTTCTATGAATATTCACCAGATTCTTCTTAATAACTGGCAAGTGGACAGAAAATATTTCCATTCCTAGTTCTGTGGCCGCTGTTACAGTTTTGTACCTTGTGTAATGGTAGCCTAGCCTATTTTTCATACCATGTAATAATAGCCTGTTTTTCTGTCTTTTCTAAATCAGTGCATATTTCTCAGCTACACATCATCCTAAACTTTACTCATATATTGGCAGAAATATTTTTCTTCCTCATGAAACTGCCATTTGTATACCACCATCACATTAAAATCTGAAAAAGATTCCATATTTATCATTTTCCTTTATATCTCATTTTTGGTCAGAAGTTCAGCTTCTTATCTCATATAAAGTTACTATTTTTATACCACTCTATATTTACATGACTAGCAGCCTACTCTTCACATTTTTGGAAAGATGAAATAGTGTAAACATATATACTCTCATTTTTTTCCTGTTTGATGCTCTGTCAGAGAAGTGAGCTTATTATTAAAAGCAAGTGGAGGGCTTCCCTGGTGGCGCAGTGGTTGAGAGTCCGCCTGCCAATGCAGGGGACATGGGTTCGTGCCCCGGTTTGGGAAGATCCCACATGCCGCGGAGCGGCTGGGCCTGTGAGCCATGGCCGCTGAGCCTGCACGTCCGGAACCTGTGCTCCGCAACGGGAGAGGCCACAGCAGTGAGAGCCCCGTGTACCGCAAAAAAAAAAAAAAAAAAAAGCAAGTGGAGCTCGGCTGTAAAAACCTATAATATCTGTTATGGGATATATCATCAGGAAATGAAAGTGACTATATAAACATATATGTAATATATAAACTATATGTAATATATAATTATATCAGTATCCATTATAAAAACTTAACAATTGTCTCTCGTTCGATTTCTCTAAATTACAACTTTATCCTATTATTCCTCTTCCTCCATCCTATATGCTCTCATTTCTTTCTGCTCCTATTTCTCCCCTTGATTTACTCCCCTCTATTTCTGGCCACACTAAATCCCCTAAAGCACATTTGCCTCTTAAAGATAAATCACTCTCAGAACCTGCATGCCATTTAATAGGCCCTCAATAAACAATTGTTGAATGAATGAATGAAGTAGTTTAGGTCAGAGGAGTTAAATTTCAATCCAACTCTAGAGATGAAAGACTAAGTTTATAGTTTTAATCTCTGTGAATATCTGTTGATGAAAGACTAAGGTTACAGTTTTAATCTTTGTGAACATCTGTTTCCTCCTCTGCACTTTGGGGTTAATGAATTCTCCTTTTAAGAGTTGTTAGGAGGATGAGAAGTAAACGAGTTAAGTACTTTGTATGTGTAGGTGCTCAATAAAAGGTTTCTAGTGTTGTTAATAAAAGTTTGTACATTATTAATAATTATAATAATTAATGATTTAGAATATTAAACATTTCTGTTAATTTGTATATTATGATAATTCGAATTACTGTTGATAATTAAAAATTTTCAAAGATAAGGCCACTTAGAAAAAAAAAGAGCACCAGTGAGTCATACAGTATTACAAAGATTTGCGAGGAGGGCGCAATGTAGATACTAATAACACGAGTATGGTTGCTTCTCAGGCACATGCCTTGGCTCTCCTGTGCCTGGATTTTCCTGCATTTTGGCTGAGAACCATGAACCAGAAAACAGGCCTGTGTGGAAACTGGCCCTGGGGTATTTACGTTTTCAGTTCACAGCAGATATTCCTGACATAAAGGTTCATCTGACCCTGGAGCCAGTTTATAGGGCATGGTATTCTTTTTTCAGGCATGGTTTTTTCCACTGTTCCCTGCATTAACTGTACAAGAAGCCTTAGAGGGACTGAGTGTGCTCTAGTGGCAGAGGAATAGGTAGTTGGTTTTACCACATTTTAGGTTCACTTGGGACGTAGCAGGTTTTTGTGGCCTTGCTCTGAAACCTAACCTGTGAGACATCATGAATAATATAGCTTCAGTGGGGAAATTCCTTCTGAGTTCTTAACAAATGATTTACAAAGGAATTTTAGAAACATACCCCTTTACAATTGCAGACGACCTATATTTCAAAGGTTTCAAATGGCTCCGCATACAATTTACATCCACTTTGGAGTTTTCTGTTCATCATTTCATGAAACATAATGATCATTTCTAAGTGGACAACTTTGATTTGGAGATTACTGGGCACACTGTTACCTATTTATTTTTTCCCTTGTATTTTTCCCACGTACCTTTTCCCTTAATGTGTGCCTTAACATTGTTATCACGGTTCTCATATCAATGTTTCAAAGCCCACTTTTGAAAAACATAATGCCCTTGTTAAAGGCAGATTTGTGTTTGGCTTTACAGAAAAATAAACTTAAAAGAAGCTTTACTGAAATGTGAATACTAACCCAACGGGCATTATATTCAGCAAGGGTAACTTTGCACCACTTCTGAGAAGCTGAGATTGCTGAGTTCTCTAGCATTTGTGTCAGGCCTTGGGGGAGACACTGAAATAGAGGAAGCCCATCTCTAACTCCTTTCTCTTTTCTTTGTAATGGAAAACACTACTGTGTCTTTCTTAAAACATTTTGAGTTTCTGAGATGAAAGACAATAAAAGAAAAGAAGGGTATTGCTTTGTGATTAAAATGAAAACAGATAAATTTTTACTGAGTAATAAATGGCTTTATCTCTGGCAAGACTGCAAGAGAATGTTGTTCTAGAATGTCATGGGATTTAGTCTGATATACTAATCTCAGAATCTGAATGGGGATGAGGACTGTCTTAATTTCAAACCTATTGAAGTTTTCTTCTCAGCACATTCATGGTTATGGGGAGATAAGAAGTTACAGCCACTTAGGCCTGTTTGAAGTTTATAGAGTGTGACCTATTTATGAGGTTGTATATAAACAAGCTATATATCCCCATAGCAAAGAACAAGGGTAATTTATTTGAGCAACAATTTGAGTATTAGGTACTGATTAAAACACTCAGACCCTTCATGAATGCAGCATTTAAATGTTAAAGCTAATAAAATTAGCTATGTTATTAAATATTTCTTTCTATTAATCATTTTATTTTTAATGTTAATATTTTTAGTATTTGACTCAGAAATTTTCTCAAAATTTTTAGTTTGAAACTTTTAAAGATACAGGAAAGTGAAAAAACTCTATAGTGCCTATCCCTTATACCTTCATCTGGAGTCACTCATTTTAACATTTTGCCACGTTTGCTTTATCTCATTATATACACACACACACATGCCTATGGTTAGCTCTATATATGTACTTCAAGTTAATTTTTGTGGTGGCATCAGAAAAGGGATACATTGATTCTTCTATATGAGTATCCACTCATTTTATTACCATCTCTTGAAAAAAAAATATTGTTCACCTAATTGAATTACCTTGGCATCTTTGCCAAAAACCAAGTGGCCACATACGGGTAGGTTTATTTTTAGACTTCCTATATTGTTTCATTTATCTGTATGTTTATGCCAATACCATGCTGTCTTGATTACTGTCATTTTATAGTAAATCTTGAAATTAGATAGTGATAGTCCTCTAGAAAAAAATAGAAAACTATTCTTTTTCTAAGTTGTTTTGGCTATTCTACATCCTTTATTTTTCCATATAAATTTTAGACTTATTTTGTTAATTTCTGTAAACCCACTTGCAGAGATTATGTTTGGGATCATGTAGAATCTATAAATCAATTTGGGGAAAATCGATATCCTAGTAGTATTCCGTCTTCCAACCTTTGACCAATTATATATCTCTGCAGTTATTTAGGCCATCTTTGACTTTTCCTGAAATTTTTGTAGTTTTCATAGCATAGGTCTTATACATATTTTGTTGTATTTATTTTTCTATTTTTCACAATTCTAATGCTATTGTAAACCTGCTTTACTTTTCCTTAGTCATTGTTGGTTGTTTGAATTAAAAATGTAATGTAAATGCTTTAGTTATGAAGGCACTGTAGTAGAATTGGAAATGTCCCATATCAGTAAAGACAAACCGCATTAATTGAGCTAAGAGAATGAGGCAATTTGATGTATCTCTTGTTGTATAAACAGTGACATCCAGAGCTGCCATTAGAATTCCTTAATATGTGAATAAGTTAAAGGTTATCATCTGCTGCAGATTTAATGGATTGCAATAGAATTACAGCACATGAACGTTGCAGGTCCTTTAAACTTGATCGATCACAATGTAATTGTCAAGGCAGAATAGCAATTAATTTTCATTAAGCTAGGAGGTAATTAATACTTGTTGTTAGTGAAAATGGCTATTAAGTTGTGATTTAAGAGATTTAATTTTTTTTTACAATTAAAAACCTTGCTTAATTCACTGATTTCATACAGGCAAGGGAGCTATTATAAAGCTATCAGTCTCACTTCATGTAAAATTGATAAAATGTGATACAACTAAGAGTAAAAATAACTGTGTGTGTGTGTTTGTGTGATGGGTAGTTGAAATATAGCTTGTACAAAAGATATTTTAAAAGAAGGCTGAGTTTATACAATATTGTTAGATTGGCTTCACTTGTAGGTTATTATACTTCTATATATTTTACCACTTTTTTAAAAAACTCATTTTTCACTTAAAAATATATCAGTACATCTCTGGACTTCTTACAAATAGAAGAATTAAAAAGAAAACCTTACCTAAAATTTAAAAATTGGCTTAAACATTCAGGTACTCAATATTGTCACTATCACAAATCTATTAAATTAGAAACAAAAAAAATGAACTTTCTTGAAATCTATTTCTTCATTTCCTAAATTAGTGTATTTGAAGTATTGTGAGTGTAAAATATAGAAAAACTTAAGATGAAATTTCCTGGGCTTCAGCCTTAACATAATTATTTAGCAAGTGTGAGTCAGGGCTCAGGACTACATTTTAAATTAGAATGGCAGGTGATTCTATGGATTGGTTTCTGAATGCGTCACTACCTTGGGTTTATTCATATATACTTTTAATGTAAATAAACAAAAATCCCATATTGTGTGCATGTTTTGTAATCTGCTTTTATCATTTTATTATGCATGTGGTACTTTAAATGCCAATCAATATACTTATATAACATAATGTCAATTAGTATGCTCATATAACATAGTCCTTAATGGCTATATAGATTTCCAGTGTATACATAATACTTTATTTAATTAATTTTCTGTTGTTGATAAATTAATCTGTAGGCCTTAAGATCACCACATAACCATGCTTTCTCTCCTGAAGCTAGGGGAATCCTAGAGAATCCATTATCACATATGAGTAAATACATTGTATAATAGAATGAATAAATGCAGTAATAAATTCTCCATTTTCTTTAGAGTTCGCACAATTTTCTATCTTAAGCAGAGCTTGATAGTATTTTAATTTTTTCAGTATAAACTAAGCAAAATATTCTTCTTGTGGTTTTTAAATATGGTAAGATGCAAAGGAAATGCATTATTAAATAAATCCCAAACCTTTAAATATATCTTGGTTCTTCATTACACTCTCTTTAAGGGAATTGTAAATTGCTTCTTTGTTTCTCTATTAGGAGGGGCTAGTGAGGCAATATTACTTTTCACTAGCAAAAGTAAAAGGTTTGAATATTGGGAGGAAAAGTAATTTTTTGCTCATCATTTTTCTTTTCCAATATTATGCTTACCTTACTTATTATAACTTTATATTTATGAAATATGTTTATGATATCTACATAATGCCCACTTTAAAAATGAATGAACAGAACATAGATATTTGATAACTGACATAGTTAAATTTTCATGAGTCTAGGTTTTACTCATGCTGTTTTACTCACAGCAAAGGAAACAATCAACAAAATGAAAAGACAACTTACGCAATTAGAGAAAATATTTGCAATCCACAGATGTGAAAGTGGTTAATATCCAAAATATACAAGAAATTCATACAATTCACTAACAAAAAAACGAGCAACTCAAAAAATAGGCAAAGAACCTGAATAGATTTTTTTTTTCCAAGACATACAAATGGCCAACAGGTACATGAGAATGTGCTCAGCATCACTAATCATTAGGCAAATGCAAATCAAAAGCACAATGAGGTATCTCCTCACACCTGCTAGGATGTCTGTTATCAAAAAGATGAGAGATAAACAAATGTTGGTGAGGATGTAGAGAAAAGGGACCCCAGCACACTGTTGGTGGAGATGTAAATTGGTGCAGCATCTAGGGAAAAAAGTATGGAGGTTCCTCAAAAAATTAAAAATCAAACTACCGTATGACCCAGGAATTCCACTTCTGGATATACATCCAAAGGAAATGAAATCAGGTTTTCAAAGGGATGTCTTCATTTCTGTGTACAGTGCAGCATTATTCACTATAACCAAGGTATGCAAACAACCTAAGTGTCCATTGACAGTTGAATGGATAGAGAAGTTGTGAAATATATATATAATATTATGAAGCCTTAAAAAAGAAGGAAATTCTGATATTTGTGACAATATGGATGAACCCGAAGGGCATTATGGTAAATGAAATAAGCAAGGCAGAAAGACAAATATGGTATGGTATCATTTTTATGTGGGATCTAAAAGGAAAAGTTCAAACACATAGAAACAGTAGAATGGTGGTTGCCAGGGACTGGGGGTGATGGAAATAGGAAGAGGATGGTGAAACAATATTCACTTTCAGTTATAAGATGCATGAAGTCTGAGGATCTAATTTATAATGTGGTGACTACCATTGATTATACTGACTATATAATTAAAATTTTCTAAGAGAGCAGAACTTAAGTGCTGTCTCTAAAAAAAAAAAAAGCTGAGGTTGTTCTTAAAGTTTGTTCCAATGTGTGTGTGTGTGTGTTTTTTTTTTTTTCCTCGATGCCTGTTGACTACATGAGTTTGGAAACAAGTATAATGATTTCAATGATATGTAAATCTGAATCTGTAATAACAAGATATCTGTGATATCTGGAACATCTAAGTTAGTTAATGAAGTACTTTTAATTGGAAAATTTCTTAAATAAATAAAAATTATAAAACATGGTTGAAAAGTACCATTGTGAATTAATATCAAATGATGAGTTTGATTAATTTTAAAGTATAGTAAGATGATTTATCAGAAATTTACTATATTTTATCTGATTTGCAAATTGTGTCTTATTACATCTGTAACATATATATATAACCCATAATTTCAACTTATGTATATTTTAAAATGGGCAATTTATTATATTAAAAATAAAACTTACGAACACATATTTTTGAAATCTATTTTTACTCTTTATGATTTAAAAATATGTGTTTTACCCTATATATAATAAGACTATATATAATACCTGGGAAATGTATATGGAGAGGAACTCAAGCCCTTCTATCACTGTGGTCAATAAATATCCTTGCTTGAGTTTACAATTAAATTTTATTTTCTGATAACTAATCAATGGCAGAGAGCATGAATTTCTCATTATTAAATGAAAGGCAGCATTTTTGTCATGAATTTAATACATTTCTTTAATGTATTATTAGTTTAATAAAATTCATTTAGCACGTAGAATGTCATTAAAGGGAGATTATGTAACATATCTATTTTTTTACATACCTTGTCTCCTCTCCTTCCTCCCCTCCCCAAATTCTTTGGCTATAAATGCCTTGAAGATAAAGAATTAGCTTTATTTATCTATTTTGTGTCACTGGTGCCTAAGTAGTATCTGTTTCTTGCCAGACTTCCAATAATTGTTAGTTTAAATAAATCTTAGAATGCTTTTAAAGAAGATACAAAATACTGTTTTTTGTGTGTGTTGTTGTTGTTGTTTTTTGCGGCACGCGGGCCTCTCACGGTTGTGGCCTCTCCCGTTGCAGAGCACAGGCTCTGGACGCGCAGGCCCAGCAGCCATGGCTCACGGGCCCAGCTGCTCCGCGGCATGTGGGATCTTCCCGGGCCGGGGCACGCACCCGTGTCCCCTGCATCGGCAGGCGGACTCTCAACCACTGAGCCACCAGGGAAGCCCCCAAATATTGTTTTTTGTGACTATTTTCTATACTGACTTTCAATAAAACCTGAGACCATAACACTAAAATATAGATTGTTGATGTATTATATTGCTAGAGGAGTTAATGACTTCCAGGTACATAGCTTCTGGTCACATAACTTGCTTGAGAAATAGAATTTAGAATACCTGTACAAATCATATAATAGAATGTTCTTAGATAATTTTCTTTTAGATATCAATTCTTTAAATTCAAGCTGTGTAAGGTTACACTTGGTGATGAAAACACGAAGTGTGTATTATTGGCTCTAATGCTTAAAAATAATCCATATGTTTTAGATATGAGAAGAAGCAAACAAAGCTAAGCGTTGATAAAGAAAGTTAAAGAAGACAATCAAAATGATTACAAGGGTTTTTGAGTAGAATCCAAATTTGTAAAAGGACTTCAAATTTACCTCTAGCAATAAAAGAATGTTGCCTAAGACGGTGGAGTGTAGCAAAATGGGCATTGTAGAAGCAATTACTGTCACAGCCCAAAGCATGATGGAGTTTCAGGAACTTAGACTTCTCGACTGGGAGGTGAGTCAAAGTAAATATACAGAAAGCTGGCAAGATGCCACTTGCCAGGGACTTCCCTGGTGGTCCAGTGGTAAAGAATCCGCTTTCCAATGCCGGGAACACAGGTTTGATCCCTGGTCAGGGAACTAAGATCCCACGTGCTGCGGGACAACTAAGCCCTCCTACTACAACTACTGAGCCTGTGCCCCTCAACTAGAGAGCCCGTGTGCCACAAACTACAGAGCCCATGTACTCTGGAGCCTGCGCGCCACAACTAGAGAGAGAGAAAACCCGCATGCCACAACTAGAGAGAAGCACACGTGCCACAACTAGAGAGAAGCCCACACGCCACAATGAAGAGCCTGCGCGTTGCAACAAAAAAAACCTCGTGCGTGCCACGATGAAGTCCCAATGCAGCCAAAAAAAAATGATGCCACTTGCCTAAGAGCTATTTCTGTTTCCAGAAAAAGGAACTGACCAAAGTCAAGCAGGACACCAAAGATTCAGGTTGGTGGGATGTCAGGGAAGAATTCTAAGTCTGCAGGAAAAGGAGTACCAATGTGGTACTATAGAAAGAAAATTAAGCACCTCAAACCTGGGGACTGGAAAAAAAATGTAGAGTGTACTGAAGATCTATTTAAGGACTGTGGAGTTGTCCATGGCTCACTGAATCTCAAGGAGAAAAGGAGAATTAGCGTAGAGATGGGGCAGGGACAGATGTATGCCAACAAGTCAGAGGAAGTTGTCATACATCTGCTTCTGTCAGACACTATAGGAGAAATTTGGAGGGCATGAGCCTATAGTTTGGGGGCAACAAAGGATATAGATCTAAGAAGCCAGAGCAAAAGATATAAGGTAAACAAAAAATACATTGTCAATTTTATATTGAAAAATGCAGGAAAGATTCCTCTCTTGTATCATTTATCTATGAGAGAACATCTTATAGTTTCTGTGAATTGTTTTGGTTGAGCTACATTCCTCCTGACAGGCCTGTCAAGATGAGGTCCCTGAAAAGCATCCCTTGTTACTAGGAGAATTGACTTATTGCATTGGTATAACTTAGTATTGTCAATTTGAACTGTGATTTTTATTATGTAACTTCTGATATTGTCACTGGAATATTATTTGGTGATTCATAATAGTAAAATTGTATCCTTGCTATTTAAGGAAGATAATTGACTTCTTTAAAGAATGTAAATTAAAGCAATGATCTTGGGGGGGAAAAACTTTGTAAATATGCAATGGAGACAAAGATATATAGTGTATCAATATTGTCTCTCTGCTCCTTGCTACCCCAAGAACTGGAAGAAATAGAATTGGAAGACTAAAATTACTTTTATTGTAAAAAATTACTGAATAGGACTAAGGTGTAAAAGGGACATAAAGCAAAGGAAGAAATGAAGAGGGGGCAAAAAGACAGAGCTTGATGGAAGACTTTGAAAAGAGTAGGTTTTTTTTTTTTAAGCTAAAAAAATGTGTGGGGTGGATTTAAGAAATGCGGAAGAGTAAATAAATGGACAGAAACAGGATTATATGGACTTACGCTGTAAACAATTATTTGTATCCCCTTTGATATTCATCAAGAGACTCTAGTAGAAACTTAAAATACTATTAATTTGCTCTTGGCTGCTAGAGTGAAAGAAATGCAGAGATCTTTTTCACTTTGAGCACACTTTATTGTTTGTTAACATTTGTAATTCTTTCTACTTGCAAAAGCTATCAGTTACCTATCCAGATTATGAAACATTTTTAAAGATATTTTTATGTATTTGAAAGGGCAAGGCAAGACACACTCCTGCTTTATAACTTTTGAAGTAGAATTATCAGCACATAGGAGATGATCTTTGCTCTCTCTGATTTTCATATTTTTATATTTCATATTCTGTGATTTTCAAATGCTTAGATTTGGAAGAAGAACAAAAAATTTCATGAATCTAACCAAGAAGACTCAGTAAATTAGGTCACTTATGGAAAACCTGATCAATTTACCTGCCACTAAAAATAAATCAGTTCTGGTTTCAGCTTCAAAATGTAAAAGTCTTGGAATGGTCACTCCCATCCCTAGAACATGAAAATGCTCAACCAACTGAACATCAGTGACTTTTCCTGAACCTGTCAGAGAACTATGTTGGCCAGGCAAATTGCCATCCCCAAATGTGAAGAGACATTTGAACACAGAGAGTTGCAACTGGGATCTGTTTACTTGGAGCAGAAGCTTCTGGAGCCACCAACTGATAGGAACATTTAAATTTTAATTTTGATGATTTCTTAAAATCTGAGACACTGAGAAATGCCAGGGCCTGTAGTCTGAGGTGATGGTGGGGGTCAGCATCCTTTTGTGGGTTTGTCTCCAGGAACCCCACTGGTTTTTCATAGTAAGGTGTCAAGAAAGATTCCCCTTTTGACTCTGTCAAGAGAAGGGGAAGAGCAATCATTGTGAAATATACCCAGAATATTCTCTCTCTCTAAAAAAAAAAAAAAAACTACTCTGTAGCAGACTTTGCCAGTGCTTTACCCTTTACTGCTGGAGGAAGAGCATTTCCCTAATTCCACACCCCTCTAGCCTTTCTGTCTCACCTAAGCAGAAGGGGAAAGTTTGGAAACAATGTGACTGTCACAGTACAGGGTAACAGGTCCACTGAAAGACTGAGATTTAATCGTAATATTATAGAACACTTACCTCCCCGATGACTAACCACCACAGCACCACAGTGGTGGCACCTAACCACCACTCAACATTAGTGATGTTGAGCATCTTTTCATGTGCCTGTTGGCCATCTGTATGTCTTCTTTGTAAATATGTCTATTTCAGTTCTTTGCTCATTTTTTAATCAGGTTGCTTATTTTTTTGACGTTGAGTTGTATGAGTTCTTTGTATAATTTGGATATTAACCCCTTATCAGATATATAGTTTGCAAATATCTTCTACCACTCAGAAGGTGATCTTTTTGTTTTGTTGGTAGTTTTCTTTGTTGTGCGAAAGGTTTTTAGTTTGATGTAGTCCCATTTATTTATTTTTGCATTTGTTTCCCTTGTCCGAGAAGACTTAAGAAAAAAAAATGTATTCTGTCAACGAGCATGCTACCTATGTTTTCATTTAGAATTTTATTGTTTCAGTCTTACATTTAAGTCATTAACCCATTTTGAGTTTATTTTTGTACATGGTGTGAGAAAGTAGTCCAGTGTGATTCTTTTGCATGTAGCTGTCCGGTTTTCACAACATCATTTACTGAAGAGGCTATCTTTTCCCCATTGTATATTCTTGCCTCTTTTGTCATAGATTGATTACCAATATAAGTGTGGGTTCATATCTGGGCATTCTGTTCCATTGATCTATGTATATGTTTTTGTGCCAGTACCGTAATGTTTTGATTACTATAACTTTGTAGTATAGTTAGAAATTAAGGCGCATGATACCTCCAGCTTTGTTCTTCTTTCTCAAGATTGTTTTGGTTATTCTGGATCTTTTGTGTTTCCATGCAAATTTTAGAACATTTGGTCTAGTTCTGTGAAAAATGTCATTGATATTTTGTTAGAGATTGCGTTATCTGTAAATTGCTTTGGGTAGTATGGTCATTTTAACAATATTAATTCTTCCAATACATAAGCATGGTATATCTTTCTATTTGCTTGTAGGTTTTGTTTTTTTTTAAACTGAACTTCTTTTTTAAGTGGCAAGGGTCCAGGTGGGTGCTGCTTTAAATGTGAATGGTCTTAATACATCATTCAATTGAAATATGCATATTTCCTCTCTCTATAGATTCCTGTGTTAGACACAGGTAGCCCTAGGAAATAAAGTTAAGATATTCCATTGTACTTTGATACTATTAGCTTTGTAAGTTTGCTTTATCCCAGGCTTTTAGATAAATCACAACAGCAGATTTTTATATCAGGTCATACATTTTGACTCTAAATGTTTGTGGTTTCTAAATAAAAGTTAAAGGATAAAAGTTGACAGTTTCATACTATTATATTGTATCCGTTATTTGTATGGTAGTGTATCATTGTAATCAAAAGGAGCTGTGGAAGCTGGTCTGCATACGGTTTTAACCAAAAAATACTTTCTATTAAAATAAATTATTTTCATTTTTGCAAGATGACCTACTGCTATAACTCATATTTTACACAATAAAAGAGCAATATAAGTCTACAGTGTTTATTTTCTAACTGGAATATTTGCTATGCAGCTCTTTTATATTTTTCCCATTTATTTTGCATATTTGATTTCTAGTTGATTTCCCACATGTAACTTTATCTATACAACCTAAGTCATGTCAGACATTGCAAATCTTTTAAAGGACAACTTTCTTTTCCTACAACTCCCTTATGTGGGGGCAAGGCATTTTTACTATAGAAAATCTAAGGTATTTTCATTTTTTGGGTCTCCAAATTAGTTTTCTTCGTGAAACTACCCACTCTACCAATGATGTCACATAATAGCATCTGGCAATCGAAAGTTATAATATTGTAAAGCAGTATGCGATACAACTGATTTAAATAACATATAACATGTTGCCTTAGAGACCAATATAGTTATGTTTTGGCTTAATTACCATTTTCTTCCAATTACCTTTGGCCCTCAGCATCCACAGGTCCCACATCTGTGGATTCAACCAACCATAGAATTCATACTAAAACCATTCCCTGCAAATACCTAGGGACAACTATAATCCATTCTCTGCAACTTTATTTTTACCATATATAATAAGAAAATACCTTAATTCGTGTTATTTAAATTGTGATTCGTAGCTATTATTTTATTATTATATATCATGGGTCAGCAAACCTTTCTGTAAAGGGCCAGATAGTAAATATCTTAGATTTTGTATGTCACACTGTCTTTGTTGCTGACATGGACAATGAACAAATAAATGTAGCTGTGTTCTAATCAAACATTATTTATGGACACTGAAATTTAAAGTTTATATAAGTTTCATTGTCATGAAATATTATTTTTTGTTTTTCAGTCATTTTAAATATAGTTCATAGCCTGTGCAAAAACAAGGCAGAAGACTGGATTTGATCCATGAGCTATACTTTGTTAGTTCTTATTATACATTAATAATAAGTAAATCTAGAACTAGACTTTAAAGAAAAAAATCAGATTTTTGATTCAGTATTTACAAAGACTTTTAGTAAATTTTAGTCATGAATAAGTCTTTAAAATATGCAGTAGTTTCTGCAAGACAAAACATTATCACAAACTCTTCTTAAGAGATTTGAGAGAAAGCATTGCAGTGGAAAAAAACTCATTCATTAGAACAAGTCAGACTTAGTTTAAATGTAACCTGGTTTCTCACTAGTTTTAAAAGTCATGCTGCCTCTCTAATCCTGTTTCCTTATCTAAACTATGAAGACAACATTTTAGAAATGTAAGGTAATTGTGAGGATTGAAAATAATGTATGTAAAGTCATTCAACAGTTCATAGCTTTCCTAATAATTATTTTAGAATTATTTTATGGTAAAAATCTGTTGAAAGGCAAATATTTTGTAGGCATAGTTTATGGAATATCACTGATTGTTAGCTGAGGATATAATTTTTATTCATCAACTTCTATTTCATATTTTGAGTGTTCTTTATAGATAAAAACAATCTGGAGGAATATAATGTTTAACAAACTGAATATCAAAAATTTTAATAACCCACTAGTAATATGCCTGTACCATGGTAATCATCTTAATATTACAAATTATTTCAACATACATAATTGATATATAAATGATTCAATTTATAACTAAAAGTTTATAGTTATATACTCATAAGCTTATTTAATTATGATTAAATATTAAAACTTATGTTAGAACAACTAACTTGTAATTTGAGTCTTCCATGAAATATCACAGTGATGACAAGGTGATAACTCACAAAGTTAATGAGGCCGCTTTGGTTAGAACACATCAAATTCAGAAATGTATTAAAATCATTATTAATTCTGGATATATACTTTACTATCCAGTTTTGATTATCTTTCAAAGTTTGCTTGTAAAATACATTTCTAATTCAGTTACATTTTCATTTCCAAGTTATGAGTTATTCAAGGAAGTTAAATAAAGTCCTTGTAGAATACTCAACCCACTAAAAAACTTGAACTCAGTCTCAAGTACAAAATAAGTGCAATTTTGGACTAAATTACCATGATTTCATTCTAAATCTCTATATAATCTAGTACAACCAATGTTTTATTCCAATATTCATTGACATATGTTTTAGCAATGTGTTTATCTGACCCAAGGCCTTCATAATGCTGCATTTTAATGAGCTAAATTTTCAGTATATATCAGAGCTATATAGGACAACATGTTCACATTTTTCTAGACAGCCATGTGCATTTGTAAATATTTTAGTAATTGTTTGGCTTAGAAATGGTAATGTGAATGTTTGAGTATGGAACACTGAAGCTTAGAACAACAGAATAGAATTTAGACATGAACTGTCCACTTTGAATTTTGTTTACTTTGGATAAGTATCCTGTTTTTACAATAAAAAGATCAAAACAATTTACTGGGCAATCAAGTATTTTTTTCCCCAAACAGCTTTTTGATGGGTGAAGTGTAAATGAATCAGAACCATATGGGGAGAGTTTGCGTTACAACACACACTGCTTTAATGGGAAAAGTGTTTATGAGAATGCATTTTGTTTTTTAAAATTTTGAAAAATATTCTGAGAAATAGTTTAACAATTCCAAATGTGGTTTGTTCATCTGTTCCTGGTGCAATACACATCAAAAGAAAGTCTTGGAAACAATAACAACTCTAGGGCATGGTTAATCAGGGTGATATCCCTAACTCTCCTGTTTATCAAGGCCTCCTCAACTAGAACAGGGCATGTCTCAGGGAATTGGGCAAGGTAGAGAAAGAATTGGTTCTGGAAGTTTGAAAAAAATAAAAAGAATTTGTGATCATCACACAAACTTTCATTATCATAAAGGCAAAATTTTGGAGCCCTTGTGGGGGCCAGTAAATAGCACCTCTCTTCTCCACCTAATTTCTGAAACAATTGAAAAATATAACAAAAGAATCAAAAGGTGAAGAACTAAAATGGCACTAATTTTGCTGGGAAATACATCTGGAAATTAGAGAAAAATGGGTTTTCTATACCCTGCTTCCAGAGAAGGACACAAAACAACTCTCTTGAGGGAAACTTTAAGTTTGCTGAGAGGAAAAACTGAACTCTGCCTCTGACTGGTCAAGCACAAAGGAAGGTCAAAAGAGACCAAATATACTTTGTACAGAATTTTTGATATATTTGTTCCACTACAAGGAAACTAGGTCAGTGGCCGTATATTAGTTTGCTAAGGCTACCATAAAAAGGTACCATAGACTGGGTGGCTCAAATAACAGAAATTTATTTTTTTGCAGTTCTGAAGGCTAGAAGTTTGAGATCAAGTTGTTAGTAGAATTGGTTCCTTCTAAGGGCCATGAGGGAAGGATCTATTCCAAGCCTCTCCACCTGGCTTGTTGTTGGTGCTTTTCTCCTGTGTCTTCATATCATCTTCACTCTATACATGTCTGTGTCCAAATTTCCTCTTATAGGTACACCTGTCATATTGGATTAATCCCACCTTAATGACCTAATTTTAACTTAATTACCCCTGTAAAGACCCTGTATGGTCATTTTCTGAGGTACTGGGGTTTGAACTTCAGTGCATGAATGGAGTGGGGGAGAGGCACAGTTCAGTCAATAACCAGCTGTAGTTCACTAATCAGGGTCTCAGTTCACCTACACTGGAATTCCTTTAGCAGCAACCTGGGCTGTCTCTAACTCAAACAAGTATAGTTCCTTCAGGAACTCAGAAATTATGTTTGTTCAACTCTAACTCTCTTTTGAGCTTTATTTTTAAAGAGTCACAGATTTGATAGGACATTCGTGATTATCACAGCACTGGCCCAACCCCTACCAAAGTTAGAAAACCAGCCAATTCTGCTCTGAATAGTGGTTGTACCTGGCAAAATCATGCTCTGTTCCCAGAACTGTTAACAAAGACCATAGTGAGAGTTACATGCTTGCTGAGTGAAGAAATGCAGATACAGAATATATTCTTGTGTTCAGTCTCACCAGGATGCTTGATTGTTTATGATAGTTGTCCAAAATCCACTAACAGAGAACGAAGGTTGAGTTGAGAAAAACTTGGCACTGTTCATTTACCATATCAGGGGAAAATAACCATTTATGCATACATAAATCTTCAGTTCTCAGAGAATAGAATTTGTTGTTTTCTTAGGCAGTTTAGCAACTTACTATAGTGACAGCCACAGTCAGAGGGTCTTATTTGTGGTTTCTTTCTCTACTTCCAAAATTTTCAAAATATGTTAATTACCATTTCCCCTTTGTCATGAAGAATTTAAATATAGACCCTTCTAATTCTCTGAATGGATACTGAATTCAATTACTTGCAAATTTAAAAGCAGCAAATAATGCTTTGCTTGCTAACACCTAAAAGACCTTTACAGATCGATCCTCTTTTCCCTACAATTGAATCCTTGCTTCAGCTGCATCTGCTTGCAGTCTCTCAGGGTGTGCCGTAGCCTATTGCTGGCACACACATGCCAAGCTTTGTTCAAGGTCAAGGTCTGGTATTCTGTGCTCAGAGCTTGTCTGCACCTGCTAAAATCATGTGTAAGGGTTAAACAAAATGTTTTCTTTGATTTCTTCATGTCCTATATCCCTTTAGGAGTGGTTTTACTTGGGAATAAATAATAGAACCTTCCTTTGTACTAAAAAAATCCAACTCTCTTCAATTGTTAGTATTTTTCATTTAGAAATTTTAAATTGCTTTATAATAACTGCTTTAAGCTCACCTTTTGGATAGCCTGATGTCTAACTAAAAAATTAGTAAATCTATTTCAAGAGCTCTTTGATGAATATGACTTGTGGCCTGAAATTTATTTGTAACAAGTCTGTAAGTATGATGGATCACAAAACTAGATTTATCATACATCAGTTATCTTAGAAAAACTGTTCTAAAAGTAATGAAGGGAGGTATCTGGGAAGATGTCTTTTGGGGTGCCTGTTGCTCTTCCTCTACCCCTAACTCCAATCTGTCTGCTTCTTTAGAGACAAGCTGCTGCTGGAACTGGCAGGGAATTGAGTGGGAATGAAGCCTTTGGATTTCTTGGGGTACTGATAGGCTGGTCAGGAGTTTAGTCACCACATTGCCTAGCCCTGAAGTGAAATCAGAATGTGGTAGGTTCATAGATGCTCATGGGAAAGGTCCACGTAAGTCTCTTGTGATTAAGAGGGGTCCCTCACATCCGAGAAAGATAAAGAGGATCTTAATGGTGGGTGGAATCTTCTCTATTCCTGAGAACTAGAAAGGGGTAATGATACAAGGAGCCCAAAGGCTTCTTAATATCTCTGAAGTAGACTGGTAGCCTCCCTGCGGCCACACCTTTGGAACAAAGACTACTTTATCTTTCAACATTTGAGGTAATGGGACTCCAAAACCAGAATAAGACTCAACAAGGAAAGAAAGAGATTTCTAAGGGAGCTCAGTAGCTATAAGAAATGACAATCAACCAGATAACGCAGATCATGTTGCTAGATCATTGAGTTCTATCAAAGAGTTAGAGCTGTGGACCCCTCAGATAGATTCCTTGGTTTTCTCATGTTCTTCTCTCTGTTTCTGGGACTAATCTTTCCAGGTTTCAATGCTCTACACTCTAGTACTCACATTGCCATTTCCAGGTAAAACGATTATTAAAATATTTATAAATGTGTATTACTCTCCAGAAAAATGTGAAGATGTAGTTTTTGTCCCATATAACTTTAATATAATAGCCTTATAGCTGAAAATATAGCTCAATTAAATGCAGTGTATGAAGATTACTAAAACCAGACCTTGGGTCAGATAAATACATTGCTAAAACATGTGTTTTAATGAATATTGGAATAAAAACATCAGTACAGTTACATTTATAGAGATTTGAAGATAGACACAGATTTAATTCAAAAGTGTACTTATTAATTATTTAATTGAGACTGAGTTCAGATTTACTAGTGAAGGGAGTATGTCCTTAAGGACTCTATGTAGCTCCCTTGAGTAACTCATAACTTGGGAATGTGTTATTGAATAAAAAATGTAGGCCTTTAAGGTGCCATGGTATATTTGTTATATTGTGTACTGGATCACATTTTCAGAACTTATGACTCCCAAGTTATTTTTGACATCAACACTGAATAATTAACAGGCTCAATTAAATAAAATTATATAAAAAGATAAATTTTTATCCTTCAAATATAAACTGTATGTCTGTAGATGTTTATAACAAATAATAATGTATCTGATTGTAAATAAAAGTTTAATTTTGTAAAACATTGATTAAATTTTAAAAGTTAGAGGTCACATTCTCTAACGAAATTCAAATATTAGAAATAACTGACCACAACTTAATTATGTGGAAATTAGAAATGAATTCCTAGATGACTCTTGAATTTAAGAGAAAAATTTATAAAAACAGGTTAAGGGCAGTTAGTGGTGTTCAGTACTTTCCATTTCTTCATTTTCTTATAACTTAGGCTGTTCACAAGCAACAGTACATTTATTTTATATTCTTAATGGTTTTGTGCTGATTTGTAGATTTCTTTCTTTTTTTTTAAGATCAACTTTAATGTGTCCCAATGAAAGTAAGTAATTTCCTCTAGGTGGGAGAATAGAAAAGGAGGATAAAAGGGAGCTAGATGAGATAGAACAGAGTAAGGACATCCATGCCTTTTACGAAAATGTTAGTTTGAATTTTTGGCCACTTCTTTAGTCAATCCATCAAACAGCGAGTTGATTTTTCAAATGAAACATTGATTACTCAGCCAGACAGGACAAGTTACTTTTTTCAAACCAAGTTCTTTCAAACTTCTTTCAAAGTAGTCTCAGAGGTCTACTTTGTATTTATTCTGTATTTGTCTGAGCTGGCATGTACGTTTTGTGAGTTGGCTTACTTGAGATGAGATGGATTTCACCCTGACCAGCTCCCTTTTGTTGAGTGATCAACGGATAAGATGGTGTGAAATCATGTCTACATAGTAAGAATTGCTAAACGTAAAAGGCTTGATCTTTCTTTTAAAATATTATAATTTTATCTTGGCCTACAGAGTTCTATTGAAAATAATTTTTTGACAGTTTAAATTTCTTAACTAAGGACAATTCATATTAAAGGAAAATATGTAGTTCATTTCTCTTTAAAGGTAAAAGCAGTAACAATTTGATTCACTCTGTTCTAATTGATTTGACTTGCTTAAAAAATTGTCTGCTGAGCAGGTATTCCAGATCATTTTTCAGCAGTGACATTTCACAGCTATTAAAGTATTACAACTTTATAGAAAATGCTAAATCTGGAAAAATTACTCATTATTTGAGCAGACAACTGAGGCTTTATTGTCATCATTACTTTGCCAAACTGATAAGATAATTTTTACTTGCAATAGTCAAAGAAGACAAAAAAGGAAAGCCAGGTGTATGTCTTGTTATTTGTGTTCATATCTGTTCTCTAGAAAATTCTTACCGGTGTTTATATTGATTTACCATTTTATTTTTCACAGTTTCATTGCTTTAAAATACACAGATTTCATATTTTTGAATTCTCATCACATATTATTTAATCTTTAGCCATTTTATATCAACTTTATTTTTTGATGGAATTGTAAAAAAATTGAAAATAAACACCCTTAATATTTCTAAAGGGCCTCCAAAGCATAAAGACTTAGCTAAGGTATAAAATGATTATGCTGAGCTCAAGGACAGCTTTCAAATTTGGTTGCATGTTTCTTTGCAGTTAATTTACATTTAAAAATCTCAAATCCAAATTTCTAAGAATATGCATGTCTACAATATGTATTGCTCTCTTAATCACAGGGGTTGGATAAAATTGACTTATTTTGGTTGTTTGTTTTTCCTGCTAGGAGTTTCTATTTAATTTGGTAGAGTGCAAGTTAGGCATCAGTATATATTTATTTACAGTTAACATAAGCTCTTAAGGCTATAATTGGAGAGAGAAAGTGTATTTATTTTGTTTGGGCATAATTTTGTTAAGATCTGTTAACAAGTCTGGAAATCCATTAAAAGCAGAACTAAAATTGATGGAGACGTGTACTTTGGTATGGTTTAGATGAATTCTGTAGCCTCACTAAATATATACGGATAAAACCTAAAGATGTTGAAAAACGTTCTTGTAATAATCTGATTGAATCATTGAGACATTGCTGGAAGGCATTTTTATTATTAAACACCTAACCTTTTCATAATGTGATACACTGGTGTATTTACTAAGCGAAGGCGAAAAATGAATATATAGAACAAAAGTACATTTGCATAATTGTGTACCATCTTTTAGGCTAAAAAAGTGCAGTCTGAAGCATGGAATTTTTAATGTGTATCCTATGGCTATTTAGCATGCTTTTAATGGCGATTACTAGGAGGTAAATACAGATCATACTTTCAGAGTACAAGGCATCTGAATGCCTAAGTTACACTGGCATTTAATATGTTAATATTTTCACATTAATTTCAACCTGTTTTCATGTGGTGTTACCTCTCCTTAGCAGTGTTGTCACCAATAAGCAGTGCCTTGTCTCTGACCTTCTACTCTGGCTTTGTGTGACTGTCACTTTTAAAGCAAATAGGTTTTTAGTGCAGCTCCATCCTAGCTTCTCCCCAGAGACTTAGCAGTCAAAAAGTATTTAGAATTCATAAAGAACCCAACTACAGCCAAGTTGTTCCAGCAATGAAACATGAAAAGACGTCATAGGTGGGGCATTTCTGAGGAATAATGTACAAATCATGCAAAAAACACCCTCAGGGTTTGTACCTCTCTGAGCACCCATCATTATTTCCTCCCATTTTCACTCCCTATATTGTGTATAAGGCTTAACCGTGAAGTATGGTAAGTAGTAAAAGTAAACTAGAAGTAAAACTCATCTCTATTCTTTTAATTTTGCTAACTTTTCAACAAAATCTAATATTCAAAAAAGTACACATAAATGTACAGCTGACTCTTCACTTACTGCACACATCCATGTAACCAGCATCCAGCTGAAGAAGCAGAACAGTAGTTCATATGTCCTTTTGTAAACTCTTTCAGTGGTTATCCCCCCAAAAGTAAACAGTATCCTGACATTTTACAGCAGATATTTGTTTCACCTGTCTTTGTACTTCTTATAAATGACATCATGCTATTAGCATTGTTTAGTCTACCTCCTTTTATTCAAAATGCGTTTGTGAGACTCATCCAATAGTCACATTAGATGTAACTAATCACTCCTATTGCTGTAATGTACTATTCTTTATGCATTTATCCAAGTTGCTAGATTCAATATCAATATACAAAATAGAAAATGAAATAAATAAACAATAAAATTCACAGTAGCATAAAAACAATTCATTTTAGGAATACCTAACAAAGTATGTGAAAAACCTTTACACTGAAAACGAGGAATCACTGAGACAATTTAAAGAAGACTTAAATAAAAGGGTAAAAATCCATGTTAATAGATTGGAAAACTCAATATTACATCATGTCAATTCTTTTCCAAATTAATCTATAGATGTAATGCAATTCTATTAAAAATTTAAAAGCTCAGCAGGACATTTTTTGCATAAATGAACAAGCTGATTCTAAAATAAGTATAGACATTTAAAAGGCAGTGAATTACGAAGGAATTTTTGAAGAAGTGATGACAAGAAAATATTTGCAGTAATGTAGGAGAGGGATAATGAAGGTCTAAATTTAAGACAGTGGCCTAAAGGGGAGAAGAGGGACAGATGGCAAAGACAAGGAGGAATTGACCAGACTTGGCAAATTACTGGATATAAGAAATAATGGAGAGGAAGTCATTATGGAAGACTTCAATATTTCTGACTAAGAAAGCTGAGTAGATGCAGATGACTTTATTCAAAATAGGAAATAGCCTCAAAATGTGTGGGGATGAGCAATGCATAATTTAGGTGTGGGCACTATTAGTGGTTGTAAGGAAGAAAAGCAAATTTAGAGGGGATAATGAAAGAAATTATTGAGTTTGAGATGCCTTTAGGATTATGAGTTGGAAATTTTATTTGATAACTAAGTACAGATGCTAGGGATCTGGAGTGAGGTCTTAGCTAATGATTTCGATTTCAGCATCTTCAGGATCTCTTACTCTGTCACTGTTCTATTCATACTGTTCCTACTCTAGTTCAAACTCACCCAGATTCCACTTCCACCCTCTAATTGCTCGAAACTCCAATCCATCCTTTGGGCTGCCATCAGGTGTGTCTTCCGTTCATTCACGACAAATCCTGTCACTACTTAATAAATAATTTCACTGTTAACTATTATATTTAAAATGGCATTCACATTACCACCCCTTTCACCTTCTAGCATTAAGATCTTACCCTGTTTTTCAAGCTGATTTCCCACCAGTCCTATATCCATGATCCACATTCTGTAGACAAATACAATTCCTCCATGTTGGTCAAACACAACCTGAATTCAACAATCTCTATGCCTTTCCCCTGCTGTTTCTTTCTTTCTTTTTTTTGTTCTTGTTTTCTGGAGGTGTAATTCATCCAACCTCCAGCACCACTTCCTTAGCACATTGGTAAACACCTGTGAAGAGAGAATATATCCCTCATCATAACAAATGAATAAAGTCATTCCATCCATCTTTTGAAACCCTATCAACTTGCATTTTTGCAGCATTTTGCAATTTACGTTGCACTTTATAAACAGTATTCCCTTGATTCCTCATAAAAAGTCCCATTTTACAAATGAGTAAACTGAAATTCAAAGACCCTTAACGACTGCATGATCACAAAGCTAGTGACTGGTAGGTCTTGGACTTCACAGCGTTCTGGCTCCAGATCCTGAGATTTTCCTCCAAGTTATTCTCTGATCATACCTACATTCGCTCTTGTGATCGAGTTTTTTGCGTTATACAATCCCGTTAGTCTAAATCTCCTTGTGAATAATCGTGATGCCTCATTGACTTTTGTGTTCTTGGCAGTGCTTAACATGATGCTCAATATATATATTTGGTTGAGTATATTCTTTGTTGAGAGATGTTGCAAGTAAAAACTGATTATTTTAGGAGATCCAGTTTTAAATCTGCCAATAAAAATGACACTACTACCACAGAAAAAAATCAGCTTTCATATATTTTTTATTATATGTTTCAGTTGTACAACATTAAAATTCAACATCTGTATATACTACAAAGTGATCACCACCACAAGCCTAGTTACCATCTATCACCATATACTTGACCCTCTTCACACATTTTGCTATGAAGCCTCTTCCCTTCTGGTAACCACTGATCTGCTCTCCATATCTATGAATTTCATTTTGATTTATTTTGTTTGCTTGCTTTAGATTCCACATATAAGTGAAATCATACGGTATTTGTCCTTTTCTGTCTGACTTATTTCACTTAGCATAATAGTCTCAAGGTCCATCCACATTGTCACAAATGGCAAGATTTCATTCTTTTGTATGGCTGAGTAGTATGCCATAGTGTGTGTATGTGTCTGTGTGTGTATCTGTGTGTGTATATCTTCCTTATTCATTAATCCATTGATGGACACTTAAGTTGTTTTCACATTTCGGCTATTGTAAATAATGCTGCAGTGAACATGGGGGTGCATCTTTTTGAGTTAGTGTTTTTATTTTCCTCAGATAATTACCCAGAAGTGAAAAAGTTGAGTCATATGATAGCTCTATTCTTAATTTTTTGAGGAATCTCCATACTGTTTTCCATAGTGGCTGCACCAATTTACACTCCCACCAGCAGTTTATGAGTGTTCCCTTTTCTCCACACCCTCTCCAACATTTCACTTTTCATATTTTAATTAATGAGAATCAAAACTCATTGTTTTCTTCTCTAACAAAACAGTTAAAGTGACTTTCTCTAGTGTTGAACTGATATTAACATTACTTTTTTGATAGAATGAATAATAATGACTCTGAAAAACTTGATTCGATTAAACTGAAATTCATGCACCTGGGAAGATACAACTGTTGCTAGAATTAAAACAGTGATACAGTGAAGAAAAATATGTTTTCAGTGACTCAAAAAGACTATAAAGTTCCGACTGAATTAACAAATCTATTTCTATCTACACACACTATGATTTATTCTAGGTATATGAAGTTTTCACTCTCCAATATCTGTTTTATCTCTCTTTTAAATAATACTGTCCTGAAGGATAAAGTTTTACCTTAATATAGATGCCTAGCAGGGAACTTTATTGTACTTCTGAGTTGTAAATTGACATATTAATTTGATTTCAGAGGCATTCTTTAAACAAATGAAGATTTATATTATCTGTATATAGTACAGATATGTACTGTAACACAGGTGATCCAGTTTTGCTTGTGTGGTTCTTGTCACATCATTGGATAATGTGGACCAAAACATGAGCCATTACTCATGCCTGGTGATCTGGTGGTTCAGTAGCCCTGGTCATGGAACAAAAATATTTTGGTGACCTAGTGTACCACTGTAGTCTATGATTAGGCTGTGGTTTTCCACATGGAGGATAAGCATGTGTTATGCTAATACTTCATTCATCACTGCACTGGATTTCCAATTTCAAAGCTACTTTAGTAAAGGAAAACTTTTTAGTTTACATGCACACACCATTTTCTCCAAAGTATTCTGTCTCTTGCATGTACCACCACTTATTCTAGTACTTCCCTTCCCCGACTAGTCTGGACAAATCTTGATTTTCCAGTCTCAGATTTAAGCTGTCCCAGATTTAGCCACCTCTTCCTTCTTCTTGGGTCAACTCTGAGAGCAGAGGAAGTTTCTCCTTCTTTCTCATACCCAAGAACTGCAATATTTCCTGTCCTACATATGCCGTTGTCCCCATCCCACTCTAGAGGAGAGCTCACCTTTAAAATTATCACTAATACTACTTAAAGTTCTAAGGAAATTACTTTGTAACTCTGATCTTTGGTTTCTTCATATGGAAAAGGGCCTCTGTAAAAATTTTAAATAACCTCATAGACACTAAGATCAAATAATAAGAATAATAGAAATGATCTAAACAAAATACATATGTTTGAGTTATTCTTAAATCCTTCCCAACTCAATAGTAACAAAATTAGGGCTGGGGAAAAAAGATATGTTACTCAGAAGATTTTCTACTTCAATGCAAATCACACATTATATCAACCCTAGGCAGGATTACGTTGGTATACCACTTGCAGTTCTATGTGAAAGGGGGATTTTATTATAATAAATAAAAAAGAGGTTAGGAAAGGTAAATTGGGATGAGGACAGGAAACAGGATTCCAGTGGAGAAGACTTTGTTGAAAAGGATAATTACATCTTTGTATATTATTCTTTCCCTGTCTTCCTGCTGTGCTCAATGGTAAACAGAAAGTTTTCAAACCAGTTCACTTTCTCTGTAGAATTGATAATGATGATGATGGTGGTGGCAATTTATCTCTTTAAAAAATATAGACATGAAAATGGTAACTTTAAATTATTTATAACATACCCTGAAATGATTTGCAGTTCCTTGATGGTTGCGTGATTATTGAAAATTTCAAAGTATTTTCAATTTAAAATCATCAACATAAAATCAGCAACAAAATAAATAAAGTGGTACCAGATTATAATCCAAAATATAAAATTAACATACATATGTCCATACTGATGTAAATGAATGATTGAATAAATAAATAAGAGGGAATAAAAATATTTCATGCAGAAAAATTTCAAAAAATTTATGTAGATACCCTGTCCTCAGGGAGCTGGAGCATAACTTCCTACTCCTTAGGTGTGGGCTGTACATAGTGACTTCATCCAAAGAGTACAATGTAGAAAGAGGGGAAAAGAGTAACTTTACACAACAGAAATTTGACAAGCACTCCACGAGGTGATCAAAGTCAAGGTCAGTGATAAGTCATGTTGATAGTATGTACCCTTAATATGATTTGGTGAGAATGGTGTTTTACCCCTGTGGTCTTCCTCCTCTAACCCATAACCTCAGTCTAATCATGAGAACATTAGACAACTCCCAGCTGAGGTATATTCTACAAAATACCTAACCAGTACCCCTCAAAATATCAAAGTCTGAGAAAATATTACAGCCAAGAGAAGCCTAAGGAGACACAATAACTAAACACTATATGATATTATAGAGGAAATGTGGAATAGAAAACAAGCATTAGGTTAAAAACTAAGAAATCTGGATAGACTATGAGCTTTAGCTAATAACAGTTTATCAGTATTGGGTCATTAATTGTAACAGATGTTCTATGCCAATTTAAGATGCAACAGGAGAAACTGCTTGTAGAATGCACAGGAATCCTCTGTATTAGCTTTGTAATTTTTTTCTGTAAATCTAAATCTATTCTAAAATAAAGTATTTATTAAAAATAAAAGAAGGAAACAGAAAAAATCCAGTACATAAATCAGTTTCTACATACATACATTTGATTATGTTTGTGTGATTGTTTCTCTGTCTGAGACTAAGTTTTGGAACTTGTTTAGCCATTGCAGGGAAAGGGTAGGGAAGAGCTTCTTTTTTAGTAGCTTATTTTATTTGGAGTCAATTACCATATCGCTGGGAATTTATTTGGAAAAGAATCAGTGCCCTGTACTTCCATACTATAGACAGTGAAGGACAAGGGTATATTTAAACCTCAGTTCAATGTGCTTTAGTGCGTAGCGGGTGGAAGGAAAGTCTTATCAGGATGGGGCACGAATGCTCCCCAGATGCTCGGTTTCATTCCCACCTTGCATTAAAAACAAAATCACTGTGTAGTACAAGTGAGTGGAAAGGCTAACTACATAGGTCAGAGTGTTATTTTACTTTACCTAGAGGTAATCTTTAGTGATTAGTGCCTCATGGATTTTACTATGTAACAAAAGCAGCTGTTAAACACTAAAGTCACTAAGCAGCGTATGCAGTTTCAAGATACTTGCACAGTTTATGTACTTTCTATTTATAAGCATATATACACATATATGTACGTAGGAATATATACATATACATGCATGCATATATATATATGCGTACCTATGCTGTAAACAGTGAATTTGCATGTGTCCATTAATTTAAATTTACTTTCTTTAACATTTTAGAGACAGAATTATGAAGAATTGTACTACCATTTTTATGATTGGAAAAATTGGCATTGTTTTATGTCTCTTATAAAAGACTTCATTTGAGCTAGTCATTTGTCAATTATTTTGCCATTTAAAGAAATCATGATACTAAAACAGAAGTCTCTCTTAAATCAATTCCTCTAGTAGCCTCAAGCCCAGTGAAAACATCAAAGTACCTAAATGAGGCGAGAGGTCTGGATTTTCAGTGATGTGAAGGGAGAAAATAGCCTTTCCACCTTTAAGCATAACATATGCTGTAACTTGAAGGAAAAAAGGTCTCAAGTGGTATCCCAATACAGTGTCTTGTAATTAAACTCAGATGTAGGTTTGACCCTTGCACTCTTATTTCCCTCTGGATACTTGAAAGGAGAGTGGATTAAAGACATTTAAAAGTTTAACCTGTGTTGGTTGCTTTGGAGGATGAGCCTTTTTTACCCAGAGGTGCCTGTATTTGTCATTTCAGAGAAAGTTGTTTTCTTAGACACTCTAGTTCAGCTGTAATGTTCCAAGTGTTGGTACGTTCTTTTATGACTGTGTGAAAATGACTGAAGTTATACTAACAGGAAAATGATGCATGGGATTGCAAAGAAATTCGCTTAAATGGTATGAGCAATTTAGTTCAAATATATATATTCTAATTGCTAATTTATTATAAACCTTAGTGTTTTTGTTACATCTACATAATAAGTTGAAAGTAAGAATTAACAGAAGGTCTAAAATGTGTAGGTTCAACAGCCAATCCAGATCCTTCTTCATGCAGGTGACCACTTGGTATCGAAATTCTATAATTGGTTCTACGTTCTTCCCAAAGTTCTGAATTTCCACTTGTAGTGCATGTGTGCTTGAGTATATTGGCATATTGCAAACACTTTTAAGGTTTTGCATCAAAGGAAGCTGATGCTTTTTATGCAAAGTCCTGATTTTTACATGTGGACCCCTAGGCTTGCCACTAACAGGAGTCATGTGTCTAACTTTTTGCATCAGAGTGAGCAATAAATGTATTCAACAATAGTAAATTACCTTAACCTCTCCCAGGAAATAAATGGCTTCACAGTGAAAAAGTGGTTGCCTGAGTCAAAAGCATAAAAATGCCAGCCGTAAATAAAGGTGAAAAACCCTCATCCCCGCTGGGATAAAATAACATTACATTCCTGAGATACTGACTGGAGACAGACAATTTCTTTGGAGATTTGTTTGGTCCAGGACTAGAGAGAAAATAACTTCAAATAATTTATTATCATGTCGCCCCAAATCACAACCTTGAGCGTAAGAGGAGAAAATCTACTTTCAAATCAATTTTTCATTGACAAGTAGGGAACTAAAACTTTGGTGGGAAAAGTTATCTATGGTAAGATTTATATGTCTGAAGACAAATGCATATTATATTTTAGAGATGACATTTTTATCATATGTACGTGTATTTCCTCATAATTTTAGAGTTAACAAATAGAAATCAGAAATCTTTTGGAAAGATTGTTTTTCAACCCAGTATAAATGACAAACGCCATAAAATGGAGTTGTAGATCTCATTTTATTTATCCAGCTACTATTACTTTTTCAATGGTATTTAAGGAATTATAATGCTTGATTATTAATCAGTATTTCCACAGATTTAAACTAAAAGCAGAGAATAGTACTCTTCCCTCAATAATTGTAACAGCGAAATTTTAAAACTTTACTTTACAATTAGTCATATATTTGAACTAAACATCATTAACATAAGATTTGCTCCTAACTGTTTGGCTGTGGAAATGAAGAATAATTGACAATGAAGTAAATAAGGGCAGGTCCATTGTTTGGTTGTTTTTACAGTGGAAAAAGTATAGTTCTAGCACTCAAAGAAACTCCAGACTGCTGCTGGCTATGAAAAGACCACTTTCTCATTACTGCTGTTTTCTCCTCTGTCAAATGCATTTAATCACAGTCACCTTGTTCTACTGTATGTTGTTTGGCTTAACAAATTAATAGCTCTTAAGTGCTTTGGAAATATAAATCTCTTTATAAATAATAAAACATTATTACAGCCTTGGGTTAAGTCGGAGGTGGGGGGGGGTTAAAGAGTGATGACTTGTCCTCTAGGATTGTAAAGGTTTCAAAGAGTGGAGTTTTTTAACTGACTATTTCTTACGGTGGTATAAAATCTTCTCAAGACTGACTAAAAACAGTTATATTGGATAATTTAAGACTGTATAAGCAATTATAATTGAACCATGATGTTAAAAGACTATCCATGTTAGCAATTATAATGAAAGCAATAGGACACTCTCCCTTCCCTTCTTACTAATTACATACTCATTCAGGTGTTATTTTGCATGTGTGCACATTCTCAAACTACAACATGCTTGATGATATGGGGATTACAAGCAGCTAAAAAATATGGTTTCTGGCCTGAAATATGGAATCTTTCAACCTTATAAGAGAACTAAATGTATACAAATTTCCTTAGTACAATATATATTTGGATGTGCTAATTACTCTTAGGGATATGAAAAAGAGACAGTTTTAGAATTGCAGAAGAACGGGAGCTAATCGGACACTGATGTGGCAAGGGAAGATGGGGATATAGGAGAGACCGGGGTCTGGATGTTTTTGATAATGACCCAGCCCTGGATCTGAGCCTTGCAGTAGGTGAGACTTTGGAAATGCAAAGACAACTTGGAAGACGTTCAAAGCAGAAAGAATAGCTTAATCAAGACAGGTAAGCAGGAAAACAAAAAACATATTTAGGAAAATAAATAGTTTAGCAGCTTGGGATGTGTCAAAGTGGGTCAGAGGAGATAAAGCTCTAAAGAAAGGTTGGCGCCAGGTTGTGTAGGCTCTTGAACGATAGGTTAAAATGTATGAGCTTTATTGAGTGGGAGATTGTAAACTACTTCTTAAAGTCAAACATTTTCCTAAGAGTTGTTTTAAATAGTCAGAAAGAAGACATTTTCTTTAAGATGAGGCTGTATACAGTTCATTTAGAAATATCCTTCCTGCCTGTGGTTAGAAAAATATATAATATGACAGTCAATTTGACACTAGATTTCTGACAACACAATGATGATGATATTTAGACTAAGGCTACATTAATATGAAAAAGTAAGTGATTAAACTATTCTCAATGTTTAATGGGAAATTAATTTTAATGGAATAGCAACTTTTTACTTATTACTGTATTTATAAGATAACAATTTGATTTGTGCAAATTTGAGTCTAAATTTATAACATCACAGGTGTCTCTGTGGATCTTACATTTTAGAGCATTTTCTTTAGATCATTTCAGAATTTGAGAAACGTTAACATTTTTTCTCATTCAAAAGGTAATAGAATTCAAAAAGCAAGAATCTCACTTTCACGATTCATTATTTACTCTTTTTTTTCCTCTTCACCAAAGTAAATTGGACTTTACTTTAAAATGTACTTTACATAGACAAAATTATACCAAAAAAAAAAAAGCTAAAGAACCTAAAGTTTTATAAGGGCCTGTACTCTATAAATGACACATTTTATGTGTATAATAACCTGTGAATATAAAAACTTTAAGAGAATTTCAACCTAGGAGATACATTAAGGAGGAACTAGTTTTAAATGTTTGTTCCGAATTATTTTGGTGATTGGTAATTCCTATGCAAAATTTCAAAAATTTAAACTTTCTTCTAGTCTTTGAAATTATTATATTCTATTTTTTAAGCAAGGTTACATTTTAACAAATGTTGAAACAAACAAAAAAATGCCTAGAGAACACACACATGCACAAATGATTCACATTTTGTTAGTTGCAACAAACTCAAGAAGGTGGAAAATATTTTACCTTCGTAATAAACATATTGAGGCTATTTTAAATGATCTAAAGAGAAACGCATTCATGTGTATTGTGCAAACTGTCAATGCCTCAGACATCTAGAACCTCTAAAATGCTCTGACTTTGTTCTTCAAAGCCTTGCAGTAATCATGATTCATTTCTATTGCTTTGATGGGTAGATAGCAAACTCCCAAGAAATCGGGGGAGACATTAGCACATACAGCCACAATTTCTAATAAGATGTCTACTTGCCTACAAGGTCAGCCACAATTTAAATTGTGTTGTGATAGATACAGAAAGGCAATAACAGATTTATATTTACATGTACAATACCAAGATTCTTTTTACAATTTAATTCCTTGAAGATTACATCTCATCACCTCCTTTTATAAAGAAGACTCCATTCCCTGAGGAACTAACTTGCTCTGAGACCCAGCTAAACTAAAATATGGATTAATAAGATAATATTTGTTATTTATGAATTTTGCTGTAGGAGTGATTTCGGATTAAATCATCAGAGAAGTTTTTAACATTCTTGAAACTTGATAACACATTTTTAAAGAACATTATTTACTCTTAAACCAGTCATAGTAGCAACAACTTCCTCTCTGGAAAACTCCTTTAGAAGCAATATTGAAATGAGTTGGGATCCACCCACCTTGGAAGTGATTTGGTCCAGACTTCTTGTTTGTGGATGAAGACAAATTAATAGCCAGAGATATAAAGTGACTTGCCCAAAGCCACACAGGGTTTGCTATCAAACCCAGATCTTTTTTTCCCCCTAAATTCAATGATTTTCCAGTTACAACATGATGTTTTCAAAGGCAATCCTTTGAAATATCAGCTTTGTATTAGGCTAAGCCAAATACAATATTTTCCTTTTATTATTACTTGATTTTAAAACTGGCTTTATTAATAATGTCAGTGAAGTTAAATACAAATATTAGCAACTTGTACTTTTGTGGTTTCTATTGCACACCTCTTTTAAAATAAAGCAGCGATTACACAACTTCTGAGAAGTTATTCTAAAGGAATGTTTTTCTTTATTGACTTAAATTTATACTTAAATATACAACAAATATAATAAATGGCACTTAATGGATACATACATGATTTTTTAATATATATATATATATATATATACATTGTTATACCATACATAGAACCTTTTCTTGACTAGTTGACTTTAATATTCCATTTGAATTATGGATTCCATCAAAAGGGTAATGAGTACTAGTCTTTGTTTATAGAAAGGATCAGTATGGTTTAGGATTTCGGAAATCAAGAATGTTTTATGAAGTAACAGGGTGGAGTTGGCTATGAAAGTGTTTGATGATGATGATGTGGTTTTGTAATGTATAGCTATACAAATATCAACTTTAATTTTTTCTACTGATTTTATTTAGTTGTGATCGATTGATTTTTCATAGCTTTTTCATTAATTCAAATTTTCTAATTATTTTTTTTAGGATGGCATTTTGTGACCATAAGTGTATCAGTCTACTTGCTACCCGATAGTTCTACAGGGTTTTTGTTTTTTTTTTTTTGAAGCTTTTTAACTGTCTTATATAATTCTACAGTCCAATAAACATATGTTGAATTAAAGGTGGAGAAGTACTTTTCATTTTCTTAACTCCACTAGTTAGAAAGTGACCATGATTGGGCTATCATGCTTACCTGTTACATAAACTGTGATATAAAGATTTGGAAGAGGAAGGAAGATTACATGTACAGAAAAATTTGGGGAGCTATAGCATAGCTTTGCTTTTTTTCTTCTCCCTGATGTCTGTCACCTCTCCCTCCTCCTCCTTTTGTCTGTTTGCTGTAACTCTTGTCTTTCTGAGTTAAGAGAGTATTAAAATAACTCTAAATAGTAAGGCTAGCAGCCAGGGTTGACTATGTAATTTGTAGGGTTCAGTGCAAAATGAAAATGCAGGACACTTTATTAAAAAATTGTTCAGGATTTTGAGATGTGACAGCATAGCGTTAAAGTAAGCAAGGGGCCTTTCTAATCATGGGGCCCTGTATGACACCACAGATCACATGCTTATAAAGCCAATCCCCTGCTACAACTTTCTGAAAGAGATGCACAGATTTCCCGCTTTATCTTTTTCTTCTAAATTCCTGACAGTTTTCTACATGGGCAAATCTCATCACAGAAACAGAACCATAGACTGCTTCATTTCTACACTTTCCTTATGCACAGGAGCTAATGATTGAAACAAAATCATTAATTAGTGTTTGTACTAGTTCCCTATTGCTTCTGTAATAAGTGACCACAAACTTAGTGACTTAGGACAACACAAATTTTTTATCTTACTATTCTAGATGTCAGAAATCTGAAATGGGTTTTACTGGGAATCAGGTGTCAATAGAGTTCTAGGGAAGAACCTGTTTCTTCTTTGCCTTTTCTAGCTCCCAGAGGTGCCTATGTTCATTGCTTCATGAGTCCTTTCTCCATCTTCAAAGCCAGCAGCCTAGCATCTTCAAATCTGTATCACATCACTCTGACCTGCTTTCATCACCACGTATCCTTCTCTAACTCTTTAGAGAGCCCTGTGATTACACTGGGACACCTAGATAATACAGGCTACTTTACCCATCTTAAGATCCTTAATGTAGTCATATCTGCAAAGTTGATTTTGTAATATAAACTAACATATATACAGGTCCGAAAGATTAGGGTGTAGACATCTTTGGGGTGTATTAGTCTGCCTAACGCAGTAGTTCTTCTTGTACACATACTTTTTTACTAGTTATAGTAATTCTATGGACAATGTCATATATTCAACTCAAAGTTTTCTGACTTAAAATTTATCTAAATAATTAATTTTCCCTGAACTTCTAGTTAAGTGGATGTCAAAAATTAACCCCAAATTTAGTTTAAGATAAGAAAGACATCTAATTGTTTTCTCTAGGCAGGAGTATAATTTTACCCTCAAACACCATCTATAACATGTATGAAATAATTTTTGCTTGTTACCTAAGAAAGACCTAAAAGCTAATGTTTATGAGGCATATATGTTTTTTCTATATAATACAAAGGATCACTCTTTTTTTCAGATACACATATACATACATACATTTGTAAGTTCATATTTCATTATATTGCCAGTTAACAAATTTTCCTACCAACTTCATTTATTCATAGTTGCTTTTTAAAATAGATTCAAATTTCCTAATCCTTTAGTGAATTGTAAGACTAGTTGCTTCTCACAAATAAAAAGGTTAGTAACAATTTAAAAGACTTGGGCTCATGTATGTGTTCAGTGTTTATTGCATGCATACCCCAATAATAGGAATTACAGGGAATATAGAGCATAAATTAAAAGTTTCTGGGGGAAACTATGCAGATATCAAACAGTAGATATAAATTCAATAAAACAAAATATACATCAGCTCATGAGCATGGTGAGCTGTGGGTTTAGTATTCATCTAGAAAGTCTCCTTGGAAAACCTTTATTTTGGGGAAAGAACGTATTAATGGAATGAGAGGACCTGGCTGAGTGAGTAAAAGAAGGTAGTCCTCATAGTAACTGAATGGTGTAGCAAAAACTTCAGGACTGCAAACAGAGGACTAATGGAGGGAAAGCAAACATGCATACTCACTGTGAATGGAAAAAAGAACAAAACAGCTAGTGTAGCTGCAGAAGGGATTCCTTGTTAAGGGTAAACGCAAGAAGGATCCATTACTGTGTGTTTAAGCAGTTGGGTTTAATCTTCAAGGTAACATAATTATCTAATATCAATTTAGTGTTTTTTTTTCACACTCAAAGTATGAATCAGCTGTGAAGATTTTAAAAAGAAATTACATTATGGAGCTTGATATGTAATTTGGCTGAAAGATTCAAAACAAGCTTGGGGGAAAAAGGAAGAGTCTAAAAAGTAAGACTGTTGTTACAGTATTGCCAGCATAGCCTAGCCAGAACTTGGATTTAATGGTGGAGGTAAGAGAAAGATAGGCAGATCCATTTAATATTATACACACACACACACACACACACACACACACACACACAGAAACATACACCGGCTGCATGAGATACATTTCATGTGTAGTGGTGCATTGAAAGTCATATCAAATATCTAAACATATGTGATGACAGTAGTAATGCTAGTTAGCTTTGTTGAATATATTTGTAAATGCCAGACACTGTGTTTGGGGTTTTCCATTAATTTAATTCCCACAATAACATTGCATAATCCTCTTTAGAGATGAGGAAGCTATAATGGCGTTTAAGTGATTTGCCAAAGTAACCAGTAAATAGATACTAGAATTTAACTCCTGGCTTTTGAACTTCAAAACCTATACTCTTTCTAGTTTACCAAACCAAAGACAGTGGCATTTGGCTTAAGATGCATTCCCTTTGTATGCCCAAACCTCATTTGATCTTAGAATCATTAAATCTTAGCATCAAAAAGATCATAAATCTCATTTAATCCAAAATTCCATTCTATGTTGGAATTGCCACTGCAACCACTGTAGAAAATGTTCCCTGCTCCTTGAACATTTCCAGTAAAGCAGACTTTATCAACTCCAGTTTAAATTTTTGTAAGTTCCAGTGCTAAGAAGTTTGTCCTTATTTTGAATTGAAACCTGCTGCCCTGTAACCTTCACTTTCTAGCCGTGACACTGCCCTCTGGAATTATACACAGAAAAAAAAAATGCCTCTCTGTTCCACAGACAGCTCTTCAAAGTGCTTGAAAATGACCATCAAAAGTCCATTCTGGGGCTTCCCTGGTGGCACAGTGGTTGAGAATCTGCCTGCTAATGCAGGGGACACGGGTTTGAGCCCTGGTCTGGGAGGATCCCACATGCCATGGAGCAACTAGGCCCATGAGCCACAACTACTGAGCCTGCACGTCTGGAGCCTGTGCTCCGCAACAAGAGAGGCTGCGATAGTGAGAGGCCCGCACATTGCGATGAACAGTGGCCCCCACTTGCCACAACTAGAGAAAGCCCTTGCACAGAAATGAAGACCCAACACAGCCCAAAATAAATAAATAAATTTAAAAATAAATAAATAAATAAATACTCCTGTTCTCTGTTAAAAAAAAATTCAAAACAGGCAAATTAAAAAAAAAAGTCCATTCTGAATGAAGCACCTTGAGTAGTTGTCTAAATCATTGAACAAAGGTGTTCATTTCCTTCACCATTCTTTCCACTGCTCGGCATGCTACAGCATGACATAGGTAAATTACTGTTATTAATCTGTTTAAGACAATATACCATTTACTTTACATTTCACCTGGGTCCAGAAGATGGTCTATAAAACATTTTGATCAACTTACTAGCTTTCTCTACATGAGTACCAATCAACAAAACCAGTGTACTTCAGTCAATACCTTCTGCTTTCCACAATTAAAATAGACACCTAACTTTTGATAAAAATAAGACCTTAGTTCCAGCTGCAATATGAACACCTGTGAAGCTGGAGCTTTGGAAATCTGAGAATTGTGCGGGCACTTAATCATCCTTTACACTTCACATCTTTAGTGCTCAGATGTGAAGTCCCAACCAGTGACCGGCTGACGACTTTTCCAGTAAAACAGAGGAGACATAAACCAGGGCAAATCAGACATGCTTAACAAGAGCCTTCTCACCAGCTGTCAATGGGCCACGCAGCACTGAGGGTGCCCAGTAGGAGATTCTCCTATATCTGACTTTTGACTAGTTAGGAGTGTTTGGTTAAGCATTTCGAAAAGTGATAGGTGAGTGGGGTCTTGAGTTGAAGTTATGGGTCAGATTCCAGGCTTGCAGTAGCACATAGCAGACAGAGAAAAATAAATTACTGGGCTTTCAAGTATACATAGACATAAAATACTTCATGGTATGACTGAAAGCTAAGCTCTATTTTATAAATTAACATAAAGGAACAAGATACTTACATAACATAACATAAAGGAACAAGATACTTACTTACAATAAGTAAGAAATATTGTTAAAGGGAAGTTAAAACTCCTAAATTTTCTTGTCAATAAAATAATGGCAAAAGAAAATAAATAATGGAGAGGTGGGTATCAAAGGCATATGAAAGATAAAGTAGCATGTGAACCTGAGAGTAGAGGGAAACACATTCCCCTCTTACTTTATCTTAATACCCTGGAGGATGATGATTTAATTTTGTCACCCTGTCTTCTCATTCATGAGATGTTAAAGTTATTCAAAAGAAAATTTAAGAGAAATTTATTAAGAAGAAATATATTTATTTGAAACTCACTTTTAGGATGAAATTTTATAGGGAAGATCTTTTTATCATATACAAGTTTCTTATAAAAATAGATTTTTTATCATATAGATGTGACCTCTTGATCTTACTTGGGTCGCTTAATTAAAAATGAAACATGTATAGATGGAGATGTGTTTATTCACAGTTATATATGTGTGTGTATCTACATATACGTGAATGGAGTAATACTTATTATGTATTAATGTCATTATGTATGTAATATACATAGTTCAATGTATCAATCACACAATTTAGTTATATTAAGTTATTGCACAATATTAGAATTAATAATATGATAATACAAGTATTAATATGTTATATGTTATTAATGTATTCATGATATACTTTAGGTATTATCTAATTACAAGAAAGATACTACTGTTGGCTAGAAATTTATATTTTCTCAGAAAGCTAAAAATGGTATCAAACTTTGCTGCATAAATAATTTATAATTAAATATGTCCATTAATAAAAATATCTCATATTAATGCAATTTAGATATTTAAATGTTGTTCACAAACATCATCTCATTTGATTCTCTAACATTTAACCTTCACTTGGCTTATGGTCATCATATTCCCTGATTCAGAGTTGATGATAATGAATTCTATGCTTTTTCAAAGTATTAATAAAAGGTAGAGAAAGTATCCAAATTCAGTTTTTCTGAATCACTAACCTGATCTTTTTCCCCCTTATAATGAGAACTTATTTGTCCCAGAAAGCAGCTTTTTACTTGTTCAATCACATAGAGAATGCATTCTTAAATTTGCAGTCAGTAAGAATTGATCAACAAAACTGTACTATCTTAAGAATAAACTCAAAGCTTTCCAGATATCTAAGAATCAGTACCTTAGCATGTTTTCTCTGACTTTTTTTCCCAAATATATTTAATGTAATTTTATGAGGAACAACGAGAGGAAGAGAGCAAGAGCTCTTCCTGAAAAGTTCTTTATTTTGAAACAAAAGCACTTATTTTTGTATTTTAACAAAAATTTTTTTTCTTTCTAGATTACCCACAGACTAGTAGGAAAAATAGCCCTGGTTGATTTTTTTTTTTTTTTTTTTGGCTAGTCTTTTGTCTCGAGTAAAACCATTCAGAAACACAGTCCATATGGCTGGCTTTTTGAAGTGTGCTTAGTTCTCCATTTGGGATTCTCAATTTATACTACTCAGTCTAATTTGGATAACATGCAGGTTCCCTTCAGTGAACTGACCTGGTGCAAACATGAATGGACTAATTCCATAATAAATTATGGAGGCAATAAAGCTTTCTAGATGAGTTTGCCTCTTAAGTAGCAATCTTTTATGTCGCCTTATAAAACTGAACTTTTGTTTTATTTATAAGTCATTCTGGCATAGTAAACTGTTTGAATTTGGGGCATTTAGTTTTGGGTCTGAGCATATTCTTTCTTGGTGCATTATTTTATGATGGTTCTGGAGCTACTTATTAGCCAAAGCACCTGAAAGTTCCTGGAGGATACTAACATCTAGTCGAAATAACATCACATCTAAAGGTGCATGGAAATATAGACTCCATATAACTTTGAACTGTTCTTCATCTATTTCTTTTTCTATTTATTTTATGTCTAGAGAAAGCCTACCATTTGCCATGCACTGTTGTAATAAGATCACTTTGCTTCAGTTTTTTGTGAAATTATATTGCATAGAATATGCACTTAGGCCCTTTATGAGATTGCTATTAGGGTAGGAAATCTCTCTCAGGCAAATAAAGAAATTATGGATTATTTGATCATATCCTGATGAACACTGGGTGGTAGAGATGCCCAGAATAATAATTCTTGCCCTTATTGGGTAACTTGTTTGTTGTACTTAAAAAAAAAAAAAAATACCCAATCCTTTTTGTTACTTCATCACCACTGCATGGGATTATCTAATTTAAGGGAACTTTATTTTGCTCAGTTTTGAATTTACTTAGGTCCCAAACACCAGAGATTTTTTTTTTTATATAGATTTGTTTTATTTATTTACTTATTTTCTGGCTGCGTTGGGTCTTCCGTTGCTGCGCATGGGCTTCCTCTAGTTGCGGCAAGCGGGGGCTACTCTTCTTTGCTGTTCGAGAGCTTCTCATTGCGGTGGCTTCTCTTGTTGTGGAGCACAGGCTCTAGATGTGCGGGCTTCAGTAGTTGTGGTACATGGGCTTCAGTAGTTGTGGCACATGGGCTTCAGTAGTTGTGGCTCACGGGCTCTAGAGCTCAGGCTCAGTAGTTGTGGCACACGGGCTTAGTTGCTCTGTGGCATGTGAGATCTTCCCGGACCAGGGCTCAAACCCGTGTCCCTTGCATTGGCAGGTGGATTCTTAACCACTGTGCCACCAAGGAAGCCCCCTTTTTTTTTTTATGTTTTTCACTTTTCATACAGGTTATGATATAGCAGATATCTGCAGAGATGTTGTTAAATTAGTGACGTTTTACCAACCCAGATCTGCATTAAGAGTCCAGGAGGTTATTATGAGTTTGGTATTAGGGTGGACTTGGAGGAAATCACCTAGACCCCAGGCCACAGGGATAATATAATAGCATATAGATGTTGAACATTGGTTCTGCCCTCAGTTCCAAAGTAGGCCTTGGCTTCACTAAAGGCAAGAAATGTTTTGCTATTTAGTAATTTTGCCATTTTCTAGATCTGCCATTTGGCTATATGAGTCCAGGAAAATTACTTGATTTTTCTGAGCCTGCTTATTTGATGAAACTAATTTGCAGTTCAAATAAGGTTATGACTGTGAGACATTTACAAAACAAAAACAAAAAAATTATAAATTCTAGAAATTTATAAAAGCAAACCGAAGTGAAAATCTAGTCTTCGCTGCCTCTCCCACCCTCACTCTGTATAGGTGGATCTTTTAAAAGAGAGTTGGAGATATTGTGCTCAAAACACTTTCTTAATTTATCCAAATTGGTGGATCTTTTCACCTTACATTGCATCAGTAAATTTTGGAAATGAATGAGGGAGAAGCTAAGGTGTTTTTAATACCCATGAATTCATGGCAGAAATGGCCTATTCCTAATGAGAGATTACTACTTTAACTCCCAAATGCAGTATGGGAAGATAAAAATAAACAGAAAAATAAAATAGAGTCAGGCAGGCAGAGTCCAAAATTCATTACAGAGCCCTTACAGACTTAGCTTCTCAAAGTCTACTTCTCTGTTTGGGAAATGGAGATTCATTCAAAACAAAAGAAAACATTTTCTTAGTACTTAATAATGTCTTTCACAGAAAATAGAGAGAAGTATAAAACACTGCTCCTGTCCTTAAGGAATACATTTATAATTTTTTTATGAGTTCAGTCTAGCCAGCTTCACGTGTTTCTGGTGAGGATCAAATAAACATGTATACTAAAATGCTTCCAAATCTGTGAAGCACACAGAAATGGAAATAATAAAGATATTAAGGTAGTATCAAATTCAGGTCAATTAAGTTAATTTCATTAAGATTTTTACTATTCACTGAATTTATTACATTGCAGTAGTATGACCATGAACAGAAACAAGGTCACGCTCTATCTACCTTACATCATCTCTAAGGACAGAAGGGCTGTTAGGGCTGGTCAAGAAAATAATACTAGTTAGGCATGTTCCATAGATAGTGAGCCTTTATGGGGCAAACCTTGTTGCTTTTAGGCTTTCACAATTGATTCTCAATGGACTAGTATTTATAAAAGTATCAGAGTTATCTATTAGTTTCCTAGGGTTGCACTTATAAATTACCACAAATTCATAGCTTACAGGAACAGACATTTATTCTCTTATAGTTCTGGAAGCTAGAAGTCTAAAACCAAGAGGGCTCTAAGGAAGAACCCTTCCTTGTTACTTCTAACTACTGATGATCGCCGGCAATCCTTGAAATTCCTTGGCTTGTGGCCGCAGAACCCACATTTCAGCCTTTGTCTTCACACAGCCATCTTCACTCTGTGTCTCTGATCTGCTTGTGTCCAAAATACCCCCATTTTGTAAGGATATCAGGATATCAGGCATAGGGTTTAAAGGCCCACTCTAATCTAGTATGAACTCATCTTAACTTGATTATGTCTGCAAAGAACCTATTTCCAAATATGACAAGTACTGGAGTTTAGAACTTCAACATGTCTTCTGGGGAGACTGATTCAACCAACAAGTGAGTCATGGGATTCAAAATTTGAATGTGTTTTTAGGTGGAGGCAGCAAAGTAGGCAATTTGAAAACTCTGATCCTAGAAATGCACTTGAAATGCATCTAATATGAAAGAGAAACTGAATTTTCAGTTTAATTTATAATAGCCGCATATGGCTAGTGTTTGCCATGCTGGACTTCGCAGGTCTCTCAGCTTTGCATAAAGTTACAGGGACGTTACTGTGCTGTAAAATAGTGTACTCTTCAGATTTCCAGATGGGTTCAGTGCAGTAATGTTCACAAATTGAAAAAAATAAAAAACCCCCCAAGTTATCTTTGTTCACATCAGTATTAAATTTCTTTCTTGAACTGACAAAGTCTTAAATTGAGTGGGGTAAGAGGAGAAATGATGAATAATTTCACTATATCAATAGTCATTAAAGAATAAAATGTGTTCTGGCACAATTACTATGTACTTTACAGCTCATTTAACTAACTGCTCATTATCCCATGAAATAGAAAAGCATCTTGGTGCTCAGTTCCATCTGGATGACTAAAGGTCACTGAAGACTACTTAGAAAGTCAAGTGAAACTGATTATTTCCTACCAGATAAATGCTTACACCTAAAATTCTATTCATATATAAAGTATCAATTGACATCATTTTTGGCAAATTCAGCAGGGAGATATTGAAATTAAAGTTAACCCTTTCAGTGAAAATAATTCCTTTCAGCCACGAAGGAGTTATCTTACTATTACTATTTTTTTTTTGCGGTATGCGGGCCTCTCACTGTTGGTGGCCTCTCCCGTTGCGGAGCACAGGCTTCGGACGCGCAGGCTCAGCGGCCATGGCTCATGGGCCCAGCCGCTCCGCGGCATGTGGGATCTTCCCAGACCGGGGCACGAACCCGTGTCCCCTGCATCGGCAGGCGGACTCTTAACCACCAGGGAAGCCCACTATTTTTTATTACTATTTTTTGTTATACAATTGAGAGTATAAAAAAATTGGAATTTTTTGTTTTTGTTCCTGCCAGATTATGTTTTCCTTACAGAGAGGGACTGAATCATATCCGTTTTTTTAAGCGAATATATGTCTGTAACTTAATGGGGACTTTAAAGTATACGTTTAAAGAAAACATGAATAAATGAATTAAGGTTATGGTTGTCTTTTTTTTAAGTTTCACGTATCACACCATGTAATAATTAGACTATTTCACGTAATAGACTATTTTATCCACATCTGTGTGAGACTTTTAAACGTTTATCTCTACACAGTTCTCCATTTTATAATTCACACTTTATAATTACTTAATTCATGAGTTTGCATGGTGGGTATTACCTGTAGGTCTTTCTTTAGCTGTGTTTGCCTCTTGTAGCTCCTTCTTTAACCTCTTTTTGCAGTATAGTCTTCGTACTTCCTCATCCTTTGCCATCACAAGATGTAGGATGAAATGGCCAGATAAGTTATGATTTAAGACTGTGAATCCAAATAATTATTCACATTGGGAAAACATATTTTCTATGTAAATAAAAATTATGTTATTTAAAATTAGAAAAAAGGTAGTATGCTCTCATTTTTCTCATGTAACTTAATACCTTCGTTTCTTAATTTATACCTACTTTAGGATAGGCCTAAATCCTTCCAGATTTTTGATTTTTTTATGAAGCAGCAGTCCAAACTCAATCTTCAGAGGGAACTAAGTAGGTTGGCTTTCAGGACCAGAAGGAAAAGCAAACTACCTAATTACTGGGAATTTCAAGGACAGAAAATGTGTTATGCCAAGTCTGAAATATTTAATTTTTTCTTGAATTAATTTATAGCTGAGAAAATGTGGATTTTTAGTTCTCAAAAATGAAGACTTAAAAAACCTACTTGAATTTGTATGTTTCTTTAAAACAACATAAGTTAGTGTAAATGAATCAGAAACATATGGATTAAATTTCCTTAAACTATTTATAGCCATAAATAGAGGAGGAAACCAGATAGTTGGCAAAATGTACTGTGGGCTTGCCACACAACAGTCGTTTGACAATTACTTGAATAATTTACCATCAATGAACAGGGCTGGTTTATCTCTCCAGAATTACTTTGAATGTGGTGAAAATATCTGTGGAATTTAGTAGACCCCATTAATAGAAATTCTTATTTCTCTTTGTCTGGAAAGCTAAAATTTCAAATGGTCACCAGTATTTAATCATAAATGTTCATAACATTCATTGGGAAAGAAGTTATATTACTTTCTCTTTATTATTTGAAACATTTACTTTATTGATCATTGAATTTTGTCTACAAAAATGCGGCTACATTAGGAATATAAAAACTATCAATAAGACTGAGGGTAAATATTGATATTCCATTAGTAGAGAATAAATGAATAATGATAATTTGGAAATAATGAAAACACATGACTTTCTGCTGTTAAGCATTTTATACAATTGTATAAAAAATCAAGAATTTGCATTTTACTAATATATAGTATATTTACATTGTAGCAAATAAGCATTAATTTTTATTTTATTAAATCTACTTACCCTTGGATATCTGAAGAATCCAGCACAGCACAGAGTCACAGATTGGTAGATGCTTAAATATGAAAACTGTTATTAGTCTTTGTAAATTACTTCAGCATATTCCATCTGACACTGGACAAAGGCAATTTTGGGATCAGTCTGCTTTATAAGCCATGTAAATTAGTATATTATGAGTAATGCTTTCACCAAGGATTTGAGTGTGAAAAGAGGCATCCAAATTCAACAAAGAACTGCTGCTAGCAAAATTTCCCATTTTTTCCCTTGGTTTTTATAGGAACCAAGGCATTTTTACATCATTAATTGGGTGGGATAATAATAATAATGCCACTTCCAGTCATTTAGCACCTGCTTTTGGCCAGGCACTGTACTGTCTACTTGGGGATTTTTGTTTGTTTGTTTGCTGGTAATTACCTTTACTAATTCTTGACTTCATTAAACAAATCTCATATTCCTTTACTCTGTGATGATAGACTAACATAAAATCATAAATACTGCTGGATTTAAAATTTTAATCAAATTTTAAAGTGTTTCTAGTTCACTTTTTCTGTCTAATCTTTTGATGATTAAACTGAACAGTTCAGTGTTTCCTGTGTAACCTGGCACTTGTGCCTATGTGTCTATCTTCATGCAGGTGCGTTCAGGCAACCTGAATCACGGAGTTTCTGTGGAATTTATTTTTATGAAATATAAAATTTAGATAACAACAGTGAGAAAATTATTGAATAAAAAAGTGTGGATTCATAAACATCAAAGACACCATTGTGTTTAATATCAGACTTTGTTCAGACTCATGTTTCAAGAAAGATAGTTTGCAAACTCTCCAATTTTAGTTATGAAACATGTTGTCCTTTACATAATCAAAAATGTATGAAGCTCTATGCCTCTACACTATGTTCTCAACATGTTCAAAAATCAATAATCCCATAGATGTTTTCAAAGAAAAATACTCTCTTTCGATAGGATGGCTTGTCTATGCAATTGATGAGTTCCTGGAATTGTGTTAAATTAACATCTCAGAGTGAGATTGTTGATCAGCGTTCCTTTGCTCATCTTCCAGGGGTGGGGTTCAAGTCAGTGATTCAATAATATAAAGGTTTTTTTTTCTTTTCTTTTCTTTTTTTCTATACGTGGGCCTCTCACTGTTGTGGCCTCTCCCATTGCAGAGCACAGGCTCCAGACACGCAGGCTCAGCGGCCATGCTCACGGGCCCAGCCGCTCTGCGGCATGTGGTATCTTCCCGGACTGGGGCACGAACCTGTGTCCCCTGCATCGGCGGGCGGACTCTCAACCACTGCGCCACCAGGGAAGCCCTAAAGGTCTTTTTAAACTCCAAATTTTTGAGCTCCTACTGATTCAATGGCAATTGCATTTTTACAGACTCTGTCTTCCAAATAAATGTTTGAATTGATTCTTTTCAAAGGATATTTATTTTAATCTTTTTCTTGGTAAATGAAAGAAATAAGAAAATAAAAAGGAATAAAAATTGATATATTTTAGTAATCTTAAAATAAGTGCACATCTGATAAAGGTTTGTTATCTAGAATATACAAAGGTCTTTTATAACTTAACAATAAGAAAATAACCTAATTAAAAAATGGGCCAAGGACCTTAACAGACACATCAAGGAAATATACACATGGAAAATAAGCATATGAAAGGATGTTCAACATCATACATCATCAGGGAAGCGCAAATTAAAACAACAATGAGATACTATCATATAGCTATAAATATGGCCAAAATCTAGAAAAATGACAACACCAAATGCTGGTGAGGATGTGAAGCAACAGGAATTCTCATTCATTGCTGGTGAGAATGCAAAATGGTGCAGCCACCTTGGAAGACAGTTTGGCAATTTCTTATAAAATTAAATATTCTATTAACCATATGATCCAGTAATCATTACCTTTGGTATTTACTCAAAGGAGGTGAAAAGTTATATCCACACCAAAACTGGCACATGGTTATTTATAGGAGCTTCATTCATAATTGCCAAAACTTGGAAGCAACTGTGATGTTCTTCAGTGGGTGAATGGTACATATACTTTGGTACATCTGGACAATGAAATAGTATTCAGCACTAAAAAGAATGAGCTATTAAGCCATGAAAAGACATGGTGGAAACTTAAGTTCATATTACTAAGTGAAAGAAGCCCATCTGAATAGACAACCTACTGTATGTTTCCAACTATATAACATTCTGGAAAAGGCAAAACTGTGGAGACTATAAAAAGATCAATGTTTGCCAGGGCTGGGGCTAAGGGGGGAAAGAGAGATGAATAAAAAGAGAACAGAGAATTTTTAGGACAGTGAAAATACTCTGTATGATATTATAATGATAGATATATGTCATTATACATCTGTCCAAATCCATACAATGTGCAACACCACGAGTGAACTATAACATAATCTATGGACTTTGTGTGATTTTGCTGTGTCAGTGGAGGTTCCTTTTCAGTGAAAAGTGTACCATTCTGGTGAGTGAGGTTGATAATGGGGGAGGTGACGTAAGTGTAGGGGAAGGGAGTATAAGGGCAGTCTCTGTACCTTCCCCTCAATTTTGCTGTGAACCTAAAACTGCTCTTAAAAAAATGAAGTCTTAAAATGTAATTAATTTAATTAATAATTTAAAAAATCAAATAAATGTTATGTAGGACTAATTCGAAGATAACTGACTAATGGAAATGAAGTTTAAAATCTTCCATATCTTTTCTGTTCCATTGATTTTAAGAATGTAAGACTTAGTGATTGTGATCTAAATTATTGTGTTGGGCTGGTTTAGGGAAGATGAGAACCTTATAGGCGAAAGTACATTCTTTTTTTCTTTACTGAATTGACTTTTTAAAACCAGTAGAATTTTAGCATACCTCTTACAACACTGTCATATATGTGACATGGTGTTAATTAAAATGATAGCTAAGACCTTATAGATGTGGCAACCTCAGGAAGAGAACCAAATGATACAATACCAGAAATCATGACTTAGATTGCTTCTATCCTTTTACCTAAATATAAACTATTATTCAATAAATAAATATATACATGGATAAATAGAAACTACTGCTACACAAAATAGTCATTTTATTGAATCAGTTCATATTAATAATTATAACAATGATTTTGCATTCAACAATTTTCAGAGCTGACCATTTTAATTCTTACATACAATCTCTGATCTGTTATTGTTATTCTAACGGTAAAAATTTCTTGTTGCATTATTCTTATTATAATTCCTCATCAGACCTTTCATACTGAAAAATTACCAGTAGTAAATCATCCATAGCCATTAAATCTTTGTCATCTACAGATAGTTTCACTTTTATTCTGATACTTTCCTGAAAGCTCTGCCATATGCTACACATGCTGTATGACAGAATTTCTGTCTTACACAAGAAAACTATGGTCTCAGAGCCTGATGGAAAAGGACTGTGAAAGGTGCTCTAAACTATTAACACCTCAAAGAACAGACTCTTGGATACAGGTTTCCATGAGACTCCATGGGTACAGGTTTCCGAGCATGCATCTCTTAGACAACTTTCAGACTCTTACCAGTGGACTGAGGCTGGATTTCCAGGACCCTTTTTTTCTTTTATCATTTTTTTTTAACATCTTTATTGGAGTATAATTGCTTTACAATGTTGTGTTAGTTTCTGCTGTATAACGAAGCGAATCAGCTATACATATACATATATCCCCATATCTCCTCCCTCTTGCATCTCCCTCCCTCCCACCCTCCTTATCTCACCCCTCTAGGTGGTCACAAAGCACCGAGCTGATCTCCCTGTGCTATGCAGCTGCTTCCCACTAGCTATCTATTTTACATTTGGTAGTGTATATATGTCCATGCTGCTGTCTCACTTCGTCCCAGCTTACCCTTCCCCCACCCCATGTCCTCAAATCCATTCTCTATGTCTTTATTCCTGTCCTGCCCCTAGGTTCGTCAGAACCTTTTTGTTTTTTTAGGTTCCATATATATGTGTTAGCATACGGTATTTGTTTTTCCCTTTCTGAGTTACTTCACTACATATGACAGACTCTAGGTCCGTCCACCTCACTACAAATAACTCAGTTTTGTTTCTTTTCATGGCTGAGGACCCTTTTTATCAAGAAACAGACAGCTTCATGAAAGCAAACTGCTGAGCCAAGTGCATCAGAACAAAGATTAATTATATAATACTGAATTAATTCATGAGTGAAATTTTATTATGGTTTTTTTGTTTGGGATAGTGTTAATATTGTCTTAATGTTATATCTTCTGGTTCTATGAAAAAGACCTTTTTCTTCTTCCACTTTTCTTATTAATTCATAAACGCTGCTTTTGTGAAATAAAATAAACATTTTAAACTATCAGATACTCACTGATTCCCCTAGAGTTCAGAAACTCTTACTAAGTCACTTTTCATGGAAAAATAGTTATTTGCATAGGTTAATAAGAATCTGTCTTCCTTTTTACCAGGATGTTTTTGAGCAAATTGATGGGAATGTCACATTTGAGAACAATGCCATTTTAAAAGGTTTGACAAGCCACTTTTTATGGAACAAAGGTGGTTTTACTTATGAAGTCAGTGTCTACAAAGTTGTCCCAGGAAATCTGGTCTGTTATCAGACTTTACTGGGTGTCAACTTTACAGGTAGTAACAAAGGTCACTGCCTAGTATTCCAGGAAGCTACTCAATTTGGGGAACCTTGTGAAGAGAGGAATTTACCCAAATATATGGGTACAGCAGGTGAAATCAAGTTGGAGAAAATTTGTAGGTCTTGTTTTCCTAGACTCTGCATAGTAATTTAGATTGGCTTTCTAAAGTTCAATCTGAAAATTTTTAAATGAGTTATCAAGACAGTATTAATCCTGTGACCTTAGTAAGTGTTGAGTATTGTATACCCCTAGATTTGCAAAGTAAACTGTAGGAGAACTCTATAGTAAATTAATGTCCTTGCAGCACGTACATAAGTAATCAGGCCAAATGTAGTGATCAGACCAAACATATTATGTAATCAAGAATAATCAATATATAAATTTTATTCACTACCACGCTAAAAGTGTCAGCATTACAAAAATTAATATTTAAGATGAAAATCTACCAGGATTTGATGTTGACTCCGTTAGATTTCCCTTACTTTCCTTTGCCTGGGGGTTTGGATGCTGGAAAAGCAAAGCATTGAGTTACTGAGAACAAGAGCAATTGTCTTTTTGCTTTCAGTGGCTCTTAAATTTATGTACAAGAATGTTCATCACAGCATTATTTAGAATTTTAAACACTGGGAGAAACCACAAAGGGTAAATGGTTAAATACATCCACATGGTAGATACTTCAGCCACTAAATTATGTTCAAAGAATTTTTAGTGACAAGGTACAAACCCTGTATTAAGCATGATCCCAATTATGTAAATGTATGTGTACATTTAAGCCCACTCTGACCACAAACTTCAGCTTCCTTGATCATCTTTCACTGTTAATAATATTCCATCTCACTTGTACTTATGATCCCTTGTGCTGTTCAGTTTCTCCCTATCCACTGGGCTCTTGCTACATCCTTTTCACCTTCAAACTGGGGTTCACAAATACCTAATCTGATATAACAAAATCCTAATTCCTAAAATTTTAAATCAAAACATTTTCTTTCTACATGCTATCAGAAAACAGGTGGGAAAGACTGATTAGCCATCAGAATACATCAATGTAAACACATTATTATCAACCTTAACATGTTCCTCATACCTTACAAGACATCTTAATTAATATTTCTCTAGCCACTTCTGTCTTCCATTTTCTGAGGTGACCCATCTTCCTCTCTCATTCTCAGCTGATAATGTTAAATCATGGAGGAAATATTGCTCCTTCTGGCATAGGCCATTTATCCAGGTTCCCTTGGGACCACATCCCCTCCCAGTTTCTTATTCTGTCGTCCTTTATTACGTATCTTCTACTAAAACCTTTTCTGTAGTAGTAGATTTACTCTCCTCCTTTCACCTCCTATTCACTTCTCAACTCATTTTCCAACCATCTTCTGCCCCAAACCCCAAACTTTCCCATAGAACTGATTTTGATGTGTTTACCAATAATTTCCGATAGAAACCCATTCATTACCTTACTTGCCTCTCAACTGCCTCCAATGCACTTGACTATTCCTTCCATCTTGGAACATTATCCTCCTTGCCTTCTCAGATACTAAACTCTTCTAGTTTTGGTTCTACCTCTCTTGAAGTTCCTTCTCATTCTCCTTTGTTTTCAGGAGTCTGACACCTCAGCTCTCAAACTTATTCACGTTAGTTCTCTCCTTTGTGTTCTAACTAATTTCAATGACTTTAATTGTCATTTGTATGCTGACTGCTCCCAAATTGTAATCATCAACCCAGTCCTCTCTTCTGAGTTTCAGTCTGTATATATAACTGTTTAGGGAACATCCCCTCTTAGATGGTATGCACAATTAATGTCTTCAGAACTGACTCATGATGTAACCATCCTAACTGTCTCCTCCTCTAAAGTTATATGAGAAACCATTACATCTTTTATTATATCTCCCCCCTACCATACCCCCATATGCAATCAACAACCAAGTGCTTCCTAAAAGGTAGGATATCATTATTCATAACTAACTTACTAAGTGTTTATTCATTTCAATGCAAATATATAGCAAAACAGTGTAATTTGGTAAGCCTCAAAATTTTAACAGATTAGCACCCCATTTAGGGAGAAACAGTAATGTCACTTAGTCATGTCAGAGCATTTAACAAATGGATTGAAATTTATCATATTTTATAACTAGCTGTCTATTGAAATGGTGGAATTTTTCTACTTGGAGCTCTTTTAAAACAGGGAAGATAGCCATGTATTGTTTAGAGGAAGTTCTGCTTTAAGGTAGGAAGGTGAAATAAATTACCTTTCAACCTTTTTTTTGAAGACTATAATTCTTTTAGATTTCAAAAATCTCTTAGTGGACATTTCTTTTTATAAGCTTCAACTTTCAAAAACTATCTCTCCTGTAATATTTTTAAGTGCTTTCTACTTTCTAACATAAGATTTTGATGAGTATTCTCCCCAGTTGTTTTTTGTGTGTCCTTTGTATATTTGTTTTAATCTATGTGACTTGATTTAAAAGAAGTCAGTGAACATTATTCAGGTTTCCAAAGTATACATTGGAATGAAATTCAGGAGTTAGGACATTGAAGAAAAAAGAAAGAGCTGGAGTTACATGATAAAACAGTAGAATTCGTTTCTGTTTAAAGAACACAATTTTCTCATTATCCCTAAAACATATTAGATTGTTGATTATATTTTATAATTAAGTATTCTTTTTCTGAGAAATCTCACTTTGGATCTTACTTACTTCTAATTTTAACAGTCTCAGGACAGTAAATTCTGCTAAGTGTAAGCATGGCTCAGAAACCTACATGAAACAATTTCTGATAGACATTTAATAGCTGTCATTTATTGTGTTCCTAATAGGTGATAGGTATACCAAATATCTTACAAACCTGTCTTTTTTTCCCTTTAATCTTATTTTTAATCCTGAGAACCTTGCAAGATTGATGTTGTTGAGAATCCAAAGTTCATAAATTTATCAAGATTTTGTCAACTAAATAGTGACAGAGCAGTACTTGAAACAAGTGTCCCTGATTTCCAAATGTGAAAAAATCGTTAAGTCCCTAGATATTAATTTTCATTTTCTTGCTTTTACCTATACTTTCTCCCTGTATTTTTGCCTGTGTAATAACTACTTTCTTCAAAAAATAAAGTTCGCATGTGTGAGGGAGGGTGTTAATATAGGCTTATTTCATCATAATAACGTTGAGTAATTCTCAAGCAATCAGTTGCATTAAGGTTTTGAAGCTCAACGTAAACTTAAATTTCCACTTTTTATATTCTCTAATCTTATTATTACAACCATAAAGTTGTAAATAAGCCACCCATCATTTTATGAAAGTCTTTTCTGCTTTAGTTTGGCCTTGGGCAAATCGTTGTGTCATCACTACACAAGAAATTAAGCTGTGTCTGTGATGACAATTACTTGTGCAATTTCCTGAAATCCCAAACTAGAGCTGAGACCATGGCCCATGATTAAAAACAGCACAATGGAAATATAGAGCTTCATGAAATGTGGAATAAATCTATTGCAAAAACGATAGGGCTTTTTCTTTGGAACAACAGAATAAAGAATCCTTAGAGAAGAACTATTAACTTTAAGAATGCCTGCCTATTGCCTAGATATTAAATATCTTACTTTTCATAGTTTTTCATGTTCTTAGGCTGTATGTAGGACTTTATTTTTAGTCCAAGATCTACTTGAAATAAAATATTATACCTTTAACTATGTTTCAGTTCTGTGTATCTTGATTAGATTTTTTTTTAATCGAAGTCCTTATTTGAAATATTAAAGCACTTTCACACTTGCTTCTCATTCTCAATTCAAACAGGTGAAGAGGAAAAAAAAGCAAAAAAAACCTTTACAAGCTTTTCCCAGACTCTGGAGGGGCTAATTTGCAAGATTTTGAATCTCTGGAAAACAGTTTGGTTTAACTAAAAAGAAAATTAATCTGAGATGTTCTGATAACCTGCAGATCATCACCCCTGATCAGCACATCTTTTTTGTAGAAAGACCAGACACATCTGAATTACACAGACTGAGAGATAATTAACCTGATTTTCATTTAGCTTTTCAAACAGTAAGTATAGAATCTTAGGCATCAAAGCGTTCACATCCCTTGTGCAAATTACAATGGCAGTAATGTAGTCACTTCAATAATCAGTTCCTTTTCTTTTTTTCTTTTTTTTCTGTTTCAAATCCAAATGCTACCATCCAGGCTGTAAAATGATCCTAATCTATTTCGTTTGAGTTATCTTTTTGAAGGAAGTCAGAATACGAAGCCCCATACGGAAACAATCTTTATTTTCCATTGGCTGCATATGTTGCATGTCTAATGAAATGCATTTCACATATTTATTTTAGGTATGTGATAGAATTACAACATTGACAACTTTCATGATCTTCAAAAACTGGGATGCATTTTAAACATGTGGTGATGCCTATCTCTGTCAGAAATGCTTAAATCTAATGTATTTAATTCGGTAAATATGAATACATAATTAAATATATTTTATTTATATATCTGTACATTTATATAAATATCAAATGTATTTGATATTTAACAAACAAACGTAGTTTTGAGATACTTGGATTTTTAAAAATTTTACTCATAGCAATTTTGTAAATACAACAGTGAAATGTCACTGAAAATCTGAAGGTGAGATCACAGTTGATTATCAATGTGGCTTTGTCTGTGACAGGCATATTGGTTGAGAAAACTTTCTCCAAATTAAATCAGTAACACAATAATTGACACCTATATTTTGCTACAGTGTTTTCTCCAATTTTCCCAAACAACTGAAAATTCTCCCCTCATTTTCCCCAAAGTCTCCAAATTATTTATTTTAATTTATAAATGCCCATGTTTTAAGTACTTTAATGCAATATATGGTGTCTCAAAATTATAGCAATAATAGTGCTACTACACCAAGGCGTCAGGAATTGCTCTGTTGATGACTAATAGATTTGAGTGCCAATTTTGAAATCAAGCTGCACACGAAAACTGGAACTGGAACTTTCTCTTCTGTGATATTTCTTTTCTCTGATACAATGGCACTAAAACACATTTATACTTAAAATACTCAATTTGGAAGATAAAGTTTACAGAGATTTCTACAAACACTCAATATTTTTCATGTAGCTTCTAAGTACATTCAACTTTTTGCTGTTAAGACCTTGATATAATCCTAGGCAGTGTGAATAATTGCTCTTTCAGGTGAAATGTACATGCACATCATGTAAAATAAAGCCAAGTACTTCAAATATTTCCCAAGGAGAAAGAGAAAGATGTTACTAATAATTCTTTTTAAAATTCTCCTTTGAAATGAAAAGTGCTCCTAAAACTATTGTGCTTTAGGTCAATTGTTGTTTCATGGTTTCATTCACATTCTACATCGCCTACTTTGTGAAGGCGAGTTCAAAATTGAATAAATGTGAAACATATCTTAGTCTTTTACTACTTTGAGGAGAAAATTGTATATTTGGACAGGTGTTCTTAATTTGGGCTCCATTGACACCTAGGGGTTCCAGGGAAGGGATTCAGCGGGTTCATGAACTCCCTGAAATTTTATGCAAGGTATCACATGTTTGTGCATAAATAAATTTTTATAGGAAGAAGATCCATGGCCATCTTACATCCACAAAAAGTTAAGAACCACTGCACTGAAGCAAAATCTTCAGCATTTTTATCTGGGGCTCCTTGAGTTTTGTCTACATGGTATTCATCACTTAGTACACATCTGCTGAGTTACTTCGGTTGCAATCAATAGAAACCGTCTCTGGCTGGCTTTAGCAAAATGAGAACTTATTGTAAACACATGAAACAGCTCTGAAAACTTAAAGTAATAATGAGGAACCAAATTTGGAATGAGCTTGGAACCGGGGCAGGCTACTAGTGGAGGAAGTTAATTGGTAGTTTTATCAGGCAGTTACTACTGAGAAAAATCAGTAGCCAAACTTTCTCCTCCTTTTGTTGAGTATTCTAAGAAGTCAAAATCCAAGAAGAGAGTCCAGCTCTCCTATACTTTGGTTAGCAAAGGCACAGCATGTTGCTTAAAATCCAATGACTTCACAAAATTAGAGTGAGACAATTTCCCCAAAGGATTTTGAGCGGGTAGTTTTAAAAGGAGAAGGAGGATGGCATCCAAATTAACATGTACCCCATGATACTCAGTAGGACCTAGATAGATCCCACTAGTAAAAGTAGTCCTTTCAAGCCCAAATTTAGTCAGAAGGCTTCACTGTCTTAAGTCAAGGTGAAATACCTTTCCTTTGTGCCTACATATAATTTACTTGCTAACTCATAGAACTTATGTTCTGTTATAACTGGCATTACCCATTCCAGGTTACCTATTTTGTCTGAGACATTACAATTACTTCCCAATGTGTCTCCCTGCATCCATGTTTTGTTTCCTTTAATTTATTTTCCCCTCAGCAGACAGAGTAATCTTAAAATGCAAATCGAATCATTTCAAGTCCTCTCTGAACATCTTTCAAGAACTATGCATTATTTTCAGTGCAAAATTCAAAGTACTTAACATGGTGTACATTTTTCTTCATGATCTGGCTCTTGCTCCATTTCTATATCAAGTCATTCTCCCTCTACACTCCAGTGACACTGCACTCCAGTGACTCCAGTCATGCCAGTGCTTTCTTTGAAGCACCATGCTTCTTCTCTCAGTAGGGCTTTTACTTGTCTTGTCTGCGCTCTTCTAGAACTGTGTTGCCATCTCCTTCACTTACCTAATGCCTATTTATCTTACTCACATTTCCTAGTATAAATATCATTTCCCAAGGAATCCTTTCCTAAACTCTAGTGCCAAATCCCTACTTGAAATACTGGGCTTATATTTGAATTTCCTATTATAGTCCTATAATTTTATGTTTAATATCTCTCCAGTAGAAAAAGAGCCCTGTTTCTCTTATCCAGTACCATATTCCCAGCAAAGAGCATGAAATAAAATGATAAATTAACAATCAAAGGAATTGATTCTTCTGCTAGAAATCCCATTAGACACAGATCCTAGCTTGCTTATTTCCCATTTTTTCCCTAGCATAAAACACAGAGCCTGACACATAATAGTTGAAGAAGAGATATTTGTTGAATGAATTAAATAATGCCACCCTACATTAACAAAGCACCAGCTATATGCCAGAAAACATTAGGCACAGGACATATGTTTTCATAATTCCCACAATGTTGGTTGTCTTTTTTATCAACTTCGTTTTACAGATTCAAAAAAGAGTGGTATGATTTCAGTTTTCACTGTGCTCTGTTAGATTCCAAAGCTGCAACATGTTATATGATGCTGACTCAAACCATTACTATTAGGATTTAAATGCTGACTTTCTTCCAGCTACTCAGTACCCACTACAAAAATGTCTAGAATTTTTAAAACACAGATTTTTACTTTTTTGGGGCTTTAGAAAGTGTGTACATGATGGGGTTAGGTATATTTTAAGTTTAGTTTCTGGAAGGCAGAAGCCATATTTACTTAATTTGCTTAGTATCTGTATGTTTCATATGCTTTCCTCTTGTCAGAGTAACTGAATGTTGAGTAAATAATATTGATAACGATACAGTTTTTACATTTTTCTGAAAGGTGGCACTCCAGAGAAAAATCTCTTTGTTAACAGAGAATAACTTACAATAACCTGAATCTAGTGTTGTGTTTTTTAGAATTGGTCTATTTGTTATGTGAATCCTACTGAAGAAGCTAGCAGTCTTGAGATAGGGTGGGGGCAAGTGTCTGCTAGGTTTTAGGAGCCTGGCTTCCAGGCTTATTTCCCCTACTTATTAACTGTAATGTTTTGATGAAACTATCAGATCCTCCTTCAGTTGACGGGGGGGAGACGTAAGCAATCAAAGGCTCTCTGATTTTGCTTCAAAACTCTGATGGCTCAGGAATTGAAACAGAGGATTTTGAAGATGGATTGCTGTGCGTCACAGAAGGGAGGATGGGTGAAATTTTATGTAATGAGAATTTAGGTACCCAAATCTCATCTGCTGCCCAGATCAGCCACACAACTGTCCTTCTCCAGTAGTCTGAAGTTTTTCATTCTGGGACATCGTTAAGTCAGAGGCATCAAACGAGGGTGAGGGCAGGGCTGATATGCTGGACTGAAAATAGAGGGATTGTCTGTACACTAAAGATAAAACTCTATTTAACCAACCTACTCTTAGAATGTGTGGGCCAGGCAAATACCTACAAAATAACTCTGGAGGATTTCAGGGGAAACACGTTATTTAAAAAAATCAGAGATATAGATATTTGAAAGGCTGCAACAAAATACCAGGTACTCTCCTATAGGGAAGCCTTCTGGTCAACAAGACCTATTTAGGCAAATAAATCATCAGTTCAATTTGTACTGCCTCACTAAAGACAATGATGGGTCACAGGAAATTTTATAGATGCCTCTAAGGTGAAAATCAGAAATAAAATATAATAAAGCAAAAGGGAAAAAAAGTAAACCATAGAAAACAAAAAAGATTGCAAAAAAGAAAAAAAAAACTTGAAAAATATCTTCAGAAAGACATGAACCAAGAACAGTATAGTATGGTAGTAGATTATCCAGAGAACAAAAATGAGTCTTTAGAAATTTAAAAATTGCAGTGAGGAGAGAGAGAGAAGGGGGAAAAATCAGCAAGAAAATTTAACAAATATCTCAGAAAGTTTAAAAAATATTGATAAGGAGAGGTGTTTTGATATTCTAGTAAGATGACACCTATAAAGAGAAGAGAGAGACTGGAGAGAGAGTTATGGGAAAAGTTCCTGCTACTGAATGCCATGAGTTAAATTGAAGAGCCTCACTGAATATTTAACACAATAAATGAAAAGAAGAATCATTCTAAGCTGTCGTAGTGTAATTCCAAATCCAGGAACAATAAGAAAAAGGAAAAAAAATGTGGAGGGGAGGTGCTTGGGAATATAAAAAAGGATCATGATTCTAAGCGGCAAATCTGGAAGCCAGAGAACAATGGGAAAATACTTTCAAAATTCTTAGGGAAAGTAATTTCAATCTATAAGGTCATTCATTAATTGAGTGTGAAGGTTGAATTCAGGCAAGCAAATTATCCAAAGCAAAATTCTGCACCTGAATTAACAGGTTTAATCCAAGCATTCATTATGACCATGATCAAATTACTTAAACTCTGGGTCTGTTCCTCCACCTGTAAAATAAAGGAAACAAAAGTATGGGTCTCTACCTTAGGGAAATAAAGATATCATAAAATAATGAAGTAATACTTACATAAATTGGAGTGTATAGACACAGGTTCTTATAATTCTTACTTTATTCAAAATGAAACTTTTCACACAGTAGCAACTATCTGTCCCTCTCTCTCAAATCAATAACCCATACTTCTGAGTCTGGATAAATAGTTCTCCCTATTCTATCACCAATTCCAATTACATTGACAGTTTGAAATGAGGACACTTAAAAATAATGATTCTCTTCCAATTCACATGAACTGTAAAGTAAAAACCTTATTAGATAGACCAAGTGAGTCCCCTAAAAGTTTTAGAACCTCAAACACCAGATCAAATGAATTTTTAAGCCTATACAACCACTTTGAACTGGGTTTACTTTGTAAACTGTTTTAAATCTAGCTTTAATGATGACAAAATAGGGGAAAATTGACAGGAGGTAATATAAAATGAATAATTCTGCTCTGGCTTTCTAATTGCACCACATATAAAACAGAGATGACTAAATTTTTAAAAAAATACTTTAATAGTTTTACTTCAAATAAATCATACAATAAGATCTTGTAAAGATATTTCCTTTTAGAAAAAAAATAAGTTAAAAGTGTCAGTTTCTAGGAATTTTGCTCAAACCTGTTCAAATTTTAAATATATCAGATAAACAAACAAAAAAATGGAGACTGTATACATCAATTTGTCTTCTTTTTTTTAATGTTTATTTATTTATTTTTTCTTACCAGTCATCCATTTTATACACATCAGTGTATACATGTCAGTTCCAATCTCCCAATTCATCCCACCACAACCCCCATCCCCCGCTGCTTTCCCCCCTTGGTGTCCATACATTTTTTCTCTACTTCTGTGTCTCAATTTCTCATCTGCAAGCCGGTACATCTGCACCATTTTCTAGGTTCCACATATATGCGTTAATACACAATATTTGTTTTTTTCTTACTGACTTACTTCACTCTGTATGACAGTCTCTAGATGAATCCACATCTCTACAAATGACCCAATTTTGTTCCTTTTTATGGCTGAGTAATATTCCATTGTATATATATACCACATCTTCTTTATCCATTCATCTGTTGATGGGCATTTAGGTTGCTTCCATGACCTGGCTATTGTAAATAGTGCTGCAATGAACATTTGGGTGCATGTGTCTTTTGGAATTATTGTTTTCTCTGGGTATATGCCCAGGAGTGGGATTGCTGGGTCATATGGTAATTCTACTTTTAGTTCTTTAAGGAACCTCCATACAGTTCTCCATAGTGGCTGTATCAATTTACATTCCCACCAACAGTGCAAGAGGGTTCCCTTTTCTCCACACCCTCTCCAGTATTTATTGTTTGTAGATTTTCTGATGATGCCCATTCTAACTGGTGTGAGGTGATACCTCATTGTGGTTTTGATTTGCATTTCTCTAATAATTAGTGATGTTGAGCAGCTTTTCATGTGCTTCTTGGCCATCTGTATGTCTTCTTTGGAGAAATGTCTATTTAGGTCTTCTGCCCATTTTTGGATTGGGTTGTTTGTTTTTTTTAATATTGAGCTGCATGAGCTGTTTATATATTTTGGAGATTAATCCTTTGATGATTCATTTGTAAATATTTTCTCCCATTCTGAGCGTTGTCTTTTGGTCTTTTTTATGGTTTCCTTGCTGTGCAAAACTTTTGAAGTTTCATTAGGTCCCATTTGTTTATTTTTCTCTTTATTTGCATTACTCTAGCAGGTGGTTCAAAAAATACCTTGGTGTGATTTATGTCAAGGAGTGTTCTTCCTATGTTTTCCTCTAAGAGTTTTATGGTGCCTGGTCTTCCATTTAGGTCTCTAAGCCATTTGGAGTTTATTTTTGTGTATGGTGTTCGGGAGTGTTCTAACTTCATTCTTTTACATGTAGCTGTCCAGTTTTCCCAGTGCCACTTATTGAAGAGACTGTCTTTTCTCCACTGTATATCTTGCCTCTTTTGTCATAGATTAGTTGACCATAGGTGCATGGGTTTATCTCTGGGCTTTATATCCTGTTCCATTGATCTATATTTCTGTTTTTGTGCAGGTACCATTTTGTCTTGATTACTGTAGCTTTGTAGTATAGTCTGAAGTCAGGGAGTCTGATTCCCCTAGCTCCGTTTTTTTCCCTCAAGACTGCTTTGGCTATTTGGGGTCTTTTGTGTCTCCATACACATTTTAAAATTTTTTGTTCTAGTTCTGTAAAAGCTAGTTCCTCTTTGATGTCTTCAGTGATCTCTTGATTATTTAGCAACATATTTTTTAGCCTCCATGTGTTTGTGTGTTTTACGTTTTTTTCCCTGTAATTGATTTCTAATCTCATAGCATTGTGGTCAGAAAAGATGCTTGATATGATTTCAGTTTTCTTAAATTTACTGAGGCTCGATTTGTGACCCAAGATGTGATCTATCCTAGAGAATGTTCCATGCGCAGTTGAGAAGAAAGTGTAATCTGCTGTTTTTGGATGGAATGTCCTATAAATATCAATTAAATCTCTCTGGTCTATTGTGTCATTTAAAGCTTGTGTTTCCTTATTAATTTTCTGTTTGGATGATCTGTCCATTGGTGTAAGTGAGGTGTTAAAGTCCCCCACTGTTATTGTGTTACTGTCGATTTCCTCTTTTAGAGCTGTTAGCAGTTGCCTTATGTATTGAGGTGCTCCTATGTTGGGTGTATAAATATTTACAATTGTTATATCTTCTTCTTGGATTGATCCCTTGATCATTACATAGTGTCCTTCCTTGTCTCTTGTAACATTCTTTATTTTAAAATCTATTTTATCTGATATGAGTATTGCTACTCCAGCTTTCTTTTGATTTCCATTTGCATGGAATACCTTTTTCCATCCTCTCACTTTCAGTCTGTATGTGTCCCTAGGTCTGAAGTGTGTCTCTTGTAGACAGCATATATATGGGTCTTGTTTCTATATCCATTCAGCAAGCCTGTGTCTTTTGGTTGGAGCATTTAATCCATTCACTCCAATAATTAAGGTAATTATTGATATGTATGTTCCTGTGACCGTTTTCTTAATTGTTTTGAGTTTGTTTTTGTAGGTTCTTTTCTTTTGAGTTTGTTTTTGTAGGTCCTTTTCTTTTGTAGGTCCTTTTCTTCCCTTGTGTTTCCCACTTAGAGAAGTTCCTTTAGCATTTGTTGTAGAGCTGGTTTGGTGGTGCTGAATTCTCTTCGCTTTTGCTTGTCTGTAAAGCTTTTGATTTCTCCATCAAATCTGAATGTGATCCTTGCTGGGTAGAGTAATCTTGGTTGTAGGTTCTTCCTTTTCATCACTTTAAGGATATCACGCCACTCCCTTCTGGCTTGTAGAGTTTCTGCTGAGAAATCAGCTGTTAACCTTATGGGAGTTCCCTTGTATGTTACTTGCCATTTTTACCTTGCTGCTTTCAATAATTTTTCTTTGTCTTTAATTTTTGTCAATTTGATTACTATGTGTCTGGGCATGTTTCTCCTTGGGTTTATCCTGTACTGGACTCTCTGTGCTTCCTGGACTTGGGTGGCTATTTTCTTTCCCATGTTAGGGAAGTTTTTGACTATAATCTCTTCAGATATTTTCTTGGGTCCTTTCTCTCTCTCTTCTCCTTCTGGGACCCCTATAATGTGAATGTTGTTGAATTTAATGTTGTCCCAGAGGTCTCTTAGACTGTCTTCATTTCTTTCCATTCTTTTTTCTTTATTCTGTTCCACAGCAGTGTATTCCACCATTCTGTCTTCTAGGTCACTTATCCGTTCTTCTGCCTCAGTTATTCTGCTGTTGATTCCTTCTAGTGTATTTTTCATTTCATTTATTGTATTATTCATCTCTGTTTGTTCTTTAATTCTTCTAGATCTTTGTTAATCATTTTTTGCATCTTCTCGATCTTGCCTCCATTCTTTTTCTGAGGTTCTGGATCATCTCCACTATCATTATTCTGAATTCTTTTCTAGAAGATTGCCTATCTCCATTTTATTTAGTTGTTTTTCTGGAGTTTTATCTTGTTCCTTCATCTGGTACATAGCCTTGTGCCTTTTCATCTTGTGTTTCTGTGAATGTGGGTTTTTTTGTCCACAGGCTACAGGGTTGTAGTTCTTCTTGCTTCTCAATTTGTCTTCTTACCTGCTACATATCTCTCCTTTGAGAGGGCCTTTGAGTTTCTTGAAGACCAGGGCTCTATCTTATTTGGCTTAGTATCTTCTACTCTAAATATTTTGATTTGTAGGTACTAAGTGAGCACCTGTGGAAGGAGTGAATAAAATGTTAAGAATATGCTGTTACTTTTACTCCTGAACTAATACTTCCCCTTAAACTTTTAAACACATTTTGAAATTTTGTAGCAAAATTTCTTAAAAATGGATGTGCTGGGCTTCCCTGCTAGCGCAGTGGTTGAGAGTCCACCTGCCGATGCAGGGGACACGAGTTCGTGCCCCGGTCCGGGAAGATCCCACATGCCGCGGAGCGGCTGGGCCCGTGAGCCATGGCCGCTGAGCCTGCGCGTCCGGACCCTGTGCTCCACAACGGGAGAGGCCACAACAGTGAGAGGCCTGCGTACCGCAAAAAAAAGAAAAAAAAATCGATGTGCTATCAATACTTGCAAACATTACTCAGTGCTTACTTTGTAATGTCTTTGTGTTCTAACATTTTAGCTTTTTTTTCCAATTTTTTAAAAGATTAAAATTGCCACAGTATAAAGTTGACCAGAAAAATCTAAATTGATCTAAACTTCAGAGAAACCATATGGGCTTAACTTGCCATAGATTCTGTATCCTCTGTATATTATATCATAATGCTTTAGAATGCAACTCTATCCATTTTAGGTCTTGTGAATGATGTAGTTGGCATTCCAAAATTTAATATTTCAGGTTGTAATAGTATCATTTTCTGAATCAAATTTTCAATAATCACTGCTATTAACTAAGAACATATTAATGTATGAATTCTGATATTCTGTTTTAGTAAAGTAATTTCATTACATTATTCATTCTTCCTTTGTCTCTTCAGTATTTCATTCTCTGTAAGCTCATATTCATTGCTGCATTCAGAAACTTTGATTCTACTGGTAAGTGTGGAATGGACGTTCATTTTCCCTTATACTACTCAATACAATATAAATAACATATAATAGATAATGTAATACCTCATAGCAAAGTCTCTTCCTGACATTGGGTCTTATTTTTAATAATAGGAATTTTAAATCTTTAAAATTTGTATGCTTAATGTTTATTTTAGATTAAGTTAGTTGATGTGTAAAACAAATTGTAAGTTCAATATTTGACAATATATCAGCTGTTGCTGGAGCCAAAATCTCTCTTTTCAGAATCAAACTGATGAAGTTATCAAATACAGATGCATGGTCAAATAAGTTAGAACAGAGAATCCAAACGTTTTCCTAAAAACTTGCCATATTTAAACTGTAAAATTGCTTGGAGAATCAGCAAAGAAAGATGTTTACAAGCACTGTAGAATTATTTACAAATTATACTTTTACTTCCTGGTTGGTAACTGAATTTATGCTTAGATTCTGGAATGACCTCACTTCTTAGACCACACCTGTGATAAATAAAGAGGATGTCCCCATATTTTTGTTTTTACTTATTGTAATCCATTCCTTCTTCCATAATGATGCATCTTTAATTCATCGACATAAAATAATGTTTAAATGGAATAAGTCATTCAGCCTTTTATCAGGATTATGGTAGATGGGAATGGATTTTATAATTAGTGAAGCATGGTTATATGCTTTGTTATTTTCCTGGATGCATCAAACAGACATTTATCCGTTGGCTTCTGTGCTCTGGGCTTTTTGCTACACACTGGAGATAGAACAGTGAAAGAGACAGAAAATGTCTACCCTCTTGGAGCTTATGGTCTAGTGAGGAATAAAGACAAGTAATTAGGAAATTATTATATATTCTCTGTTGAGATACAGTTGTGGGAAGCAGAGAGCAGAGGGTGCTATGGGGACACATGAGAGGATTTTTAAATTTAGAATTGTAGATTTGGGGGTTGAGCAGAGAAGCCTTCCAGAGATAGGAATATGTAAGCTGCCCAGAAAGAGAATGATTAAAATGAGTAGGAGTTATGCGTATGAGGGATGACTGGGAGCGAAGAGGGGATGGCAATGGAGAAACCATTCTAGGATAAGAGACAATGTGCAAAGGTGAGCAGAAATCTAGTGTCGGGATCAGTGATAGTTATTTAAAATGTATAAAACTCAAAGTAGGAGGTTGGGTTATAGGATGGTGAAGAAGATGAAGCTGGAGAGCATATGGGGAGCCAGATAAGCAGTGTCAGGTATCTCCTATTAAAGAATTTGGATTTTATGTGTTGAATAATGGGAAGCCAATGGAGTATCTCATGAAGAGAAATGGTATAATTTAATTTGAATCTGTTAAAAAAAACCTCATATTGTCGTGTGCAAAATATTGTGAAGATGAAACAAGAAAAATGTGAGGAATTTAGAAATAACCTTGATGCAAGAATACATGAAATAGATTAGTGTCAATGAGGGTGGAATTCAGGAGTGAAGAGATTAGTAGGAGATATACAATGCATGTATTTAGTGATTCATAAAGAATGAAGAGGTCGGCTTAACAATTGGATGGATGGAGAGAATCATAGAATGAACAAATAAAAGGAGAGGTAGTTTTTTGATTGAGGACAATATGTTCAGATTTGGAGATATTGACTTATAGAATATCTAAGAGTATATTAGATTTTGGGACATACTGGGCTTTCAACATCTGTTTGCATACAGGTGAAAATTAAGATCATAAAATAGGTGAGACTGTTCAGTCAGTGAATAGAGTATAGGAAAGGTGCCTCGCACCTTTAAAAGAAAGGCAGATTAAAAAAAGAAACGAGTAGCTAGAGGAAATTAGTAGTGTGCTATAATAGAAATCAAGTAAGAGACTTGGAAGATGATCAAACATGTCAAATGATGTTGTGGGCTCAAGTACAGTAAGAATATTGTTAGACGTTCAATCGGTATAGCAATATCAATCGATAAAACCCATTGACTAGAGTGTTGGGGGCGGAGGAATTTTGTTCTGAAGATGGCGAGTGAAGGGAAGGCAAGGTACCAGAGACAAGGATGGTTGTGAAAAAGAGGCAAGAAACAAAACAATGAGGGAGAATGTGGAATTGGAAAAGTGTTTGTTTGATTTTTAGTTTTTAATCTTTGGTTCATTTTTTAACCTGGGTTTTGTTTGGGTTTTTGGTTTGTTGACCGGTTGACTGTGTGTGTGTATTTTAGGATGGAATTATCTGAGATGATTAGAAAAGTAAATTGAAACTGAAATGTGAGAAATGTGCTGATTAATGTATCAGAAATATGGCAGAGCAACATTGAGGACCCCATTGAGGCTCCCTACTTCATTGCCACTTCTGGAACTTGTAGGAAATATTATTCAAGCTTATCCGCTGCATAGTAAAACACCAGAAGACGCCCTGCTATTCAGAGTTGGTTTTTTATCGTTTTTATATTTACAAGTAACTATAAAAATTTGAATCCTTTTTTTGACTCTGTCACCTTGGCTAAATCACTTAAACTTTCTGACTCTCAGTAGCTTCATATGTATAAAGTTCTTTCTAGTAATGTATATATTATGGTAATATATATGTGGCAATTATCAATATATATATAATAAGTAATTATATCTACATTCAAGACCAATATAATCCTCTAAGTTCAGATGAAAAATATAATTGAATAAATAATGCAACTACTTAATAATATACAAAATATTCCTAGAAGAAAATTTTTTAATATAATAGATGATATCCAAGATTAACATTTCAGTTTCTTGAGAAAGTCCACTTCTTCTGAGACTAATTATGGTGCTATTTAGAATTATTAGGAAAAAAGTGGCTACAATAAATCCCTTATTTTATAGAAGGACATATCTTGGTGTGCTTAGGAGGAAAATGTTTTTTTGACACAGTCTCAACCTTTGTATATTTATAAAAATATAAAACCATAGAACTTTTTTCTGATCAGATGATTTCCAAATACGAGACTTATTTTTTTCTTCCATGTGGAACGTTATCACCAGAACACATCTAGTTTTTTGGCACTGAGATCTGCTAAAGAGACAGGATTTGCAGATGTATTTTCCATTCCTTTTAATGGGAGTTGTAACTGCTCATCAAGAGAGCAAATGTATCTGTAATATTTATTCGTGATTTGGTACAGATGCAGTTATAAAAAAGTATTCCAAACTCTAGTGGGTAATGGCAAAAGAGTCTACTTTTATTTAATCAGAGCTAAATATTTATTGGCAATTTAATCACCTGATTTTTTTTCTATTATGGCTCCATTTTCATAAAAAACATAGTAGATATAAAATATTTAAAACTTGATCACTTTATAATAATTGTAGAGAGAAGGAATATGACTGGAGATGAACAATTGGAGTAGTTAGAGAAACTATAGAGTCATCTTTGTTTTTCATTGTAATTAAGTATACTTAATTCTTATAAATAATATACGTGGGACATTTTGAAATGTTGAAAATAGTGCTAGTTTTGTGTCATAAGTTTATTTACAATGAAATTAATGTGCTTAGATCTATAGACTGTAAGATATGTTTCTTTTTATAATGAGATATGGAGAATCTGTTACTTGTCCTGGTTTTGAAGCCTATGTATATGGTTTATAGAAATATGGCCACAAAAATTATGGCAAAATCATCAGTGTCAAATATGCTGTTGTACAATAAAGTTATTGTAATGGGTATTAACCACTGACAGTAACCATTGTCATGGTTATTAATGTTTATTCAGTGCTTATTCTGTATTTATTTATTAATCCTCATAACATCTCTAAGAATTCAATACTACTTTTACCCCATTCACAATTAAGAAAGCTAACATTATGAATCACATGACTAACTTGGTGAAGCCATGAATTAAGTCCAGAGATTATGGATATAACCATCATGCAATCCTATCTCTCAGTATCTTAGTATCCTATCTCTCAGTATCTCAGTATCCTATCTCTCAGTAAGATAAGACAATGGAGAGCTTCAGAATTGTGCCTTTTTAAGGCTCTCACTCATTCTCTTTTACCATCTCTCACCACTTTTGCAGTGACCTACCTTCCTTATAGGTTTCAGTGTTACCAACTTGTCTTTTGAATATAGTTTTTCTTCTATTCCTCATACATTGTTTAACCCAGATCTTCAATGAATAGATTAGATATAAATTACTTCTAATTCTTATTCTAATATAAAACTCCTGTGGGCAATCCCAGGAACGGTAAGGAAATGTGCAGGTTATTTTTATTAAAAGTGACTAATAATATCTCTGAAAAACTATACTGAAAAATAGGCTTTATTTAAGTAGAATTTAGCCATCCAAGTTAAGATGTTTCTGCTGTAATGTGAAATACGGTTTCAAGGTAAGATGCTACCTAACATAGGTATGGATACCAAATCCAAATCTCTGGATTCTTTCTCTTATTATCTAATACGTATCGTTAAGTACACCACTTATCACTTTAAAGGACTTTCAGAAATTGCCTGTCTCTACATGTCTGCCATATTGTTGTTTGGCCCGTAGAAACTAGACCAGTTTTGCAGAATGGTAATCAAGGAGCCAAATACATAAAGCCAAGTTCAGGCACATTTTGAGGTGGGCTGTGTACTAACCATTGACTGGGCTCAGGGATTGAGGTTTACAAGACCAAAAGTCTTGTAGCTAATGCTTCCTGGGTGCCTGAAATCAAGCCAGAGACCACTGAACATAGCATGATTCAAAAAAACAACAGAAAAAAAAAACAAAAAAACCCAACAGTACTAGTCAGAGATGAAATCAGGGACCCAGAGCCATAGGTTGCTGAGATGGAGATTTGGAAATATGCAGAAACTGTTATTTGAGTTGGAACAAACGAGGAAATGGCATAAGCACTGAGAGGTATGGGTGATTTATAAAGAAGCTAGGTAATTTACAAAGAAATAGTTAAAAATAATCCATTTGACTGTTTGCTTTAGTAAATAAGATGTATGGGTGTGTCAGACTGGCTCAAAGTTTGGGATAGATGAAAATGCTTTCAGCTATAGTCAGTGTACCATTCACTTACTTCCATCATATTGGAATAAAAGCAAGTCTTTGCTTTTTAACAGTAAGGAATTCCATTACTTCTATCCTCTTTCCTGACAACTGTATACAAAATGACTGAATTGCTTTCTAATCTTGATTGAATGTAGCATCTCTCCGTAGTTTCAGTGATGAAATTTCTTTTCTTGCATTTTTTTATCCAATCAGTAGCAGCTGGTCAGTGGCATTATTTTCCAACTTGTCCTAATATTTATTACAATATCACAATTTTGTATATATAACCAATGCATGATTATTTATCTCTTCCTAGACATCTTTATTGTTCTTTAATAGAAATCTCAATGTTAAAATTGACTTACTGTAGATTTTCCTTAAAAGAAGAAACTAATGATTCAATAAATAAGGCTACCAAAGTGCATAAGAACAGTTATATTTTTTCTTATGAATTCAATAAATGTTTGGAAATCATTGGTGATACTACTAGAATCTGAAGTTCACAAAAAATCTAGTATATGCTTGTTATGTGTCTGCTAAATTTTAAAAAAGGACAAAGAAAAAACAATATTCTGGTAGTGCTTAATTTTGAAGAACTTAAGAGTGTTTTTTATTTATTCGTTGACTACAAAACATTTGTTATGAACTAACAAATAAATTGTTAGGATCACAGGAGAGAGTGTAAAATAAAAGAGAAACAGCAAGAGTAAGATTAGCAAAACTAGATGTCAGAAAACCTGGTCCAAGTCCCAATTCTGCAGCTCATGTAAATAATCTCTTTCTTAATTATAAAATTAAGACTTGGGTCAAATGATCCTAAGAATCCTTTGAGATCCTTAGTAGTACTCACAGTTAAAATTCTTTAAATATGGAGAGAATAAGCAAAAGCACAAGATATAATTTTATATAAAAATTTGCCTGGGAGACAAAATATACTGGCATTTAAAAAAATGTTTCGTTCAACTATAAGAAACTGTGCACCATAGAGAACTAAGTTTTATGACAAGTCGTCAATTGACACTGCTGCTCCCTTGCCCCATGCTGGGTAATTGGTCCAGAACTGACTCAGAGGAAAGATCACCACCTACTGTATCACCCATATCACTTCCTATAGCACCTGGGTTTTTCTTGGAATGTTTCCATCCAAATGTAGATGGTATCTGTCCTTGATCTGTTTGCAAGGGCTGATAAGATCATAGCCTGGGTTGTAGGGCACTGAGCCATGTATGTATAAAAGCATTTTTTTTTTTCCTGAGGGTTATGTAAAGGGTGATTTAATCACTAGCCTGGTCACTAACATATGACCAAATGGGATTTCTTGAAACAGAATTTCCTTAATGGTTTCCTGGTTGTAAATGAACTCACCAATTTCCCATTAGGACTGATTTTCGTCACACGACTTAACACTCAAGATCCTCATAAATTTTTTTTTCATGTGCTGTGAAAGAGTGGAAAATTACAAACTGTCCAAATTCTGGTACAGGAAGTACAAGTAAAGGAAAAAAAAAATGATGTCCAGGTCATAGGAAATACAATAAACAATATTCAGTAAGTTGTGCTATTCCTGTAATGTTGCTGATGTTTTGAGAGGAAAAAGCACAAATCTTGCAGAGAAATCTGTAATTCTGTGGGAGGTACTTTTAGCATCGCTATTTATCTTTTTAACAATATTTTCATTAGACTTGACAAAACGAAAAGAACTAATGCATATTTTATTAACTGAAAGTAACCAACATTTGACACAACCTTCTTTAAAATGATATATTTAAATAGATTTGATACTTGAAATGTGTTCGAAAGTCTTCACTGATTGTGTAAAACATTACAGATTGGGTGTAGTTTTCAAATATTCAGTATTCTCTTTTTATGAAAGAGAAAATTTAAAAACTATGAGAAAAAATGCCCTGATTTTCCAGTTTATTTTCTTAAATAGAAATGCAGGATATCCTTCCCTTTTTTCTTTCGGCTACATGTGAGAACTCATGCAGGACAGGACAGGGTCAACAGCCTTCAGAGAAAGACTACCAGGAACACACCTATATAATTAAACACATTGAGTTTATTACAGCAGAGAGAACATCATGGGACAAGGCCCACCCTTATTATAGAGGGTAATCTGCTTTACTCAAAGTCTACAGATTCAAATGTTAGTAATATCTTTTTTTAATTAATTTTTTAATTTTAATTTTAATTTTTATTTATTTATTTATTTGCTGCACTCGGGCTTTCTCCAGTTGCGGCGAGCAGGGGGCTACTCTTCGTTGTGGTGCACAGGCTTCTCATTGCAGTGGCTTCTCTTGCTGCAGAGCACGGGCTCTAGGCATATGGGCTTCAGTAGTTGTGGCTTGTGGGGTCCAGTAGTTGTGGCTCACGGGCTCTGGAGCGCAGGCTCAGTAGTTGTGGCGCACGGGCTTAGTTGCTCTGCGGCATGTGGGATCTTCCCCGACCAGGGATCTAACCAGTGTCCCCTGCATTGGCAGGCAGATTCTTAAGCACTGCGACACCAGGGAAATACCGAAATGTTAGTAATATCTTAAATAGCTTCAGGGTAATATCTATAGACTGGTGTTTGGCCAAATAACTGGGCACCTAGCCAGGTTGACACATTAACTGTCACAATGAGTAATCATGTAGTGTCAAAGTAAGAGGGTGTTACAAAGAATCTATTATAGAAATTTGGGGGCTTTTTGTGGGTGATTTAGGAGAGGGCTTAAGGAAACCGCAGTGAGGGGGCTGGTGCTGTAAATTAGATGCTGGGAGAAAGTGGGACAATATTATGATTGGTATTTCATGCATTTTATTTGTAGGGAGAAGAGGTTAGGATGAGGATAAAACTATGACTGTATTTTGTGATTGGCACAGTGGCCTTGTTTTTGCCTGGGCTTTGACAAAATAGTGGACTGGCTTTGTTTTGTCTCACTTTGTCATGGACTCAAAGTAATCTTGTCTGAAGTTGGTATTCTGTGAGCTTATTTTTGCTCAATGGGAGAATTGCATGGCTTAGTGGTGAGTATTAGGCCATATTCTGGAGGTAAGATGGCTGCTCATTTTTACTTTTTCCTTTATAACAGTCTTTTTTTTTTTTTTTTTTGGCACTTCAGATTGCTGGTAGTAGTTGGCTTTTGTTTGTTTTGCTGTAGTCCTCAAAACTGACATTAAAATGTAGTTATACTTAATACGTTACGTGGAACCTGGTACATGAGGGAAATATTTTGGTTTATATCCTCACCTTCACTCAGCTTTCCTTAGTCTATCTCTGCCCTCTAGGTATGTCCTGTCATTGTAAATTCCCACCAATACCATTGCAAATAAGTCCATAACACAGGACTTGATTGAACATATACAATATTTTTATGTTGTAGGTGGATCATCTGTTGCTGATTCAACTTTACTAACACCCCTTCCAAGTTTCCCTTTGCACTCAGACAAGAATCCCCTTCTCTCTGTGGTTCACATTTGTAGTTAGCCAGTAAAAGGAACACAAGTACAATTTGAAAGGCAGAAGAGGAGAAATATGCTGGAGAGTTGTATTATGGAGGTGGCCACACATTCACAGAGGGTTCTCGGGCTGTACTTGAGAATCACCCACTTCACTATGGCACAATGAGAGAATTAATAGGTGCTTTTCAGATATTCTTGAAAAGTGAAGTCGTTTTTCTATAAGCTTTTAAGAACTACCCAGTTTTTGTGCTTCAAGCTGAGATCTTCAGTAGTTCCTTCCCTGATGTTCCAGCTGCTGTTCCTTAACCTTTGCTCCTCCAATTCTTCTAACATTCCTTCGAGACCTGATTCCTATATTATACCCTCTGTTCTCCAAATCCTGAAAGTGGCAGTGTTTTCTTGCCTGAACCCAAATAAATATAATGCCCACTGGCATTCCTACTCTGATTTCAAATCAATTCACTCTTCTACCCTACTATAGGCCACTCCCTCCACACAGTTCATTGTGTCATTTTATGTGTTGATAGTACAATATATGTTATAAGGTGGACACATCTGCTAATAACCTCCAATCAAAGATGAACTAAAATTTTCATTCAGATGTTAGTGTCACCGTTATTATGATTTTGACACCCGATTAAAAAAATGACAGAATATATAATTTGCCTCTGAAATGTTCATCACAAAATGGATAGCTGTAAAATCTCAGGTAATGGTGGAGTGCATATATGTATATATTAATTTCACTCCCTCATAAAACCCCAGTAACATGACAACAGAGGTTTAGATTCACAAGAATAGAATGAACATGAGTGAAGAAAAAAAGGGAGCTTCCCTGGTGGTCCAGTGGTTACAACTCTGCATTTCCACTGCATGGGGCGCGGAAAACTGACATAACAGACTCAAGAAAGCTGAATCTTAAAGCAACAGTGCAAAAGAACAGGTCAAATCCAATTTGTACTGCAAAATCCCCAAAAGCTCAGGAATTGGTGTCACTAGGTATCTCTAGATGTCAGTTGCATAGGGAGAGGGTGTTACCAGAGGAAAGATTGGTTAAAAGCCTGTTCATAGAGCATGTAATTGCCCCAATTTTTTACCCTATTATAAGTAGCCAAGTTATAGTCCCATCCTGACAGGAGAATGGAGGCTTGTTTTCTAGAGAGTATGAAGCAGAAGATCTCTGAACTGGTACATGCTAGGTACAGTTGAGTGTGAAGCACTAACTAAATGTATGTATATTTATAGAAAAGGCTGAGACATACCCTCTGCTCAGCCACCTTCTTTCTCTTAGTTCTCAGGCAGAAGACTGAAGAGTGTGGAGAACCTGACCACACCAAACGGCAAAGCATAAAGATCCTGACATAGGGATTTTCCAATGAAAATGGCCCAGTCAGATCATTTTTCAGTGAAACCCACAGTTGACCACCCATACCCACATGCTCAGAACTTCCAAACAGCATCTTAGTCCCCTACTCTTGAATATAAGTAGACAACTAATGATGAACAGATATCTGAGAAATTTCTTCAAGATGGAATTTAGTGAACAGAACAAATAAACTAACAGAGGAAACAAAGTACATAGGGAAATGTAAATTTCAAAAAGTAAACATCATTGGTATCCTTAGAAAGATTTTGTGACCTCATTCACTGAGTGACCAAAGGGTGCCATCCAGTTTAGAGAGACTAGAGCATGATTTGAGGTCACTGAGAACAGACGACGTGCACAACAGGCTCTGGTGGTACAGACAAAGCATCTGCGGCCCGCATGGGTGGTAGAGATCTACACAACACACTTTGTGCTCCCATAGAAGCACTTCAGCCTCTCTGTGTAGTCTGAAATATAGAAAGCTGAGGGTCTTCCTGAGGGCCACTGATGCATGTACTTAAGCAGAACAAAGGAGTACACCTTAAGTATGAACCAGGGAAAGATATTCCCATTGCCCAGCCTAGGCTGGGAAGACCTTTTATCTCTTGGAGAGGAAGTGTCCAGGCCCAAAGCCCATTTTTATGTTAGCAAATTGAGGTAAAAAGATTGCATGCTCAAGATTGTCTTTCCCCAGAGATATGAAGGACTATGAATTAACAACAGGGTACTATTTCAAAGGGATATTCAGATAAGAAAAGAGAATAAGAGGAGCATTCAAAAGAGTGCAAAATCCAAATAGTAATAGTTCTGTAAGAACAGAACAGATAAAAACAGAGGAAAAGAAATCATCAAATAAGTCTTTTAAGAAAATTTCCAATAACTGAAGGATGTGTTTTCAGGTTTAAAGACCTCATCAGATGCCAGCACAGTGAATGCAAATAGACCTCCACCTGTGCACATCATGGTAAAATTTTGGAATAATGGGGAACAAAGAGACAATTCTATATACCTCCAAAGAGAGAAAAATTGACACATACATAAAGAATCAAGAATCAGCGTGTCCTCTGACTGTTTGGCAGCAATGCTGGAAGCTAACAGACTATGGATTAATATGTTTAATATTCTAAAAGAAATTTTATATATATACATGTATAAACACATATTATAGACATTAATTAAGCATATAATATTATATATTTATTTCTATAGTATACAAGTATATAGGTATGCGTTTAATGAAATACCCAACATAGAACACTTAAATGTCCAGTGTACCAAGTTCTAGAACTCCTGTATGTGTTATACAATGTATAATGTATACATGTATTATACATTGATGTCATTTTAAAATAAAATGACAAGTTTGGATCATGTGAGCAGAATATAGGAAATATAGTGGAAGCTCATATTTTCTAGGAGAAATCATCGTACATTCTATATCTATTCTATGGAAAGCAGTTGTAGTCTTTTTTTATTTAAACCATTTAGTCTTAAAACCTTATGGTTGCCGTCAAATTTTAATCAAGAGAAGATATCTGGAAAAGTGGTTAAGTTTAGCATTGCTCAAAACAGAAATAATTTGCTCAAATTCCTTAAAACAGTTTTTCAAAACAACTGTTTCCCAAACTGTTTTACACTCTTCTGTAGTTGGACACATTATTTCTCACAGTTGGTACACATGCATTTGAGGCTGCTTGAAGATATATCATGGTAATTCATATGTAGTAAAACCTTTTACATAATTCCAGATAGAATAATTATCACTGAACAGTGGTAACTATTACTAATGATAACGTGTAAACTGCTTCAAACCAACTTAAAAATGGATGACTTTTGGGAAAGGAGAGGATAAGGAATAAACATTAACCTGAGTACCCTTTAATGAACAAATTTCTTTTTCCCAAAGACTTCCCAGAGTTAAAAATTTCCTGGCTTACTCAAAAGGAGGATTGTGCAGATTTGTTATGATCAAATTCAGGATATTACAGTTATATTTTCACAAACAACCTCTGTTGGGTTTGCTATTTTTTTGGCACTTCACAGCCTCATATAATTTTCTTTTCATTACATTTTTGCCCATGATTCATTTTTTCTAAAAATCATCTCTGCTTTTAAGAGTTATAGTTAATAAACCAAGTGCCCAGAGAAAGCCATTAAAAAATCACTGCAAATATCAAGAGAAAAATATATTTCCTGCTCTAGGTTGTAATTTATTATTCTAACACAGACTGTGTGAAGCATAATATTGGAAATTCCATATATTTTTGTAAGCAGGTCTCTTTCCAGGTGAGTCTAAACTTTGAGCAGGGAGGCTTTTTGACAGAAAACGTTACATAGCTTTTCTTCTCCTTTTCCTTTGTGCTGAGCAAGTGCTCTCCAGAGACACATGAAATCCAAATACCAACTTGCACTGCTGAGTGTATAGCAAGTAACACGTATAAACCCAAATAATAATAACAATAATAAAATAAAAACATAAGGAGGGAAGGAAAATGCTGGCCTGAACAGCAGAGCTTTGTTAAGGCATTGATGGCGTCGGGGCTGCATGTGAGCTAGGAGTGTGAGGGATGGAGGAGGTCTGTGTTCCCTTATCAGCTCTGTGTGAATGTAACAGATGTGATATCAGGGCTGGCCTTAGGCAGACACTGAAGTAGGCAGGATTTTTTTTTTCCCCCTTGATTCTGCCCACTTTCTCTTCCATGTACTGTTTCTCTCCCATTCTCCTTGCAAACCATAACTCCACAGTTGCTTTCAGACTTGGGGACCCTCTCATTCTGATGCTTGACCTTAATAATCTTTCCCAGCCTACCATGGAAAGAGACATTTTTGACCCTACCATGGGGATCCTCTGTAGTCCCCACCCAAACTTATCTGTTATCCCCTCAGGTCCCTTTTTTTTTTTTTTGCAAACATGTACAGATTTGATCAAGTTTTACAATGACTTCCTGTGTCATTTTCTTGGAAATATTTGACTCCAAAGAGCAAGCAACCAGAACCCAAAGTCATGTATCATATTCTGCCTTGTACCAGAGTAATGCCGTCACCTAGACGTTCAGCTTTCTGCTGTCAGAGGTTATACCATATTCATCCTCGTATATGCTTCACTATTTCTTACAGTATTGGGGGAATAGTAGGCACTCGCCTACAGATATGTGGAATTAATATGGATTTAAATTAAAGAAACAATATTCCCTTAAAGCTTTTCAGGGAAATGGATGATCTTTTGGCCTCTGTCATTTAGATACATTTTGATAATTTTCAGACTATTCTTTGGCTGTTTTACTGGTCAGTAAATACTGTCAGCACAGATAAATGTTGTATCTGATCTGCCTTGGTGATTCATTCATAAACGCTTCCAAAGGCCCATCAGTCCTCTTGCATCGTTTTGCCCCACCGTGCCCTTCAGCCCTTTTTTTCTCTCTTTGGCCTCGTCCTGCTTCCTTCTTCCTTTCGAAGAAGTACATGAACTGTGTTCTGTACTCATTCTTTGTGGTGTTCATTTATTTGCTTCTGGGAAATTGTGTGTTAGTTTGGCATCAGCAAAAAAAAAAAAAAAAAAAAAAAAAATAGGACACAGTAGGTAGACCACATGATAGATAGTTCTGCAGTTTTCTGCAGTTAATGACATGTCTTCTGTGAAGCATTGGACATTATATTTCGTTGTTTGTGAGAGCACAGTCTCAAGGGAAATTGCTACTCTGTTTGAAGGGCAGTTAATAAATATGGATATAGTGTCGTCTTTCGCCACAAAACTACCATCTCTTCAGGGTATCTGTTAACAAATTCACTTTTGGAGGCCACTGAGCGAAGCACTGTGAAGGCAACGTTTGCTTAAGTGAGGTTTGTCCTTGTTTTCCTTGGAAAAGAAGGATTTCCAGGAAGTTTGATAAGATGGCCGTTTCCTATTGCACTGTCATGACGAACTTAGAAAGATACCATCCAGGATGCAGGTGTCCGGGTCAAAGGAAATAAAAGGGAAGTTCAAAAGCACTCCTCCCATAGTTGCTGATCTCATATCTCTATTAGTATGTCATGGGAAGTTTCTATGTGAGCATATGCTGGAAATTAGGGAAAACCTAAGTTGCATATCACCCAAATGAAACAGGTTAAAAATATACCTCTCAAAAAATGCATTTATACTTAACAATACAGTAATGTTCACTTAAAAATTTAAGTGGATAGATTTCATGTTAAGTATTCTTAACACACATGCCTACACAAAACTGGGGCAGGAGGAAACTTTTGGAGGTGATGATATATTTACTAACTTGATGGTGGTAATAGTTTCATGGATGTATATTATATGTCCAAATTCATCAAATGGTATACAATAAGTATGTGCAGGGTTTTTTGTATATCAATTCTACTTCAATAACATTATTTTTTAAAGCATTTAGAAAGAAATATGAAAAAAATATTTTTTCATATTCAAAACATTAATTTTATTTTGAAATAATTTCAAACTTCTGAAAAGTAGCAAAAAGAATGCAAACAACACCTGTGTACCATTCACACACAAAACCTTTCTAAGTTTCATTTTTAGTGGTTCTTCGTTACTTCTACTTGTACTACTTCCCATTTATTTATGGATTTGCTTATTTATATCTGTGTATTCGTTGATTCCTCTTATATTCAGTCTGTTAATGTCCTTATCTAAATAAATGGTTAGATTGATCTCTACTTGGCCAATGGGAACCCCTTAAAACTGGCTTATACATCCTTTTATTATACTCCAATTTTTCTTTGATTCATTCCTTAGTATCTCAACAAGATATTTCTAGCTCATATTATACTTGTTTCTGCCCCAGTACTAAAATCAGCTATTTCTCTAGCAGTGTCTGGTGCTTTTTAGTGGAGAGTGGTACTTAGAAGTTGAGAAATTCATTATTAATGTGATGTTCCAGTGTCAAAATCTTCTAATGTTTGTACCTTCATTTTCTGTCATCGAGAAACTTAGTTTCCAATATCCTTAATATATTTACATATTTGTTAAATCCCCTTGAAGGATTTGAAGGCTACCCTCACCACTTCACTCTGACACACAGTGTCTGCATGGCTGTCATTACTGGCCACCTCTGCCCACACTCACTGCCTCACTCACTCCACATAAACCCTATGCCTGCTTTCATTACTACCGCAGCCTAATGTCTTTTGGAGGCAAACGAAGAGAAATGAGGAGCATTCAGGTGAAGAGAGGATTAAAGGCAGGAGAGGAGTGAAGGGGAGAAACAATGTTCATATTTTAAACTCCATTTATATTGTATTGTAGAATGCATTGAAATATTCCAAACCGTGTGAGGTTTAGGTAACAAAAGCAGATATACATGTTTTATACTTATTATGCTCTACATATTGATAATTGAAATGCTACCATAACAAAACTTCCTAAAACATAAACATCTGTGAGAAAAAAAAAAGTATGTATCTTATACTCCAGACTGAATTTCTCAGGTATGACATTTTCTACTTAGAAGAACCGTTTATACTACATGTTAAAAAACTGTAAAAATGACTTTGACTTTTTCTTGTCCAAGAAACACATATTATCAAAACCCCAACATTTCTCTGTAAACACAGCTTTCCATGATTCCATTATCTAACACTGGCAAGGTCTTAGAAATAATGACACATCCACTAGTCTTTAATAGACACATGATGAGCATAAGCTCTAGTCTCATCAGTCAGTGAACTAAATATAAAAGGAATGCTTTATAAAGTGCCATTTAGATTCCAGTGTAATAGAGATGTAATGCATATGTCAAGTTATTGAGTTGTCAACTTAAATAGAAGCCAGTGTGTCATCCAGTAATTATTGCTATTTAGGCCTAAGGCATTGGTGCTAATATTAGCATGTGAGTGTTAAGTATGCAGAGTACAAAAGGGAAAAGATGAGATTATATGAAGTAAATCCTAAAGAACTCATTATGTTACTAAAGGCCACAATCTATCCTTTAGATATGTGCAGGCATTTTCAAATCAGGAAACATTTTGTAAGAATATATGATCCTTGGGAGGAGAAAAGACAACCAGGTGCAAACATTTACCTGTCATTTTTGAAAAATGTTAGCATATTATCATTACTCTACATAGTTAAATTGCTTGTGAAAATCATCACAGATCTATCTGAAATTAAATTTGGTGTTCAGTTTTCTAGTTGCAACAATTTATTGACCGATATTTGCAACTGCACAGTTTTTTTGAAAAATCCCTGAAATACAGCTTCATATTTAACTAATATTTAAAACCTAACCTTTAGCCCTATATGACTCTCATGCAGCATTCCACCTGCAGAGGCTTGGAGATTACACACACACACACACACACACACACACACACACACATATACACACATACATATAAATATTAGGTCCCTCTTACAAGCAGAGCATCTAATTTAAAAGCACAGTCACTTTTAAGGTCACTCTTTCAAAGAGATAGATTGAAACCTGCTGTTTGTAAGTGTATTGTATATATGAGCAGTCCAATAAAAGAAAAGAGAGGGAAAAACCCACTCTGGCATCCCTTTCTGGCCCATTCCTAAAGAACATTAAGTAATAAAAGGATCCATGTGAAGATTACGATAAAATCTAGCAGGACCAACACTGTCTTTCCTAATTCTCTATGCAGACAACAGAGTCAGCAAAAAAGATTGGACTATTTCCAAATCCTTTTAAAAGCACATACTCGCTAAAGCAGAAGGCATCTTTACGCGGACACCAGCATGCACACGCTTATACCCACCCTGGCCTGAATTTTATATTAATGGATTAAAACCACACGGTGCAGGACCACATTCTTTTAAAGGAAGGATCCTATGTATTTAACAGTAGGCAACACAAGGCAAAGAACAAGAAGGCAGAGTCCGCCTGTAAATAGTCAGATGCCGTTTGACTTCCTCTTTGAACTTCGTCCATGTTGCAATACATGCTCTCCAGCGACTCAGATCCTCCCCTTCCTTCAAGGTTCAACTCAACCATCTTTTCCTCTGGGAAACCTTTCCTTTCTGCACCACAGTGGCACTAAGCACCCTTTTTTTGTCTAACATTTTGAGTATACACTTCTACAGAAACACCTACCACTTCTGTTTAAATGAATACCTCCTTCACTAAACTAAATCAGTGCAGAGCCAGTATCTTAATGTCTACCTTCCGCATGTCTATCACATGGACAGTGGTTACAGTGAAGATCAGATTTAAGGCTGTAGTTTTTCTCTTGGTCTTTACTGAGAAAAGGCCTCTACATTCTAAAACAGGTTTAGCTAGTTTTTTCTTTAGAGAAGTAGGTGGGAATTAAAATCAATCTTCATTTTTATTGCCTTCCCTCCTATTCTTCAGAAGCACCAAACACTAAACCACATGAAAAGGGCTAAAGAAGTTGTAACTACAAGTTTGATCTTAATTGTGGAGTGTAATTTGGAGATTTTTTTAAGAAAAAAATGAGAAGCTTCCTTTAGATAATCTCTCCCCACTGGTTTCCTGGTATTTGAACATATTCCTATAGCAATAGATATAGTTGTTCATTCCACACTATTAAAAGGATGTTCAAGATACAAAAGATGAAAATGCGTATAGCTTTGAATAAATAGCCAGGTACTCAGTTACTATACTTATAGTCAGTGAATAACTGATTGGTAGTATATGTGTTTGAAGGTTGATAGGGAAAATGAGGCTAAAGAAGATTCTAGGTGTTTAAAGGAAGAAAATATTTCCACATAGAAGCAGTCAGGGTGGTTCAGGGATTCTTTGCCTAATCACGTTTGATCCTAGCTTAGTAAGGACAAATCAACACTATGGTCAGAGATATTTCTTATGTTTTAGTAGTTTTCAGTACCGCAGTTCCTGAGGTCTAGAGAAAGATATTTAATACGGATTACATTGTTAGAATGCCACTGATTTGTTTCCTTAAATTTTTTCCAATCTTATTTTATCCCATTGTTATGGTGCATTTCCTTTCATTGGAAACCCCAATGTACAAATTAATGGTCATTTATACACAACCTTTCTCTTGAAGGGCTTATTGCAGCAGAATGGATTCTATTATGTCTTTTTTGTCTTTACTTAACACTTCTTTTGATATGGAGTTTTGTTTCTTCACAACTTTAAACTTGGTTAACAAATATCTCAGAATTTTGCATATATATTCATTAGGGGGATTGTTCTATAAGTGTCTTTTTGGTGTTTCATGTTGTGTTTTGTTATAAAAGTCAAGCTGATCTTATAAAATAAAATGAGAAACTTTTTCTAGGCCTGGGAAAATTTCAATAACATGGCGATTATTATGTTTTTTAAAGGTTAAATGCCTTTTTTTTCAGTGATAGTGCTTTGAATTATTCCCCCTTTTTTTTTTTTTAGTACTTCCTAGATTGAAGTTTTTTACTTCCTCTTGGGCCGATTTTGGTCATTTCTTCTTTGCTACAAAGTCATATGTTTTCCCTGTGTTTCAGGTTCATTACCTAGTAACATGTGGCAATCTCAATTTTTTTAAAGTCTCTTCTTTATGTTTCAGTGTTTTTAAAAATTTTGTATATATTTTCTCTCTCTTTTGCCTTTATTAGAACTTGAACAGGATTATCTGCATTTGTTTTACTGGTATTTTTGAAGAACAAGCTTTTATTATTCTTTCTATTATATTTCTATTTTGATTTCCTTAATTTTAAAGTTCATCTTTTTAAATTCCCTTTCATAGTTTTTAATAATGAAACTTAAAGGAATTTTATTGAAGTATTTAGAGGCAAAACAATTATTATTTTCTATCTTTTTCATATGGAATTTGATACCTAATATTTAAAGGTTTAAGCTTTATGTCTAAGATATTTCAAATCATCTTTTATATAATTTATAATAATGTGTATCTCAAATATTCTTTAACTCATTACAGAATAACAGAAATGTCAAACAAGCATAAACCTTTATATGTCAGTAACTTTTAAAAAATATTGACCAGTGTGACATAACAACAGTTTTGTTTTGTTTTGTTCTTTTAATGCTGATACGCATCTGCTCACATAACATTCTCATCTTGATTGACTTATTTGTCAGGAATGAGTTCAAATGCCGATGCAAAGGTTAACCTTTTGGGCCCCTCTATTTAAAAATATAAGGTGACATCCCTTGACCTGTGCTTGGCTTCTTGTATAATTGTATAACAAGAATGTGTGAAAGATACCAACAGAAAAAGGAGGTCAGCTAGAAGAGGGGAAGGATAAGAAAGCATTTTGTAATTCACCACAATCTCAGTGCTATCATCTAATATCATTCCCTTCTGCTGTCCCCCCATAGAAAGACCATGTCCCTGCCCCTCCTCCCCAAATCATACTGGTATAAATTATCTACTTTGGAATAAATGTAATTCTTATTTGCATAATGTTCTTTTTTTTAGGCCATTGTAATTAAAAATTATGTTGCTTTTTACAACTTTTCTGAAGTATAATTTATATATCATAAAATCCATCCACTATAAATGTACAATTCAATAATTTTCAGTTAATTTATAGAATTGTGAATCACTACAACCAATTTTGGAACATTTCATCCCTCCAAAGATTCCTTTAATCCTTTTTACTATCAATCCTTTTCCCCATCTCCAGCCGCAGGGTACATCACCTTTTCTTGAGAATTGGTGGGTCGTATATAAGTTTATATTTAACTTTTTTTTTTTTTTTTTTTTTTTTTTTTTTGCTGTATTTGGGCCTCCCACCGTTGGGGCCTCTCCCGTTGCGCGGAGCACAGGCTCCGGACACACAGGCTCAGCGTCTGCGACTCATGGGCCCAGCCGCTCCGCGGCATGTGGGATCTTCCTGGACAGGGGCACGAACCTGTGTCCCCTGCATCGGCATGTGGACCGCCAACCACTGCGCCACCAGAGAAGCCCTATATTTAACTTTTGAAGAAACTACCTAAGTGTTCCTCCACATCTGCTCAACCATTTCTCCACGTACTCAACAACCACTTGCCATTGTTGGCCTTTTAATTATAGCCACTCAAGTTGGTGTGTAGGGGTTTTAACTTTCATTTTACTTATAACTAATGACGTGGTACATTTTTTCATGTCCTCATTAGCCATTCACATATACTTTTTGATGAAATGTCTGTTTAAGTCCTTTACCAATTTTGAAAACTTCAGTTATTTGTCTTCTGATAAGTTAGTTGTAAGAAGTTTTTCTTTTTGTTTTGTTTTAAATACATCTTGTATACAAGTATTTTATCAAATATATAATTTGGAAATATTTTCTCTTTGTGATTAGTCTTTTTCTTAATGGAGTCTTTTATACACAAAGTTTTTCTTTTTAATGAAATCTTATTATTTTCTTCTATAGATTGTGCCTTTATTGTTGTATCTAAGAACAGTTTGCCTAACCCAAATAGTCACAAAGATTTTTTTCATATATTTTTCTTCTGGAAAATATATAGTTTTATAGTTTTAGCTCTTAAATTTAGGTCTATGATACCTTTTAACTTCATTTTGGGGAATGTTGTGATGTAAAGATCTAAGTTCATTTTTTGCATGCAGATATCCAACTGCTCAAGCACCATTTGGTATAAGAGGCAACCCTTTTCCCCACTGAATACTCTTGGCACCTTTGTCAAAAATCAATTGACCTGGGCTTCCCTGGTGGTGCAGTAGTTGAGAGTCCGCCTGCCGATGCAGGGGACACGGGTTCGTGCCCCGGTCCGGGAAGATCCCACATGCCGCAGAGCGGCTGGGCCCGTGAGCCATGGCCACTGAGCCTGTGCTCTGCCACAACGGGAGAGGCCACAACAGTGAGAGGCACGCATACCGCAAAAACAAAAAACAAAAAAAAACAATTGACCATAAATGTAAGGATTTATTTTTAAACTTCCAATTCTGTTTTATTGATTTGTATACCAATCCTGAGGCCAATACCCTCAATGTCTTTTTTTTTTTTTTAAGTGCAAACCATTTTAAAGAAAAAGAGTTGTGTTCTGGACTATAGAGAAAATGGTTGTTTATTCTCTTATTGCACTTTGATTCTAAACTTGAAGTTAAGAGAAATATTAGTCAATTACATACGTTTCCTGTAGAGGATTTCATTAATAATCTAGTAATCAAGAACAAATTGATCATGTTTGGATTTGGTTAGTCACCTAGCATTTAATCAATGGCATTCATTTGTTTTTATTTATATACCTGTTTGACAGATATCTAGGGAGTACCTATTATGTACCAAGCACTGAACTAAGGTCTCAATACCACATTGCCTTGATTTTTGTAGTTTTATAATAAGTTTTGAAATCAGATAGTGTAAGTCCTCCAACTTTGTTTTTTCTTTTTTAATATGATTTTGGCTATTCTAGGACCTCTGAATTTCCATATAAATTTTAGGATCAGTATCTACCTAAAAAAAAAAGCCTGCTGGGATTTTGATATATAAATATAGGTATTATACAGACCTATAGTATACTGATCTTTAGAAAGAAAAATGAACCCTTGTTTATACTTTTTTATTTTGAATAGGCATTTACCTTTAATTGCTCCTTATACTAGTTTGAAAAAGAATTTTAATTGAAATCTAAAACTTAATTTAGTTCTTTGCCATAGCATTAGCAAACTAACAATAAGAGCATGACTTAATAATTCTCATCTCATAATATCTACATACCTAAAACACCATGATGTGATATGATACAAAGAGCAAGAGACCAAGTGCTGGAGACTTTGGCTCAACTTATATTTGCCACTTACTAGGTTTATGACCTTTGATAAGTAAGTTAGCTTCTTGGAAAATTGGCTTCCTCATATGTAAAGTTAGATATTGCCGTTCCAGCTCTATATATGCAATAGGATTGCTCTAAGGATAAAATCAGATACAATGGAAAATAACTTCAAAACTTGTAGGAATACTCTGCCACTTATTCAAATGATTCTGGACAAATTACTGAATAAGTTTTTGCCTCTGTTAACTAACCTGAACATGAGAGTAATAATTGGCATTATTTCAAAGTCTGATTCGCATAAAGATCTAAGCAAAGGTCTAGCACATTGTTAACACTCAGAAAGCATTAGCTACTTCTACTAAAAGTAATGATAATTGAAATTAAAAGTGTAATAAAATAGTTGATTGGGAATAATACTGGCCTACATCAGAGAATGTCTGAATATTACTTAGGCTGTCTTAAAATTAGTTGATGTATTTGAAGCAAATGATTTAAACTTTCCAGGACTGAGTATAATTGTGTGTAAGATAAGGGTAATAAACAACATGATCTCAAATATTTTTCTTGCTCTGAAATTCAGGCAGTGTTTTATTATTATAGGGACTTGGTAAATGAATATTAGTTGCATCTTAGTAAGTATTATGTATTAGCCTTCTCTCAACCTTTACATCATTGCCAATGTCATTTATATATAATATATATATTATATATTCTCTGTGTTATTCTCTGCTTCAAAAAAAAGATTAATCTAGGGAATTATACTTAAAACCATTTCTTTGCTTTTGATTAATTTGGTTTTCTGCAGAACTCGTCTTAGAAAAGTAAATACATAATCTCCTTATAATTTTATGTCACCTTGGTGTTCTTGTAACATGAATAATTCAATTGGAAAAATTCCTAAACTCTCCATTCTTAAAGGTGTTATTTCACTTATAACATTAAGACATTTCTCTAATAAAATTTCAAAGTGGAGCAAAATCCTCATTCTTACAGATGAATAAATTTATATACAAAGACATTTATCACCTTTACTAATTCTTTTCCTTATATTGTAAGATGAAGAAAGTGGAATAAAAATTATTGATTACTTAAATGCCCTAGTCTGTGAATTGGAAAGGCTGCAGTGGAGTTCTAGGTAACAATGGAATGTGCCCAGTATGACATATTCAATGAATCAAATATTTAAAATACCACTGTGTGCTGTGTGTGGAAGCAAACTACATGAACTCTCACATACAGTCCTACAGTAAAGGTAAGGCTTGTAATATTTATTTTATTTCTTAAAAAAAATAAAGACAGGTGTCATTGGCGGCTTGAAACAACATTCATGCCTGTGCAACTACATTCTAATCACATTTAACAAATGACAAAAGCATTCTTTACCTGGAGTTTTTCACTTGATGGCTCTGTACCTTCTAGGGACAGGAGATAAACGAAGGAAAGCTGACACCTTCAGATGTTGTCTTGATTAGTGTTGACATTTTTAAATTAGTGTTGACATTTTAAGTTAAATTAGTTTAATTTAAACATGAAACAGAGGATCAAAAAATATCTTTTAAACAAAATTTCACTGAAAGGTATATTGAGGCACCTCTATTACAAGTAGTAATTTACTTAATAGTAAATAAGTATAATTTGCTAGATCCCAGATTGCCACTGTTGTCCCACTCATGTAATCGTACTCTTTAATTTTTAAGTAAAACTTCTCAAATGCAGAGATTATAGAAAATACATGAAATTAAATCAAACTGTTTCCTTTACAGTTATGTCATTCAAATGGGCTTTCTATTCAGCGTTTCTGAATGAAAATCAAAAGGTGTAGAGTATGGCGTGAGATAATTTTTATGCAAGTTGTCTTTATTCGTAAATTGTCTTTAAAGATGATGCTTTAATAAAATTTTTTTTTAAAAAAGAGAATATAGTTTATAGGCAGACTACTTAGATCCTTTTCCTCTTTCACCTCAAATTATCTTGTGTTCTAAAGAACATGTGATCGTACTTTGTTTTCTGACACAGAAATACCTGAATTTCTAGTTTTCTAGTTTTCTTTACAGAATGAAAATAAAACCGAAATACATGAAAGTGCTATATCATAATTAAGGGAGAATGTTGTTAATAAAACTAACAACTACGTGTGTACCACACTATAGTTTGAAAAACACATTTGTCATCTAGATAAGATCTAAGTGGACAAGTTGAAACATTCTCAGAAAAATGCAGGACAGGGTCATCTGCTGTGAGGATGAGAGTAAGAGCATACAAAACTGGAGTTGTCAGAAGGAAGTTCTAAAGTGGCTTGAGGTGGAGGAGTGAATGAATAAAGGTTACATGAAAAGACTGATGAGCAGAAGTGCTGCTCTATTTAGAGTAAAGAAGTTCAAACTTGGAGTGAGCCAGCAAGTGCTGGAGGTTAAGAGGACATGGCAGGAAGCAGGCGGGAAAGGAAGGAGTTTCAGATTACCCATAATCTGCGTTTAACTCTTGCTCTCTGCAGAGCACAGAGACAAGTGGAATTTAGGATATGAGTAACTGCTGGGGGTGGAGAAATGCCCTATTTTTCTCACACTGTAGTACTACTAATGTGAATCATTGTTACTTTTGTTTGGCCAGAATGAATTTCTGTGCTAAAATGAGATTTGAGATCATTTTGCAGCCATTTCAAACTCTGCTACCATACCACAAGCATTTTAAAAAAAAATTTATTGGAGTATAGTTGATTTACAGTGTTGTGTTAGTTTCTGCTGTATAGCAAAGTGAATCAGTTATATATATGCATATATCCACTCTTTTTTAGATTCTTTTCTCATATAGATAATTACCGAGTATTGAGTAGAGTCCCCTGTGCTATACAATAGATCCTTATTAGTTATCTATTTTATATATAGTAGTGTGTGTATGTCAATCCCAGTCTCCCAATTTATCCCTCCCTCCCCTTTCCCCCCGGTAACCATAAGTTTGTTTTCTACATCTGTGACACTATTTCTCTTTTGTAAATAGGTTCATTTGTATCATCTCTTTAGATTCCACATATAAGCAATATCATATATTTGTCTTTTTCTGTCTGACTTACCTCACTTAGTATGATAATTTCTAGGTCCATCCATGTTGCTGCAAATGGCATTATTTTATTCTTTTTATGTTTGGGTAATATTCCATTGTGTACAAGTACCACATCTTCTTTATCCATTTATCTGTCAATGGACATTTAGGTTGCTTCCATGTCTTGGCTATTGTAAACAGTGCTGCAATGAACACTGGGATATATGTACCTTTTCAAATTAGAGTTTTCTCTGGATATATGCCCAGGAATGGGATTGTTGGATCATATGGTAGTGTTATTTTTAGATTTTTAAGGAAGCTTCATACTGTTCTCCATAATGGTTGTACCAATTTACATTCCCACCAACAGTGTAGGAGGGTTCTCTTTCTCCACACCCTCTCCAGCATTTATTGTTTGTAGACTTTATGATGATGGCCATTCTGACCAGTGTGAGATGATACCTCATTCTAGTTTTGATTTGCATTTCTCTGACAATTAGTGATGTTGAGCATCTTTTCATGTACTTTTTGGCCATCTCTATGTCTTCTTTGGAGAAATGTCTATTTAGATCTTCCACCCAATTTTTGATTGAGTTATTTGGGTTTTTTTGATACGGAGCTGCATGACCTGTTTGTATATTTTGGAGTTAATCCCTTGTTGGTCACTTCATTTGCAAATATTTTCTTCCATTCTGTGGGTTGTCTTTTCATTTTGTTTATGGTTTGCTTCACAGTGCAGAAGCTTTTAAGTTTAATTAGATCCCATTTGTTTATTTTTGTTTTTATTTCCATTACTATAGGAGGTGGATCAAAAAAGACAGTGCTGTGAGTTATGTCAGAGTGTTCTGCCTGTGTTTTCCTCTAAGAGTTTTATAGTGTCTGGCCTTACATTTAGGTCTTTAATCCATTTTGAGTTTATCTTTCTGTATGGTGTTAGAGAGTGTTCTAATTTCATATTTTAACATGTCGTCATTCAGCTTTCCCAGCACCACTTATTGAAAAGAGTGTTTTTTATCCATTGTATAGTCTTACCTTCTTTGTTGTAGATTAGTTGACCATAGGTATGTGAGTTTGTCTCTGGGCTTGCTATCCTGTTGCCTTGATCTGTATTTCCATTTTTGTGCCAGTACCATACTGTTTTAATGAATGGAGCTTTGTAGTATAGTCTGAAGTCAGGGAGTCTGATTCCTCCAGCTCCCTTTTCCTTTCTCAGGATTGCTTTGGCTATTTGGGGTCTTTTGTGTTTCCACAAATTTTAGATTTTTTTTGTTCTAGTTCTGTGAAAAATGTCATTGGTAATTTGATAGGGATTCCATTGAATCTGTAGATTGCCTTGGGTAGTATGGTCATTTTGACAATATTAATTCTTCCAATCCAAGAACATGGTATATCCTTCCATTTGTATCATCTCTGATTTCTTTCATCAGTGTCTTATAGTTTTCAGAGTAGAGGTCTTTTGTCACCTTAGGTAGGTTTATTCCTAGGTATTTTATTCTTTTTGATGCTGTGGTAAATGGGATTATTTCCTTGATTTCTCTTTCTGATATTTCATCTGCAAGCCTTTTTTTGTGTTAATTTGTTTTCTGGAACATGGGGGCAGACTGGTAAGAATGGAAGCAAAGAAGACAAGTTTGAAAAGACCTAGGATTGTTTGTGAACTAGTCAGCCTAGACAATAGGCAGAATGGGACAGATACATTCTGGGAAGACATGGTGCTACAGGAAAAAAGAAAATATCCACATAGATCAATTCTAGGGTGACCAACTGCTGAATTTGCAAGTGAGGATGAGGGAACTTCCATTATTCAAGAAGAGAAAAGGGCTGTTGAGGAAAACCAAGCCATTTAGAGTCAAGCAGTGTTAGTTTACTGTAGGGGGGTTTTCAAGAGAATCTCTTCACGTGAGATCTTGTTTTCTCTAGCTTTCATAAACCTTGAGCACTTCCCACTTAGCTTCTTTTTGGAAAATAAAGGTAATGTTCAACAAGGTGGAATTGCAGATACGAAAATATGTGGTCTAAAGAGGTAATACCATATTCCACAATTTGGTTACTCTTGTTGGTCTTGTTGGTATCGTTACATTTTTATAATGTGCCACGTACTATACTAAACACTTTATGTGGCTCCGTTCATTTAACCCTCATCACAACTCTCTGTGGTGGGTACTGTTATAATCTTAAACCACAGGGATGTTTAAGCAGGTCTTCCTATATCATATAGCTAATAAATAATGTAATTTAAGACCTGTAACTGGTCCTAGCTGATGAAATATGACTACAAATTATATGTATCACTTTCAAGTGAAGCTTTACGAACTTGTTTTGCCACACTCTTTTGCCATACTCTCTTTCTGCCATTATTCCAGAAAGTGACTTTTATTGCTTAGGGAGGTGATGGTGGGGGGGGGGACATGATGACACAGACCTGAATGTCCAGCCAATCAGGGGGAGAGAGGCATGAATGATTTGAGCCAGAAATCTACGTTTGTTGTTTTGAGCCTTTGAAATATAAGAGGTATTTGTTACTGTAGCACAACTTAGAATATTCTGACTGGTGTGATCCACATATTACATAGGTATATCCTAGGTCACTTCACATTTTTGAAGTACTAATTACTGGGCTTCTCATTTTCTTTCTGCAGTGTTCATAGTTTCAATGTTTAAGTACTTCATTAATGACATCTTTCTTCCTAATCACTAGTTCACAGGTCCTTATGGTTAAAAGAAACTAAGGAGACTCACCCTTGCATTTCAAACCGTCCAAAATTGACTAGCAAACTATTTGGGAAAACCTGTCCTACCTCTTTTTTAGTGGGAGAAAGGAAGCTGTAATATATTTTAAATGCTGCCCCTATTATTTAAAAAGATTTTAATGGGCTTCCCTGGTGGTGCAGTGGTTGAGAGTCCGCCTGCCAATGCAGGGGACACGGGTTCGTGCCCTGGTCCGGGAAGATCCCACATGCCGCAGAGCAGCTGGGCCCGTGAGCCATGGCCGCTGAGCCTGCGTGTCTGGAGCCTGTGCTCCGCAACAGGAGAGGCCACAACAGTGAGAGGCCCACGTACCGCAAAAAAAATTAAAAGATTTTAATTATTTTTTTCTATGGCAGCAAACTGGTCAGTATAGCATATGTGTCTTGTAAGATATTATTATTCTACCCCACACTGAAGAGTTTCATGAACATATCAATTTGGATAAGGAAAGTAAAAACATGTTTTTAGTGTGTAAAGCTAAGCATTTGATTATATGAAGTCTATATCTCCAAAAGGGTGAAGTGGAAAACTGTATCTCTTACCTGCTTCTCCCCACCTTACCTTCTCCTTCGCCCTTCTCTCCTCTCCTCTCTCCCAAAAGCTACAGACTTTAATGAACATTCCTTTCATATTTTCATGTAACACTCTATCAGATATTCTTTCTGGCCATAACTGCTTGAGACTTTTGTTTGTTTGTTTGTTTATTGCTATTGTTGTTTTAATCATTTCATGCACACTTGTAAGTAGGCTACATTATGATTGCAGTTGAACTTCCATTTTCCTAGATGCAGTTGTATACTCTTATAACACCCAGTTCCGTTATTTTGCATGCCGTAGCATTAATATGTATTTGTTGAAATTTCTCCAATTCCATCATTTGTTAATTAGCACTTTGAGAGAAGTTGAATGGTTCCTGCTTTTCAGACTCTTAAAATTGAATCTTGCATTTTCAGATCAAGTAATATGACATTAAGGTGCTTTAAGGCTTTAAAGTATAACTATATGGAATAATTGTAATAATTAGTATGATAGCTGTTTAACAGATGCACCTTCAAATCCAGTGACTTAACCCAATAAGAGCTGTGTTCTCTCTCAAGCATCAGTTGATACTGGTCTTCCTGTTTGGCTGAGGGAGAGGATGTTATGTTTCATGCTGACATTCTGAGTCCCAATTTAACAGTCTTATACACATGACTTCCAAGCTTGCCTGAGTATCCACATCCTATAGGCAAGAGAGGGGAGAACATGAATGATTTCACAGCAAGGCTTTTGGAGCTAGGCCCTTAAATATAATATGTCATGCTGCTTGCTGTTAGGAACTCAGTCATATGACTATAATTAACTACAATGAAGACAAGAAAATGTAAGCTAGGAAGAAGTTAACCATTCTTTGCTATAGTGTTTTATTATTACTGTATTTCATCAAATCCATAATTTACGTTTCTTTTCCTTTTTTGCCAACTTTGGAATCAAGATGCATCCTAACATTTAAAATGTTATAGACTTTTATTATGGCTTAATTGACAATATCTTTTTTCTTTCTTAATAGTACATCAAAAATAATGAATTTGACAATTAATAATGTCATACTTTTCAATTAAGTATGGTAATATCTCAACAACTTCCCAAGAAAAATTAAGTTTTTAGGTAGTAATTGCAAATATTTGGTAAGTACTAAGGTGCCAAAAAATCTGACAATTTAAAAATGTTAATCATGCTGAGTAATACCAAATGGATTGTTTATACCTTTTTACTCTTTTTCAGAGGGCCATTGACAATAAGTGCCAAAAATCAGTAAGTTTACCCATTGAAATGTGAATTAGGAACATAAAATACTGAGCAATTCTAAGGAGTAAGGCAGTCCTATATACCCATAAAAGTGCCACACTTTAAAAAATATATTGGATTGATATACATTTCTTGAAAAGTAATTTTGCAATCTGTGAAAAATCAAACACATAATATAGTTGGAAGAGGGATATTTAATATATCTTGCTAGGTGTCTTGTAATAAAATGAGTCATATCGAGAAACTTACAATCTAACCATATTAGTTATATAGCTTGGAAGACTCCAAAACAGTGAGGAATCAAGGTACTACATTTTCAAAATAATAATGCCTTTTAGCCCATTTCCATTTTGGGCTTATGGTTTTTGTGTTCACAATTGTTTAAGTATTTTTGAAAATAATTCTTTTTTTTGCGGTACGCGGGCCTCTCACTGTTGTGGCCTTTCCCGTTGCGGAGCACAGGCTCAGCGGCCGTGGCTCACAGGCCCAGCCGCTCTGCGGCATGTGGTATCTTCCCAGACCGGGGCATGAACCCGTGTCCCCTGCATCGGCAGGCAGACTCTCAACCACTGCGCCACCAGGGAAGTCCTGAAAATAATTCTAAAAAATCTAAATAAAAGAGTAGAAATGTATGTTTACATTAAATATTCCTAATTATTATCATGAGGAAAGGGATACATTTAGTGGAGTAAAATGGTTAATATTCTAACTCATTTTTTGAAAATCTTTATTCTAACTTCAAACATTATGGGTCATATTTTCTAAAAAATATCCTCTGAAATGTTCATTCTTTTTTTTTTTTGCGGTATGCAGGCCTCTCACTGCTGTGGCCTCTCCCGTTGCGGAGCACAGGCTCCGGACGCGCAGGCTCAGGGGCCATGGCTCACAGGCCCAGCCGCTCCACGGCATGTGGGATCTTCCTGGGCCAGGGCACAAACCCGTGTCCCCTGCATTGGGAGGCGGAGTCTCAACCACTGCACCACCAGGGAAGTCCCTGAAATGTTCATTCTTAAATCATTGACAAAAGAAAAAATTTCCTTTCTATTAAACTAATGTTGAGGATTTTTTCTCTCCAGTGTTCTTGATAAAATAATTTTTTGTCTTAAATTGAATTTGATGTAACCTATTCTACTTTATGTAGAAATGCTTAAAAGAATCCAAGCAGTGTTATATAACAATCATCTTTCCATATTAAAAAAGAGTGCTGTTTAGGTATCAATGATGCTATAAAGTATTTACATTAGCTTATGCTTTCTTACCCATTAAAACACCATCAGAGGGCTTCCCTGGTGGCACAGTGGTTGGGAGTCCGCCTGCCGATGCAGGGGACACGGGTTCGTGCCCCGGTCCGGGGGGATCCCACATGACGCGGAGCGGCTGGGCCTGTGAGCCGTGGCCGCTGGGCCTGCGCGTCCGGAGCCTGTGCTCTGCAGCGGGAGGGGCTGCAACAGTGGGAGGCCCGCGTACAGCAAAAACAAACAAACAAAAAAAAAACACCATCAGAATTTTAAATTGAAATAAATATGACTGATGAAAACTATATGAAAAAAAGTTCCTATTTCTGTACTGTCTTTTCTTCTTTCATATGTAAATATTACTTATTTTCTATTTTCAATGGAACCTTTTTATAAGCAGTATTGCAAAATATATTCATCTTTAATATATTTATCTACAAAAATGAAAAGTCACAAAATTAGATGAGAACTCTCATGTGTTTAAAAAATTGTCACCTTTACGTGAAGAAAATTCAGATTTGTTTGACATTATCTTGGAAATGGGTAAATGAATATAAATTAGCTTACTTTTTTTCCATTGGTAGTCCAGATTCCAGAGTGTACCGATTTAGAAAGGCATTTACCCTCTAAATAAACTAGAGGCTGATGGTCCATCCTCTAAGTGTTAACCTACAGCTAGCTACCTACGCAAACTTCTAATTTAGCACTTCTCATTATCGAAAATTTCTATTTTGTTGTCAGCATCTCTCACTAGACTCTAAGTCCATTGAAAGTGTTTCTGATGCCCGGCATAAAATAGTCACTCAAATGTTTATTGAACTGAATATAAGCTAAGTGAGTAGAATTGTAATTAGAATGTTGAATGAGCTGTTTGGGGGACACATCACATGCTTTTGTTTATGGATGACAACTTTTGTTTTAGAAACTGAGTGAAAATCTGGTGTGTTAAGTATGCTGTACATGGACTGATTTCACTTAACACGTAATCCTTCATATTGCAAGAAACAGAAACTATTTTACACTTTGAAATATTTCACACTGAGCAGTTTCTTATTTTCTTCTTTTGTATATTAACATTGGAGAGCTTCAAGGCTCAAACCAGATTTGAAAAATTGAAGTTCCACTATCAAAAGATATTTAAAAGATTGAACTTGTTTTCAGCCATACCAAGCAAAAATGAATCAGTGATCTAATCTTCACACAGTTTGACATCACAGAAATAGGAGACATTCTTACCATGACTCGGGGTAATTTGGGGGTAAGTCATTTAAACTTTTACTCTCCTTATTTTCTTAAATATAAAGTGAGAGAAATATTATCTTCTCTCTCTCTCTCTCTCTATTTCTCTCTCTCTCCCTAGCTGCTGTGGGAATGGAATAAAACAGTAAAATTAAGACATTAATTGTAAAAACACCAAGATTTTTTCAAAATATTATAAGCATCAATAAATAATAGTAACTTTATTTCATATTTACCAACTATAAACTTGATTCCTCAAACAGCTATTTCTAATACCCTCCGTAACACACAGCTTTCACATTTCTGAGCTAATTACTGTACTATGTGAATAATTGATAAAGATTAAAAATACTTCTGGACCATCCAAGTTCAGAGTTTTTAAGAGAAGTAGGATATAAAATTGCTGTACTTCAGCCTTCTTTAAATTTTCCTCTATTTTAAAGAAGTTTCCTTCAAGTCTTACTTATTTTCATAATAAGAATGTACATGTATTTTCATGTGTTTCTAGATAATATCAACCAAGAAAATAATTACTGCCTCATAGAGTACATAGGAAGAAAATAATCTCACTGGTACTGAAGTTTGAGCAATTTCATCAAAAGCAATACTGCTAATACTTGATGGCAACAATCAAATATTTAACATATGTATCTTCATTGTATTCATTGGAAGTTATCAGATGAAGGCAGAAGTAGTGTTAATAAACAGAATAATCCTCCAAGACTTAAGTGTTATTAACAGGATTTGGAGAGCTTGAAGAGCAAGTATAATTCCATATATAGGATCTGTTCTTTTTAGCTACTCAGGCTGGATTCCCCATGTGTGTTTTGGCGCTCTATGCCGGAAGACATGTCACAGGCTTCAGTTCCAGCTCATCTCCACTTATTATCACTAGACTTGTCAACCGTATGAAATGACCCCCTCATGCGTACCATGTAACATAAGAGAGGAATGTATTGGAGAAATTCAAAAGCTACCACCTCAAAGAGCTGGTTTCAGTTTCTACTCTACTCTTTTCTGCCACATCCCTACGTTAAACCTTCTCTGAGGCTGTTGCCTTATTATACTTAGTATGTATATGGTCCATTTCTATTTCTTATGGGTCATTTAGAGGGATGTGTTCTATTGTGGAATATGCCCTGTGTTCTTCGGTTGACTAGCTGTCAGCACTTCAATCCTTTTTCTGCTGTCTTATATGCAATAGAAAGTAAGTGGAGCTTTAAAATTGAATTAAATGCATAGAATAGTTAATGCAGTTTTATATCATTCTCATATTTCTCTTCTTTTGCTCAATATTTACATTTTACTATTAGCTTAAGAAAGTACAGATTCAATACAATATTCCCTATATCATTACTATTCTTATTTTTCCTTGTTTGAAAGAGAAGTCGTCTTTCCTTGTTAAAACAAAACACAGAACCTCCAAGATTTAAAAGAGAGAGGAACCTTGAGATTCGGTGTGGCAACAGATCCAATAGCTAAACATATTTAAGCTCCTCGATCTGTTGCCCACCAAATCTGGAGATACCTTTTCCTCTCCTGAATTGTCAAGTTTCTGTATTTTGTTTTAATGAAAATGACTCTTGTTAGAGATTCACTGGCAAATTCTATAGGTCCCACCTTCAAAATACATCCACTAGATATAAGCTATGTGCAGTGCCTGGCACATAGTAGGTAATCAAAATATTTGTAGAAGGAAGAATGACTAAATTACTAAATCCAACTCTAGTCATCTTTTCCAATGTTATGCTTTTGGTCGGAGCTCTGTATTGGTCTCCTACCTGTCTCACTGCTTTCAGATATTCCTGGTAAATGCTGTCCTCAAAACAGTAGCCATGGTGATCCTTTGGAAGTGTTTTTGCATACTGTCATTCTTCTGTCTGAAAGCCTCCAGCAACTTTTCATCTCAGAGTAAATGCCAAACTCCATACAATCAGCAAAATGTGGCGTACAGTCTAGTCTCTTATTACCTATCTGACCCCTTCTCCTACATTCTGCTTCACAATCACCCTGTTTGTTTTTGGCTCCTTAGATGTGCTCCAATTCCTTATATTTGCTCTTTGGTGTTACTATTGCCAAAAAATGTTCTTCCTTCAATATAAGCATAGCTTGTTTCCTTAGCTCTGTCAGATCTTTGTTTAAATTAGAGATTTTCAGGGAAGCTTTCTGTGGTAGATTACAGATTAGATATATTTGCTTCCTCTCCCCATCTCATCTCCACAAGAGACGTGTACTTTTCCTGCCTCCTTGACTTTTGGCCTTTGCCATATAAATTACCCGTGGAATATTATAAGCCTGTTCCTGCTTGAAAAACACTTGCAATGTCAGACCTGCCCTTTGTCACTCCTGCTGCAAAGATGAGAGGATATGTCCAGGCTGGTCCACTGGTCCCAGGAGGAGAATGACAAACACATGGAGCAGAGCCAAGTTATCCCACCTGGCCCAGCCACCAGATTTGTGAGCTAAAAAATCTTTATGGTTGTACCTCAGTGAGGTTTCTGTGATTGTTTTTACTTAGCACCTTTGTGGCAATAGTTAACTGATTCACCTACTATGATCAGCCTGTTTAAAATTGAGTGTGTACAAGATATAAAAGCCAGAATGAACAGATGTTTTTGCATCATGCCATCTATAAAATTCTCTTCAATTCATTGACTATTTAAGAATTTAGTACACTACTTTTTTGAGGAAAAATGCACCCTACTTGCATGATTTTCCATGAGAATTGAGAGTGCTTGCACGACTTGCTCATGCCTTTGTGACCAATCAGAGCAACACTGAGAGCAGATGCTTTGGATATAATTTCCCATTCATCTTAGCTTTCTCTTCACAATGCTTGATTCTTGCAGTTGCCTGAACAATTTCCAGAGTGAGATTCATTGTATAAGCTTAAAGTCAGGAATTTTAGCATTTAGAATAAACAAATGCATACAGATTGCTCCTGCAGAACAGGCTTTGGGCCCAGAAATTAGAGGACTCTAACCGTTCTCTTGAAATCTTTAGTTATCTCAGAGCTTAATAAAATAAGCTCTTTCCAGGCATTCCATACATTTCTTTGTCCGTAGTTCACCAGCCCTTATCCACAGTTCTCTTGGGTATTCTTTTTAGAACTTAATATTTAAACATGGATATAAAAAGAATTTGCAACATGAGATTTAGCTGTGTGTGCAGCATTTTATTTATTTTTTACATATGGTTGAGAGAGTTCATAGCTTTTTATTGATAGCCTGTTATTGCCTAAGTGAATCATTCAGGAAGTTCAGATCTTATGTTTCACTCATGTGGTTCTCCAGTTTTTACTCCTTGTATCCTGAATAATTTAAGAGGCTTCATATTGTTGCTTCAATGGCCTGCCATATTTTTATTGATTAAAAAGTCTTCATTATAAGAAATATTCCATTAATACATTCACATATTTCTTTGATTAAGAAGGAAATGTCTTAAAAGTATTTAAACCTTTTAAAATCCATGTCTACCAAACCTAACAAGGTTCTATTTTTCTTTTTATTATACTGTCTTATTCTAAGAAAATTAAAGTGAAATTGCTTTAATTTATATATACAGGTATATAGATAATTTCCCATATGGATACATATCATAGAGAATACTGTACAATCTGTTACACACTATCATTTAGCCAATAGTTGATTAAGTATATTTTAGGTGAAAATACAAAAGCAGAGAGAAATAATAAAATGGCTCGAACAAAAAACTCATTTCAAACTTGTTTCAAATTGCCAGTAAAATCAAGTTTTATATTAAAACATGTATTCTTCCTCAAAGGACAACCTAAAATAAAGTTTTATTTTACTGTCTATCAAAACTTTTCTTCAGCTATTTTCTTTGGTCAATATTAAAACTTTATTGTGTGGTTACTCTTTATGAATGTATTAATCTATTTATTACATGGCATTCATGAAGAAAATAGTTAACATTTTGTTCTGCTTGTTTTCTGTTAGTTCTTTTCAACTCTTGATAAGTTTACTTTCCTGTTAAGGAGCGTGCTGATAGAAAAATGGGCTTTGTGCTGATTTCCAACTGGAAAATGGATAAAGCTCCTCCTTTAATGGTCCCCATTTGAACCTATGGGTATTGTCTTTAGTCAATGGCAGCATGCTGTTTAATAAATCATCATATCAGCAGCTTCACTGCAATGCACCACACTGGGGGACTGCTCAGAAGCTGACGTTTCTCTTCTACAGGCTTCTGAGTTTACTGACTAGGTTGTGCTGTCAAACTCAGTTTTGGAGCCCTATTAAGATACACATACACAGAAGCACTAAGCACATTGCTCTATCTCTGCTATACTTTTTTTATCCCTGTGGTACATGTGTGTGTATAAACATAATGGATTTATTCACATACAATTAATCAAATTTAAAACATTAAAATATTTAGATTTTGAGATTTTTTAATTGAAATATAGTTGACGTTCAACATTCTGTTAGTTTCAGGAGTACAAAATAGTGATTCAACATTTAAATATATTATGAAATGATCACCACAGTAAGTCAGTAACCATTTGTCCCCATACAAGGCTATTACAGTACCAGTGATGATGTTCCCTATGCTGCCCAATGAGATGTTTGATATTTTTAATGGCTAATTTATAAGATAACATTTAGACCAAATCACATGTTAAAATACAGTGGATTTGTGATCAGTTAATGATTATGTTGAGATATGAATTAGAAAGACCTGAACAAATGTTTTTGATAGATAATGCAGGATAGCTAAGAGGCAGCTCCTCAATCATCTTTTATTTGCATACCCAGGGGTACATTTTAAACTTTGTATTTCTCAGTTTCTTCCCTGCACAACCTTATAGGGTTTTAGTAATAATTAACTGGGTTAATGCACAAAAGCACTAAGTGTAAAGCAAAGAATGTGTTGAATGAATGTGAGCTAAACTGGTTAATTGGCTTTACTCTTAGATGAACAAGAACTAGGGATAAGCCTAGGAGTGTCTATTTGTTGAGACTCTTTCTAAAGAGTAAGATTTCATCTTTCTCTATATCAGGAACAACATGTCCCTCAAAATACTTGGGTATTAGGTATAGAAATGTGTATGTCCACTGTTTGAGATTTCACAATATTAGCATTTATGGTTTGGGATGTTCAGTGAGACAAAACAGTATTTACATTATCTATGGATTCCTGGTAGTTCAGAAGTATAATAGCAAGGGAGCTAAGAATTGATACAATGATAAGTCATTGAATATTTATAGTTGGAAAAATATGATGTCTTGACTTATAAAATACTATTTCTCAACAGTGTGCAGTTAGTTGTCATGTAACTCAAAATAGACTAGGTTATGTTACAGTAGCAAGTAACCCCAAATATCAGTGTTTTAATTCAAATTGCTTGCTCATGTTATATGACCAAGGAGTGACAGCAGGGAGAGAGGGGCTTCTAGATGCTCATTGTAATCATTAACGAGCCCACAATGATGGATGCTCCTTCTTGACACATGCTTCCATCACCATCAAATCATGTAAAGGGAAGACAGCAATTCATATACATGTTCTGAAAGCTTCTGCCCAGAAGTAAAACATGTTGCTTACGCTCGTGTCTTATTGGATAAAGTAAGACACATTGTCAGGCTTAATTTCAAAAGGAATGGAGAAGCGTCCTACCAGATGTTAAGAAGGATGAGAAAATATTTCTTAATAGCCCTGATAACTACCAAAGTTACTAATTAGTATTTAAATTCCTAATTACTTTTTATCATACTTATTTTTTAAATCAATGAAAACTAAACATATGATTATTATTATGTGAGCATTTTCCAAAAAAAAAAATCCAAGGACTCTTTTTTCATAAAGACTAGGTATTAGTAAGACTTTTGTGTGTTTTACAAGCATAAACAATCACTGCTCCAGTGTGTCCAACAGAAAGGCATGACCTTGGTTAAAAATTAATAATGGTCCAAGCTTTGTGGCTCCAGATTCTTGCATTTTTTCAGTGATTCAGAATGATCAGACTCAAAATATCTGGCTCATATCAACCAAATTTATAGCATCTGATTCATAAACTAGGATAGTTCATTAATTAATAACAAGTATTGGTCAAGACAGATGTAAGTTTGCTGAAAAGGCAAAATACATAGAATACCAAATTATAGTTAGAGGATTGCTTAGTGAACGTGGAATCATAACATGGCATGTTAGATTACATCAGTGACTGAAAAAGTTATATACGCATATGTTACATATGTTACATGTTACATGTTATGATAGCCAGATGTGTTTGTCAACACTACAGAAGTATTTCTCTGATACAGACTGTACTTTAGGTTCATGGGTCAAGGTGTCCTCCCCATTAGACAAAGCCTTTGTTTTCAGAATTGCAGTACAGATAATGGGATAATAAACTTTAGTTAACATTTTTTTCTTTAATCACAATTCAGCTTTAATTCCAGTCATAATTTTCTGAGTTTATATCTAGTCACCTGGAATTAATGTTTATGTAATTTTTCTGTCACATATGCCTTGTGTCGTCTCAAACCTACAGATATTAATATTACTGCCACTGTAATACCTATTGTTTACTAAGTGCCTGTTATGTGTTATGACTTTACATATTTTATATCATTAGATTCTCCCCATAACTCAGTGATATAGGCATTATTTTTATTTTAGAGATAACGAACTTAAGAATTAGAAATATTAATTGATTTTGCCCTTATTCACCTAATGAGAATTTGGCAAAGCAGCAGCAATTTAAATGAAAATCTATGTGGTGCCAAACCACACTCATCCCAATATATTTCACTCTCTCAGTTCAGTTTCAACTATTCTAAATTTCATTAAGGGATGATCTAAACTTCCATTGTTGTCACAATCCACATACTTCTTTTACTGTCCACAATGAACAACCAAAAAGACAAACAGATGGCTGAGATGACAATATGATAGTCAATTTTAAGGAAGAGCTAAACATTAGTTAAAATGTCTATAGTTGATCCCTCATTCCTTTTTGTCTTATAGAAGAATTTTCTTCCTTTGAGTATTGTTCTGTTATTTGAGGGTTTCCATATTCTCCTCCAGCATAAATTTTGATCTACATTGAGCATCTGAGGTACACAGAGATCAAAGTTTCTTCACTGATTGAAGTTTAACTGTGGTCATCACCTCTAAATTCTAAAAGAGAAATTAAAATCCCATTTAATCTTAACTAAAACTACTCACTGTGAGGTAGTTATTCTATCTACTAAAAAACTGAAGAAGTAAGAAATAAAGTCATTGCCCTCATATTTCACTTCCATCCTGTTTCAGAAAAGCCACAACTCAGTCAGGAAATAAAGAAGATACATGCAGTCAGATCACTAGCATGCTGTAATATATGGATGATGGCCAAATAGGAAAGAAAAAAAATCCACTTCCTCAAAAACTCTATAGAGTTCTCATTTTCTAAACAAAATTAGTTTTCTAATCGATTAATCAATTAGCATTTGCTAACAATTTCTGTGTAGTTAAGCAACATATGGTCCACTCTTTAGAACTGCATCCTCATAATCATTCTAATTCCATGCATAATTAGTCATTTAAATGAATGGTAGATGGACTCAGTCTCATGCAAACTGGTCACTAGATTTTTTAATGTGACAACACATGCCTCCCCAGGGCAAGTACAGGAGATCATTCTATCTGAATTAATGTACACCATCAAACATGCTCAGCATCAAAGTTTGTATGGGGGAAAAAAAAGAGTAAATGTGGTAAAGAATTGTTCTGGAGGAGATGCAACTTGATAGGCAATTTCAAATATATGTGGTCTGTATACCCTCAGTAACCAAAATTCTGGGAAATGATTAGTACACATTCCAAGAAATTGCAAACTTTTAAGGACACTGAAATGACCAAGATTGAGTTAGAATTTAACCCTGAATCTCTGAAAGAAAAGGGTGGGTACTGGGGGGATCATTTCTTTTTCCATCTGGAGTTCTCTATCTGAACTATAACCACAGCAAACTGGCAAAGCCCACATATTCTGTCCAGTTACCACTGTTTAACGAGCATATAGTATACACAGAAATGGGGGAAAAACCTGATAGAATAATTATAAAAATGTAAATTTCTTAAACATCTAAGCTCTTCATAATTCTAAAATTAATATGAAATACATCATTAGGTATAAAAGTTATCCTTCATAGCTGTGAAAAAAGAACTAAAATGCATTGACTATTATCAGCTGTTTTATTCTGAACTCTATAAAATTGCAAATATTCTCATGCTTATGATATTTGTGTTCAGTAATTGTCCATCTATTAATATAAAATGCTGTTAAATAAAAAAGGAAAATCAAAATAGCAATTCAGTTAGCATTTCCTTGGACCACTTCTTATTGTGTGGCCTTATTCCTGTTTAACGTTAATAACAGATGTGGCTTTCACCTCACCCATCATAGCGGGAATCTCCTTTCATGTGTCATGTTGTTGTCACGTTTTCATCACCGTTATCTTCTTCAATATTCCCCACAGATGGATAGTACTCTAATCCTTGAAAAGCATCCAATCTGGTTGTTTAGATATAGACAACGTTTTAACATTTTCATTTCAAAGTGAATCATGTTGCCAGATTTGCAGTATGCCTGCTGGGTGAGTTAGGGTGTGTCACAAAACTTGGTGTTTCAGGATCCAGTTCTGTAAAGTAGTTATTGGTATTGATTTGTTCTCCAGGAAATGTGATACATCTGTGTAAAATATTATTCAATTGATTTGTTATGTGAAAAGGTACATCTCTCCATAAAAAGCACTTCCTCAGGGAAATGAAGGCTTCCGTGGTTGTGAGACATTTTCTTAGTGCTGCCTTAAACACAACTTTCAAATATGTATTCTCTTGTTCCCTTCATGTTCAGCATGTACTTCCTAAATATTTTGGCCATTAAAATATTTACTATTCTGCTCACAAAGAAGAAGACATGGAAATAAACAAACAGAAATAAGACATGATTCTAAGTTTCAAGACAGTCACAACAAAGGAGATAGCAAAATGCAATGTAGATAAGAAATTATAAGAAATTAGTGCAAAATATTGTGTTTGTTGGATTGATAATAGTATAATATTTAGTCTGGCTCACTAAAATAGATTTAAGTGGTTACTGCAGATATATAGTGATACCTGGTGATATAGCCAAAGGAGTTTAGTTGTGGAAAAATAAGGGCATAGTAATACATTAAAGCTAGGATAAAAGTGTAAGTATGGTGAGTCATAAATGGTTGGAGTTTCCCAGGAGATAAAACCAAGAAGGGAGAGACCTTCAAGATGGCGGAGGAGTACGACATGAAGATCACCTTCCTCCCCACAAATATATCAGAAATACAGCTACATGTGGAACACCTCCTACAGAAGACCTACTGAACGCTGGCAGAAGACCACAGACTTCCCAAAAGGCAAGAAGCTCCCCACGTACCTGAGTAGGGCAAAAGAAAACAGAAAAACAGAGACAAAAGGATAGGGGTGGGACCTGTGCCAGTGGGAGGGAGCCGTGAAGGAGGAAAGGTTTCCACACACTAGGAAGCCCCTTCGCAGGCGGAGACTGAGGGTGGGTGGGGGGGAAGGGCGCTTCGGAGCCGCAGAGGAGAGCACAGCAACAGGGGTGCAGAGGGCAAAGCGGAGAGATTCCCGCACAGAGGATCGGTGCTGACCAGCACTCACCAGCTTGAGAGGCTTCTCTGCTCACCCACCAGGGCCTGTGGGGGCTGGGAGCTGAGGCTTGGGCTTCGGAGTTCAGACCCCAGGGAGAGGACTTGGGTTGGTTGAGTGAACACAGCCTGGAGGGGGCTAGTGCGCCACAGCTAGCCGGGAGGGAGTCCGGGAAAAACTCTGGACCTGCCTAAGAGGCAGGAGACCATTGTTTTGGGGTGTGTGAGGACAGGGGATTCAGAGCACTGCCTAACCGAGCTCCAGAGATGGGCAGGAGCCACGGCTATCAGCACGGACCCCAGAGACGGGCATGAGATGCTAAGGCTGCTGCTGCCGCCACCAAGAAGCCTGTGAGCGAGCACAGGTCACTGTCCACCCCTCCCCTCCCAGGAGCCTGCGCAGCCCGCCACTGCCAGGGGCCCGTGTTTCAGGGACAACTTCCCGGAGAACACACGGCGTGCCTCAGGGTGTTACAACGTCACACGGGCCTCTAACACCACAGGCTCACCCCACATTCCGTACCCCTCCCTCCCCCCGTCCTGAGTGAGCCAGAGCCCCCTAATCAGCTGCTCCTTTAACCCCATCCTGTCTGGGCAAAAAACAGACGCCCTCAGGCAACCTCCACGCAGAGGTGGGGCCAAATCCAAAGCTGAACCCCAGGAGCTGTGCAAACAAAGAAGAGAAAGAGAAATTTCTCCTAGCAGCCTCAGGAGCAGCAGATTAAATCTCAACAATTAACCTGATGTACCCTGGATCTCTGGAATACCTGAATAGACAACGAATCATCCCAAAATTGAGGTGGTGGACTTTCAGAGCAGCTGTAGACTTGGGGTTTGCTTTCTGCACCTAATCTGGTTTTGGTCTTATGTTTATCTTAGTTTAGTATTTAGAGCTTATTATCATTGGTAGATTTGTTTACTGATTTGGTTTTTCTCTTCCTTTTTTTTATATATAGATATATATATATTTTTTTTCCTTTTTCTCTTTTTGTGAGTGTGTATGTGTATGCTTTGTGTAATTTTGTCTGCATAGCTTTGCTTTTACCATTTGTCCTAGGGCTCTGTCTGTCCTGTTTTTTTTTTTTTTAATAGTACAGGGGATTTGTTTTTGCTGCATAATGATCAAGGGATCAATCCAAGGAGAAGACGTAACAATTGCAAATATTCATGCACCCAACATAGGAGCACCACAATACATAAGGCAAATGCTAACAGCCATAAAAGTGGAAATCAACAGTAACACAATCACAGTAGGGGGCTTTAACACCCCAATTTCACCAATGGACAGATCATCCCAAATGAAAATAAATAAGGAAACACAAGCTTTAAATGATACATTAAACAAGATGGACTTAATTGATATTTATAGGACATTCCATCCAAAAACAACAGAATACACTTTCTTCTCAAGTACTCATGGAACATTCTCCAGGATAGATCATATCCTGGGTCACAAATGAAGCCTTGGTAAGTTTAAGAAAATTGAAATTGTATCAAGTATCTTTTCTGGCCACAATGCTATGAGACTAGATAACAATTACAGGAAAAAAATCTGTACAAAAATACAAATACACGGAGGCTAAACAATACACTACTAAATAACCAAGAGATCACTGAAGAAATCAAAGAGGAAATCAAAAAATACCTAGAAACAAATGACAATGAAAACATGATGACCCAAAACCTATGGGATGCAGCAAAAGCAGTTCTAAGAGGGAAGTTTATAGCAATGCAATCCTACCTCAAGAAACAAGAAGCATCTCAAACAATCTAACCTTACGCCTCTAGCAAGTAGAGAAAGAACAGAAAAATCCCCTAAGTTAGCAGAAGGAAAGAAATCATAAAGATCAGATCAGAAATAAATGAAAAAGAAATGAAGGAAATGATAGCAAAGATCAATAAAGCTAAAGGTTGCTTCTTTGAGAAGATAAACAAAATTGATAGACCATTAGCCAGACTCATAAAGAAAAAAAGGGAGAAAAATCAACAGAATTAGAAATGAAAAAGAAGTAACAACTGACACTGCAGAAATACAAAGGATCCTGAGAGACTACTACAAGCAACTATATGCCAATAAAATGGACAACATGGAAGAAAGGGACAAATTCTTAGAAAAACATAACCTTCCAAGACTGAACCAGGAAGAAATAGAAAATATAAAGAGACCAATCTCAAGCACTGAAATTGAGACTGGATTAAAAATCTTCCAACAAACAAAAGCCCAGGACCAGATGACTTCACAGGCAAATTCTATCAAACATTTAGAGAAGAGCTAACACCTATCTTTCTCAAACTCTTCCAAAATATAGCAGAGGGAGGAACACTCCCAAACTCATTCTATGAGACCACCATCACCCTGATACCAAAACCAGACAAAGATGTCACAACGAAAGAAAAATACAGGCCAATATCACTGATGAATATAGATGCAAAAATCCTAGACAAAATACTAGAAAACAGAATCCAACAGCACATTAAAAGGATCATACACCATGATCAAGTGGGGTTTATCCCAGGAATGCAAGGATTATTCAGTATACACAAATCAATCAATGTGATCCACCATATTAACAAACAGAATAATGAAAACCATATGATCATCTCAATAGATGCAGAAAAAGCTTTTGACAAATTTCAACACCCATTTATGATAAAAACCCTCCAGAAAGCAGGCATAGAGAGAACTTTCCTCAACATAATAAAGGCCATATATGACAAACCCACAGCCAACGTCGTTCTCAATGGTGAAAAACTGAAACCATTTCCTCCAAGATCAGGAACAAGACAAGGTTATCCACTCTCACCACTATTATCCAACGTAGTTTTGGAAGTTTTAGCCACAGCAATCAGAGAAAATAAAGAAATAAAAACATCCAAATCGGAAAAGAAGAAGTAAAGCTGTCACTGTTTGCAGATGACATGATACTATATATAGAGGATCCTAAAGATGCTACCAGAAAGCTACTAGAGCTAATCAATGAATTTGGTAAAGTAGCAGGATACAAAATTAATGCACAGAAATCTCTTGATTCCTATACACTAATGATGAAAAATCTGAAAGGGAAATTATGGTAACTCTCCCATTTACCATTGCAACAAAAAGAATAAAATACCTAGGAATAAACCTACCTAAGGAGACAAAAGACCTGTATGCAGAAAACTAAAAGACACTGACGAAAGAAATTAAAGATGATATAAACAGCTGGAGAGCTATAACATGTTCCTGGATTGGAAGAAGCAACATTGTGAAAAAGACTGTACTACCCAAAGCAATCTACAGATTCAATGCAATCCCTATCAAACTACCAATGGCATTTTTCACAGAACTAGAACAAAAGACCTCACAATTTGTATGGAAACACAAAAGACCCCGAATAGACAAAGCAATCTTGAGAAAGAAAGATGGAGCTGGAATAATCAGGCTCCCGGCCTTCAGACTATACTACAAAGCTACAGTAATCAAGACAGTATGGTACTGGCATGAAAACAGAAATATAGATTAACGGAACAGGAAAGAAAGCCCAGAGATAAATCCATGCACATATGGTCACCTTATGTTTGATAAAGGAGGGAGGAATACACAATGGAGAAAAGACAGCTTCTTCAATAAGTGGTGCTGGAAAAACTGGACAGCTACATGTAAAAGAATGAAATTAGTACACTTCCTAACACCATACACAAAAATAAACTCAAAATGGATTAAGTTAACCTAAATGTTAGGCCAGACACTATACAACTCTTAGAGGAAAATATAGGCAGAACACTCTGACATAAAACACAGGGAGATCCTTCTTGACCCACCTCCTAGAGATATGGAAATAAAAACAAAAATAAACTAATGGGACCTACGGAAACTTAAAAGTTTTGCACAGAAAAGGAAAACATAAACAAGATGAAAAGACAACCCTCAGGATGGGAGAAAATATTTGCAAATGAAGCAACAGACAAAGGATTAATCTCCAAAATTTACAAGCAACTCATGCAGAGCTCAGTATGAAAGAAACAAACAACCCAATCCCAAAACTGGGCAGAAGACCTAAATACACACTTCTCCATAGAAGATATACATATTGCCAACGAATACATGAAAGGATGCTCAACATCACTAATCATTAGAAAAATGAAAATCAAAACTACAATGTGGTATCACCTCACACCAGTCAGAATGGCCATCATCAAAAAATCTACAAATAATAAATGCTGGAGAGGGTGTGGAGAAAAGGGAACCCTCTTGCACTGTTGGTGGGAATGTAAATTGGTACATCCACTATGGAGAACAGTATGGAGGTTCCTTAAAAAACTAAAAAGAGAGCTACCATACGACCCAGCAATCCCACGACTGGTCATATACACTGAGAAAACCATAATTCAAAAATGAGTCTTGTACCACAATGTTCATTGCAGCTCTCTTTACAATAGCCAGGACGTGGAAGCAACCTAAGTGTCCATCGAGAGATGAATAGATAAAGAAGATGTGGCACATATATACAATGGAATATTACTCAGCCATAAAAAGAAATGAAATTGAGTTATTTGTAGTGAGGTGGATGGACCTAGAGTCTGTCATACAGAGTGAAGTAAGTCGGAAAGAGAAAGACAAATACCATATGCTAACACATATATATGGAATCTAAGAAAAAAAAAATGTCATGAAGAACCTAGGGGTAAGACGGGAATAAAGACACAGACCTACTAGAGAATGGACTTGAGGATATAGGGAGGGGGAAGGGTAAGCTGTGACAAAGTGAGAGAGTGGCATGGACGTATATACACTCCCAAATGTAAGGTAGATAGCTAGTGGGAAGCAGCCGCATAGCACAGGGAGATCAGCTTGGTGCTTTGTGACCACCTAGAGGGGTAGGATAGGGAGGGTGGGAGGGAGGGAGATGCAAGAGGGAAGAGATATGGGAACATATGTATATGTATAACTGATTCATTTTGTTATAAAGCAGAAACTAACACACCATTGTAAAGCAATTGTACTCCAATAAAGATGTAAAAAAAAAGAAAATTTTTCCTACCTTTATGAATAGATTCCATAGTCTTATGGCAAGCCTACATAAATGCCAGTTGCTACAAATATGCTTTGGTAAGAGTTTGGTATCAGAAAGTTCAAGGTTATATTCTCTAGTGAAAACCTAGAGAATAAATATAATATGTTGTTTATCTAGGTCATATTCTTGATCTGCTGGTAAAGTTAGTTGATAGCCCCTTAAGTAAATTAAGTTGTCAAAGCAACACTGAGACTGGAAAAGAAAAGGCAGTTGAAGGTTATAAGTTATTGCCAAGGTCTTCTTCTACAAGGGGTTCAAGGATAATACCAAAGATGAACAAATGAATAATAGTAGTCTTGAAATTTTCTCATAATGTTTGGCTGAATTAACACTATCCTGGAACATTTCCAGAACATTTATTACCAATATCTCAACATGCATAAAAGTGCATTGCATACATAAAATGCCTAATGTTTAGCAATTCAACTTCTAAGATATTTCAACAGGTACCACCAGACAACAACAAGAGAAACAAAACAGCAACATTTACCTGCTACATTGGTTGTTTGATATAAACAGCATTGAAGACTTATACCAAGAATTGTTAGTTGTATTTCAGTCTTTCCTTTTGGACAATATACATATATATTGTACAAATATACCAATAGTCTGTAAGGACATTTATTTATCAAACAAAGATGACAATATTTACTTCATTGGATTTGTGAGAACTGAATGAGATTCATTATATAAAATAAGTGACATTTGGTACATATTGAATTAAGTTATTTTCCTGACCCTCTGCTAACTGTTCCCTAGGTCCCTTTAAGTATGCCTCATCAGATGCAGGGTAAGAAACCAAATATCTTTTACAGTGCTGTGTCTTGTTTGTTGTTCTGAGTTCTTGTCTAGTCTCTGCCCCACTGTCTTAACCTTCAATCTGGCTCCTTTGCAGTTGATGATATATGTGTTTTGTTTTTAGAATATGGATTTCCTTAATCCTCACTCTTGATTTCATCTTGAATCTAATTTCTCAATACAGCCCACTTACAAATGAAATGAGTACAAATTTAATAAGTTAACCATGAATAATATTGTAAAATATATCAATGTACTAAGCATATTGCTTAATAACACATGAGAGAAGTTTGAGACAGGTACTTAGCACTCATTGTTTCAAGAATTAATGTGTTGTGATATGAAACTGTTTGTGGACGTGTTTTAGGTAAAGCTTTAGGCTAGGCACTTTAATGAACAAAGGTGTGTGGATAAATAAACAGAAATCAATTAGATAGTAGTAAAGCCCACCTATAATGACATAATAAATAACATTGCATATACTATGATGCAATGGGATTTCAGAGGAGGAAAGACTAACCAAGAGTAGAGCAAAATAAAGGGATTTGCAGATGAATGTTTGACTTGGAACACGCAAGTAAGATGCTGATTATGAAGAAAAGGTAAAATTTTATATTCCACTGGGGAAGCAACCTGAACAGCAAATCGCGGTAAGAATAAATTTGGTAAATATGTGAAAAGTGGATAATAATTTTGTTTTAATCATTCTTTCTTCATTCTTTGATTCAGTCAGTCAGTCAACAAATATTTGTTGAGTGACTACCATACCAGCCACTGTTCTAAGGACTAGTTACTCAGCAGGATAAAACGAGCTCCTATTGTAGCGTAAATGAGGAGTGGAGAGGCAATGGCAGCTAGTGAGAAATATTGCTGGATATACAGTGCTTTAAAACCAAGCAAATAAACCTTTTTTTTTTTCGTGTGTCTTTGCTTAAATTGTTTCCTTTGCTTAGACTGCTAGCCTCTTAATCATCACTGGGTACCTTGCTTGTTTATTGCTACTGGTTATTAAAATCTTGCTTAGGGAGGCCCTGTCTAAATACCCAAATGCACCTAGGTTCTCCTGATCTTGCAAAACTATATGACTGTTTTCCTTAAGACATCACATTTGTTATTTTACATAATTTTATATGAATATTTTTTATGTTTTCCTTATTGAAATGTGAGCTTCATGAGGGTAAGGACAATCTAATTTTGCTTCTTAATTCCTAATGTAAGAGATAATTCAGTTAACCTTTATAAATTAAAAAAAAAAAAACTCAGACCTTATAGAGCAGGCAAAAAGAGAGCTATTACAGTCCCTTTAATTAAAAATATTCAAGTCTTCTAGGTCCAGGAAAATTATATTGTAGGCCAAAATTTATTATGGTTACATTAGCAAAATCACTCCTGGTATTTTCTGAGCATTTAAGATAAATGGAAATTAAGCAGAGGTAGTAAATACCTCAGTTTTCAAACTGAAAACCCGAGTAAAATTCAAAAATGCCTAAGCCATCCTAGATTCTTTACTAGGTTCCTAAGCATATGGTTTATGTGGTCTTAGGAATGTTGAGAATGCTAGAAGCCAGCATGAATTCACTAGGAACAAACCATGTCAAACAAGCCTCGTTTCCTTTTTTGACTGTGTTATTAGAGTCCTAGGTCAAATGATTGCTCAATACAAAGGCAATAGTAGTTGTCAAAAATCTCTCATGACATCCTTATGGATAAGGGAGATAAATGTGTCTGAATTTTGGAAGAGATAATGATTGAATAAACTGAAGAATTTGTGTGGTGGATTCCAAATTGGGTGATGTTTTTTAATGAGGCTGATGTGTTTAGTTTTGTATGATTCAACATTTTTACCTATAAGGAAAAGAAAAAAAATACCAATCCTAATTGCATTTGCAAATGAAAAACAATGATAGTGACAGATTATATAATGGGTAGTAAAATCAATGTGGATAAAGTGTACACTCAGCAGCAGGAAATGCAAAGAACCATATTTGAATTTTAAATACAAATCATATAAATATATATGTATCATATACAAATATAGGTTAAAAATTTGATTTGTGATCACTTCACATGAAAAAGCCTTGAAATTTTAATTTGTCATAGGCTCAGGGTGCACCTACAGGGAAATCAAGTGGCAATAAAAGCAGCAAAGAGAAGATAAGAGTGTAGGGTCCAGAATAAACTGAGTAAAGTCTCAGTTGGACTTTCACTTCTAGACGTAATAGAGTAATAAGAAATAGACGTAACCTCCTGCTATAAACAACTAGAACATGTGAGAACATATATGAGACAACTCTTTTAAGACTTTGGACAAGAGACAGCAAAAATCTGATCTTCACGAGAAAGAAAACAAGTTAGGTGAGTCCTACAACCTCCCTGGCTTTCCTCCTAGACCCAACTGCTAAATTATAGGTGCAGAATAGAGGAATTTAAACAGTGCAGAAGGTGAAGATTAGAATTTGGTGAGTCTTATGTGGCTGTAAATTGCAAGGTATATTTTCAGAAAGAAGGGATACATGCAGAAAAAAGGACTTTTGAAATCTACTTTTGGACGCCTTGAGTCTTTGCTATTAACATCCACATTTGGAGACTGAAATGTCATAAGGCAAGGCAAAATATGACAGGGGGTTTGTACCAGAAAAATCTTCACTGCTCACAAAAGGTGTGAAGATATTTGAGTTGTCACGAGATATTGGAGAACCCTGAGAGACTGCTCAGTACTCAGTGAAGACCCTAAGTCATGCCTTAATAGTTGAGATGTGTTACTTTCAAATGAAAGTTACATTAAACCTTCTCTAAGAAAGCTTAAAAACAGGTCCTCAAAGGATCAACTAGAAAATAACTTAGATATCTGCCAAAACAAAGCTCATTTCTCTAAAATGAAAGACAATAAAATACAGACAATTGACATTATAAAACAATGCCAAACACACTACCCAAAATTACTACAATTTCCAAAAGGCAGGAGAATGTGATTCATATGAAAACAGAAATAAAGGCAATCATAGAAAAATCAGAAGAAGTGGTAAATAGTCATTTTAAATATAAACAAGTATTTAAAGGACAACATGAACAAAATGGGAGAATGAAAGATGCAAAAAAGGACTAAATAGAAATTTTATGTAGGAAAAATAATAATTCTAAATATAAAATTGTGTAGGATTAATATAATATTAGATATTGTAGAAGAAGAATGTAAGTGGACTTGAAGACGTGGGACTGGAAACTATTTAAAATGAAGTACAGAGAGATAAAAGACTGAAAAAAAATACCCTTATGACAGGTGGGATAATATTAAGCTACCTAACAAATATATAATTGCAGCACATAAAGTTAAAAAAGAATGGGGAAAAAAATTGTGGAAATAAGTAAGGGCTAATTTTTTTTCTGAATTAGAAAAAAATAATAAATTCACAATTCAAGAATCTCAATGAATTCCAAAGAATAAACACAAGCCCACAAATAAAACAAGATTCATAATAATCAAATTGCTGAAAACCAGAATAAAGAAACACAGCAGCAGAGGAGAAAATACACTTTACGCACAATAGAATAACAATAAGAAATACAGCTGACTTTTGTGGGAAATTATGCAAGTCAGAAAAAGATAATAGAACAGCACCATTAAAGTGCTCAAAGAAAAATTTTAAAAATCAGCCCAGAATTCTGTATCCGGGGATAATATTTAAAAATAAAAGTACTTAAAAAGAAGAAAACAAAAAAATAAAAATTATAAGTACATAAAACCTTTCTTAGACAAACAGATGCTGAAGGAATTTATTTCTAGAAGACTTACAGTACATGAAATATTAAAGAAATTTTAGACATAAAACACAGAAGGCAAGTGATTAGTCATATCAGATGGAAACTTGGGTGTATACAAAGGAATGAAGAACACCAGAAATGGCAAATATATGAGTAAATAAGTGATTTACTTTTAAATTTTATTAAATAGTTAATGTTTTCTTTAAAGCAGAAATTATAAACTATTATAAGTTTTATAATGAGCATGGAAGTAAAATATATAATGTTAATAACACAAGGAATGTGAGCAGGGAAGTGGGAACATAATGTTTAAAAGTCTTTCATTGTACGTGAAGTGATATATTATTCCTGGAAGGTAGATGTGATAAACTAAAGATGTGTATTGAAAGCCCAAGTAACCACTAAATAAAGCAATTAGGAGATATAGTGTAATACTTTAAAAATATATAATCCAAGCAACTAAGGAATATTTGCAAATCGTATATCTGATAAGGGGCTAATATTCAAAATATATAAAGAACTCGTACAACTCAATAGCAAAAACAAACTAACAATCCAGTTTTAAAAATGGGCAGAAGATCTGAAGAGACATTTTCTAAAGAAGACATATACATGGTCAACAGGTACATGAAAAGATGTACAACATCATTAATTGTCAGAGAAATGCATATCAAAACCAGTATGAGATATATCACCTCACACCTGTAAGAATTGTTATCATCAAAAAGACCACAAATAACAAATGTTGGTGAGGGTGTGGAGAAACGGGAACCATTGTACAGTGTTGGTGGAAATGTAAATTGGTGCAGCCACTATGGAAAACAATATGGAGATTCCTCAAAAAAGTACAAATAGAACTACCATATCATCCAGCTATCCTATTTCTGGGTATTAATCCAAAGAATACAAATACATTAATTTGAAAAGATACATGCACCCAATGTTCATAGCTTTATTTACAATAGCCAGGATATGGAAGCAACCTAAATGTCGGACAGCAGATGAATAAATAGAGAAGATGTACATATGCGTGCATATATATATATATATATATATATATATATATATATGATTGGGACTATATCCAAAAATATACAAAACCTCTGCAGTTTAATAGTAAGAAGATAAACTACCCAATGAAAATTTTGGCAAAAAGTTTGAACTTACACTTCACTAAGGAAGAAGTACAATGCAAAGGCTAATTAGCACATGAAAAGATGTTCAGCCTCATTGGTCGTTAGGGAAATGAGAATTAAAACCATTTGCAGTGTCATAAAGTTAAAAATACAATTATCATGTGACCAAAAAATTCTACTTCTGAGTATTTACTAAGAAAAATTTTATATATATATCCACACAGACTTGATATCAATGTTCATAGCAACTTTATTCACAGTAGCCAAAACCTGGAAATAACCCGAAGGTTCATCAATGGATAAATGACTAAGCAAATTTTATATATATCAATAGTTATAACAGAGAACTATTTAGCAATAAAAATAAATCATACTAATATAGTCAACAGCTGATATAAACATACACTCTGACATACACCACAGCATGGGTGAATATTAAAAATATTATGCCGAGGGATAAACAAGACACAGAAAAGTTCATAATGTGGGATTCTATTTATATTAAACCATAAAATATAAAACTATAGTAATGGAAAGGTCAGTGGTTGTTTGGGGCTGGGCATAGGGGGACAATTGATTGAAAAGGTATACAAGACAACTTCATGAAATGATGGAAATGTTTTGTATCTTGATTTATGATAGTGGTTATGTAGGCATATACATTTGTCAAAATACATCAAAATGTACTTTTTTGATGTTGTCTTTATTTAGATAAAGTTTTTTTAATGCAAAATGAGAGACATTTTTATAAAGGCCTCAACTAGAACTCTGGAGTCATACAGATCTGGGTTTGAATCTCAGCTCTGCCATTAATGGCAGAGGTAATTTTTCTCCTTGAACTTCAGTTTTTTCATATGCAAGGCAGAGATGATCATGGACCCTAACTTTTAGGGTAATGGGAGGAATAAATGAAGCACTACATGTAAAGTACATAGCATAATGACTGACAAGTATCTGGTATACATGTTCAGTGTATGATAACTCATACTTTGAAGGACGTAGACTTATCCCTAAACTACCTTCCAACATATTTACAAGTAAGAAGGAACTAAGTTCAGCACCTCAGATTTTATTTGTTGGATAAACTTGACTGTACTCTGGAGTTTTGTGTTCATTTGAAACATTTAATGTTATTCAAGGGAAATATCTGAGACATCCTAAGGAGCCCCTCTCATCAGATCCATAGAGCTGCAAATTACTTTTGTACATAAACAGGAACATGGCTGTGATAAGATAGGAAAAACTTTCCCGGTTGTAGCATAGTGAACTCCAAAGGAGCTCTGCCAGGAAGCTATAGTTAGTTGTAGGATACACGAAAGTTATAGTATGTGTAAACAAAGTGCCCACCCAGAAAAATCAAGTGCCCGTATGTATTTGGTTGGGATACTATGAATTCAAAATTTTAAAATGGTCTGATAAATTCTTACTGATTCAGAATAAATGGAAAGTGATGCAGCGTCTGATGTTCCTAATATGCATGCAGAGAGATTTGTGCAATGGAATGTTGAAGTGACTATGACTCATTTTGCTGTTTTCTACATGTTTAATTTTGTCCTCAGATATTTAGAAGGATTAATTTTATCTTTTCAGAGAGAAAAAACTAGATAGTTCTCTGATGGTACTGCTTAAGAGATGAAGTTTAAGTTTGGATGGCTTTTTATTTATGTACATTTGCTACCAACATTTATTGAATTTTGTGATTAAGAAGCAGCTACCTTCTCCATACTTTATTTTGGTGTTTTTGATTGTTGAGTCTAATTTTATTCTTAAAGTATTGATCATATAAATATTAAAGGATATATTTCTAAGTAGAAAGATAAATTAGATCATATTTTGATATGATCAAATTTTATAGCTATTTATATTTTCAAAGGAAAATCAGAAGGATTTTTTTCGATGGAAGAAAAATAGTTGTTATAATTCTGAGATATTTTTGACGTCTTATATTAAGTCAACCAGCTTATACATGGTGGAACAGTTATTTTTGGAGCCACCTTTTGTGGAATTGTTGTATTCTGTTTGTTCAATGGGATTAAAAGATTTAGGGTTCTCTATATGTTACAGCCAATGTATGTAGTAACAGTTCCTTAAAAGTACAGGTTTGTGGAGAGATGAGTATATATTGTAAGATTTCTTATTTTTTAACTCAATAAAACATGAAAATTGAATCAATGAATAATAATTGGCTGCTGAGGAAAAACTAGTAACAAAGTTGTGTCATGACACAATGAAAGGTATATAGGGAATTAACTTTCTAAGTATTTCATTTGCTTGCTTTATAATTACTTTTTCATGTATTATTCGTTTCTCGATAAACACTGTTTCAAATTGTACTGCTATTAACACAATCCTACCAAAACATAAAATAAGAATAAAATATTTTTATTTCTTTTGAAATTATAAAACAAAACTGATTAACAATATTTAAGGTATTATTTACAAAATAGATTGTCTCTTTAAAAATCATAGTTATGTGCAAAAAAATTAGTAAGATATAAAAAGTTGTTGGAAAATAAAAGAACTGTCATAATAAAAATGAGAGCAGAAGATCAAGGAAACTGGGAAAAGTAAAGACATGCTAGAGTGAATCGGTCTAATACCTAAGAATAATTAGACTCTATTTTATGACCTTCCTTAGATTTAATATAGAATGTTTGGTTCATTTGTTTTGTTTCTTGGGACTCTGACATCACTTATACAATTTGTTATTCAACTGATATGTCTTATCCTTTCTGCAAACTATAAATATCTGTGTCTCTGCATTCAATGCATAATTTTGTGCTCCCCCCAACCCCCCCCCAAAAAAAAACCCTGTCCTCTAGTGTTTTTTCCCTCTGACCTAGAATTTCTATGGTGCTGTTTTTCTTTAGATTCAAGTATAACAAAGTGTTTGTAGTGAAACTAAATATTCCGTTACAGAAGGGTTTGAACTTTTAGAAGATTGACATAGCTGGGTTTGAAGACAGTAATCATTTATGTATCCATCACATACTTAAGGAGCCACAAATATGTGACAGGTACTGTGCTAGGCACTAAGAATATCATGTTGAGAAAGCAAAGAATCATTTACGTGATAGATTTTATTTGGAAGGCTATCTGAAAATTTTTTTTAAATGTGTTAGAGGGAAATTATTCTCTGAAAACTTTCTACGTAATAGCTATTTATGAATCATAAATACACAAAGCTTTTATTTGATCTGGATCAAGTAGTTGATCAAAATATTAAAATGTTATGACCATAAATAAAAATAATTTTGCAAAAATCTAAATAACGTTATTCTAATTCCAGAACAATACATATTAAAAATAGTGTAAAAATGTGCAGTTATAAACAAAGTATAAAACACTTTAGTTTTTATTCCATAATGGTTACAGTTATTATACTGCTTTTCTAATTTCTAATAACAAGGAAAACATAACAACTTAAAATATATGAGGCATTGTGCTTTAGATTATTTTCAGGAAAGTTGGCATTTTACACAGAACACTGTATATTATTTTCCTCTCTCTTACACTGATATTTTTCCTGAGAAATCTTGGATGCTTTCATCACAACTCCCTGTCTTGCAACCCTTTTCAGACATATAAAATAAGAGAACACACTTGGGGAAAAAAGGAATTTCTCAAAACTCCCTAATGTTTCACATATTGGGTTACAGAGTATGTATATGTGCTCTTTCACTTCCTCATCTGGGAAACAAGGTATGAAGTAAGTAGGATGACTTTACTGTGAATTTATGTTACAAGAATCTAATCATCCTGGCAGATTGTTAATGACTAATAGCTTTTTAACCTGCCTTATGTCTATACAGCCACAGGATCAGGTTAAGTTCACTGAAAATTTCATGGTTTTAGCATTTAATATTAAAGTTGGCAGTGAAATATGAATATTTTTAATGCCACTTTTGGATTAAAGGAAACACACATCCTAAGAAACGTCCTGTGTTTAATTTCTAATTCATTCCACATCACCAGATCATACTCATTTTTAATGTTTCTCAAGTATTTTCTGTTCAGATGAGAAACATTGGGGTTAAAAATTAATGTAAAGATCTTTTCTAGTGAAGCAGTGTGCTTGAAGGAAATCACTAGAGATTAGCTGGATGATTCTGACTCATGACAAGGGGTGATCTTGACAGGAATACGATGACCTACCCTCCCAAAACATCTTTAATAAGAAAAATGTGTGCTTGATATCTAGGGAGAGAATAGAGCATTAGAACAGGAGATATAAATTCAGCAAATCTGCTTACTCTTTTCCTCCTTAGGACCAACTAAGACATCTTAACTACCATAATTTCTGGAGCACCCCAAGCCATAGATGCACATGTATTGAAACTGGCAGGAGCTCTAAATATAGAATTGCACTCCACAGTGATTCTAACAATGGATTTCAGTGTAAATTTTCATTCCTTGAAATCTAAAAAATTATTTTCCTGGCATTTGTATGTTTGTTACTTGGACTTAGTGAGTCTGACCTATGCAGAGAAGGATTTCAGGGGATTGAATATCTGTTCAGGGAGAGCAGCCTGGCTTAGTAAACTAAGAATCAGAAGTAGTGACTGCCAATTGCATAGTGATTTGATTCATACTAGAGTTAACTACAAGAAAGAATGTATATTTTCCTTACGAATTCTTAGAAGATGTGTTAATCTAGTCCAGAGTTTCCCGTAAAGTTAATTGCCCCGTGAAATATAAGAAATTCTGTAATTTTATAATATTTATAATGCTGGGCAATTTCAAATAATTATTTGAGCATTCGGTTAATACAAACCTTCATATCTCTGTGAGTCAGCATTTTCTTTTTATTTAAAAAGAAAGATTCCTGAAGACATGTCATTTGTTTAATATAGTATTATCCTTTGCTGGTTAGATGCTGTCACTATTTATTTGTTTATTTATTTAAATGTCTGTTCAGACAGACTCCTTTCCGTGTACTCTTTAATTTTGCTTGAATACTGAATACCATTACAGGGTATCTGTCTAAATAAATAGTGGTACAGTGAATTGAACGTGGTCCAGTTTGCATATTGACTACAAAGATGTGGTTGCTTTGAATCACATGACTTTTACAAGTTGCAAATGTTTTCTGACTTCTTTCTGACTCACTGAAGCTTTTGTGAATCCAGCCAAATGTTTCTTATCCAAAAGGGCAGTCAGTGCTTATAGAAAGATGACAAAAGGTGAATGGGTAAAGTAGTTGCCTTGGGAGAACTCTGAAGTAATTTCTTAATGTTTCAGCAAAAGTCCCTTTGGCTTATCACCCACTTTTCTACCAGCATTCATCCTTCAACACACACACACACACACACACACACACACACACACACTCACACTTTAACACAGGAATCAGATAACGATGTATCATTTTTTTTCACATCGAATCATATTTGTAAGAGTACTATTTTTAAAAGAAATTGAAGTCAGTAGATTTCAGTCCCTATCCACTAAAGTAAATTATAAACTTTGGCAAATCTACTTCTTAAACAGTTGCATAGAGAATTTCCAAAAACAAAATTACTTAACGGGATATTTTTTAGCAATTATACAAAGATTAAAAAGCTTTTGGTTTCTCATTATATTTTTAGAGAATATATGGTAAACCTTGAGAGACTGCATGTAATTTAACGCAGTAATTGTTCTAATTACTGTTTGTCTCTTCCGGAGCAATAAAACAGCAGTCACAAGTACAATAAATGGAGTTGTTAATTATACAACTAATCTCATGAGTACGCTTTCATAATATGGAAAAATATATGATATTAAGCGATTAAGTTAAAAATGAAAAGTCTTGAAGGACTTTATTAGTTTTGTACATTAACCCACTCCCCCAGAAAGATGTAAATATATATAGTTATGTTATATTATCCAAATAGCCCTCCATGCTACACAATGGAAACTTAGTAGTATGGAGAACTTAGTTTGAAAATAAATAAATAAATAAATAAATAAATAAATATATATATATATATATATATCTTAGTCTAGAAACTTAAAAATATCTAAACAAGAATAAAGTTTGTCATTTTTCCTGTGTGACACTGAGGCTTTTGACCCATGACCATGAGGACATGACCTGAATTGTTTTTCTAGTACAAGTGATGAATCCTTCTGCAAAAGAAACATATTTTCCTGGCCAGAATAAAGCATCCTTGGGTCAGAAATACTGCCATGTTTTTAACAACTGAGTTAACTGAATAACAGAAACAAGGTGTAAAGTTTTGGTAGTTAACAAATTTCTTACTTAAAAATTAAAACTTCACTAGCATTGGTGAATGGGGATTAGAGACTTGTTGCAATCAAGATTTAAATTTAGGTGTCTTAGCCAACAAAAATGTTATTAGTGCTTACTCCTGAAATTTCCAGCCTTCTTCTGTAACAAGCTATGGTGTTTTCAGTAATGCCATGTATCAGGAAGTTTTCAAAACCAACAATATTTAACTATGAGGATTTAAAGTTTCACATGCTTTATGAGTATTAGGTAGAGAAATTAAAACAATCAAATACATGGAAGCAGGGAGTCATGGTCAATATCACTTGTCTCCAGGAAATATACCATAATATTAGTTATGTTTCTATAACCCAGGAGGTTAAAATCTATTTGGGGAAGAAAAAGAAACACACATGAAAACACATAATAAAAGATGGCACATCTCTTGGTATATGTTTCTGGATATGTTAGAAGTAGAAATGGAAGAGAACTAACAAATTAAAGAGATTTTTTAAAATAAAGGACTCAGGCATTCCTTTACATCATTCATCACTGACTCCATTAATATGTCATTTATAAAAAATTCATTAAACATGTATTGGGTTCTGGATTTGTGCCAGGCAGAGTGTGATTACTTAGGATACTTAGGTCAACAAGACACAATCTCTGACCACAAGAAGCACATAGTCAAAAAGAGAGATAGACAAGCAAACTCCTAAAGTTGCAGTGGAGATAGAACAATCCAAACAGAGGAGCATATACAAAGGAGAGAAATAGCAGAGAAGGGGCTATTAACTCTATGGGATAGATCAGGAAAGAATATGTTTGGCTGTAAATTGCTAGAATAAATGTGTACAGAGAAGAAGTTGTAGGTTAAAAACTTAACAGGACTTACTGATTAATAGGAAAAAAAAATCTTAAAATTGCATTGATTGAGTCAAAGAGGAGTTTCACAGAAAGGGAAGTATTTGATGGCTTTAAAAAATTTATAAAGATACCAATTAAAATTACTATGATGAATCAAAGAAGGGTGATGGATAAATAACCTTGATTGTTAGTGTATCAGTTATGTATTATTGTATAACAAACTACCACAAACCTCAGTGACTTAAAACAACTATAGACTTATCATTGCGCATAATGTTTTGGATTGGCAGTCTGGGCATTTCTTCTGCTAATGTCACTTAGGATCACTCATGCAGTTGTAGTTTTCTGGAAGCGTGATTGAGTTGGAGGGTTTAACCTAACATCAATGCTAGCCTTTGGTGTTGCATGTCAACAGGGTTGCCCCAATTCTCATCCATATGCTTTGTATCCTCCAGCAGTCTGTGCTTTATACCAGCACGGTAGTCTCAGGTTTCCAAAAGAGCAAGAATGGAATCTGTAATAACTCTTAAATCCTAGGATCTGAAATTTGGACAGTGTTAATTCTGCCACATCCTATGAGACAAAGCAAATCACAAAGCCAGCTTCAATTCAAGAAGGAAGAAAAGTAGACAAATAAAAAATGTGACTTTGCAATGACTGCAGTCAACTTTATGTAGAGAGTTTCTCCAGTAAGTCAGAATTTTAAAAGTTAGAAAGGGTGAACCAGTGGGTCTAGGATAATTAAAAGCAAGAGGAAGAATAAGCTAATCTTAGGAATAGATTTAGAGATACTGACACTAGCAAGCAAAGGAGCCACGATAGATCTGGAAGGTATCTGATGGAATGAATGAGACGGGAGATGACAAAAAGTGAAATATTTAGTATGATCAAAGATGAGATTTAGTATCCCTGCAAGACTTGGAGAGAGTTCACAAGCAAGGGGTTGGGGTTTGAGACTGAGTTTAGTGAGAAAAAAATCCATGTTCTTTGTTTTACTTGCTCTCAGATGGCAGTAGTGTTGAACTAATAATGACTCTAGTGTGAGATTCCCCAGAGGCATTTAAATTGATGTCGGAAGTTTGTCCCCCCTTACAGTCACCATTCCACACTATACTTGTAGCATAAGGTATATCTCTTCATTATTAACAATTAGTTTAAGCAACAAATTTAATCTAGGTTTTAGATTAACATACACATCACCATTCAAAAAACATTTGAATAATTTTTTAAAGAAACTATTTCATACAAGAAAATATTAGCAAATCAAATCCAACAACACATAGAAACGTTTACACTATGACCACGTGGGATTATTCCAGGAGTGTTATTATTATTACAGGAAGGTTTAACATCCAAAATCAATTAATGTAATACATCATATTAATAGAATAAAGGGCAAAAATCATGTAAACATATCAATAGATGAAGAAAAAGCAGTTGACAAACATTTATGATAAAAAAAAGCTCTCAATGAACACAACCTGGTAAAAATGACTTATAAAAACCTACAGTTGGGCTTCCCTGGTGGCACAGTGGTTGAGAGTCTGCCTGCCGATGCAGGGGACACGGGTTCATGCCCCGGTCTGGGAAGATCCCACATGCCGCGGAGCGGCTGGGCCCGTGAGCCATGGCCGCTGAGCCTGCGCGTCCGGAGCCTGTGCTTCACAATGGGAGAGGCCACAACAGTGAGAGGCCCGCGTACTGCAAAAACAAAACAAAACAAAACCTTACAGTTAACATCATAATTATAAAAGAGCGGATGCTTTCCCTTTTAGATCAGGAAAAAGGCAAGGATGCCACTTACACCACTTTTATTCAACATTGTTCTGGAATTTCTAAAGAGTGAAACCAGGTAAGAAAAAGAAATACAGCCCTCTAGATTGAAAAGAAAGAAGTAAGATTTCTTTATTCATGATGACACAATTCTGTCTATATTGATAAAAATTGTAAGGAATCGCCTCAAATCTATTAGAACTGGTAAAGTTCCAAAAGTTCACAGGATAAAAGATCAATATATACAAAACGGAATTGCATTTTTTTAATGTTGAAGTGCAATATATTTTAATCTTTCCTGTATTTAAAATCTCCATTTGTTAATACTACAACAAAATGAATATTTATACCTAGGGGTAACATCAACCACTGCTATTACTAGAAATCGTCGCCTCCTCGAGTAGCATTCTGCTGACTCTACAACCCCAGATGGCAGAATGCCTGAGAAATGTGCATATTCTGTACAGAAAGCAGTCTGTGAGGGGCACCTTTTTAAAATGAATCTTTTTAATCAGACACACCTGCACACTGTTTTAAAAGTCAAACAGTTTTACAAGAAAAACAGATGTCACTTGCCCTGTACCCATTTTTCACATCCCTAAGGCAAATACTTTCAAGTCTTTTTAGCTATTTCTTCTGGCATTTTTTTTACTATTTCTACTATATAGTAGGTCTATTAGAGTTATTTAAAATTTTTTCCCTTTAGGAAAAAAATTGACTTCCTGTTAAAATATAATGATTTAGATATGTTACATCTTCCCATCATCATTTTTGGTTGAATCAATTGTTGGTGTCTATATTATTACTATGGCTGTAAATAATATTCACAGATGAGCCAAAAGTACATCATGATTACTGTTTCCTTTTTTGTATGACCTTGTTTTCCTTCTAGTTAATAACTGCATTTTTGCATTTGCTTAGTTTTCTGTGTAACTATGGTTAATTCATCTGCAAATTGCTAAAGTGTTAACTTTCCTCTCAACATATTCAAATATAACAGGTAAATCTCTGTTTTAATTCCCTTTTTTTTTTTTTTTTTATTTTATTTTTGGCTGCGTTGGGTCTTTGTTGCTGTGCACGGGCCCCTTCCAGCAACGGCGAGCGGGGGCCACTCCTCACCATGGTGCGTGGGCCACTCACTGCGGTGGCTTCTCTTGTTGCAGAGCACGGGCTCTAGGCGTGTGGGCTTCAGTAGTTGTGTCATGCAGGCTCAGTAGTTGTGGTGTGCAGGCTCTGGAGCACAGGCTCAGTAGTTGTGGCACACGGGCTTAGCTGCTCTGTAGCATGTAGCTGCTCTGTAGCATGTGGGATCTTCCCAGACCAGAGATTGAACCCCTGTCCCCTGCATTGGCAGGCGGATTTCTAACCACTGCCTCACCAGCGAAGTCCTTTAATTTCTTTCTTAAAAATATACTTCATACAATCCTCCATCAAGTTCAAATTAAGACTTCTTACTCTCTAGGTCTGATATAAAACTATGGTCATGGAATTTCCCTTTAACTTATCCTGGGACTTCCCTTGTCCCTCTTCGTGTTGGACCCCCTGATTCCTTGATCTCACTTCTTCCTTTCTTGATTTTCTCTTTTTAGTGGGGTATTTCCTCCAGTAGCTTCCTGAGAAGGGGGCATGGGAAGTACACTTTTTAAAAAAAGTCATTGCATTGTCTAAAAATACCTTCATCTACTCATACTTAATAACTGAATCTGGCTCAGTGTAGAATTCCAGACAGAAAGTATTTTCCATCAGAATTTTGAAGGCCTTTCCTCATCATCTTCTCTTAAGAAGCCTGGCACCATTCTGATCTACAGTCTTTCACAGTCACCTATATATCCCCCTAAGGAAGCTTCCAGAAGCTTCTCTTTATGTGTTCTGAAATTTTACAATAATACAACTTGGAGTAGGTTTTTTGTTTTTTTTTTTTTAACTGTATGAACTGATAATTGCTAAGTCTTTTACATTTAGAGATGTATGTCCTTCAGTTCTGGGAAGTTTTCTTTTTTTTTTAAAATAAATTTATTTCTTTATTCTTGGCTGCATTGGGTCTTCATTGCTGAGTACAAGGCCCTTCCAGCTGCGGCAAGCGGGGACTACTCCCCGTTGCGGTGCACAGGCCTCTTACTGTGGTGGCCTCTCTTGTTGTGGAGCATGGGCTCCAGGTGCGCAGGCCTCAGCAGTTGTGGCTTGCGGGCTCTAGAGCACAGGCTCAGCAGTTGTGGTGCACGGACCCAGTTGCTCTGCGGCATCTGGGATCCTCCTGGACCACGGATTGAACCCGTGTCCCCTGAATTGGAAGGTGGATTCTTAACCACTGTGCCACCAGGGAAACCCCTGCGAAGTTTTCTTACAGTAATCTTCCTTTGATTTTTTTCTGTTCTCTTTCTTATATGCCTATTATTTAGATACTGGCCTTGCTAGACTGATTGTCTAATTCTCTTTGGTCTGTTTTCTTTTTCCTCTTGCATTTACATCTTTTGTCTTTAGCTCTATTTCCTGGGAGATTTCCTCAACTTCATGTTCTAACTCTTCTATTAAAATGTTAATTCCTATGAGCTCTTTTCTGTTTGCTGCATATTTCTTTTTTTTCTTTTCCCTCTACATCTTGTTCTTATTTTACATGAATATAGTATCTTCTTTTCCCTCTCTTTTTTTTTTAATTTTATTTTTTTTTACTATAGCATCTTCTTTTTTCTTGAGGATATAAATAAGTTGGGTGTTTTAGGTTCCTGTTTTCTTCACCTGCCTGCACTGTCTCTGGAATTTGAGTGCTTTCTTGCTATTTTCTCTAGTCTCTGCCTTTCATGCTTGACGCTTTCCTTTAGTAAGAGGGAACCTTTGACTGTACATTTATATCTTTAGTTACGCACTGTCCACCATCTTGCCCAATTGCATTTTATACATTTGATATATACACAAATTGCAATTGCATACAAGCGATGAACAATCCAAAAATAAAATCAAGAATGAAATTCCATTCACAATGTCATCAAAAAGAATAAAATAGTTAGGAATAAATTTAAAAAAAAACAATCCTGAAACTAGTACACTGCAATTCAAAAACATTATTGAAAGAAATTAAAGAAGATCTAAATAAGTGGAAACATATTCCCTGTTCATGACATGGAAGATTTAATATTGTTAAGATGGTAATTCTTCCAATTAACCAACACATTTAATTTAATCCTTACCAAAGTTACAACATGCTTTTTTTTCTTTGCAAAACTTAATAAGCTGATTCTAAAATTTAGAAAATCCAAAAGACCTAAAATCACCAAGAAAATTTTCAAAAGAAAACAAGTTTGTAGGACATTTATTTCCAGATATCAAAGCTTACATAAAGTTATATATACAAGATATGTACATATAGTACTTTAATATATATATTTAACATTTTATATACTATTATATATATACTATTTACCATACTACAGTATAAATTATAATATATATATTGACATATGTACACACATATAATCTCCTTTTGCATAAGGATGCACAGCACATACAGATCAATAGAATAGAGTTGAAAGTCCAGATATAAACTCTAACATTTATGGTCAATTGCTTTTCAACAAAGATGTGAAAGTAATTCAATGAAAAAAAAGACAGTCTTTTCAACAATTGAAGATTCACAGGCAATAGATTAATTTTGACCCTTGCCTCATAGCAAAAACAGAAGTTAACTAAAAATGTATCATAGGTTAACATGTAAGAGCTAAAACTATGAATTTTTTGGAAGAAAACATTGGAGAAAATCTTTCACACCTTGGACTAGGCAAAAATTTCTTAAGATACAATACCAAAAGCATGGTAAAATAAACAAATAATTGATATTCAAAATGTGTGTACATCAAAGGACAGCATTATGAAAATATAATAACCACCAATAAACTAGAAGAAAATATTTAAAAAAACAGAGGTCTGATACCTACTTCTATCTAGCATAAAAAAGAATAAGCCACTTAATAATAAAAATATTTTAAAAATGATAAAATAGACAACTGATTTAAATAGTCACCAAGGAAGATAAATAAATATCCAGTAAGTATACTAAAATATATTCAAAATTATTAATCATTAGAGAAATTAAATTTAAAATCACAATGAGATACCATTTTATACCCACTGTTATGGCTAAAATAAAAAGACAGATAATACAAAAGTTGTTGAGGATCAGAGAAACAGGAACCCTCATATTTTGCTATGGGAAGGTAAAATTGCAGAGCTGGGGCTTCCCTGGTGGCGCAGTGGTTGAGAGTCCGCCTGCCGATGCAGGGGACACGGGTTCGTGCCCCGGTCCGGGAAGATCCCACATGCCACGGAGCGGCTGGGCCCGTGAGCCATGGCCGCTGAGCCTGCGCGTCCGGAGCCTGTGCTCCGCAAGGGGAGAGGCCACAGCAGTGAGAGGCCCGCGTACTGCAAAAAAAAAAAAAAAAAAAAAAAAAAATTGCAGAGCTGCCTTGGAAAGCAGTTTGGCAGTTTCTTTAAAGTTAATCATAGGGGCTTCCCTGGTGGTGCAGTGGTTAAGAATCTGCCGCAATGCATGGGACACGGGTTCAATCAAGCCCTGGGCCAGGAAGATCCCACATGCTGTGGAGCAACTAAGCCCGTGTGCCACAACTACTGAGCCTGCGCTCTAGAACCCGCAAGCCACAACTGCTGAAGTCCACACACCTAGAGCCCATGCTCTGCAACAAAGAGAAGCCACCACAATGAGAAGCCCTCACACTGCAACAAAGAGTAGCCCCCAGTCACTACAACTAGAGAAAGCCCATGCACAGCAACGGAGACCCAACGTGGCCAAAAAAAAAAAAAAAATGTTAATCATAAATTTATCATACAACACATGCATTCCACCCCTAGGTGTCTACCCAAGAGAAATGGACACATAGGTCCACACAAAGGACTTGCATATGGAAGCATTCATAGAAGCATTCATTATTCATAATAGACAAAATCAAAGCAACCTAAATCTTCATCACCTGATGATGAAATAGACAAAATGTTGTATATAATTATTAATTATCATGTTATAATATAATATCCCATATCATGAGATATTAGCAATAAGAAGGAACCAACTTCTGATAAATGCTACAACATGGACAAAACTCAAAAACACACTAGGTGAAATGTCAGTCATAAGAGATCGAATATGATATGATTCTATTTATATGAATGAAAACCCAAATAGTGTTATGTTTGCATAACTCAACATATTTACTAAATCTAATTTATTGTACTCTTGAAAATATAGATAAAATATACCTCAAAACTAAAAAAAAGAAAAAGAAAGCATTTCATTAAATACTCAACTCTGAGTGGGACCACACAGGAAAATAAGACTGACAACTAGTGGAAAGTTCAGTAGACTGGGTGTCAGACATGAGATTCCTGGTGCCAGGTTCTCCTTGCCAGTAAAAATGTTGTGTTTGCAAGTGCCTTAACGTTTCTGAACCTCAATGGCTTCATCTATTGTAAGAGTAAGTTGGAATAGGTGATTCCTAAAATCTCTAATTAGCTGTAAATTTCCATAAACCTACTCATTTCTTAAAAATTATGAGACGCATCCATAAAATCATAGGATAGGATATTAAATTATGAAGTAATGTTTACCACATCATTGTTTTTCTCTCTTTAGCAATTCTGGGATTTTAAAATGTACTTAGATATATAATTTCTAATGTATTGGGTCAATCACATTTTATTGAGTAACCACTGTATATATAAGTTATGGATGCTGTGAAAACAAAAAAATTAAATATGTAATTCCAACTCAAAAGATTTTTTCATTCTCAAAATAGACAGAAATTATAAATGGATGATATAACTTGCAGAAGGATGTAAAAAGCAATGACTCATGTAAGAGGTACAAATAAAACACTAGGTTTCAAGGCCAGAAGAGATTGCTTATGACTGAAAGGTAAGAAAAGCCTTTATGGAGGAAGTATAATTTGAGTAGGACTTAAATATGTGACAATGTGAAAAAATGATATCCAATGGGAAAAAGTACATGAGTAAAGAGAACAATTCAGAGAAAATATTACAGTTTGTCTGTATAGGAATGAAAAATTGAAGCAAAAAGATACGAAGTTGGATAGTAAGTTTGAGCCATATTGTGGAAGATTTAGAATGTCAAGTGGCCTTTCATTAATTGTTAATGGATAATTCTTATCAAATTTTTTAAAAATTGACTTAATTTTTTTAGAACAGTTTAAGATTCACAGCAAAATTGAGGGGAAGGTACTGAGTTTCCCATATAACCCTTTCCCCTACACATTCATAGCCTCCACCATTATCAACATCACTCACCAGAATGGTACATTTTTTTTTTTTTTTACCAAGGATGAACTTACACTGATATATCATAACCATCCAAAGTCCATAGTTTTCATTAAAGTTCACTCTTGGTATTGTGCATTCTGTAGATTTGGACAAATGTATCCATCGTTATGGTATCATGCAGAATACAGAATACATCATTATGGTATCATACAGAAGAGTTTCACTGTCCCTCCAATCCTCTGTTCTCTACCCATTAATTTCTGCTCCCACTCAACCCCTGGCAACCACTAATCTTTTTACCACCTTCATAGTTTTGCCTTTTTCTAAATGTCATATAGTTGAAACGATACACTATGTAACCTTTTCAGATTGGTTTCTTTCACTTCTTCACTACATGTAAGATTTCTCCATGTCTTTTTATGACTTGGTAGCTCATTTCGTTTTAGTTCTGAATAATATTGCATTGTCTGGATGTACCATAGTTTATATACCCACTCACTCACTGAAGAACATCGTAGTTGCTCCCAAGTTTTAACAATTATGAGTAAAACTGCTGTAAATATCCGTGTACAGATTTATGGGTGGATGTAAGTTTTCAGCTCCTTTGGGTAAATAGTAAGGAGTGTGACTGCTAGATCATATGGTAAGAATATGTTTAATTTTGTAAGAGACCACCAAACTTTCTTCCAAAGCAGCTGTATCATTTTGCATTCCCACCAGCAAATGACAGTTCCTATTGCTCTACATTCTTACCAGCATTTGGTGGTGTCACTGTTCCAGATTTTGGCCCTTCTAATAGGTGTATAACGGTATCTCATTGTTATTTAATTTGCATTTCCTGATGACTTATGTAGCACACCTTTTCATTTGCTTATTTGTCATCTTTATCTTCTTTGGTGAGATGTCTTTTAAGGTCTTTGGACCATGTTTTAATTGGGTTGTTTAGTTACTATTGAACTTTAAGAGTTCCTTATGTTTTTGGAAAACAGTTCTTTATCAGATATGTCTCTTACAAATATTTCCTCCCAGCTTGTTGCCTGTCTTCTAAATCTCTTGGCACCGACTTTTGGAGAGCAGAAGTTTCAAATTTTAACAAAGTCTTCCTTAGCCCTTATTTCTTTCATGGGCTGTGCCTTTGGTGTTTATGTAAAAAGGCATCACCATACCCAAGGTCATCCAGATTTTCTCCTATAGTATCTTCTGATCTTATATTTTTGTGTTTTATGTATAGGTCTGTGATCCATTTTAATTTAACTTTTGTGAAGGTCTATAGCTAGATTCATTTTTTTTGCATGTGGATATCCAGTTGTTCCAGCACCATTTGTTGAAGAGACTATCTTTGTTCCATTGTATTGTCTTTGCTCCTTTGTCAAAGATCAGCTGACTCTTTACACGGGTGGGGGGGGTTATTTTTGTCTCTGTTCTGTTCCATTGATCTGTTTATCTATTCTTTCACCAATACCACAGTGTCTTCATGTCTTCATTACTATAGCTTGCAGTGGGTGGTGTCAACCCTCAACTTTTTTCTTCAGCTTCAATATTGTTTTGACTATTCTGAGCCTTTTGTCTCTCCATATAAGCTTTAGAATCAGTTTGTTGATATCCATAAAATTAGACTGTGATTGCATTAAATCTGTAGACCAAGTTGGGAAGAACTGACCTGTTGGCAAGATTGAACCTTCCTATTCATGAACGTGAAACATGTCTTTATTGTTATTTTTTTATTTTGTTCATCAGAGTTTTGTAATCTTCCTCATTTAGATCTTGTACATATGTTGTTTGATTTACTGATTTGGGGCAACAGAGTAAGTTTATCAGAGGTTTGCTTTAAGAACATTAATCTAATTGCTCTGAAAAAGGGAAAATTGGAACTTGTGAGGCTGGTTGAAATGCAAGATAATAAATATGTGGACTTTATTAGTTGTAGTGAGAACAAAGATTATGACATAGATATAACTGATGTTGCATAATAAGATTTGTTATTGCCTATATGTGACTAAAAGAGACTGGCAGTAATGGGCAATGTTCTAAATTCTTTACCTATTATCTCATTCAACCCTCCAAGGCATCAATGAGGTAAAGGCTATTACCTTTATTTTATAGATTAGAAAACGGCACATAAGATAACCCAAGGTTCATGTGTACAACATAGTCATGGTGGGGTTTGTTGGAATATAGCTGCTGGAGTACACACCACTCTGGTACAGTTCTCTCCACAGGCTGTGACATTAACTTCAGTTACTGGAAATATTGTGGTTCTGTTGACATAAATAGGGTACACAGAGAAAAGTTCATTTGGGATGGAATAAGAAAAATTGAGTATGGATAACTTGTTTTGTTTTCCCTTATTATGTGTATGTGTATGTCTATGTCTGTTTTGTAAGTCCAGTGTTCATAAATAATGTTGGGAAAAATAAAATTCATTCAGAAACTATGAATTTTTTTAATCTATTTTTTATTGAAGTATAGTTGAATTACAATGTTTTGTTAATTACTGCTGTACAACAAAGTGACTCATTTATACATATATACATTCTTTTTCATACTCTTTTCCATTATGGTTTATCACAGGATATTGAATGTAGTTCTCTGTGCTATACAGGAGGACCTTGTTTTTTATCCATTCTATATATACCTGTTTGCATCTGCTAATCCCAAACTCCAACTCCTACCCTCTCCCACCTCTCTCCCCCTTGGCTACCAGTCTATTCTCTATGTCCCTGATTTTGCAGAAACTATGAATTTTTAAATGAAAATCTCCTTTGAAATTCTTGGACTATAATGTCAGTAAGTACTTGGTTCTTTATGATCTTCTTCTTTACAATAGAGCTTTTTAATAAGAAACTATATCCTCCTGTAAATTTGCAATGTCTTCTGTCACTTTCAAGTTGCATATGCTGTAGCATTAAAATCATATAGAAAAAGTAGTAATGTGGACACTTTTTTACATTTTTATGAAAAGGAGATAAAATAAGTGGTTATATTTATAAACTATGTGTATGTACATGCACGTGCATGTAAACTTGAAAAACAACTAAAAGGGTATATATAAAAATCTTTACTTTGGTTATCTTCTTGTAGTGAGGTTATAAATATATTTTTCTTTTCATTTTAGTCTTTCCTGGAGTTTTCAGTGATCTGACATGTATTACTTTAGCCATTTTTAAAGGATTTTAAAGTAAGAACTTTATTATATCCAGCAAAACTGATGAGTATTGATAAACTTTATGATTCAATTGCTGATGAAGTTCTGTGCTGTTTCCCAAGTTACTTTGTTCATAACTAAAATTGAAATTTGTCATCTTCCAGAGTTATACCTCTTGCCTCTTCCCTTCTTGTGTTAACCTATTTTATAGAGCAGATTTTGACATTAATCATATTTTGCTAATTATTATTTTCCCCACTGTAGCAAGGACTTCTGTTGCCTACCCAATATTCATTCTATCTTTCTTCCTTAAAAATGAAACTCTGATTTTGTTGGCAGTAGCACAGCACCCAGTTAAAAAACAAACAAAAAAATGAAACAAAACAATAAAAACCAATGCATCCAGGCTTCTTTAGAAGATGAAGTGTGTGTGTGATACAGTCTGGTTCATACGCTATGTCTGGGTAGTAGTTTGTAGGAACTTGCTATGAGCTTCTTAAGTAGCGTTCAGACTCAGTAGGCACATGCCCTAAATTATGTCTTTCTCTTTCCTCCTTATTTCTATACAAAACTCAGATATATTGGCTGGAGATTCAGTAAACACCTTATTTCATTTACTTTGAAAATTATTGTTAGAACTTAATGCATCTATTTTCATTGTACATTCTAATTCAATTTACTTATACCTCCAGAGTTCCCACTTCTATTAGGCCCCAATCATCTGCTTCCTGTTGGATACACCAGTATTAATTAATCACAGAGTATATTCCATGTGGTAGAATAAATTGAACTCTTAAGGTGGATTTATTTTATACTTTACATTAAAAGGCTCCAGAGTGACAACAATAGGGATTTCACTGTTGATGATGAGATATTCGTTTGAGTAAGAAGTATGCCTCTGCTTTAGTTTTTTCATAAGGCTATTTTGGTTCATAATGAAAACTCTACATAATTATCAGAGAAGAGGATAAACAATGATAATAATAGTAATAATACTAATAATAACAACAACAAATCACCAGCACCAATAATAGAAATAACTGTAGTTTACTGAGTGCTTGGTATGTGTGAAATCTAGGCTGAACACATTTAAGTTCATCATATCATTTAATTCTTGCACCAACTACTATAAAGTAGTCATCTTTATTTCCACATTTTACTGAAAAGCAGAGGCACAAATTTACTAAGCAACTTGCCAAAGGTCACACAACTAGGAAATGGTGAATTCAGAATTTGGTCAAAGTTCTTTTTGACTTCAAAGATTTGCTGAAGTTATGAATCCCTATTCTGTTCTCCTACTTTGTTTCCATTTCCTTTGATAAGAGAATATTCTTCCATTCATATAAAACAGTGTCAAATTATCTGTATATAACTTAAAACAAAGAGAGTTTAGCGAAAGAATCTTGATGTTCACTCATTCCCATAGCATTTTGACCAGAAAGGTCTAGGTCTAGGTCTAACTGAGGGCCATAGCCCAGAGGGAATACTTTTGGTTCTTCCTCTCAATATGCATGTGTTCAATAAAAGTATTTATGGCCTAAAGAAGTATAGGGGACTGTGGACAATGTGAATGCTACATATGTAGAATAAAAGTGTCTTGCAATATTTCATTTGAGCCATAGTATTTTGATGTCTGAAATTTACCAGGTCACTGGTTGTTCATCCTGTTATCCCCTCATCTTCTTGTAGCCTTTCTTATAAATAGTTAAAGAGAATTGACACTGGAATGGCAGTAAATACTCTAAATTCCCTCAACAGACATGCATTCCATAAAAATTAAATAATAATGTAATAATAAGGAAGAGTATATACTGTTTATTCAGAGATAGCTATATGATTATCTTTCTAATCAGAGTCTGATTTATATTAGTTCCATCTTTATTTGCTATGAGACACTGGGCATACTATGACTTACTTCCCTGAACTTCAGAGAAAACTGAGAGATCTGGTGTATTCATTAATAGTGAAATTAAGTTTCTTAAACATATGGTGCAATTACAGAAAACATGTATAATCAGAGCTGCTGTAATAAAGAATCAAATAAAATCATGAAACTCTCTGAATTGTTTTCTCTGTGGTTTTATCACTTTGTTTCCTACCTAAATTCGAATAAGAAATTGCTTTTCATAAATGCTGCTTTTGCAGAATTTCACGGTCAGCAATCTAGTGTTCCACATCAGTGTAGAAAAGTGTAACCAGGGAGTTGCGTTAGCACTAGACACATGATTAGACACTGATAAATACATGGCATTTAGTAATGCCATTAAAATACTCTACACTACACAATGGCAACAGATGTCTTAAGTTCTAACAACTAATCAAAAAGTAAATCAACCGACATAAAAAACACATCTGGAATCCTAGAAATGGAAGAATTTAGTCATATATCATTCAATATTCTATCAAATTTGTGTTAATTTGTGAAAAGCTGTGCTGGATGTTTTTATGTAAATGAAGCCAAATATACATTTCGCTCTATGATCTCCAAAACGATTTACTATAGAAAGCACTTTGTCAGGTCCTGAAGTGCTTCTTCCCAGGCCTGAGATAACTCAAGCTTTCTGAAATAATTCTCTTATTAAAGCAATATGTTCAAAGTGAGCAATGCAAGTCCACAGGGAACGCTGCTGAGAAAGTAATGGTCTGCTGGTGAGTTGATGGACTGCATTAATGGTCCCAGCCAATCTGGAAAGGGGACTGACAGCAACTCAATTTTTAATGTATTTCATATGTAGAACATGTTCAGAAAAGAGTCCTAAATATTAGAACTGTGCATTGGCTAATTAAACTCTTTGCAAATTATGGCACTGCAACCATGAATTATACTCAGGGCATGCGTCTTTAATCTTTAGGAACATTCCTATCCACATATTAACAGTAATCATAAAGGCAGATAGATTTACGTGGAATATATTTCAGTTTACTTTTACTTACAGTATTAACTTAATTTGGGGCTCCAGAAATTCATTTCCTGGGAAGTGGGCACCTTCAGTATTTTTTAATAATACCAAAAAAGAATGATATATTTGAAAGTTTTCCAAGTGATTCGAAATATTCTGAAAAATTTTTCAACAGTGCCATCAGGAAGAGTAAAATGTTATATTTCAGTAAAAATCATAGCTAAATCATTCCAAATCAGGAGTTTCAGTACCACAAAATGGACTTAGATAAGACTGCAGTCCTAATGAATTCTAGTATTTAAACTGACTTATTATTTCCTCATTTTTTAGGCAACTCTACCTGAAAATGTTGCTCAGGTTTATATTGTTTATCCTCTGTAAATAAAGAAGAGTAAACAAACATGATTGTTACCGCTCTTTGAAATTTTCTTTTGTAAATAACAAAGAATATTTAGCTACTATAAATTGCTTCTCTGGTGACCTAAATCGTTAATGTAGCAAATACAACAACAAAGCTGTAGTTATTGGCACGCAGTTTGTAAGTTGCCTTTCATCCTGGGTGATCTTAAGGCACATTTTAAACTGTGAACTCAAATTTAGCACTGAACTGCAGCAGTGATTTTATCTTTTGAATTTAAATGTGACCAAAAAAAAAGAAATTCCAAGCTCCGCTTAACAAAACATACCGATGAATTGTTATGCTTTCGTATTGTCCAGAATTTCCCTTCCCAGTGTTATTTATCTTTTACCTAGACCAGAAAGGTAGATGAGGAACACTTCCTCCTTAGCATGCCATTTTCAGCTTTACTCTTTTACTCCACTGCTCTTTGTGGAGCATCTAACCATGAAAGTCTTCCAGAAGTACCAAGAAATGCTTAGTAGTACAAATTTTAAAAAGTACAGAAATACAAGTCTTAAACTGACTTTGTCTGGAACATGAAACATAGCTCAGAAAACCACATTGTCTGGAACATGAAACGTAGCTCAGAAAACCAGTGTCCATGAAATGTTTCCATTGGATGAAAGATTTTATTTTTCCTAAAGAATAATCCATGATTCAACTTTGTCTCCAAATAATGACAGTTCACATCAGAGGAAGAAAGAATGCTTCTTCAGTAGGAATATATACAACTAATACTCTAAATGGTCATCTTTCTGGCATATTTTTAGGAGACAAAAAAGCAAGGAAGAAACAGAAAATCCCAAACTATTAGGCATGGGAAGTTTATAGTCTTTGCACAATCACAGAAGCCTTGATGATCCCTTGATGCTATTAATTCCTCTTATAATTTTAATAAACTCAAGTCCTGCACTTTACCTCTCTTACAGCAATAACACTGAACCCAATGATGCTCAGCTTTTTATCTCATAGCATTTATAAAAAGCTATGTCACAAGGGTACTTAATAAAACTGAATGTGAGATTTTACTAGAGATAGGGGGCTTGCCAGATCAAAGCATATCCATTTATGAATGTTATAAACGTTTGATAAAATGAGCTGTCATGTGATGGCATGTTTATTTCAGAAGTAGGGATGAAAAAATGATACTTTTAATTAAAAACAATAAAAACTTTCTGCCAGCAGGTGGGCAATAGTGGTGGGGGCATATGGTTAACAGCTGGACATTATTAAATATCTATTAAATTGAGCACCTCATTGGTGATTCTTTAATAAAGCCATCTTTTTTCCTTTTATTCCTAGTTTGGAAGGGTCACACATTTGCACTCACATGGACAAAAAAGATGTATTTAAAAAAATTTTTTTTCTATATTGTAATCTTTCTCACAAACCACCTACTTTTTAGGTAATGGATATCTCTAAACTTGTTGATAAGAGTAACTTAGTCATTCTCAGTTAAGCTGTCAGGCAGTGTAAAGTTCCAGTTCCTAAGGGATTGTTTCTCCCCTTCCCTCCTCCTTCTAAGATGCATGGCTGTGTGGAGGTTTCCAGACCTTACAGCTCTGAGGAAAGTAAGGCTCATCTGTGGCTGGTTCTCTGCTCATCTCTGCTGGCTAGTCTGATTCTGAATGTCAAAGCCGACTATGAACTTCTTTATTCTCTTTCCATTCCTGTTGTAATAACAACAGCACTCTCCAAGGCAAATTATGCAACTAAATTGATATTATCCCCATCATACTCGATAATTCTAAGCTTTGTGTAATTGATGCCAACTAAGTTTTCATTTTTATTTCCAAACTCCTCAAAAAATGTGTTCATCATTTGAATCAGTACAGTAGAGTTTCCAGATACCAAAATTCGAAAAGATTAAAACAAACAAAAAGATGAATTTTTCAGGTCAAATAGGCAAACTCTGAGTCAGGCAGAGGTCTCACTGATGATTGGCTACAAAGACTTGAAAATCTTAAGGAACACCGGCCCCCTCCGCCCTCCCCCCGCCCCCACCCCCGCCCCCCCCCCCCCCCCCCCCCCCCCCCCCCCCCCCCCCCCCCGCCACCGCCGCCACCTCCCTCCGCTTCATCTCTTTTCCAGCTCTGCTGGTTAGGTGTAAAGATGTGGTATTCTTATAGACTTGTGTACCGACCGAGTTTGAAAAATAATCAGGAAAACACTTCAATTGATTCACATTAGGCCACGAACCTGACTTTTGGCCAGTAGGCAGTTTCCAATGCAGGTCATACAAGAATCACCTTCTTTGAAGAAGCATTTCACAGGGGAAGAAGTAGGAGAGGGTGTTGAAATAGACAGCAGAATAATACATACCCCAAGTGCAAGTAATTAATCATTTTATTGTCAATATTTTTAATAGGATGTATCCATTTCCTCCAATTTCTTTCAGGATCTTTAAATTTTAACAGATTTATACCTTAGTAGAAGTGCCCTTTTCTTCGTTTTTAATGAAATGTTGCAAGATTGACTCTCTTCAGTCTTAAACTAAACATGGCTTGGCCTTGTTATCTCCTCCAGCATTATCGCTACAGCTGCGTGGATTCTTTTTCCTGTTTCTGAAAACACCCTCTTTCCTCTCTGAAGTCTTTCTACCACCCTGGCATGTGTCTCCCCCTGGTTTGCTCCTTCTCTTTCATTTCGAAGGTAAAATAGTACCCCAAAGAGGCCAATTCCTACCACCTTAATTATAATCTTATAATCTTCGTCTGCTGATTTATTGATTATTCGTCTCTTCCACTGGACAGTCAAATCCACAAATGCAAGGAGCATGCCTCTACCACTCTATCCCCAGAGGTTCGCATCAAGCCAGGCACATGGAAAGCTCTAAACAGCCTTGTGTCAACCTAATAGTTAATTGTTAAATAATAAGTCTAGTTAATAATAATTTATAATATTATAATAATAGTTAATTGTTAAATTTTACAACTTTTAATTTGTTACGGCCCTTCCTCTTCACCAACCCTCTCCTTCTTTGGCTTCTGTAGCAATTCTCTCTCTGGCTTTCTATTGTTATTCTGGCTCTAAGTCCTTTTGTTTTTCCTCTCCTTCACAAGACAGTAGTTTTCTGGCAATCCCTATTTTCTTCTCAAACTCTGTACTCTGACCAATTTGATTCTTGATGGTTTCAACTACTACTCAGGCTTATGGTTCACAAACATCTGTTTTTACCTCTTCTGATCATCAGGATTATTTCCTGCTGTTATTGACTCTCACTTTAGAATATTTTTAAATGGAATTCAGCATTCCACCGCCCTCAACAAACTCATCTTACTTTCCATCTCATTGAAAGAGAACACCTGGGCTTCTCTGGTGGCGCAGTGGTTGAGAGTCCGCTTGCCGATGCAGGGGACGCGGGTTCTTGCCCCGTTCCGGGACGATCCCACATGCCGCGGAGCGGCTGGGCCTGTGAGCCATGGCCACTGAGCCTGCGAGTCCGGAGCCTGTGCTCCGCAACTGCAGAGGCCACGGCGGTGCGAGGCCCGCGTACCGGAAAAAAAAAAAAAGAAAACACCAAGAGGCCAGTCACCCAAGCCAGAAACCTAGGAGTTTCATCCAGTAGTCTCACTCCTTTCCATCATTTGCCATTTATACCTGCAGTTACATATTCTGTACCAATATTCATTAAGTTGTATTAATTTTAATTAATCACTACACATAATAATTTGATTATTAATTTAAAAATGTATCCTCTCTTCTATAACAGTCCCTAATCTGTCTCCTTTCCTCATGGTATTGCCCATGATGATCAATACTGTGGATTTTCTAATCATGAACTTGCCTTTCATAGGATTTAAATATTTCAGTTGTTTCCTCTTGTCTGTAAAATATTCCTCATTTAAGCAAATAAAGTCATTTCTAATCTAATTTCCAGATATTCACAAAGAAACCTGGTGTTAAATCTACACCTAATCATTAGGAATCTCTCAAATATTTTAAGTTCTTTTAGGTCTGTGTGGCTTTAACACATTTTTTTGCCAGTCAACTGGCTCACCTAAAAGTTACCCATTCAGAATCAATTATGGGTCACCTTTCCATAAAAGCACTTGCTGATCATCACACTTCAAAATGACTTAGTTGTATCTCCTCTTTACCATCATAGTACTGTATGTGTAAGCCTATTATGACATTTATGATACTATGTCATAATCCTTAATCCGAATTAATAGATCCTCTGCACTAATGATTATCTGGTTAAACTCGGAACTAACATTTGTAACAATTCTAGGTGACTGCTCACATTGTCCAATGAAGTGCGCTTGTCTGGTGTAAAAGAAGAGAACTCATTCAAAGACATTCAAGCAAAAAAGGCATTATATCAATGAAACCCAGATAAAAACTTAGGAATCGTACCTCTTCAAATCCAAGAAAATTTAACCAAACTTCTCACTTCCAAGACCAGAGGAAGTCCAAGCTGTCCTTGGTTTCAAAAGATTCCCTAGAGTGGAGAGATGGAGAAGAGACCAGATAACACTAGGAAGTTACCATATTGTTGCAAACTTGAATTCCTACCTCTTCTCCGTTGCCCTCTCCCCGGACACACACAAATAGATACATGGTCTGTCTTACACAAAACTTCAGAAGTCTAATGGATAACACTGAAGTGCCAGAGGATAGTTTATATTGCACTACAAAACAAATTTACAATCTCTGTTTGAAATTTCTATTATTGAAAGTTTCTTTAAGTCTCTCCTCCACGAGGAGGATTTTTCCTGGCTCTTTTTGCTTTGCTGCAGTCTTTCACTTCTCACTTGCTTCTTTCTCGACCACTTCTTTCTCATTAGGTTTTCCCAGGAGCTCAAAATTCGTCTTCTGTTATTAACCAGAACAAATGAGTTCAATCCAGTTTGCATTTTTAAACTTGCACTCCAAACACATGAGGCTGTTTTATGTTTTTTGCCAGACATCAGTTCACAACTCTTTCATGTTGTAGACAGTAACCTTGGGCAAGTTACTTAAGCTCTCTGTACCTTAGTTTACTCATTTGTATAATAGGGATAATAGTAATTACCCCGTATGTTTATATTGATGATTAAATTACTTAATACATGTAAATCTGAACAAACCCTGGCAGAGTTAGGGGCTTAATAATTGTTAATTGTTATGATTGTTATTTTTGTGGTTGTTTACCCTTCTGGGAGTTCTCTGTGGTTGTATAGACATTTTTCTTTTTGTTTTCTCCTCTTCCTGTCCTTTCTTCTCCCTCCCCCTTTCTCGCTGTGAAAGAAAGCTAGAATGGAATCTCACAGAACCCAATTACCTGGGTCACGCAAGAACAAGAAAACAGAAAGCAATGCATTTTTTTCTTTCTTTCTGCTCCCTTATTGCCTTTGACCTCCCCTGCTCTTTTTTTTTGCGGTACGTGGGCCTCTCACTGTTGTGGTCTCTCCCGTTGCGGAGCACAGGCTCCGGACACTCAGGCTCAGCGGCCATAGCTCACTCACCACGGCCCAGCTGCTCCGCGGCATGTGGGAACTTCCCGGACCAGGGCACGAACCCGCGTCCGCTGCATTGACAGGCGGACTCTCAACCACCACGCCACCAGGGAAGCCCTTCACTGCTCTTTTAATATATGCTTTATTAATCTTATTGCATATGACATGTGACATATACATAATGGTCACCCAAAATGATGGTCTAGGTTCCCAAATCGATATATTCTACCCACTCATTTCAAGTTTCTAGGAGAGAAAGTCTCCTTGGCCCATCTTAAGTCAAGGGTCCACTCCTAGTCCAATTATTTGTGTTTGAGATGAGTAATCTTTCTGAACAAAAACAAAACGATTGGCCTCTTTTAAAAACACGCCCTCTCACTTCATCCCAGTTTACCCTTCCCCCTTCCCGTGTCCTCAAGTCCATTCTCTATGTCTGCATCTTTATTCCTATCCTGCCCCTACCAAATGTAAAATAGATAGCTAGTGGGAAGCAGCCGCATAGCACAGGGAGATCAGCTCGGTGCTTTGTGACCACCTAGAGGGGTGGGATAGGGAGGGTGGGAGGGAGATGCAAGAGGGAGTGGATATGAGGATATATGTATATGTATAGCTGATTCACTTTGTTATAAAGCAGAAACTAACACACCATTGCAAAGCAATTATACTCCAATAAAGATGTTAAAAAAAAACCCCACTCCCTCTATATACCTGTGTTCCTGGCCTTTAAGAAATGTCTCTTGTTTATCTTTTATCCCTAGCACTAAGAACGGCCTTGACCTATAGAAGACTCCAGTAAATGTTTACTGAGAGAGTCAGATATTGATTTATTTTGTGCTGAATTTCACTCACTAGCAAATTTTGTTAAAGTAGCATTCTAAGGTTTTAGGTTATTAATAAACTAAACTATTGTTGCATGTTTAAATGGCTTTCTGTTGATTTAATATAAAATAGATGTGATTGTTGAGAAGATTGAAAAAGCAGTCAAAGATGAAGTTGTTAGTTTACAGGGCTAGAGAATGAGGGAAATAAAAGATAGAATATGCCAATAGCAATATATAGGACACCAATAACACTCCCATTCGTTTTCCTCAATTATCTAAAGAATAATGAAATGAGAATTATAAGCATTTCTTTTTTTCCACTTAAGTAATCTTGGAAGTAATTTTTAGATAGTCCACTTTTTAGACAGTCTACATATCCATCTACTTCTTCCTCTTACCCATATATCAAATTTCTATAGGAGAGTGTTTGACTTTACCTATTTTTCTAAATATTTTAGATATCTTATTTTCCTAAAATTTTATAAATTTTATTTAATTTGAAACAATCTATGCAATGTGGCCAGTATTAATTTGGGAAAATTTGTTTATTAGGTTCTCATAGCAAAACACATTTTGTTGCAATTCAAGGTACTTAATTTTACATTTGCCTGAACAGTAAGTAGAATAATAACCAGAAAAGACAGGCAGGAGAGAATCTTTAAATATAAATATAAATGTTTTTTTTAGTCCTGATTCTCAGTCACGCTTGTTACCAACCAAAAGTCAAGCCAGATCTTATTAGAGTGTGTTGGTGAGGAAAACATTAAGCCAGCAGCAGTGGAATGGAAATAAAGTGATTGGCAGCCTGTAGGAGAACAAAAACCTTCACTACAGGAAATGAATACCATTCCATTTTGATTTTACAAACAAATATCTTAATTGAAAAGATTCTTAGTGTGTTGGAAAAGCTAATCTCCCACTACATATTTCTTGTTCCATAAACCATTCCTAAAGGACGATTTAATGATCAAAACCTAGTTAGAAATCCTGAAATTCATCTGCCTATAAAAATATTTACAGATTTTCAGAGAAGTGGCTCAAATATTAGTTTTTAAGTGAATGAATGTGTGGGTGTATACACACATATACATAATACATATACATTTGTTTTATACATTACGTAGCTTTTTTTTTGTTAAACTGAAACCTATTATTCTTTACTCATTAAATATATATGTGCAGTGGTTTATATATATGTATACATGTGTGTAAACATATGTGCATTATATATATAAACATAAATGTCTTTCTAAATGTTTCTAGGTTGTTGGAAACCCTTCTCTGTTGTTTTTCACAACTTAGAAACCTATGCCCAAATGATAAGAGTACAAAATAAACAAGTAATTTTACTCTTCCACATTTTTCTTTTCTAAAAGGACTCATAGTTGCCAAGGGGAGTTATCAAACATTATGTTGAAAACTGTATAAAACCCAAAGAACTAGTTACCTTTTGTTTAATAAACTTAAGTTGAAGTGTGTATAAATTACTTGGCATAACACTAAAACTGTCCATAGGCAAGCATTATGATAAGATAAGCAAGTTTGCAAAACAAGCTACATTTGACTTGTAATAGTCTCAACACTCACTGTTTGTTCTTTCTTCCCTCTGTTGTGAGAATCCAAAATTTCCTTGAGTCCACGTGGAGGACTTTGTGGAAAAGCCCCACCTCATCCCTAACATACTCTTCTCATCAGAATACATCTGTCTTATCAATGCTCCAGTTTCTTGATGCCAAGCTCTCTGCACTTTTAAGATTATCTTCTTGCGGAACATTTTGTTTTTACATTTTAGACAGAAAAGAGATAAAAATGGCTTAATCATAGGGTGGTAAAAGTTCCAGAATTACATTTGTTGGCCAAAAAGAAATATTCAACACAAAGCAGTTTCGTCCTCTGTTTAGGACACTTGAAAGACTTGATGGCAAATCCACCATCATTTACAGCAATGCTTGTTAATATCTTATATTTTTCTCATCCTTTTTATCCTTATACCCTCAGTAGGTGAGACTTTCTTCTTTGCCACCCCTCTCACATACATACTGTTATCACTTCCCTTACTTACTTAGCATTTAATTAACTGGTGATCCTTCTTTCTTGTTCTGTTTTATCTCTTTCTCCCTCAAGGATGCTTTTTCTTAAAAGATTAGTCTTTATCTCTTTCTTGCTACAATTGAAATCTCTCCTCAGTCTCCAGTTCTATTCAGATGACCACATTGTCACCCTCTCTAGTCTGGAGTTTGATGCTAAATTCCAGGATTCTCTGCATTTTAAGTGCTTACTTGGCACTTTCACCCTTTATGGGTCTCTAGCATCCATAATGTCACCACCAGCCTTAGTTTATCATTTTCCAGACCAAACACTTTGAATTCTCCTCTAGCTTTACCTCCTAATACTGTAATCAGTTGCTACATTCTATAGATACGGTCTACTAAATAAAGTTTAAAGTTGCTCTCTCTTCCATTGATATGTATGACAATTTATTAAAGTTATAATAGCTGCCATCTGTACTTTTAAACTTTCTTCCTAACCCCTGTATCAGTTCTCAGACTCTTCTCTCTTCAAGTAAGATTCACTGTGCCTCAAGTTGATATTATTAAGCACACAATACTAACCCACAGAAAACAGACTTAAAAAAGGGGAGAGGTAGAGTGTATTTGTACATGATAGACTACTAAATTTGCATAATACCCAAATCTTCAGGATATCATTCACTGCTCCCATAATAATAACCTCTAATCTATCAAACTGTCCTATTTATCAACCCAGGACATATATTCTGAAATTTGTCTTTGCTTGCAATATTGACATCATCTAAAATGCTCTCTATCTCTGTCCTTTAAAGTTCTGTTAGTTTAAAAGCTATTTGAAATGGGACTTACATTATGGAGTGTTTTTTTGAACTTCACATATTTAGATATAAGCTCACTCTCTCTCCTTGAACTTCAAGAAAACTCTGCTCCACAATGATTTTTTAAGATTTTTTTTTTTTTTACTTTGTGCAGTGCATGTTAAACTTTATTCTATGACTGCCCATACAATTATTAAAATAAATAATTCCATTACCAATGTATAAGTTCGCTTGGCTTAGTAAATTTTTCTAGATAATAAATCTCTAAAGATGCGAGTGGAAGAGAGGGATGTGACTATTAAACTGATGGGAAGTGTGTGATAACCATATTCCAGTTTCCCAAAATTGCAAAATTCTATTTTACACACTGTTAATACAGCTTATGTAAAATACAGTGTCTAAAAACCTTAATTATTTTATTTTAATGTAATGAAACTAAATATTTAGTTTATGACCTTGGGCAATTTTTCCGTTTTTTATCGTACGTTATAAATTTAATTGGAAACAGTACATGAAGCCTACAAAATATTTTCTCAGGTAATATTTTAGCTGAAAACATTATTTCTTGGTGTTGTGCTTGTGGTTTCTGAGAAACTATAGCTGTAGAATGAAAAAGGAACAATGTTTAGTATGTTGCTTTATAGGATTAATGTACTATATAGTGAGTTTACATACATTAATTCATTGATTTTGCACAATGTTGGAATGTAGTTATGTTCTTTGTTTTTATACAGAAGCACCTAAGTGTGAGAGAGATTAAATAACTTATCCAATATCACACAGCTTCTAAGAGCCTTGAGTGACATCTCCAAGTCTGTAATTTTCACTATACCATAGTCTTATCTAGCCAAGTATACTACTCATTTTGAAGATGAAAACCTAGTAACAGGATGCAAAGACTTTTGTTGTTTTTGGTTGTTATTTCGACTTTTTTACATTGTATTTATATAAAATTAATTATGGATTCAGATAGTTAAAATATCAAACGATTTCCACATTTATGTAACGGTTAGCTACTTTGTGGATATTTGCATATCAGTGGAAATGAATTGTTATTGATTTTTCCTTTAATTCCATTGCGGTCAGAAACACACACGGTGATTTTTGTCCTTTTAAACTGTTGATATGTGCTTTATGGTCCAGGATATGGTCTATATTGACCTACATTCTGTGGGTGATCAAAAAGAATGGGTATTCTGCTGTTTTCAGGTGAACTGTTCTGTGAAAGTTGGTTTGATCCTGCTGATTAATGGTACTGTTGACTTTTTTAATATCCTTGCCTATCTTGTGGATAGCTGTTCCATCAACTATTGAGAGAAGGGTTTCGAAGTCTCCAACTGTATTTGTCAATTTGTCTATTTCTCATCTCAGTTCTATCAGTTTGCTTCACCTATTTTGCACCTCTGTCGTTTGATACATATATCTTTAGGATCACTATGACTTTTTATGGATTGGCCCTTTTAGCATTATGCAATCTCTCTCATTATCTCGGTAATTTTTTTTTTTACTCTTAAGCCTACTTCATCAGATATTAATCTGCCGCTTTTGCTTTTCTTAAAACTGTACAATATGATAGTTTTTCTTATAGACACAGAGTCTGTAACCATCACCATAATTGTAATCAATTAATAATTATATCATTATATAACAGTTAATTATTGTGCTATACTGCTTGTCATAGTAAAATAATTATTAAAATGGCACTCCTGTCTTGATGTCAGTATTGCCTAGGTGGGGGTAGCTGACTCATTAGTCATCTTTGCTGCTACATACCTTGTTGCTGTCACCAGAAAACTTCACACTCCCTAGACCCCCAAGAGTAACATGGATTGCACTCATGAAGACAGTGGTCCAGTGTTTAATTCAAAGGGAATAAGGGAATGAATACTTTATCCCTGAGCCTCCCAAACACCAGCCAAAAGACCCAGTTACTCAAACAAAGGGGCTAACAGGCCCAAGGACAGGCTGCTGTATCTCTTAAATGCAAACCTGGATCCCTCCTAGATGGACTGGGAAGACCTGGGAGGAGAGATGCCTGACAGGCCACTGAGACTCCCTGCCCTGTTTCCTGTAGCCACCTAAAGGGCGGTTCTATGAGTTATAGGAAAGAGAAGAAAGGTGAGAATGGCAGCTAGAATCCCCCAAAACAGAAAGAAAAATAAGAGTGAGCTTGTGTGTGTGTGTGTGTGTGTGTGTGTGTGTGTGTGTGTGTGTGTGTGTCTGTTGGGTTTGGGGGGGATGTATTAGGAAGAGACTGGCAGGTTCGAAGGGAAAAGGCAGTGTCATAGCAGAGGGAAATTCAGAGCTATATCAGATGGTGGTTTCAATCCAGCCATCTCTGGGTTGTGGATCCAGTGCTCTACTGCTGCACCACTCTGCTTGCTGCTCATGGCTCTGTTGCAACAAAAAGCATGACCTTCAGGGTTTTAGGGGAATTACCCACGGTACCCCTACGGCCCAGCCAAAAGGCTAATTCAAACCCAACTTAAGCCAGATCTGGAGTCCTTAAAGCATACAACCATTGCCATGGAGGAGGTTCTTAACCCTGATAATGCTGAATTAGAGATCTCTAGAGGAAGGAATTTATAAATATAATCAGTGTAAAAAGAACACCCCTGCCCCAAGTATACCCAGTGCCTCCTCCCAAAAATGAATTATATAAACATACATATATATACACATTATATGTAATATATATATGCTTTAAGTGGTCCAGCCTTGTTATATCCTAGAGCCACAAAAGCATGACCCATCTTGCCCAAGTGTGTATCCACTTGGGAAAGATACCCTAGTTCTACAACCTAGCTGACATCTCTCTGGCCAGGAGCTCACTGCAGGTGAGTTTACCATGGACACTGAGACCACTGCCTCAGTGGTGCCCGCAAACTGCCTTTCCTAAGACGCTAAAATATTGAATATGGGACATTTATTGCTTTTCTTTCTTTGTTATTAGGGATTCTATTATATTTCCTGAACTCACTGTTTCCATAGCCCATGTTGTCTGCTCTCTGCCCAAACATACTGCTCTATACACCCATGCCTTAAAGGAAGTCTTGTAGAGGTCACTACTATCTATGCTATTTTAAAAATTAATGGAGGGCTTCCCTGGTGGCGCAGTGGTTGGGGGTCTGCCTGCCGATGCAGGGGACACGGGTTCGTGCCCTGGTCCAGGAGGATCCCACGTGGCCCATGGCGTGGCTCGTGAGCCATGGCCGCTGAGCCTGCGCGTCCAGAGCCTGTGCTCCACGACGGGAGAGGCCACAGCGGTGAGAGGTCTGCGTACCACAAAAAAAAAAAATTAATGGAGATAACTCATTTCCCCAGAAGCCAGCTGCCTCATATGGGTCCACCCCTTGACTCTATGAGGAGACCTCCTCACATGAGTGACCCTCCTCACTTCCCAGAGCCTTCTCTTATTCTCCCACTCCAGCCTTGCACCACGGCTTCTCAAACTGTGTCTCTGACCATGACTGCCACAACTGTCTCTTTCTCCTAGGTTGCCCTAATGTTTACATGTACCTTATGAACTATCTGTTCATACTCTTCAACAACATAACTGCCGGACCTGCTGCCCTTAATATATCAAGATATTATTGTCATGAAAATATAACTTATACCTTTAACACATTTTTAACTTCACCAAGACATTATTAGAAACCTCAGATATTTCAGATCTATTTTCTTGCCTAATGCCATATAAATGGGAAACTTAGTTAAGGCCGGCCTACAAGGATTCCTTATACTTCCACTTGTTTTCTTCCTTTTTACTCTCATAATAAAATAGTTGCTAGAGAGTATAGGGCTACTTATGCCCTACTGTCTGGAATTCTCCTCTACTATTTGAGCTGAATAACCCAAATAATTCAGTTCAAAACGGATGTCAAGACATCAGTTGGAATATATTTTTGTTTTGTCTTGTTTTTGAGGCCTTAGCTAGAGACCTGGTCAGTTTCTCTTCTTGAGCAGCTGATTAAATCCACATCCCAAACACTTCTCTTATTGGGCTGTCATTCCTCCCATCCACCATGCACCCACCCTCATTGCCCGGACCCAGGTAGCAGGTAGCTAGATACAGATCCTATTCCCCAGAGCTTGTGAAATTATTCAAATTAGCCACTCCGCACAAAACATAGCTAACCTCATCCCACTTGCCACATGGAAGCTGCCCTGTAGAGCTCCAGCTTGCTGCTACACTGACCCCAGGTACAATCCACTGTGTGGCCCTGTGTGGCAGCCTTCTCTGGTTTGGAGCTATAAATAACAAAGAGCTCTCCCTTTCATCTCTCTGAGCATCACTGTGTTGTGCACTGCCATCAAGGGAATCCTTAAATCTTATAAAACAGTTATATGTATTTTAAGTCTTAAAATTATCTGTATTTTAAGTCAACAATACCATAGATATTATGCTCTCAAATTAGACAATCTTTTATTAAAATAATAAAAGTAAGTTAATAAAAGATAACCTGTGTGAACACTGGACAATTCATGCTTTTATTTTTCAGTCGTATTCTTGTTATAAAATTTATACTTTTAGATTTCTTCAGTTAGACTAGATTACATGTTTTTTCATGTTTATTACATACATATCATCAATGGTATCTGGGTTAATATAAATATTAGAACATGGACAGGGAAATTATGTTTCAGAAATCTTTCTCTAATGACCATTTATAGATTATATTTTTCTTTTTCTGTATCTTTCCGCTTTAGCCATTAAACTATTTCATATAGCCTAGAAAAAATTATCTAAGTAAAATTGTCGCTTATAAATGTGACTTAAATTATGGAAGATTATAGGATTTCATCTATCAGAAGTTAACTCACAAAGGTTAATAAAGGAAATCAAATTTGGCTTTGAAATTTTTTCTTAATTATTTGTTTGAAAATTAAACATAATAGTTAAAAATACTGTATACGTAGAGTATATAGTTCTACATGAGAACAAAATAGAATGAGCTAGAGAGAAAGAATATATAAAACTAAAAATTATGAAAGCGTAGAATTATACCATCATCCATTTCACTGTCTTAAAAATTCAGAAAAATTAAAGTTAAAGAATTTTTAAGTTAGCGCTTCAAATAGGGCTTGCCTGTATTTTTAGAGAGGCAGAGAGATGAGAGAAAACATAGCTTAACCCAGGGGAAAAGTCTCACCCTGTAAATACACACCACAAAACCACTGCAAAGCCCTGAAAATTATAGGGCTTTGGAGGGGCCCAGTGTTCTGTGTAGTGGAGTTTTAATAGACCCCAGTGAGGCATTCTGGCAGAATGACAATTCCATTAAAATAGTAGCTAAGGAGCCCTCTACTTCCAGTAACATTTTATTTGTAAACTCCTGTCTTTCAGAGTTAGGCAGATGCCTCTTTGTTGAAATTTGACAATAATAAGCCAAAATTGAAATACAAAGATGTCAGTTTTAACATGTTCTATGTTACTTTCTTACAAGCAACTAAAAAATATATATATCTGATCACCACAGAATGTGTTTAAAATAAAGTTGGACACTTTAGAAGGAAGATTTAATAGAAGTAAATACAAAGAAAGCATGGATTATTGCAGCCGCATATTGATTTCGGTGCTCTAGTTTATGAGCAAAACAGTTTCCTTCATGTCAATACAATTCATTCTATTACATCAGTAATTATTAACCTTTCTCTTGGAAAGCCTCTTATCTTTTGCTGCATATGACAGACACTTCTCGATATTGCTTGCCTTTGGGTAGATGGATCTTATTTATATAAAAATTTATATAAAAATGATCCAGATGAGAAATAACCCTCCCGCCAAATCTTGCCCTTCTGTAAGTAAGCTTTTGTAAGTAAAGTTTTATTGGAACACAGTCACATACATTCATTTACAAATTGTCTATAGCTGCTCCCACACTGCAACAGCAGAGTTGAGTAGTTGCTACAGAGACCATATGGCCTGCAGACGCTAAAATATTTAGTCTTTAGTCTATTACAGAAAAATTTTGCCAATCCCTGATCTAGACAAAGGCTGTCCAATGGAGTGTTCTTTGGTGATGGAAATGTTGTACCTGTGGTGTTCAAAAGCTAGCCATGAGTTACATGTAGCTATTGAGCAAATGTGGCTGTATGGATTTAGGAGCTTTTTTTTGTTGTTTTAATAAATTTTGGATAGCCACATTTTATTTTGGCTAATCACCCCTAGCAGTTTTGAAAAAACTCTTACCTATCAGCATAAACTTGTACATATAAATAACTTTCAGTTACATCACTTAAATGATTATTGGTGCTGAAATGATGAAAGCATGTAATGATTACAACTCTGATTGTCAGTACTAGATTTCTCTAGTGAACTTTATTTCCTTTTCTGAAGACTACTTTACACCTTTCCTCTTTTTCAAACCTCCAAATTCCTCTTCCTTCCTCCACCCTATTTTAGCTTCTGATCTCACCTTTGAATTCATTAAGAAAATAAAAGGATCATCATTTTCCCATTATCAAATCTATAAACCAAATCTCCCTCCTGCACTCAGATTATCTTCCCTATTGTTATACTCCATACTGTCCATATAGTTCATTTATTTTAATCTCTTCAGAGCACTCTAACTTAGAACAATATCATGATATATCCATTTTCCTACTAATATACATTTTAATTTTTTTTTTTTTTGTACTTAGCTGTGAACATGTAGTGAAGCTGATAAGAGCTTTTCTAAGGTACATTCCTAGAAGTGAGATTTCTGTATAAGAGGATTTGGACACTTCCAATTTTACTTGATACTGTCAAAGTGGTCTCCAAAGTGATTGTGCTTGTTATATTTCTACCAGCAGAGAATGAGAGTTTTCCCAAATCCTTGCAAAAGTTAATATTGTGGCATTTTTATTTTTAACAAATTTCAAGGTATGAAATGGGATCTTCTTCTTGTTGTAATTTGCATTTCCTTATTTATCAGCAAGATCAAATGTCTTTCCATCTATGTAGTTCTAGTTCTTTCATTTCAGCATATTACTTTGCTACATTAAAAAATCTGTATACTTACTGATAACATTTATTCTCTTCTAATGTTGCATTATTACAAACATTGCTCTGGTGAAAATGCAGAGATGAGTTGTTTACTGTACTCTCACTATCTAGATATTTGCTATAACTTGCAGAACTTTCTACCCCAAACTCACTACTGAATCAAGAATGTGCACCCCAGTCTAAGTCATAGAATGCACTGCAGCCGTATCTCAGTTGTTTATTCAATAGAATCAGGATCATTCCTTATGGTTGTTGTTTAAACGTATTATGAGTTAACCCGCTCATCTTCTTAGCACTTCCTGTGAGGTTCTTTCTTTCTTCCTGGGCCCCAGCATTACCCTATCAGTCTCTTGAGCTACTTCACACTTTCTCTCTCTTCAAATTGTCAACAACTTTCTCCATCCTTCAGTCTCATTAAAGCCCTTCCTTATAATATCCCTGATGAAGAAGAAGAAAATATACAAAATCACTTGTGTCTGTAGTTACGTATCAGGTTTTCCTTCCTCTTCTTTTCCTTCCTGAAACATAGGAAGACTAATACCTGCACAGCTTTGCTAGGTCTCATCATTTAACTGCCAAGGCTTTGTCTTCTAAAGTCTCCATTTTGTTTCTGAGACATAATAAAATTTTCACTCTTTCCTAGATTATCCCCATCAGCATACAACCATAATTTAAAAAGCTTCCCCTGGAACCCACATTCTCTAGTTACTACCCTTTTATCCTACTTCTCTTTTATAGTGGCACTCTGAAGCAATGATCAGTTGTCTCTTTGTCTATTTCTTCATCTTTCATTCTTTCTTTTTCTTAATGATTGTAATGAAACTTGCCTTGCTGAGGTTACCAGTAGTTATGAAATCGCCAGGTTCTCAGTCCTCAACTTACTTGACTTCTCAGCAGCTATTAATTTACTTGCATCCACCTTGAAATTTTTTCACCAGTTGACCCCTAAATTGTGTTTCTGCCTCATAGCTATGTTTTCATAATCTTTGTAGCTATTTCTTCTTCTCTTCCATATCTCTAAAATCTCAAGTGCTTCAAGGCTTATTCATAGCTATTTCTTCTTCTCTATCTTCACACATTCCCCACAGAACCTCATCCAGTCTCATGACTTTAGATACCATCTATCTATCTTTGACTTCCAAATGTGTATCTCTAGCCTTAACTTCTTTCTTGAGCCTAGGTCTCTGTATGCAAGTGACTATGTGATGCTTCCATGTGGCTATGTTACAGGTATGTCAAATTGTCCAAAGTAGGACTTCCCCCCGCAACATATCACCTCAAACTGCTTTTCTTCCCCATCTCAGTGAATGGCACTGTCATTCACTCAATGTGTTAAGTCAAAGGCCTAGCAGTCATTCTCACTTCCTCTTTCCTTCATGTCCTATATCCAAACCATAATTTGTTTAACACTTTATTTACCATATACAGTCAATGAGGTAGGTACTTCGTCTCTCTGTAACAGGGTGAGGCTGGTAACAAAGCCAAGTTCGACTGCTTGCCACCACTTGAAAGGCCAATAATCTAGACACAAGTGTTGGTGGAAAAGGAAATGTTTTATTCAGGAGCCCAGCAACCTGGGAAGGTGGTAGACTAATGTCCTAAGACCATCTCCAAGGTGCCAGTTAGGAGACAAAGGTTTTAAAGGCAGTGTGAGGGAGGGGACTGTATGGTGGGTGAGTGTACAGTTCTCAGATTGGTTGGCATCAAGGTGAAGTTTCGAGCGTCACCAATCTTGTGGTTTCAACTGGTCTGGGGTCTACGTGCTTGTGGTCAGCAGTTTTCATCTGGTGGGGGTCTACTTCTTGCTTCCTGTAAAAACAACTTAGGAATTTGTGTTATACCTTTATCTATACCTTTCAGGGAACTGGGAGTTCAGTGACTCTGCTCTATGGCTGCATTGTAGTCTAACTTGTTGCAAGTTTCCTGCCCAACAGCTATTCTTTGTATCTAGATTTTCACATTTCCTAGTCATTTACCCTTGAGCCAGCCTTTTGAGACACAGGGGAGGCCTGGGAGACTAAAGCAAAAGTCTTTTACTTCAAAGGACAGGGACACAGGGGCTTGTATGTGGTTTCAATCCCTCCTTTTCTTTGATACTCCTCAATCTTGAGAAGAACAGATGTTGGACAAGAAAGGGAATAACATTTTGGATAGAGAGGTTGATCATAAACTCAGCAGAGGAACTCAGTTTTAGGGGGACTCTGTTTCATATCTGCATATAGTTGGCACACTATAGGTGGTCATCAAATATCTATTGAATGATGAATGAATGCAGCAGTAAAATTGCTTTTATGTGAAATATGTAAATTTTTTCTTAAACCAGAGGTAGCTTTCAGAAAAAAGAGTGAGATTTAGCATTGCTTTCATATGCTTAAGTAAAAAATGCTTTAAAAATAGTCAATTGAGATTATAATTACTTATGTTTAAATTGATATTCCACTGGCATAATGGTTATATTCTTTACTTTTACAGGTGTGTTATTTTTGGCTTTCCTTCCTGGGTGGATTTCCTGATATTTTATGCCATTTCCTCATCTTTCAATCTAAATGTATAATTTAAGAAAAATTAGCCATTTGTGAAGGAAAGATAGTCCCTTGTGACATTCAAGGGTATCTAGCAAAAGAAAAAGGCACACACAATTATCCAAGATAGATTTATAGTATTTCTGACAGCACAGGTTAAACAAATAGTTAACAAATTCAAAACAGAGCAATTCCAATCCTTCATTAGAACTCTTGAGTTCTGTGTATGTCGGGTGATGAAGCATATAGTAGTAGTTAATTATTTTGATTTGAACTATGAACTCTTCTAAGCAATAGCAAGGAGTAAAAGGACGTTTATTCTTTCTTACATAAAAAAACATAGTTTGATGGGTCACAAAATCTTTCAAATGTTGATGTTTGAGCCTTGTACCTAAAATATGGTACTGCAGCGTAGTGGGTATCTGTTATTTTTATCTTCCTGGCCTTCTTTTCTTTGCATCTTTTTCTCTAAGAAGAGCAGCCCCTTCTTCCACCTGATGGAGCCTATAATCACCTGGGCTACCCTTTCTCAGGTTCATTGTGCATATGAAATAATAGATCCAATTTCCTTTTAAAATATTGATATAAATCTTGGAAAGGGATGCTATGAACTTTTCTCTGGCATTGCTAGGTATAAGTATAATCCAAACTCTATCTGATGATGGCAAGGAGAGAAACTTCTTGAGCATGAGACCGTCATAGAGTAAAATTGAGCAGAGAGAGGGGGCGTGTTTTGTAATATATGATTATAATGCATTCCTAGATTCAGCTATACCTAAATTATCCCTGGATTTTTATGTGTCTGAGCCAATATATTCCAGTATTTATCGATTTTTTTGTCTCTTGTAACCAGAAGTGTCCTTACACACAGAAGTATTGATAGAGTTTCTATGTAAATATTTACATGATTGTTTTCTTTTTAAAAATTTGTGTTTAAAATATATTAAAGTCATTTCCATGGTGCTCGAGTATTACCAGAAACAGAAAATATTAGCATTTAGAGAATTTGGGTTTTACTTGAAATGACTAAATGACAAATGTGTCAAAAATTTTAACTAACAATGCATGACCTAGATATAATTCTGACATCGCTGACTTGCTGTCTAGGAACTGCAGAATTATATAATTGATTGGATTATTGAATGCATGTGATTTTATTTATCCTCAGTCCCTGTTGCCTTTTAGTCTCCTTTTTGGGTACCTTTCTCTAAGTTAATTGCTTTTGTTACTCTTTATACTCTCTTTGTGTTATGTCATCCACATATATGATTTCACCGCTGACCCGTATGCTGATGACTCCCAAATTTGTATCTTCTCCCTGATTTTCAGGTTTCTGTATTCAGCTGCCTCTAGCTAGATATCTTTTCTTACCAAAAAAGGTATAATGTTTTTCTATTATTTCTTAGTCTCATGTGAAATCATAATTAATATCACTGAGTAAATATCAAGAGAGCGGAAACATGAAGAAATAGCAGCGTTAAAACCTATTAGTGTGCAAAACACGTAGCTAGATAGCAACTCAGAAGACATTGGGCATGTACATTAACTCCTTCTCCCCTGGGTCCCTTGCCAATCTACTTACACTGGATAATTAAATCTAAAATTAATGGAACAGGCCTTGGGTGGCATGCCAAACTCATTTCCCACCTTTTTGCTTCAATGTTTTTCTAGTCCTGTAGAGGCCATCTAAATTAATGGCCACCATACTCAAATTCTGGTAGTCGTCATTGATTTGTCCCTTTCTCCAAGTTCTGACAGATAATCAACATTTTTCCCGCCTTGATGTTTCTCTAATCACTTCTCTGTGCTTCAACCCTAATTCTCCTATCCTCCTATTTTACCTGAAAATTGCAGCAACTCTTCATTGTTCCAATAGCACTTTCCCACTGATGCCTTTATAAAACCCTCTTTGGGGTAGTTTAGGAACCCCTACAATGTGCTTTATATTTGGTATCATTGTGTATACCTGTGTGTATATTTGGTATCATTGCATTTAGCACATATCAAAGTACTTTAATTTGTTTGTCTATTCTTCTAGGTTAGGCTCAATTTCCCTTATTATTATTATTCATTATGGAAGAGGCAGGGGACCTTGAGTCCTTTTAAAATACGTGGAATAGCATTTACCAGGTTTTATTTCAATTTTTATTTAAAGGTACCACTGCCTGGCATCTGACCAAAGAAAAATCTAGAGGACTTATCTAAATTGTCAATTTCTCTGTGAATTCTAGCATTATCTAGGGTTAAAAGTTTGCTTCATTATTGTCAGCCTTTTATACTTATATTCTTCAACCGACGGCTCTGTGACATTATTCCTCTGATCTGTGCCTTTGTAGTGTTTATGTTTAATCCTCTGGATTATGATATCTGTAGTAAACCTATTGTTGAATTTCAGAACCTGAGTACAAATTGAGACATCCCTTTGATGGAAATTTCCTCCCCAAGATCATCTCCTGCTCATCATTTTACTCTGCTCAAATGTTCCATCTTCTGCATACCTACCTAGACTGTAATTGCAAAATAGCTGCCAACACTCCCTGCCCTTAAAATCCTCTGCACAACACTTTGTGTCTTCTTACCCTATTTCATTTCCCTCAAAGTACTAGTCATTAACTGCTATCATTTTCTTTTCTGTTTGTGTATTTGCTTATTGCCTCTCTCACTACTAAAATAGAAGCTCCTGTTATCACAGATTTTGTTTTATCCACCATGCCATTTTATTCCTAGAGTCTAGAACACAGTGAGTCTAGCATATTAGGAGTACCACAGCTATTTTTCCAAATAAAGAAAAACTAGAGCATAAAGTTATGTTAGTTTTGTTTCTTTCTCTACAGTATTCATTAATATGTTGTATTTTTTTGTTTGTATTATTAGTCATTAAACTTATCTGTCTCTTCCCCAGTTTCAACTATATTATTGAGGTCATTCTTTTCCCATTTAATATGAATATAATATGAACATAATATTTTGCCTTTGCCTTATCATTTTCTTTTCCTTGCGTCTCTCTGAAACTTTCAGTATCTTTGGTAGTTTCCCTCTCCCCAAGTTCATTAACTAATTATTCTTCCTTTGTTATTCATCTTATCTTTGATTCATCTAATTTTTATACTTCCTTATTAAATTATCTAGTTTCTTATTTTAATTTTTATCTAGATTGCAGAAAATGTGAAAAACTACTTCCTCATTAGTTGTAAGAGTACGTTTGTATTAAGAAACCTGTGCTCTCTTAGGTTCAGCTCCTAAGTTTAGTCTTATGGAGGGAAACAAGAAAGAAGAAACATCAACTTCACTTCTTAAATTACACTCTCTAAGAATGACAAGTAAAAATACAGCAAAGGATTTGTACAATGGCTGTGGCATGACACCCACAGTCCATTCATTCCCAAACGAAAGGAAACTCTATACAGAGACTAGAATTGAGCAGGGTACTTTCAAATTACTGGTTAACCACATTAAAGGTGAAGAACTGGGAAAAGGTAGTCACAACTACACTGTACTTTACACTGCATGGGCATTCCACTCATCAGTCACTCTTTTTTTTTTTTTTTTTTTTTTTTTTTTTTTTTTTTTTATGCGTTACGCGGGCCTCTCACTGTTGTGGCCTCTCCCGTTGCGGAGGACAGGCTCCGGACGCGCAGGCCCAGCGGCCATGGCTCACGGGCCCAGCCGCTCCGCGGCATGTGGGATCCTCCCAGACCGGGGCACGAACCCGTGTCCCCTGCATCGGCAGGCGGACCCTCAACCACTGCGCCACCAGGGAAGCCCATCAGTCACTCTTTAATGACTGTTGTCATGCTTCCATTTCTCAAACCTCAGGGGAGCTTGAGGTATAGGTGTTGGAAAATCAACAAGTAAACTCAAGAAACATTTCAAATTCTTGGTACTTGTCATACTTGTGTACTTTGATTCCCATCAAGATTCACAGGTCGGTCTCAAAATCTGCCAACTATTAAATCTTTCTTGAACTTTGATTTTTTGTCTGCCTTTGGGTTCATTTATTTCCTAACTAGTAAAAAAATAGATGTGTCCGTTTTAGCATTTGGGGAGGAAAAAATGAAGGTGCCGGTGGTATGTAGAATGGATTTTTTCCAAATTGTAATTTGACTCTAACACCAATATTTATTAAGAGTTAAGGATTAAAAAGTGATATTTTAAAAATATATATATATTGTGTTATGTATATATATATATATATAATTTGGAATGAAACTTTCTTGAAAAATAAGTATTTTTGAGTATGTGAAGTTGGTTAAGGGCATGAATCCCAGAAATATGTGGCCTGCGTAAACATTCTTTGCTCTGCTGCTTACCAGTTACATGGCTCTCAGGAAGCCTCATTCTCTTCAACTGTAAAGTGATTGTAATATTGGTACTTAAATAATAGGCTCTTGAAGGAATAAAACATGTTACAAGCAGAGAATAGGGAATGACATATTAGATGCAATGCAAATATGTAGCGTTATAATTATTTTTCACATTTGAACTGGAGAAAAGTAATACAGTTTTTATTTAAGAAAAAATAAAAGCAAATCAAAACAGGCATAAGAGAAAATTAAATCACCAACTTAATATGATCAACAGATGGATGGTCTAGTAAGTTTTTTTAAAAATTACTCCAGTTGGGGCTTCCCTGGTGGCGCAGCGGTTGAGAGTCCGCCTGCCGATGCAGGGGACGCGGGTTCGTGCTCCGGTCTGGGAGGATCCCACGTGCCGCCGAGCGGCTGGGCCCGTGAGCCATGGCCGCTGGGCCTGCACGTCTGGAGCCTGTGCTCCGCAACGCGAGAGGCCACAACAGTGAGAGGCCCGCGTACCGAAAAAAAAAAAAAAAAAAAAAATGACTCCAGTTGGAAGCAAAAATGAGTATAAGATGCTAAAACTACTTATTGAGTATGCATCTTTTATGCAATTCATAGAAGTCGAAAATATTTCATACAGTTTCAAATAATTATTCTGCAGAGAACAACTTAATATCTACACATTCCCATATTTCTATTTCTCTGCAATTTGGAACTTTGTCTAAAGTAATGGTGAATGCACCAATTTTTAAAAATTGATCAAGTAAAAAAAAAAAATTGATCAAGTAGAACGAAGTATGCCAGTTGATTTGAAGTCTTTAGTGCCTAATGATTTAATACGATACATTTATAAAGATATGTAGTGAAGGTTAGAGTATAAACCTGGGTCTTGAGGGAAATCTGGCCTACAGACAAAGTGGAAGACATTTATGACTATAGAAATACCTAGCAAATATGAGTGGATTTAAAATATTTTCTTCAATACTATTACTTTGAGCATAGGAGGGGATCCAAGTTTTGTGAAGCCTAAAAAATCTTGGGATTCTCCTTTAAGTAAAATTAAATTAAATTAAATTATAAATACAACGTTGAGTTTTAAAGAATATTTCAAACCAAAAAAATAGAACAAAATGTAAATATTTAAAAGCTTCAAGTTTATAAAGATCACATCAATAGAAGAGAATGATTACAATTGATCATGGTTGACTATAGTTTTTTTATTATTAAAATAGAAATGTTTTTTTTCAATTCACAGTATTTTTATTCCCATGATGAGATAGTCATGGATGTCCTTGTTGAGAAATGTTTTATAAGTTTAGTAGTATCTCCACCAATGTATTTTGTATCTAATTGTCAATACAAATATTTTTCAGATATGTTCATGTATTTCACTCCTCTTCATTAGTTAGATTATTAAAAATCACATATCCTATTTATTATTTCCTTTTGCAGTGCATATTTTCTTAATGAATTGCTATATCTGGCATTATCTGGAAAAGAAAAATATATTAAAAGTACTCTGTGTTATTCATATTTATCACTGTTATTTCATATCCCATTAATATTTCATCTAAAATTTTCTTGAATATTCAACAAATAAATTTTTAAATGGCAAAAGAAGGCAACCTATAAAAAAAGTGACACAAAAAGTGACTAAAGTCATAAAGTTAAGCCATTAAGCCTTCAAAAAATGCTAATAATACATGAAGTATGAAACCAGTAATAGTCATAAACTGATCTTCACTTTTTAGAATCTAAGTTCAAAACGTTGCTCATTTATGAAAGTTTAGAATAAAGAACTGTTCATTTTTGATCAACTGTATGTATGGATTAGAAGATATAATAGTCAATATATTAAACTATTTAATGCTAAAAATTCCCTTCATTTTATAACTGTTACTGAAATAAAAATTAATAAAGCTTAGATCAAAAAGTAATACTACAATGAAACATTTAACCAGGAGCAAATTTAATATAGAAACTCCAAGAAAACACAACAAAATGGTTTTTTACCCTGAAAAAAAGTATTAAAAGTATTACCCTCATTAAATCCTAAAGGTACCTTCATTTCCAAATCAAATAATAGAGTACATTCGGCGGAACACTTTGTCCTCTTTAGATTTCTTTATCAAAAAGATAAACATTAAAAGATTGATTCTAATATGAACAGGGAAAGTGTTATTTTGAAATGAAGGTGAACATGTTGATAATTTCATTAAACTCAAATGATATAATTAACTTAAATTCAGAAAATTATAAAGGTTGGATGGCTCAGGGGAGTTGTTTTTTTTAAATCAGACCTTTCACCTCTAGGTTACCATTTTGAATCCAAACCATATAAAAAGAGACTGAAAATTGCTAACACATGATGTTACTTGATGGCTTATAGGAAATTGGTTGGTGGTCTGAACTTAATCCCATGGACAGGTATTCATGTCATTAAAAAGGCCATCAGGGTTTGCAGTAATTTATCTCTTTTCATCCGGGCTTAAAAGAAACAAAGGAATTACTTGTAAAAAAATCTCTCGAGGGCAAGAAAGGAATTGATTTAAATAGATTCAGAAAAAAATCATCAAAATTAAACTTTTCTATAAATAATATCTGAAGCATAGAAACTCTGAGGTTAATAATTCAGTTCTTTTGGTATATAATTTATCCATTTCAAAGCAGAAAATGATCTTTGAATTTGTCAGTATTTGGGGACAACAAGGGAAAACAGAACAATAGATATTTGGGCAGAATTTTCACAAAATCTGTTGTATGTGTGCATTGAGTGTCTGTGAATGAATAGATTCCCACTACATGTATTTAAATTTTCTCAAAACACTCAGCATAGTGTTAAACATACTCATATATCTCTAAGTATGGTAATTTTAAGTCCAAGAGAACTATTTTATAATGTATACCTATGTGATAAAAAGTTTAACATTTAGTAAACTAAACTTTGGTTCTGTAAATGAAAATAGTCCTGAAATTTAAGCATAAGGTATACTTGAACTAGAATTTAATTTAAGTCAATTCAGTTAAGCTTAAACCACAGAAATTGAAAATCTCAGACTGGAAACATCCTTCGCTATTTCCTTATGCAACTTCACTTCTTTCCTACCTGATATTTAAATTTCCTTCTTTAATGTGTGGTCCCTTTTTCCTCTACTTCAGTACATTTAGAAATGGACAAATAATTTTTCATAAAACATTAAATTCCATTCCGAGGTTGCTTGAGTGAGGATTCTTCAGTGTATTGTGTTGAAATGTGCATATCCCAATCATTTCCATCAGTAGGTCCTAATTTTGCCTTCTGTGGTGACATCTAAAATGTAGAGTCTTTTCCCCCGTGATGTTTTAAAGAGACCCTACCTTTCATGCATATTCATGCATGTTCAGCTTCTGCCTGAGACTAAATAGCTAACAATTGTTAGAGCAGTGATAGAAGCCCTGGCTTGCCAACTTCGCCAAGTCCTGTGATTTTAACCATGATGATACATATCCTGTGTTTACATTGCTGAAAAGAAGAACAATGGTTTTATGAAGGAAAAAGAAGTAACGAAACACATGTTGCAGAAATACCACTCTGAAGACAATGTAACACAGTTTTAAGGGGACAAGACCTGGACAGGTGGCTGGATAGGAGAATGCATGTTGGGAAGGTCTGGGTGTGAGTAATTTACAAATCACAGGACTGGTTGGGTATCTCAGCGTCAGGGAGGGAGAGGAAGCTAAACTAAGTCTGTGACTCTAGTTTAAGATACTGCGAAGATGCGGTGCAATCAGCTAAGTTAGGGTCCTCGGTGGCGAGTGGAGATTGCCCATCCTGGTGGAGGTAACTTTTTCTTTCAGACTTTCATTACCTACACTGGGGGTGAGGGGGCTTTTGTTCAGCTTTACTGAGGTATAATTGATAAAACTGTAAGATATTTAAAGTACAATGTGATCTCTTGATATAGATATACATTGTGAAAGAATTCCTCGCATTGACTTTATTAGCACATCTATCAACTCACATGCTTACCTTTTTTTGGTGAGAACATTTATGTTCTACTCTCTTTGCAAGTTTCCATTATACAATACACTGTTATCAACTATAGTCATCATGTTATACATTAGATCTTCAGACCTTACTCATCTTATAACTGAAAGTTTATACTGTTTTACCACCCTCTCCCTATTTCCCACATCCCTTGCCCCTAGCAACCACTTTTCTACTCTCTGTTTCTATGATTTCACATTTTTTCACATTGAGGTTCACATATAAGTGAGGTCTCACACAGCTGTATTGCATTTTAATAAATTTAAAAGTTTAGATATTTGGAATAAGGATTCTAAGGTGAAATTCCAAGTGAAATTGAACATATTTTCATGAATATGTAGTTATTTTTTTAAAAATTCAGTATTCCACATATAAAACAATAATGGATTCAATATTTTTCAATTATTTTATAAAATTGTTCTACTGTAAATATTTGTAGAATTTCTAATGTGCTAATTATGACAACTGAAGTTTTCTGAAGACCTCAGTGGGTCTTTAGAGATCCTAAATGAAACTTTAGAGTTAATGCGACAAACTAAGAAATTGAGATGCACAGAGATAGAGATTTGTCCACACATACACAGCTAGTAAATGAAAAAGCTAAAAATCAAACCCAGAAAGGTGAAGTGGATCAGATCTGAAACATTTTATACCAATAATTTCATGCCAAGTAAGCCTCCAAGATACTTGAAATTTTTACACAAAGCCTCATGTCTGTCAAAGGACTCTCACCCCGCTTTCTTTTGTAATAAATACCCTTAAAAGGATCAAAGCATTTTTGGTACCAAACAAGATAATGTAATTGATGGTTTTCTTTATTGAACAAAAAGCCCGAATCCATAGGGTCAAAGTTCTTTATTTCAGGAACGCCTACAAGCTGGGACATGTGTAACTGTACTGAATAGGTCAGGTCACGTGGAAGTTGTACTTGACAATAAGCATATTTCTACCGTAGAATTATTTTTTTTTCAGTAGGATGTAGGATTTAGGACATAAAATCATTTGCATGATACATCAAAATTCATGCAGGAGTGCTTCCCTGGTGGCGCAGTAGTTGACAGTCCCGCCTGCCGATGCAGGGGACACGGCTTCGTGCCCCGGTCTGGGAGGATCCCACATGACGTGGAGCAGCTAGGCCAGTGAGCCATGGCCGCTGAGCCTGCGCGTCCGGAGCCTGTGCTCCACAACGGGAGAGGCCACAACAGTGAGAGGCCCGCGTACCGCCAAAAAAAAAAAAAAAAAAAAAAAAAAATTCATGCAGGAGCAAATAGCTATCTCTGATCAGTGAAATGAGCTTGGTAGGACTACAAAAGAGAGTGGTGAGGACTGTGGCAAGCTAAAGAAATCACACCAGAGCTCAATTCGTATGGGAATATAAACATAATGTGGCCATTATGTTGTTGGGGTTTTTTTCCAAGATGAGTTGGAAATTCAAGGTATTTGGCTTTGTTTTTATTTTAGGTGGAGGGAGGTGGGGTAGAAGATACAATGGTTTTACATCTTAAGGACAAATACACTTCATTTTTTTGGCCCAACAAAATAGAGCTGTAAATTTCACTTAATCTAAAATCCTTCAGTTTTCCATTTCCATTGTAACTGTATCAGATACTTTTGGGATGATGGAAAGTAATGACAGTGAAAACAAAATATGCAGATTTTTCTAAATAACGTACATCCTATGGAAAATTGCTGAAAATCACTAAGAATCTACAAGAATAATTTCTATACAAAGAAAAAAATTTTGTACTTATTCAGCTCTACTTTAAGAATATACCCAATATATGTTAAAAACTAATGAGATTGAGAAATATTGTGTTTATAAATGCTTAATTTCTTTTCACTTGATATACAGGAAAGTGCCCATGGTAGTTCATGTTGATAGCACAGTTACCTGGGGGAGCACGTCTTTCGGGATGAAAAGCAGGGGACAGAAATCAGGAATCTGTCTTTCCACAGTGACAGTAAACTGCTGTGTCTTAGATAACTGGAGGTAGTTTAAGATCCGGAGTCAGAAAAATAAAACTGAATTATCTATCAGGAACAGGAGTCAAGTTACCAGGCTGCTCTTGGAAACACAGAAATCTGGGTTATACGGTGAAACAGATGCAGCAAAATGAAAGTGAGACTGAACCGTAGTAGCTTGTGTCAGATTGCCCAATGCTGATGGGACAGAGTGGAGGTCAGAGGGGGGAGGAGGAGAAACTTGGCCTCAGTTTCAGAGGCTGAAAAAATTTACAAGCAGGTCATCAAAAGACAGTGGAGTATCTGGAAGGCTTGAGTACCTGGCAGGATACAGTGGTGAATCCCCCACCACGTCTGGTTCACATTAAGATGTGTGTTTCAGCTTGCACACTTCCATCCTTAGCCAGGCAGGACAATCTGGGCCTAGAACAGAGGTTAACACATGGCTATATTTTTATACTTCTCTTAATACTAGGTTCTGGGAAACAGACAACAAATCTAAAAATAGAAATCTAGTTCTGAGGCCAGGGACTGTTTTCTGTCTCTTCTTTCTTTTTAGTCCACTTTATCATCTGTATATTTGGTCTCCAAGGACACTTTAAAAAAGCCAGTGCATCTCCTCTTTAGTTATGATGTTGAGAAAAGATATGGTCAGAGTCCAGTCTATCGAACTGTTTCATGTGTCTTGGTTAAGGACCAATAACTATTTTGAGTGAAAACTTTACTTAACAGAACAATCTGGATAAAATTCTAAAATATTGTGGCAAATCTAGTTTCACCATTCTTTGAAGACATTTTCTAAACATGTACTACGTGTCATGTACTGTTATTGGGTTCTGTGTGTGTGTGTGTGTGTGTGTGTGTGTGTGTGTGTGTGTGTGTGTGTGGTTCTCGGGCCTCTCACTGTTGTGGCCTCTCCTGCTGCGGAGCACAGGCTCCGGACGCGCAGGCTCAGCGGCCATGGCTCACGGGCCGAGCTGCTCCGCGGCATGTGGGATCTTCCCGGACCGGGGCACGAACCCGTGTCCCCTGCATCGGCAGGTGGACTCTCAACCACTGTGCCACCAGGGAAGCCCTGTTATTGGATTCTGAGATAAACAATATATACATGGTCCTAGCCTTCCCAGATATCAGTTTCAAGATAGAGACAGATCTGCAGACAAATGATCAAGGTATGATGAAGCGCTGTTAACATAGATGTGTAACAAACGCGATGGAAATACGGAAGAGCAAGGCTGATATTTACCTTAAAATTAGGGAAAATTTCACAGTCCATTTTAAAATAAAAATCCTTCAAATTCTCCTATAAATGTTTCTTTTCTTTGCTCACCAAATACATTTACCTATTTCATTATTTGATAATAATGAACTAAACTGAATTTTGTTACACTAATTTTCTGTGAAGGCCATAATACAGTATCGTAAGCTTAGTGGCTTAGACAACAGAAATTTATTTTTATTGTCTCAGTTCTGGAGGCTAGAAATCTAGCCTCCATATCAAGATGTCGACAAGGCCATGTTCCGTCCGAAAGCACTAGAGAAGGATCTGTTCCAGGCTTCTATCCTAGCTTTTAGTAGTTCCTTAGCTTGTGGCAGCATAACTCCAGTTTTCACATGGCATTCTCCCTGTATGCATGGCTCTGTGTCTAAGTTTCCCCTTTTATAAGGATACCAGTCTTATTGCATTAGGGGCCCATCCTACTCTAGCATGACCTCATCTTAATTAATTATATTGCAACAATTCTGTTTCCAAATAAAGCTATATTTTGAGGTAGTAGGCATTAGGGCTTCAACTTATGAATTTGGCAGCGGGAGCGGGGGCAGTGAAATTCAACTCATTTTTCTAAAGCTTGTTTTATGATAAGAGGCCTAATTTCCCTCCAAGGGTGGGATACACTGAATCTGAATTTAGGTGCTAATATTACCAGATGAATACAGAGGGCAGCGTACGTTCTGTCTACTGCGGGTGCTTGGGAAATATTGATAATAAGGTCTGCAAAGTATCTGGACGTTTGAATGTTGTTGTAAGAAAAATAGATGACTATAAGCTGTTCTGAGCTCCAAGATCAGAGAAAATTTCCCTAGTAACAACCAAGTGTGTATTGGATTTATGATTTTTTTTAGAAGGTGCTTTTAAGTTTTGCTGAAAGATTTGTACATTTTTCAGTTATACTACGAATTCAACGTTTCTTCCATGGCTTCTTGCAAAAGAGAATCTGTGGTAATACAAAGCTGTTCGGTTAGATGCATTCAATCTGGAAGGAATAAGAATGCGTTCACCACCATGCAGTTTGGTTTGTCTGCCACTAGGTGTTATACTGAAATGGTTAGAAAAGTGAGAGAGACACATTGTTTTATTTACATAAAGAAGGATAAACTATGGTTCCTATACATAAGTGTTGGTAGATTACCAAAGAGTGATTGGCATATGTTAATAAGAAACCTATGTTTCATTTTGATTGATTTATCATACCGAAATACAGGACATAAGCTTTGCATTACAGCAGAGGCCTGTTGCACAGAACATGGGGTGGGGGGCAGGGTTGATAGACTTGATAGACTGAGAAATTTGTTACTCTTGCTACTCTGACACAAGTGGCACGTTTTAAGAGGTGGCATAACCGATACTGAGATTTGTACATTGTTAAAAATTTAAGTCATGACATTTGTGTCACTGTTGGATAATTTTTTTTTTTTTACAAGAGCAGTATTTGGGTACTCAGAGAGCTTCTGTCACTTCTGAGTCATTGGCCTGAGAATAAAAGATAAGAAATTAAAAATTAGCAGTAGCAATGACATAATCAAGTTTGACATTTTCATAGAGAACATTATACCAAAGGAAAACATGTGGGTACTCAAATTTTCAAAAGAAAAGTTAATGGGAAAAACAGAAGAGACGAGTCAGAAGTTTCCAAAGAGAAAAGGTAGAAAATTAAAATCTGTAGAAACAGCATAGAATCTGCTTAATCACTATTAGAGATTAATGAACACTGAGAAAAGCAAAATAAAATAAGATGTGGGCAGCTGGTCAGGATGCAAGATAGGTGATAAAAGCCTCCAATACTGACTTTTAGGGATAATGTCAAACAAACAAACAAAGATCAAAGTCATCTCCAAATACAACATAGAACAGTCTCCTTGAGATAAGTATGCCAGAAATGCAAAATCTCCTGGAGACTGACTTGGTCTATTACACGGCTATGTTGGGAATGAAACGATCCGAAGAGTTGGCAAATAATGCAAAGGAATTGAATGGTTGCTTTGTGCCTGGCCTTCCCTCCAGAATGATAAAGAAGTGTCTACCCTACAGTTACTTTGTGCAGAGAAGGAAGGTGAAGAACTGTCAGAGAAATCAAAACAACGACTTGATTGAAAAAATATGAGAAATTAAGTGGCCATAAATCACTAAGTTCAAATGGTGTTCATCTAAAACTTCTGAAGAAGTTAAAGAAGGATGTAGCTAAGCCACCACCAAAAATATATCAACACCTTCCATTAAAGAGGAGGGTGATGAATGCCCATCCATCCCTAAGAATAGTCCAGTACTACTTCTAAGGTTAGGTCTTAATAAAAAACATGGTGTTGTATAGAATTATTCATGTCTTAAAAAAAAGTGTAAATATTTTTCCCCTGTGGAAAATGTGTACTTTCATGATTTGTTTATTTTTTTCTGTGTATTTCTCCACACATTGGCTTTCTCCCCTGTTTTTGTTTTGTTTTTGTGGTGGTGGTGCTTGTTAATTTCTGAGTGCATTTCTCCATAACTCTGCTATCCTGAACATTACTGAACACTATTTACTAGACACACACTAATTGGTTACCAGGGAGAGGTTTGTAATCCAGCCTGAAATAACTCATGGCAGTGTTTGTTGGTTGTCAACTTGATCTGGTCAATAAGCAATAACTTTATTGTTACAACGTGTGGTAGGGCTTTAGCTACTAAGCACGGTGCTGAGAAGAGCACAATAAAACCTGCTTGGTGAACTTGATTACCCAAAGCAATGCGTGCATCTGTTTGCCTGAGAATTTTCTCACATTTTGTGACAGTTATATTTAAGTTAGAGTAATTCCAAGATGTAGAAATTAACACAAATTAATAAATGGCTTATGAGCATGTCAGTTTCTGGTGATGAATTCAGGGCCTCCCATTAATGACCAGGCATCGATTGCACAAGAGACTACAGCTGACTGTTTAATTCTTAGCAGGTGGGCACAGGCCAGGCCTTCCCATCTTGCCTGGCAGTGAACCTTGAACGTGACCTCTCCAAGGGAAGGAGGGGAATTCATTGACCATGTTTACTTTATACTGAAACTCTTTTTAGATGAAGGCCCCTAACTGTGCTGAATTGTTCTTAGTTAAGAGTGTGAGATGTGTGGCATGACTGGTGTTTTTGACAGTCTCAGGAACACTTAATTTCATTCGTAAATTCCAGCCAGCTCCAAAGCCATCCCTATGCCCAGAGAATAAGTTCGTGGTGGAAGCAGATGACCTTCTTAAGGGATTTTCATAAAGGTGTGATGTCCTGTTCACTTCGTTTTGCTAAACATTAAGGAGGGAAGGGATTCAGGGCATCCTCCTCTGACTGCCCCATTCTTGGGATTAATAAGCCAGGACTGCACGATATCTTCTTAGCTATTACCTCCTCAGCTCAACTGCTTTATCCAAGCCATCCAAAAATCATCATTTGTTTTTACTGTTTTACTGAATTGGACAATTATTCCAGAGCAATTATGGGTACTCTTGTTTTCCGTCTCCTGAATCATATCCTTCTTTCCAAACTGTGACATGATTCCTTAAAATACACATCTGTCAGGCTTCCCTGGTGGTGCAGTGGTTGAGAGTCCGCCTGCCAATGCAGGGAACGTGGGTTCATACCCCGGTCTGGGAAGATCCGGGCTAGGCCTGTGAGCCATGGTCGCTGAGCCTGCGCGTCGGGAGCCTGTGCTCCGCAACAGGAGAGGCCGCGACTCTGTTCATCAGAAAAATGTACCTGTAAACATTCTAGCAATTCAATTCCAGGTGGCTCATAAAGCTACAATAACCATCTCCAGATTAAGGATGCTGGGCCAGCTGATACATTGAGTGCAGTAACCTGAGTTGGAACCCTCATTCTGCATAGAGACTTTGTTCTCTACTGAGTATCAGGGGTGTTACCTAGCCACACTTAAACATGTTATCTACTTTTCTATTAAATGGAAGTGTAAGATGCTCTTCATGCATGAGATGTAGTGGAACTATTACTATATTGATCCCTAGGATAACTAAACCTAACTCCAATTCTAACTGTGATTAACTTGCTATGTGTGTAGTTTTATTAATTCTCTGAGCAGTAGTTTCTTTATCAATTAACTAGATAGATTGGATGGGGTTTAATCTCAGGTCCATTCCAGCTTGGAAATTATATGACTAGCTATATTTTTTAGGAAAAAGTTCCTACTCTTTATTAGGTGCTGACTTAATAATAAAAGAAGTCTTAAGTCAGTTGAGAGTAGAATTATATAAAATTGAACATCTGACTGTTTAAAAAGAAATCTTAAAAATCATCATTTAATTTATATTTTCACAAATTTATGTCTGTTTATGTCTGCTGTTAGATTTTTGTCTCTTTATATTTTTATTTCATGTACATAATTACTATATATATTATTTCATATGCCTTAGTTTTTTAAATACATTACCTTTTGCATGTTTAGTGACAAATATAGAAAATATATCTTGGAAACTGAGTAAATTTATTCAATTTTGTAATTTGAGCTTTATGATTTGTAGGGAAAACTGAATGTCTTTCTTCTAAATTTGTATTTAGTTAGGAGGCAGAACCAAGGGTAAAGTGGTCTTCTGTGGGGTCAGCACCTGGGCTCCTGTGTTTTCCTTTGCTAACCTCAGCTTGCAGTTTTCATTGCATTGCCCGAGAAGGTTACTCCAGCTCTGGCCACCATGTCTGTATTCCTGCCACCTGGAAGGAGAAAGGGATGGAGAAGGACATCTTACTGTTTTATAAGGTCATTTCTCCTGCTTTTATCATATGGTCCATGACTTAATCACAGGCTAATCTTAGCTGCAAGCTTTATGCTAGGTGCCTTGTCCTATCTAAAACTAGGGTCCATTACTACAGAAAAAGACAAGGTACATTTAGAGAAAATTAGCATTCTTGCCACAAAAAACTAATCATCAAGATGAACTAATTTTATATAAAATAAAATATAGTTACTTCATGATTTAGTGATAAGAACAGTTCTCAGTTTCCCCAACAGTCATTAATCTCTTTAACTACCTAATAACTTTGTGAGCTGTTGTACTATACATTTCCTATTAGTCCCTTCATTTATTATGTATAACTGAAATATTTTATCTCATCAGGAAGGTTTCCTTTAATCTCTCACCTTATTTAGATACTTCTCTGTAATTGGATATCTTCCATATCATACACTAACCTTGGCACTTATGACACTATAATCATTAGTTACATGCCTATATCCTTTATTAGAATATTCCTTGAGGGCAAACACTACATCTGACATGTTTTTGTAACCTCGGTCCCTAACATATTCCTGGAACGTAGTACATTCAGTCACTGCTTGTTGAAAAAGAAATGAATAGACTTTGTGAGGTAATTTACGTGCAGTAGCATACAGAACACTAGCAATTGCTTGATGCATGTAAATTAGAAATCAACTATCAGGTGTACACATGTATTTGTTTAAGCTACCCTATTAATAAGACAGGCCTTTGAATTATTGCTCTAATCTAATGCAACCCAAAGAATAAGTAGCTTAAAAATACCCCTTTTGCTCCTTCCTCCCCTGCCCCCGGGTCAGGAAGTGAGGAAAATGATAACCCTGAGCCATGATTCCAGTTGATCCTGTGTGGAGAGTCTTGTCAAAATTCTGGCCCCATCTTTTGGTAGCTGAGAGAGTGGATAAACAACCTCTCAGTTTTCAACTCCTTTTTTATTCTGGACAGGCCTGAAAGGTTCGCTCTGAACTCATTGATAAAGAAAAGGAACTGACACTCTTCTGACCTGACTGCCAAAATGAAGCATTGCCCCGAGAGAGGAGCCTTGCACATTGTGAGGCCATTTAGAAAATATTTCTCTTATTCTTTATGGATTCTAATCGCTACTGTTGCTGAGAATAGGTGTTTATCTTTGGGTGGGGTGTGAGTGTGAGTGTGTGTGTGTGTGTGTGTGAGTGTGTGTGTGTGCGTGTATGTCTTGGTTCTACCATTACTCCCTGGGCAAGTCTCTCTACTCCCTGGGCAAGTCTCTCTCTCCCTGAGTGCATGACATGTATTACCTAAGCTGTGTCAGGGACTGCAGGTCTAGGCACACTCGTGGAACACTGAACCCAAGATATTGACCATATAGTCTCAAGAAACAACGTGCACAGAACGGTCTGGTAGAAACTCATACCACGCACACACTTGTCTCTGCCCATTTATCCCTTTTTCTCTGCTCGTTTGGAGACCTTGAGGTCACATTATTAGACTGTTCCTCAAACCTATCCCCAGTTCCTAGCTCTGGGTTAGTCCTTAGCAATCCTTACTTAATCCTTCCTGCACTCCCCTTTAGATATCAATGACCACCCTACACTGCCTTTGTACCCCTTCCCTAAACTACTGCACCCTTAAGAAAGCCCCAGTCCTGTGAGTAGCTTGGCTGCCATACAGTCTCAGCCTATATCCCTCTTCTTCTTTTTGGAGCTTTTTCCTCCTTTCAGCCTCATGAATCCTTCTGGTGTTGCAGCCCTACCTCACCCAAAATCCCTCATCCTCATATTCCTAGCTCAGTTTTTAACACCCTAACTCTAATTTTTCATCCTTTTGTACCCCCAAGTGTTGTCCAATCTTTCCCCTCAGTGATGGAGTCCCTTCTTACAGGCGCAATGACAGACGTCCCAGGTCCCACACCATTCTTGTCAGACTCCTGCAACCTGGGGTACAGACCCAGACCTGCTATGGAACATCGAGTCTTTACCATCTAATGATGGTTCTGATACTTTTATCTTGGAATCTTCTAGCTGTTTTCCTTAGTTTGTCTCCCTCAACCACCAGATTTATTTTAAAAGCAAGCGCCTTTGTGCCGGATACTCAGTTCTCTTGCTGCCCTTCTAGGCTCTTCCCTGTGCGACAGAGGAGGAAATCTGGGGAACCACATTTCCCTGACTCCCTGGCCTGCAGGTTTCTAGTTCAGATCCAGTCACGGGAAGCACTCATGCAAAATTTAGAAGGCAAAGAAGGAAAAGCCATTGTCCTCTGATAACATCTGTAGGCTGGGCCATAGGCATATGTTTACAGCAGCCTGAGAATTGGTCACAGGTTTTCTGAGAATCCCCAACTGTAGGTAGATCAGCCATTGTTTCTAACTTCCTCAGACTCTTTACTCCCAGGTTCCTTGAAAGGTGTCTTCCTGACTTTCATTCCTCCAGTCCTTTTCACTGTATAAAGTCTCAATTTTGACTCCTCAAGTCTACTTCCTCTCAAAACGCTTGAAATGACCTCGCTTATCTTGCAAATACCCTGACCACTCATTGCTTAAGTAAAAAAAAAAAAAGTACAAATGCTACATGGATATATCAAAAATGGCAAAGGTGGTACAACATTCAGGAAACTTTGAAAATAAGGAAAATAAACAGACAAATTTACTATCTTGGCTGGTGGGTAGATTCCAATGTGGGTTGGACTTGAATCCGTCACGGTCATGGGCTGGCTGTGGTCTTGATTAATCATCTAATTGCACCCGGAGCATTTCTCTAGCCAAAGGACAAAAATTCACATGGCTTCAGTGGGGCAGCAGGTAGCAAAAATAAATACAGCAGGCAGAATATAACCAATGGAGAATAGCACTTCCATGGCAAACCAAAAATTGCACTCGTCTTCTGAGGGGTGCAGCCACTGCACGATATCGGCTAATTATTTCTATGCTGCAATAAGGAATTTGGGTTTCCAAATTTTTCAATTAATCAGAAGCCAAGAATCTTACCTTTTATATAAAGTCTCCAAAATTTAATTTTTTGGAAATGAGTTAAAAAACATTTCTGACCATTGTATTTACCCCCCAAACACAGTTACAAGTTGTTTCTAGCCCATAGACTGACGTTTTCTGACCTCTGGTGTAGACTTAATAATTCAAATAAGGGGATATGTACAGCTGGAGGCAAAGGAAAGGTCATGAGTCAAAATCAATTTCTATTAAAAAGGATTGAAATGCTTAAATGGTGGGTAGAGATCTGAAACATGGAAATACAAAGAAAGAGGCATCTTTCACAGTGGGGTACACAAACTTGAGATCAGGGAAGGGGAAGCTAGATTAGAACATGGGGTGTAATCATGAGACCAGGTTTCTCTCTGTGGCTTTAGTTACTAGGTGCATTCCCACCTGAACTACAGGAACAGATAGTTCAATCCTCTGTACATTTACCTTCCTAAGTTATTATTCCCTTGAGTTACCTAAAGTCTGATCCACTCCTGTGGGCCTGAGAGGTGGTGTGCTGTGGAGAATAAATGGGCAGGGCGGTAAGGAGAAACGCGTCCTGACACCTCATTGTACCAACCTCTCGCTGTGTGAGTCAAGAAGACCCGTGAAGAGGGTGTGGAAGAAACCAGCAGCAAGGCGAGCTGTGAGGAGTCCCTGCCAGAGCCTCCAGCACCAGAGGCAAGCACAAACAGAGGCTTTCTGTGGACCAAACATGAGAGAAGTGAAATAACTGGAAGAAGTGAATCCTTGAAATGAAGGAGAGGGTCATAAGTGCTTGATAACAAATCAGTAAATTATCAATTTTATATGCTGAAAATGGTTGATTTTTCTTATTTTGATCATACTATGCTTATTTAACCATAGTTTTGATGAACGACCCAGAAAAATAAAGCATTTCCTTTTATGTGGTTTTCAACATACTGAGAGAGGTGGTATTAGCCTCTCACAGTTTGTAAAAATTAATAAGTATCAGCTAGTTCAAATGAAGCCTTTTTTTTTTGGTAAAACAATAAATTTCAGGGCCTGTTTAGAAAATTCCAAAAGTTGTGTTATAACGTGTCATATGTTAAAAAATAACATATATGAAGCAACAGGTTATTCTTAATTCTTAATAGCTTATTCTTATAGTTTTTGAATTGTTTTTCTCCACATCTGTGTGAGGTAAAATACTATATCTCTATGGCTCACTCTTTCATCATCAGCATCCGTCACAACATATGGCACAGAACAGGGAAGAAATCAACAACTATCCATTGAATGAATGAACAAATAAGTGACTTAGGAGAACATTGTCTTGATTTTTCCTAGATTGGAAAAATTTAATAAACAAAGAATCTGCCTTTCAGAATTTTTACTCTTAGTGATCAGAAGCATGACTTTTGAAGACACATGTAGATTCAAAGACTGCTCTGCCCTAGAGTTGTGTGATCATGAACAGATCACTCAAACCCTCAGTTTTATTTTAGTCATCTTTATACTTAGAATGACACCAATTTCAAAAAGTTGCTTTGGGATTTAAATGATAACTTATAACTTAAAAGATGACTGGGTAGATAGCAGGACAGAGAATGCTAGCATTATTTAATGTCTATCAGTGAATCATGACTACAGAGGTTTCTTAGATTCTGCTTAACTAAAGAGCCTAGTTCCTGATGTTCAATGGTGATATCCTTTAATTGTTATCTACTATTTCTCCTTCTCCTTGTTTTTCTCATTATTTAATTTTCACATTCATTTTATTGCATGTTGCTGAAGTGAAGACACTTTTCTTTGTATGTTCAGAAAAAGATGGCCACTTTTTTGAGATATTGCTCTTGGTTTTGCACAATTGCAATAAAATTCTGTGATCAACCTCCCTAAGTGGAATAACTTCCAAATAATGCTAAGTTGTGTTACTGTCTTATGTCTTGTTTGCTGAAGCTTCAATAGGCATTACATTATTCTTTTCAAATTGTTCCTAGTTCACCTGGTAGTGAATTAAATAATGCATGGTACAGGTTCCCCCACTCTCTGAAAACAGGGCATTACTATGAAACCTTTCCTAAGGTGAAATGGTGGAAAGTGAAGAAGAAATTACTTAGGACACATCTTCCTAATGGATGCACAAAATAAATCAAGATAAAGCACAGATGCTTATAGACACAGTTCAAAGCTACGGTGGTTTGATACTGAGATGCTGAGTGTAGTATTGGGGAAGGAGCTTGGTGTGCCACTCTCGCCACTCAGGGTACATGGTGCCTCTATAACGGCTCACTGCAAAACCAACACTGAAAGCTATTTTCACTTTTTGTTTTTATTCATAAAAGCAAAAATCCTCTTTGGATTTTCTTTCAGTAGCAAAAACAGGTACTAATGTAATCTTTGTAAAAGTGAAGTGGCATAAAGTACACTTTTGTATAGTGGGGGATACATGTATTGTACATAGTGATTAAAAACCAACTCTAGGGCTTCCCTGGTGGTGCAGTGGTTGGGAGTCCACCTGCCAATGCAGGGGACGCAGGTTCGTGCCCCGGTCCAGGAGGATCCCACATGCTGCGGAGCGGCTGGGCCCGTGGGCCATGGCCTCTGGGCCTGTGCATCCGGAGCCTGTGCTCCTCGGCGGGAGAGGCCACAGCAGTTAGAGGCCCACGTACCGCAAAAAAAAAACCAACTCTAAGTATGAGTATCATGACTAAAACAGATAAGGCCACTGCCTTCACCGAGTTTATAGTTTAATCAAAGTGAAGTATATTTGAAATAAAAATAAAATGAAGCTTCGGGAAAAATGACATTGCAAATACATCCTTTGAAGCTCACACTGCCCCACATTAAATACATAACTGTGATAAATATAATATAAAAAAGCAAATATTAAAGAAAGTCACTTCCAAAGAATGATGCAAAAAAGATAAATATCTCCATGTTCAAGAATTGGAAAAGAAGTTGAGAGAAATCGTCAAATTTGAAGGTGATGGCCTGTTGGACTCTAGATCTGGAAGCAGTCGGAAGTTGCTAGCAGTTCAGCTTCTGAAGAGTAGAAGAGGCTAAGTGTGTTCTGGGTAAACACTGGGAAAAGAGCCAAACTCACTGCTGGAAACCAGTGGCTGGAATGGGGCTTTCTACCCTACACATAAAAGAGGGGAAAAAATTGCTTGTGCAGGGGCCCTGCCTAGTATGAAGCAGTTTGCTTGGGGAGGCAGGAGGAAACAGGGCCAACCTCCCGAGCAGAAACTGAGACAAATCTTCCATGGTTGGATTTCTGGATCTTTGAGCTAGTCCCCCGGTGTAAATTCCTTAAACGTCCAAAATAAGACTTGATTATGGACTGGGGTCCCAGGGACCAGGTAGATGCAACCGCACTAAAGAATAAGAGGTAGAGCATGGAGTGTGTGCCTGGAACTCAAAATACCAAACACATGAATAAATCCTATACTCCTAGAAAAATCTAAGAATAGCAACAATTTAAGATAACAGGATAGTCTAAACATTTAATACTACTGCTCTGAGAATCCTTAAAAAATACAACTGAGGGAAAAGTGTCAGTTTAAAAAATATATTTGAAACAAAATAAAGAAAAATGAAACAAATATAAGTAAATAAAAATAACCTAGAAATTTGGAAATAAAATTATTAGTTTTTGGAAGAAAAAAATAGTATATAAAAAATCTAGATTGACTCCAAAGGGGCATAGTAAACTGTAAGTAAACCGTGCTGAGGAATTAACACAAAATGAAATATAAAAACACAAAGGTAAGAAGATATTAAAGAGTCATAGAAACAGAGATAGATTAAGATGACTCAATATAAATGTAAGAGCAATTTAAGTAGTCTGAATGTGAAAAATGAGAGAGAACAAATATTTAATGAGATAATGGACTGAGAAGTTTCCAAAACTGAAGATAACACAAGTCCATCTGATTAAAAATGACGACCAAGTATTGCTCAGGATAAATAAAAACAAATCTCTGAGAAAAACTGAATAACATCCATGATAAAGGGTATGAAATTCAGTTACGTCATAAATAAAAGACAAATTTTCTTCAATGGTCTTATAACAGATTTCTTTATGAACAGTAGATGCCTGACACAGTGGGGGTAATATAGTTAAAATCCTAAGAGAAAGATAACTGTCAATGACAAATTTTATATCCAGCTGAACAATTATCCAATTGCATAACAAAGGCAATTTTAGACAAGTAAGGAGTAAAAGACTGTACTGTCTTCAGATCATAGGATATAATTCAAGGGGAAAAACAAAATGAGATGTTATCAATGGAATGCAAAAACAATGGTAAGCCCCAAATATTTTAACATGTATTGATCTACTTCATTAACTATTTCTATAAGTAAAATAAATACTAATTTTTGTTTCTAAGAGTGTAACACTAAATTCTAGAGACTGATAGAAGATGAAAGAAAGGTAGTTTGCTGGATTATTAAGATGTACTTAAGCCTTATTTTGTATGGTGAGAAAGATATTGAATAGCTTAAGACATTATAAGAAGGATTTATAGTGAGAGAGTGAATATATAAACACACAATGACATTCTGTCTGAATGATAAAAGAATTCAGACCTGCAACCTCAGCAGCAACCAGCCTGAGAAGCCAACGCACAACTCTTGCAGCAATTGGTCCAGAATAGTAGTGACTTCAATGACTATCAGTTTCCTATATTTTGCCCACTAACTCACTATCCACCAACAAAAGCCAAAAATGTTTCCCAAACCACTCACATAAGATGTCTTACTTCTAGTTCAACTTTTCTCTAGCTTCCGCCGGCTAACAAGGTATAATCACGACATACCTGAATCCTTCCCTGCTTTCATTAAAAAGCTTTTCCTCTCCCCTGCTTGGCTTTAAATCTCTACCAAAATCAAGTGATGGTGGCCAACTCCCTTGCTATAACAAGCTCTGAATAAACAGCCATACTTTGTTCTCATTTGGATTGGCTTTATTTTCCGCAAAACTAGATATGCATGGCTAAAACCATCAGAGATAACCATTAAAATAATAGGCATACAATTTATAGCTAGTAAATAAACAGAGCTATAAAAGAAAAGCGAGAGGGAGCATAGACATCTTTATCAATTTAACAAATGTCAAGATAGGGGAAATTAGGTAGAAATAAAAAATATTAAAGAACATCAAATAAAATCTAACAAATAAATCCAAATGTATCAATAATAGGAGGATTAAATTCATCAATTAAATGACAGAACTTCAGATTGTATAATACTATATGCAATGTAAAAGCTATAGCAAATATAAAGTGACATGCACAGCCATCTAGAAAGATTGAAATTAATTTTCATGTAAAGAATATAGGAAACAAATACTAAACACATGAAAACAGCTATTTTAATATGTATTAGTCATGGACAAATTTAAAAAGTCAAAAGCATTAATTGGAATACAGGTTTGAATTGCATAATAATAAAAGCAAACATAATATAAATATATAGTTCATGACTGTCCATGTTTTAAATAAAATAATCTTGGAATACACAATGAAAAGTGGATTGCAGTCTAAAGAGAAATTTTAAAAGTCACCATATAGTTGGAGACTTAAATTATGGAAAGGTAGCAGATTGTATAAAACAGGAAATGATCTATAAAACAAAACAAGTATCAACAAGGAATTAGAAGATTTGAAAATAATAACTAAAAGACTTGATGCAAAGATATAGAACCTATTAAAATATAATATAAACATTGTGTATAATATATTATGTAATAATATAAAATATAATGAACAAATCCAATACATTTAAAAACTTGAACTAAGTAGACAATCTTCTGAAATATATATTTACTACCAAAATTGTCTCATGGTGAAAAATAAAACTTGCATAAGCCAATAAGCATTTTAAAAGTGTAGTAAGTAAGTGAATGTCTACCCCTCAAAAATATCTTAGACACAGTTGATTTTAAAGTGTATTTTTAAAATCAAACCTTCAAGAAGTAAATAGTGACTTTTACAAACTGTTTCAGACAATATGAAAAAATGAAATCTATCCTGAAAATTTTATTTATATGGAATCATACAATACGTGGTTGTTGTGTCTGACTTCTTTCACATAACATAATGTTTTGAGGGATCATTCATGTTGTAGCATGTATCAGAACTTCACTTATTTTCATGGCTGAATAATATTTAATTGTATGGATATACTACATTTTGTTTATACTTTCATCAGTTTATGGACACTTAGATTTTCCTTTTCATGTTTTGTCTGCACAAGACATTTTATCAGGCATTTATAAAGGCTATATAAGGGAGGAAGGGTAAAGATGGTGAAGTAAGAAGATGAGGAGCTTACCGCCCCCATCAAACACATCAAAATAAAACTACTTGTGAAAAATTAATAATAATAAGTAAAACAAGGGCTTCCCTGGTGGCGCAGTGGTTGAGAGTCCGCCTGCCGATGCAGGGGACACGGGTTCGTGCCCCAGTCGTGGAAGATGCCACATGCCGCAGAGCGGCTGGGCCCGTGAGCCATGGCCACTGAGCCTGCGCATCCAGAGCCTGTGCTCCGCAATGGGAGAGGCCACAACAGTGAGAGGCCCAAGTACCACACACACATACACACACAGAAAAAAAAAAATCAGAGGGGAAATAAACAAAATAGAAATAAAAAACAATAGAAAAAAATCAATGAAACCCAGAGCTGGTTTTCTGAAAAGATAAGCAAAATCGACAAACCTTTAGCCAGGCTCATCAAGAAGAAAAAAGAGAGAACCCCAATAAGCAGAGTAAGAAATAAAGGAGGAAAAATAACAACTGATACCATAGAGATAGAAAAAAATCATAAAAGAATACCATGAACAGCTATATGCCAACAAATTGGACAACATAGAATAAATGGACAAATTTAGAAACATAAAACTCACCAAGACTGAGTCAAAAAGGAATAGACAGTTTGAATAGACCCATCACTAGTAGTGAAATTAAATTTGTAATAATAATAATAAAAAAACTCCCAGCAAACAGAAGTCCAGAACCAAATGGCCTCACTGTGGAATTCTACCAAACATATAATGAAGAGCCAATATCTATCCTGCTCAAACTATTCCAAAAAAATTGAAGAGGAGGGAACACTCCCAAATTCATTCCATGAGACCACAATTACCCTATAGCAAAACCAGACAAAAACACTACAAAAAAAGAAAATTACAGGTAAGTATCTTTGATGAATATAGATGTAAAAATCCTCAACAAAATATTAGCAAACTGAATCTAGCAATATACAAAAAGGAAAGTATACCATGATCAAGTTGGATTTATTCCAGAGAGACAAGGATGGTTCTAAATTTGTAATGAAACAATAAAACAAGACAAAGCAAAACACAAAAAGAAACTAAATGTTATGAAGGCTAGTCACAAAAGAAGAACGAGGACATTTCGGGGCACAGTAAAAATGGGAAAAAATTTCCCTAAGAAAGTGGCAAACAGTGAGAAGCAGATTACAAGTAGGAGACTACGTTTTTCACTCATCAGACTGCCCAGTGTTGGCAAGGGTTGGGAGAATGGAATAGCCTTATACACTGCTACAGGGGATGAAAACAAGTACCCTACTAGGAATGCTGATTTTATAATTCTTTTTTTCCTATTACAACGTATTCGAGAAAATTGGGTAGAATATTCAAGACAGATGATACCAGTTGTTGGTACACTATTGTGTACTTTACTGTGTACTTTATTATTCTGTTTGTTTGACCAATTTCACTGTAAAATGAATAATACAAGAGAAAGTAAATACGTGCTAAGAAGAAAAATAATAACTTGAGTCTACAAGACTGAATAACAGAAAGGATATAATTTATATTGTTTGGTTAGGACAGTCCTCTCTAAGGCCCTAACTTTTGAGCTGAGACTTTAATTAGTTAAATAGAAATTTCCAGAGGCATGGTTGGCAAAAGAGCTTTACAGACAAAGAAAAGGGCAGATATTAAAGCTCTGGGAAATAGTTTGGACATTTCTAGGGACAGAAAGGAGGCCAGCTTAGCCTGAGTGGAGTGAAAGATTAAAGGGATCTGAGTGAAGGTGACTGTGGAAAGGACTATTTATTTTATTAAGAAAAATAGGAAACCGATTGAATGATTTTTAGACAGGGACATATTGAAATCAGGTTTGTGCTTTATAATTTTGTTATTTCGTGAGAGGATTCGATTAAAAGGGTCAAGAGGAAACAGGAGACAGTAAATTGAAGACTGCTGCTCTTGTCCAGGCAACAGATGATGGTAATGTAGACAGAGAGAAATGGACCAATTTAAGAAATAGTTTGAAGTAGAATCATCAGGATAGACAGCATGTGAAGAGTGAAGGAGAAGAAGTTTTTGAAATATGGTTTTCAGACTGGCTAGAGATCAAGACTTTAGACACCAATATGGAGAGAGGTTTTTAAACGCCCAAATAGATATAAAACTAAGTAATGACCAACATATATTGTCTAATATAATGTATTGCTTACTTCTTCTTTTAGTATTCTTTAAAATGGGAATGTTTACTTCTCACTTTTCAAAAGTATCTCTTTTCAAAATCACTCTTATAATATGTGAGTTCTCTTATGTATTGAGTGAGTTTCAAATAGTTTTGATTGGTCTTTAGTTGTAATTTTTAAAATCCACTTGTCACGTTTCTAACTATTCATGATACTGTAAGCGATTGTGAATTTGTTTCTTTTGGAGAATATTAATAATTTACTATTTATGATAATATACATCTTCATAAGACTTTGACATTTTAAAGATATTTTTTATAAAGAAAAGAGAAGGAGTTGCAATTAGATACCTGGCAGCCAAGAAGAAAAACGTCATGATGTTTAAAAACGTTTAATCACATATTTTTCATAAAATTCCACTGAGGATTAATTGATTTTAAATTCAATAATTTGCTTTTTAATATTATGACAAGAACTCTGAGTTCTAAAAATAGGTAAAAACAATAGTCATCATAAAATTAGTTAACGTTTCTCAGGCACTTACCATGTGCCTAACACTGTACAAAGCAGTTTATAACCCTCTCAATAATCCATATGTTAAGTTTTATTATTCTCTTTTAGCAGATGGGAAAATAGAAGCAAAGTAGAAAAACTTTGAAAAACTAAAAACTAAATATGTCTGTTAGGATGAAATCATGTGTTTGTAGTTCTACTTTCTGGACAGCCAGAACTTTCACAGACCTCAAATTTGGAAGAAGAGTGTCAGGTGAGGCAAGCTTCCAGACCTGAATTAGGAAGTGGTTACTTTCTGGCTCCACATTATTATAAAGGAAATTACATTTTCTCACCTACGCATATTACTGAATAGTGCCTTTAGATTCAGGGATGAAGATCTATTTTAGGTATCATCATGACAATTGTAACACGATCATATTTTTATTTTCAAAACAGGCTATTGGTTTTACCTGAAGAGGGTACTAAACACATCAACAGCCTAGTGTTGTTTCAGAAATCTTGCATGAGAACTGTCGGGAAGGGGGATATTTAACATGCGTTTGTTCTAAAAGAAAGTAGGTGTGCATTTATAGAAGATGCCCATCTGTGAAAGCAGTATATAATTGTAAAATTATACATTGTTAGCTAATATACTAAAATTAAACTAAATATATTCTGTTTAATAAATTGGCTCTACTCTCTCCATATTAGATGGATATTGACCAAAATAGCCAGAGGAAAAAAATGGTGATTCTAATATTCATACAGTTAAAAGCAAAATTAAATGGTGTATTAGTTCTTTGGCAAATTACCGACTCTACTTCCAAGGACTTTTTATAGATGAATATTGCACTACTTTACCCAGTAAAGGAAAGTAACATTTTATCTGTTTTTAGGATATCGAAACCTTTGTAATTCAAAGTTTAACCCATAGATTACTGACCATTTACTGTCAGTTCATGAAAATTTCAGTACACAGAGCACTGCACCCCAGTCAGTATTTTTACCTTTTCTATATAAAATTCACTTGAGAATCTAAGTACAATTATTTTCTGTCAAAGGAAGGTGTGTTTATCTACATAAGCTTTTTTGTTTGTTTTGTTTTTGCGGTACGCGGGCCTCTCACTGTTGTGGCCTCTCCCTTTGCGGAGCACAGGCTCCGGATGCGCAGCCTCAGCGGCCATGGCTCACGGGCCCAGCCGCTCCGCAGCATGTGGGATCTTCCCGGACCGGGGCATGAACCCGTGTCCCCTGCATCGGCAGGCGGACTCTTAACCACTGTGCCACCAGGGAAGCCCTATCTACATAAGCTTTTAAGTTTGCTTTTTAAAAATAATTATAGGATCCATGGAATCCTAAATTTGCCAGTCTGTGTCTTTTTTTTTTAGTCCAAGCAACGTTTTCAAACTAACAGACTACTGATTTAGCTTATGTTCAGCAAAGCCTAAATAGTGCAAACCTTTCTTGTTATCTTGTTCTTTGACAGCATTCATTTACCTATAAGCTTGGTCAGTTAAATGTGTCCTTGCATCACTACATATAAGATACAACTGCTGTCCTAAGATGACATTGTTAGGAACAAAATCAATGTATTTCCAAATACAGAAACTATTTTGGAACCTCTCTCCAACAGCATCAGTTGAAAAATATTTGCTATCGTCAAATTATTCCATTGAATTCTTTTTTAGTGGTATGAAGTTTCCACTATGTTTCTTCCAGGTCTCTTTCAGTCTTCATTTTACCTGACTAATCTTGAAAAGTTTGTGATTTTTTTTTTCTCTTTGTTTTTCTTTTGTTAGTTTTTACATCTAAATAATTTTTCATTTGCCCAAGAAGGGTCTAGAGACCACACAAAGCTAGCATATTTTTTTGCATTGGTATTCCTTTTCATCTTTACCTTGTAGCTCATATCAAAGCTGCAATTGTTTGCTAGCCAGCAAAATCTAATGGCTCCCTCTGGTCAAAAGCTGTCAACAGCAATCTATCCAGCAGTGGGGGCATTGCCTGAAATAGAAAAGCATCGCATATGGTCGTATTCCTTGGTGAGCTACAAACAAGTCCGGGCTTAACATTTTCAAATACAAAACCATTACTAACCCCACATAATAAGACTGGGGCACTAACATATCATTAATAGAGTCTAGTGTATCATTAGTAGAGAATGTCACTTCTTGGTTCATTACTGTCCTATAAGTGAAAGACAAAACCAACCATTTATACTGTTTTTTTCTTTCCTTGATTTAGCAATGTGGCAATAAGTCTGTTTCTTAGATGTTAGATCATGATTTATTAGGTGTCCAAAAGTAAACCCGTACTCCACAATGGATAAAGAAAACAGGCCTCAAATGATCAGTCCAGATTTCCTGCTAAGTATAAAGACTGCTAAATTCATTAGGGAATCCAAGAAAGGAAAACACTACGATATTTAAAAAAAAAAAAAAAATTCTCTCCAAAAGCTGTAAAGCACTATTTAGGAAATTCTGAGGTAGGTGATTTGTTTAACATTTGTGTTATCACAATAGTATTGCGTAATCCTACTGACACAGTCCAGTATAATGACTCTAAACATCAAACCAACTATTAGCCTCATGCTGAGTTTCCCATCCAGGCTAATTAAAATGCTTGTCTTCTTAAAACATTTGCACTCATGGAATTCCAATGGTTTTTCCACTTGTGGCCCAGCCTTTTTGACATTTCTAAATCCAAATGCACTGCATTCTGTTACCTTTACTCACCTCTTTATTACTCTGTCCTCTTACCTGGATGCCAAAATTCTTTTACTAATTCCCCAGGATGAATCCCAAGAAAGAATTCACATTATCTGAGTTTAGAGGCTCAAATTTAAGCAGACTAAAAACAAAATAGTCATCAAGTAGTTTTCGTACGTTCTGCAGCCCTCTCCCAACCAGCTTTATATAATGTATAATGTGTGATGGCGTGTGGTTGTTCTCAAGTTAGAAGTAAAATTCCTCGTATACACATAAGCTATACTGGGCTTGAGGTACAGGATAAAATACGTGTCTAACCTTAATTCATCCAGAAGACACATTATCCAAGGTGTAGGCTTTAAGGGATAAAGTGAAGGAGGAAAAAAGGTAGTCTTAGGTCATGTAGAAAAGGAACTATTGCTCATTTGTTTACATGTAACATCTTGAACAGCAGGGTATTATGTGAAAGCAGGGGAGTTGCTCTGCCCTGTGGTCTATTATAAAGGACATAATAATAAGGCTTTGAAAGTTTCTGCAAAAAAAAACATGTGATGTGTTTTTACTAATTTCTTTCTAATTAAAAAACTTCCAGGAATCACTGGTAGGAAATTCAACCCCCAATATAAAGTTTAGACAACTCACTAAGTGCTGTTGTGTCCTTTAACGAAAATCTTCCAAAAATGAATGCACGATTCCACTTAAGAGATGATTATAAGCAACTGATGACAAATCCTATTGGAGCTTACATTTGTTTAATCACACTAATATATCTCATAGCTGAACTTAACATGGGAGAAGCCTTCAGTCTAAATTCAAACACACGAGATTGACTTTGGTTTAGTGAAAGCATGGCAACATATTTGGTATTTTGTCTACTTTCCTGACATATAACTCTAAGTTTCAGTGACTTGGTAGTATGTTTTGTTCATTATAACATCTTCAAGCATACCTAAGATATCTGGGGTTTGGCAAGCTCCAAAATTACCTTGCCAAGAACATTTTCCATTAGCATTTACACCCATGTGTAATTTCAAGGAATCTGAATGTTTCTGATTAAATAGAGCTATTAAATGTACAAATGGTCCCTTGAATACACTATGATGAGCCACAATTTATTTTTAGGGGAAAAATGAAAAATCAAAAAGAATTCATATTTGTCAATGAATCCCAAATTGAAAATATTTGAATTTTTTCTAACCTTAAATCAAAATCTTATTAAATCCTGTAATTGAATAAAATACAGTCTTGTCATACATAGCATCCACGCAATTTCTATTCGTTTTTCCATCTCTGTCTTATTTATCAAATTTCATCTAACACCATGACGTTTTAAGTACTTTGACAAGCATATGTCATTTTACTACCAATGCTTTCCTGATTGCCTTTTAAGTAGTCTGAGTTGGAAGTAATAGAAACTGTCCAAAGAGAAGACCACAGTTCAGCTTGCCAAAAAACTCCTCAAAACACAAAAAATTAGGTAGACTTGTACATGGTGTCCCTTAGTCACTAACGTATAATATGTCAAGTAATTTATTAAATATCGTGTATAATAATGTATAAGTATGCATAAGCATACTGTGGTATTTTAAGCACGGTATTAAGGCATTAATACTTAGTATATAAAGGCACTAATACCTACTATATTAATACTGAAGACGATATTTACTAAAGTTTATTTCATCTCTCTGGTTCTTCTTGAGGTCTATTTGCCACAACTGTAATAAGCTAAGGGTCAAGTCTCAGTGAGGAGTGTGACCCTTAAACTTGAGAATCTTTTCATGTGCAAGGCATGCTATGTGGATCGAACTATGTTAATCTAAGGAACAATAGGTTCCAGCTGACTACTTACACAGTCTTCAGGAAAGAGAGCTTACAAGCTTCCAGAAGATCAAGGAGAGCAGTGATATAGACCAGTTGAAGCGTTAGCTGCTAAATCGGTTTCTTGAAACCTTTCAGCATCTCTTCTATCAACATTTTTTTTTTAACTTTGAGAGGCACAGTTCATGACTTTGTTAGGACCTATGGGAGTGCTCTTCAAACTGAGAGACATTTTCCCCTGGAAAACACACTTTCTGAGGGAGAGGCAGGCATGCATAGTGTTAAGGAAGTCACTTTCCAGCTCCAATTTTCAACTTTCATAAATACTCTTTGCTAAAATTTATTTACCTGAGAACACACTTGCAGTCAAGATGCTGTGCCAATTCCCTTTTCTGACTACCTCCCCCATCACCATCTCATACTTTCTCTCACTCTTCTTGAATCTTGCTATGCTATATTTGAACCTATGTGTAAAAATCCCTGGTGAACCAAACAAAGAAACAAACCATTGCCTGAGAAGCCTCCTTTATTATCAAACAGTTGTACAAAAATTACGAAACTCGATAGGTCTTAGTAAAGCCTATTTTTAGACTTTTCAAAAGTTGAAGATGTGCATGACTTATAAAACTGGGTAACAAATGCTTTTATAATTCAAGTGGTTTCCAGTGTTTGCTTTCAAGGAAACTGAAAGAGAACTTAATTGAGTTGTCAGCTAATAAATCATTAAAAGTAATTTTGGTAAAGGATCACAATATAATTTTGGCATACAACACAGGAGTTTAAATAATTGAGTGATCTATCTACGCAAGAATAACATTCATTCCCATTTATTTATTTATTTTTGAAATATGAAATATGTTGCTTGCTGCTAACATTTATAAAAATAAAAAAGAGGAGTAAGATTGGGGCTGAATCCTAGATGATTCTAAAAACAAGTTATATTAATCAATGTCTGCATAGAATAATTAGATGAAAAACCCATGAATCTCATTAAAAATGAATAAAATTTTCTTTAAGAATTATTTATCAAAACTTGGTTATTGTACAACATGGGGAATATAGCCAATATTTTGTAATAATACTATAAATGGAGTATAACCTTTAAAAATTGTGAATCAATATATTGTACACCTGTAACATAATATTGTACAGCAACTATACTTCAATAAAAGAAAAAAATTTTAATTAAAATATAAAAACCTTATCATTATACTCTAAAACCATTAAATTAGATTAATACACCTAAAAAAAACTTGGTCATATTGATTAGTTATGTACTAATAATAATTCTAATAAAACTGAATACAGAAAATCTTTTTAAAATCAGAGTTTACAATCATTAATTTTTTTCAAATTATATACACGTTTTTGTTGAATATGGTTCTAAGTCTTCAATTTCCTTGACAAATACTTTTTTCAATTATTTTAATTCTCTAAGTCAATGTATTATTTTTGTAAAATATGTCAAACTATTTTAAAGAAACTTAGCCCCTCATTTTTGTTACTAAAAAATCTCAAGGGAAAAATGCACAACACAGAGAGAGAGATTGCCTATGTTAACAAATGTAGTGGATAATTTTAGCATCGTTAAGGGTAGGTAAACCAGACACTATGTAACATCTGCTGTAATATAATATGAAATACGTGATTTCAGCGGTGATAATTCCAGTAAAAAATGTCTCATTTGAATTCATCAAGCTTTCACATTTAACTTATAGTTTACTAGAAAGATAGCAAAAAAGGGAATAAACTTAAAGACATCAAGAGGAAGCATGCAGACAAAATCAGAAGGCAGGTTATCCTTTTGGAATACTGTCCCATTCCACATCAACAAGTCAGTGTCAATTAAGAACGTATCTCGGGCTTCCCTGGTGGCTCAGTGGTTGAGAGTCCGCCTGCCGATGCAGGGGACATGGGTTCGTGCCCCGGTCCCGGAAGATCCCACATGCCGCGGAGCGGCTGGGCCCGTGAGCCATAGCCGCTGCTGAGCCTGAGCGTCCGGAGCCTGTGCTCCACAACGGGAGAGGCCACAACAGTGAGAGGCCCGTGTACCGCAAAAAAAAAAAAAAAAAAAAAAAAAGGAAATCTGGAAATAGTCCAAATTAAGAACACAATACTGGTATAAGATAAAAATGGCATCTCAAATCAGGGAGGAAAAGATACAACGTTTTAATAAGTGAGATTGTGTAATGAGAGCAATGTAGAAAAAACTAAATTTGGATTAGTCCTCACATCATATGCCAGGATAACTTCTACATGGATTAGAGATTTAAAATGTTTAAAAAGATGAATATACCAGTGCTAGAAGAAGACAGAGGTGAATTTTGCAACAAATCTAGAGTGGAGACAACTGTCCAAACTATGACTTGATTTATGGACAAAATAATGGAAAATGTATAGATCAATAGATTTGTCTAAATAAAAGTGTAAAGAAAAGTAAAAAAATAATCCAAAAAGCAAAAAACCAACACCTCCAGCATCACAAATGCAACTTATACTATACATAAAGGGTAGCATAATAAATATATTAAGATCTAAAAATAAAGAAAAGCCCCAACACTCTAGAAAAATGGACAAGATATACAGACAGCTCAAAGAGAATAGAAATATGCATGCCCTTAAAAATATAAAAAGATGTTCTGCTTTGCTCATAATAAGAAACTGCAAATTATAACTTCCCTGAGATCCCGGTTCTCACATATTGAATTGGCTAAAATCCAAAAGTTTGGCAATATCCTCTGTGGGTAAAGATGAATAAAACATTCTCCTATGTTGGTAATGGAAATGCAAAATGTTAGATCCGCTTTGGAAAGAAATTTAATAATGTCCAACAATATCTATGCATTTGTGCTGTGACCCAATAATCCTACTTCTAAGAACATATCCCAGAGACACACTGACAAAAATACAAAAAATAAAATGTTTTGTACAAGGCTATGTATGACAGCAATATCTGAATAATAAAGCCTGGGAAGAGAACAAATATACATCAATATAGGACATGAAGTTTTTGAATACACACAATAAAGCAACGCAATAGAGTTATAGGTAATACTAACATGACAAAAAGAATATGTTTATAAACAATTAAGGATTTTTCTCCAGTCTTTATTGTTAAATAAAGCTAGGTGAAGAAAAGCGGGTATAATGTACTATTGTTTACCTAAGAAGGGAACAGTATAAAGCAAAATGTTAAGTATATAAGCAGTAATATGTTAAAATATAAGCAACACATGTTGACTCAATATATACATATGTATATAACTTAGGTTAAAAGTTGGAAAAATAATTTTAAAGTTAAAAAGCATATGGATACTTAAAGGAATAGGAGAGAGGATAATGAAGAGGACATAACTGAAAACTCTGAATATGCTTTGTTTTGTAGGTTTTATTCTAGAACCATGTAAATATTCTGAATAATTGTAAATCAAAACCATGTAAATATTCTGAATAATTGTAAATCAAAACCACGTAAATATTCTGAATAATTGTAAATCAAAGTTAAAACCAGAAAAATAACAGTTCCTAAAACCTGAAAGCAAATTGAGACAAGTGAAACTGTGCACTAAATTGATGGTATAGACGTAGAGTGGAACTATTCCAAGTGCCCTATAAATTAAAAAAAATTTTGTTCTAGTTCTGTGAAAAATGCCGTTGGTAATTTGATAGGGATTGCATTGAATCTGTAGATTGCCTCAGGTAGTATCATCATTTTAACAATATTGATTCTTCCAGTCAAAGAACACAGTACATCTTTCCATCTGTTTGTGTCATCTTCAAGTTCTTTCATCAGAGTCTTACTGTCTCTGGAGTATAGGTCTATTGCCTCCCTAGGTAGGTTTATTCCTAGGTGTTTCATTCTTTTTGATGTGATCGTAAATGGGATTGTTTCCTTAATTTCTCTTTCTGATATTTCATTGTTAGTGTATAGAAATGCAACAGATTTATGCATATTAATTTTGTATCCTGCAACTTTACTGAATTCATTGATGAGCTCTAGCTGTTTTCCGGGAGTGTCTCTAGGATTTCCTGGTATAGCATCATGTCATCTGCAAACAGTGATAGTTTTACTTCTTCTTTTCCAAATTGAATTCCTTTTATTTCTTTTTCTTCTCTGATTGCTGTGCCAGCTCCTGGGGGGCAGACTGACAACCGTAAGTGGTTGTCCCTGTGAATCCTTTGATTACTCTCATGCTGCATTTACTGTTTACATTTGTTGTATTGTACATAGGTTTGTAAACATTATTGCCTAAGATATTTGTATATAACTTGGGCTTTGTAGCTTTTATTTATTCAGAACTCATATGGCATGTTAAAGACGTATGATGGTGTCCTACTCTGGGCAGCTGTGTAGGGTCATCATGTGGTTAAAAAAAAATATTCCCCCTCAAATAAATCTTTTAATGCGGAAACAATAAATTTCACAGAAAAAAATAAAACAAAACCACTAAACTTCCAAAACTAACAAACATTTTTGTGGATGAAATTATATAATAATATTCAGACAAAAATCATTCAGTTTTGTTTGGGCAGAGCAAGTATGTCTTTGCGGATATGGATAAAACAGAATTGGCCTGAGTTAATTGTTGAAGTTAGCTGATGAATTCATGGAGAGTTACCCTATTTTCCCATTTTATAAATGCTAGAAATTTTCAGTTATAAAAAGTTTTCAAAAGAGTGAAGAGGTAGGCAAACATGATAAAAGAAGTTTAAGAAACATCAAATAAAAATGAAAGGAGATTCTAAAGACAACAAAACCAGAAGCAATGCTTTATCTGAAATTAGGTACTGATTTAAATAATTTGGGATTCAATTAAGATAATTTAAATATAATCTATATACTAAAGAGATAGAAAGTACAACAGAAATAGAAAAAATGGAGATAAATGTGTAGTACAGAAACAGGGAAATGGAGATAGATGGTGATAAAATGGAATCACAAAAGACTATGTACATACAGTAAGATCTCAAGATCTGGAAGTCAGTATACTATTTATGTTTTGGGTTGGGAGAATGTTAATTTTGTTGCCGTTGCATTTACCTTCTAACTTTGTACAATGGTTATTTACTGGCTCAATATGAATAGACGGTTATTTTATTTTAGAAATACAGCACAAATTTAATTTTTTACCCTAAAGCCAGTGTTGTTTCTCTTATATGTGAATGTAAAATATAATCTTTAAAAGTATTCCCTATTTCTTTTGTTATATTTGAGAATGTTAATACTCTATTTTTTTAAAGGATCATTTGAAAACAATAATACAAATCTAATTGCATTAAAATGAAAGTCTTTATCACTTATTCTTTTATAATTATAAATATCTAAAATTTCTCAAATCACTTTTTAAAGACCAGTTTTCCTGAAATTAGTTTATTTCTACCACTTGCCACTTAAAAGCTCTTAGTTTTGGACTCCCCGGTGGCGCAGTGGTTGAGTGTGCCTGCCGATGCAGGGGACACAGGTTCGTGCCCTGGTCCGGGAGCATCCCACATGCCGCGGAGCGGCTGGGCCCATGAGCCATGGCCGCTGAGGCTGCGCGTCCGGAGCCTGTGCTCCGCAACGGGAGAGGCCACAACAGTGAGAGGCCCGCGTACCGAAAAAAAAAAAAGCTCTTAGTTTTGTAATTGTTACTACAGGACATAACTAGTGATAAAAATGGGATTTTATTTCTGCCTGTACTTTTATTTACAAAAGATAAAAATACGTTTTTTTACCTTTTATGTTAGTAGTGAAAAGACCACCATCACTGCTAATTGATTTTTTAAAGTATTTTAACCCAATTGTTATTATGAAGACATATTCAGTGATGCAGACTATACATTACCTTTTTAGACCAGGACAGTATGTTACCATAGTATATTCTGTATAGTGTATGCTAAATGACAAACTATGAGAATAGTTGATGAGAATTTTGCATCGTCCAGTAACATAAGTACCAAAAAAAGCATGTCTTTTCTGGGGTAGAGAGAAGGTGTGCATTCCTTTTCTACAATTCCTTCTTTCAGTATTTTTTCCTTATTAATATTATTATTTACTACAGATGTTTCCAGGCTTAACAATGGTTTGACTTACTATTTTTCCACTTTATGATGACGTGAAAGTGATATGCATTCAGTAGACACCATACTCCGAATTTGGATCTTTTCCCAAGGTTGTGTTTTGTAGTACGATGCTGGGCAGCAGAAGTGAGCCACTGCTTCCAGTCCGCCATGCGATGGTGAGAGGAAACAACCGATACGCTTACAGCCATTCTGTATCGGTACAACCATTCTGTTTTTCACTTTCAGTACACTATTCAATTACATGAGATATTCAACACTTTATTGTAAAATAGGTTTTGTGTTAGATCATTTTGCCCAACTGTAGGCTAATGTAAGTATTCTGAGCACATTTAAGGTAGGCTAGGGTAAGCTATGATGTTTGGTAAGTTAGGTGTATTAAATACATTTTCAACTTAAGGATATTTTCTACTTACGATGGGTTTATTGGGGTGTAATTCCATCATAAGTAAAGGAAAAATTTAATTTGTTTCATACCTATTCTTTTTTACCCCTCTCTTTCACAGCCTTCTTCTTGAGTCTTTCCTTCAAATTATAATCAAAACTGAAAAAAAAGATATATTTATTATAGGTGATAGTTACTAATTTTCCCAGAAGCATAATTTTATAAAGAATTTTAAGTACCAGTGCTTTGGCAGACTGACAATATATCTGCAGTTAAAAAGAGTAATATATCATTCTTATCCCATTTCCTACCCTGGTAAGCAATAGCTCTTGGTTTGTTTAGGACTGGCAACATTTATTGTCAGTAGTTGTAACTTCAGCATATGTTATTGGAATTTAATTCTGCTTAGGGCTTCTGCATGTTTGGAAAACTATTAGGTATGGGTATTGTGGTTAAGATGAAGGTCATTTTGCCCATGTGTGTATATATATATATATATATATATATATATTTTTTTTTTTTTTTTTGCGATATGCAGGCCTCTCACTGTTGTGGCCTCTCCCATTGCGGAGCACAGGCTCCGGATGCGCAGGCTCAGCATGGCATGGCTTACGGGCCTAGCCACTCCATGGCATGTGGGATCTTCCCGGACTGGGGCACGAGCCCGTGTCCCCTGCATCGGCTGGCGGACTCTCAACCACTGCGCCACCAGGGAAGCCCTGGCCATATATTTTTTATAGAGACTTTGAGAGCCCAGGTTTACTACTTACCAAACTGTTCTAAAATGAAGACTGCATCCTTTATAAGAATCACATCTTAGAAAAAAGTGTGATCCTTATAAAAATGATGGAAGTGATTTTAATAAAGGAGCTACAAAAAAGGGAAACTATAATCTGCTTCCCCCTTTTCACTGTGACCCCATCTGTTGTAAATGAATAAAAGCACAAATTGGGTTTTATGCTGAACACTTTTAAGTCAGTGGTAGTTTAAGGTTATAAGTAAATGAAAACCAGAAGGAGACTTTAAAATTATGCAGGCCTATGTGCTTGAAGAAATACGTTTCTACCGGGTAACTATAGTGAGAGAAATGGTGAGAATAAAACTGGCAAGTTAGAGAAAGGCTACTTCAGTATTACCAACACTCTGTATTTTGGAGCCAATCTGTGAAGAAATCTTGCTGGGTCTGGACCAAACGAAAGCTGAAAGATGATATAAGAAAATTTATAAAGCTAAATTTATTTTAATGACTTTTTAATTCTTTCCTTAAGAAGACTTTCTACATTTTTTTGTGATTAAAATGCCCTTTCCTTTGTGAAATGATTATGCTTAGAGGTCATATCGCTGTTGTTTTTATTCTTATTTTTAACTTCTTATTTATCCAGTATACAAAAGTTAATAACTGTATACAGATTAATAATTATTTTTGAAATTATACTGACAAGTGAAATGGAAAGGTCAGAGAACCACAGAATTGGGCTACTTTACTCACATTGAAGTGTTTAACCAACGTGACACCCGTTCTGGCATATCTAACACACCTGTTTGAGATTGGTAGACTAAAATGTGAACTATTTTGCAATTGTATTTACAATACAAAGCATGAAAGATTGAATACCTCAACACTGAGAAACTCAAGAAGAGTAAAGGAAATGCATTTAAGCGTACTGTTGCCTCAGCCTGGAAAGCTACTTTATAAATTCTCAAACTTTGAAGGACCCTTTCATTTGATGTTTGGGTTCTTTGTTAAGTCTTCTGAGCTATCCCCCTTTAGGGTAAGATCTACCCCCTTAATACCACCAGAATATTTTCATAGGGAGTTCAAGCTCTTTAAAAACAGCCTGGCTCAAAATGGACATTTATCAACTCAAGTGTTGGCTGGGCTAGACTGAGTTTACCTAACTCATTCTGCCTAATTTGGCTCTCGATTACAATTACCATAGGTTTTTCCTATGTCTCATCTCATTTGGGAAAGAAGAAACTGGTCCCTTGTAACAACTCTGGGCTCTCTTTGCTGGACTTGCTTTCTGCCAAGATAGAAGCAGGGCCTCTAGGTTCAGAAGGTGAACTAGGATCTGGTTACTAAATTCTGACCTAATACATTTTTCCTACTGACTTAGGAGAATTAAAAAAAAAAAAAAAAGCATTCACTTTATATTATGAAGATTCATGCATCATCACAGCTTTTTAAAGATCTTCTATCAAATATATTAAATAATTTCAAAAATTAAAAAGAGAGAGTAGTAGGACAGAAAAAGTATTATTTTAAGAGCTGATTGGAGGATTCCTCTGAGAAGGTACGCTCACTTGTTTAGCAAATTACCCAGAGGGGCCATTTAATATGTGAAAACTCAGCATTCACGATTTGCCTAGATGAGAGAAACTGGCCAAAAGTGAAAAAGAAAAAAGAAAGAGAGAGTAAATTTTCCATTAAGAAATATGTGTGGGATATCGTGATTTCAAAGAAGAGATGGCTCTGAAGCTGCAGGAGAAGTTGGAAGAGTGAATGTTTTTCAGTTGTACAACTGACCTCATTTGTTTTTAAAGAGGGATGCCTAGTATTCTACTTCTTATTTTTTTTAATTTTTTTTATTTTGTTGCGGTACGTGGGCCTCTCACTGTTGTGGCCTCTCCCGTTGCAGAGCACAGGCTCTGGACGCGCAGGCTCAGCAGCCATGGCTCACGGGCCTAGCCACTCCATGGCATGTGGGATCTTCCTGGACCGGGGCACGAACCCGTGTCTCCTGCATCGGCAGGCGGACTTTCAACCACTGCGCCACCAGGGAAGCCCTAGTATTCTACTTTAAATTAACTGCTGCTCAGAGCTGCAGCACTCACTCTTCATGGACTATGGACTGGCTGTCATTCCACTACCTCCCAATCTTCAGTAAACGTCTCCTTCTCAAGAGCTCTGTAGAAGGGGGATGATACCCTATTTTGGGTGACAGGAGAGAAGAGACAGGAAGAATCACAGGTGGAAAAACTTGAGGGAGGAGGAATTTGGTGGGAAGAGGTAAATAGCAACCAGAGATGACCAGGCAAACCTTAAGCCCCTCACAAAATCCAGGGAATGTTCACAGAAGCTGGGAACCCTCTGTGTGTAGAGCGGTGTTTCAACATAATTGTCACTTATATCAGAAAAAATCAAAGTGAGTTTAACAACCTGGACAACTTAAAATAATCTAGGTCACTGATGTTGATGTCCCTGACATGAGACACCAAAGAAATAAATGCCACTTATAATTTGTTTCAAATTATCTTTTGTTCTTCATTTATATTTTTATTTTGCTTCTTTTAACATCTCCTATATGTATTCCCTTATCAAATGGAGTTTACTGACTCTTCTATTTTGTATCATATACCCCAAACCACTAACTTTACTCATCTTTACTCTTGAAAAATGCACTATTAATGCCAATAACATAATGCCAATAACATAATTCAAAGAATATATAAATTGCAATAGGCAGTGAACAATTATATTGCAGTGATTTTTTTATTAGACATGACAACTACTTCCACATAGTTTCCTCAGAGCATCAAGATACAGGGAACATCTACAGAAATATTTCCATTCATAATGAATTTGCAACCCCATAAAATACTTTTGTGCCAAATCTTTTATTATAGGAGTTATAACACAGAGATTAAACTCTAAGTGAGGCCTTGCTCTGATCCTCTTAGACTCTTGGTGTCTTCCTCCTATCTAGCTATAGGCTCAAGCCCTCCCTGGTGGCCAGACCCTTCCGCTCACCTTCCTTGGATGCTTTTTCTTTTATTTAATTTGTGTCTAATTTCTGGAACACTTACAACGTACAGAAGCTGAAGGCAACATAGTGGTTTCTTCTTTCTTTAGAAACGATCTTAGCTGTGACAGGCCAGCTCTGAAATGATAAGGCCTTCTTACATTTTACTAATCACTAGAGAGAATTTCATAAGAGAATTTTGTGCATAAGTGAATTAATTAAGGAATAACCTAAATATATAAAGAAAGCAGTTCACCAAGAGCAATGAGAATCTATGTGGTAAATTAGGCAAGACTTTCTGACTGAGATAAATTTTGGATCAGCACCAGAGGGATGTCGATACAGCAAGAGACAGTCCAGGATTTTGAGGAGTCAGGGGAACACTGGAGTATGTCTTCTGTACCAGGAGTGGAGAGCAAAGTGCAAATCCAGTAGAGTCTGTGCTGTACTTCTCAATATTCTTTAAATATCATGGCACATAGAAAATTATGTTTGTTGTTTGTATTGCACCCTGGAATAAACAGAAGAGATTTGTCATGACTGTAGACACCCTTCTTACACATCTTAGGCTCTACCCAACAGCTCCTAGACCTAAAGGATGAATGTGTGTGTGTGTGTGTGTGTGTGTGTGTGTGTGTGTGTGTGTGTATACCAGTGTACCATTTTTCTGTGTGCCAGTTGAAAGAGAGGATAGAGTCCCTGGAGCAGTTCAGTACACTGTCAATGTGGACACACCTCAGGATTTCATACCCTGGAGAAACCACATATCTACCTGTAGGGTGGCCTTGGATACCCGTGTTTGATCCTTAAGAAATGCCTTTACCCAACCTCAGAGACACACTGATGAGATGGTGTTTAAAACTAAGACAGGAAGAAGGCCCTTCTAAAAAAGAAAAGTTACTGATTTTTAAGTTAAATTATTAACTTATTAATATAAGGTAAATTATCCTCAACCCTATGAATAAAAGCAGCACGTGTTTCTGTGGTACTGACAGCCTATAAACAAGCGAATAAATAAAATCATTTCTGAGGATGAAAAGCCCTCGGAAGAAAATAAAGTTAGTACAGGAAATGAAGGAAATTAAATTTTAGCTATATTTTGAAGAAAGTATCTTCCAGAATCAGAAATTCAAAATTGTTAGCCTCCGAAGTTTATTACATTGGCTTGCTTACATCACAAGAGACTGATGTATAAAATTAGAATGCTAAATTTTAAAGAAGGAAGACAGCTTGAATCTTACCTGTCAAAGTAGTCTGTCTCTGTGTGAAAACAAAAACAAACAAATAAAAAACTTAGGAAGCAGAGAAGAATTGAGTTGAATGTAAGGTAGATCAGTGCTTGTATAGACTCTGACACTGTTGTCCTTTGGCTCCTTTTTTTTTTAATGGTTTAAAAATTCACAAGTCCAATTTGGTGGATGTAAACTATACAGTCTGGTCACAACGGTCACCTGTTTATTTGGGAATCATTCTTTCTCTCTAAGGAGAACTTGTTTCTCTTCTCTCACCCATTTATGATATGATCCATTATGACTCAGTTAGAGCCCAGCTCTGAGAATACAATATTCTCATTACAGGCATGCCCCAGAGAATATATTCCTGGTGAATATAACCTAGTAGAATGCTTCTTGTTTTTAATGGACATAAATCTATATCTCACTTAATATTTTTCCCTGAAAACTATATTAGAAAAAATAATTTTCATCTCCTCAATAAAACATGGTAAACAACCAAAAATATATTCAAAAAAAAGCCTAGTGTTACATTCCAAATACAGTGGGTAGAACTTGGAATCTCATGTAGATGTCTCGAAGGATGCTCTGAGAATCAGTAAAGGAAATGTTGCTGGAACCAAGAGTGAACATGTCATGAAATATAAAGCAACTATTTTTAGACTATATTGTTTAGTGATTAGAAAGTCATGTTTTATGTATTTTATATCCTCACGTTAGTAGTCTATCTCTTACGCAAAAGTGTGTTACTGTGTTGTACTTAAAAGATATTGGATGAGGATTTTGGTTTAATATGTAGCCCATTATAGTTTTTCTATAATTTAATAGAAAATGGGTCCTGTAGTAGGCTGAATAGCACCTTCCAAGTTTATAAGGTTCTAATAGATGAAACCTGTAAATGTTACCTTATATGGAAAAGGGGTCTTTGCAAATGTGATTAAATTAATGAAAGAAACAGATTCTCCCCTAGAGCCTCTGGAGAGAGTGTGATTCTACCAACACCTTGTTTAAGGTCCAGTAATACTGATTTAAGATTTCTGGTCTCCAGAGCTGTGAGAGAACAAATTTCTGATGTTTTAAGCCACCCAGTTTGTGATAGTTTGTTACAGCAGCCACAGGAAACTAATACAAGTCCCCAGGTTGTATTTTCATTAAGAATCTGAATTTTCAGAAACGGATTTCTGATGTTAAGTAAATGGTGTGATATATGTATTTCCAGTTTCTTGGATAAAAGCCTACTTTTGTAGCATAGATACCTTTTATGTACCCTGTATTGTGATTAAATTTAACCGTAATTGCTTACCCTGCCTTCAATAATGAACCGTTACTACTTTCTCCTGCTGCAGCCACTTGCTTGAACCTTTGACTTGGTGTTTCTCCAGGCTTCTGATTCTGTTCCTATCCAACTATGATCTACTACTTAAAACTACCTGGCTGGAGGGGGAGGATGTTATATATTGAAGGTCAGAGCTGTAGGGTATGTTGAAAAGAAATCTAGTCACAAATTATCTATGACTTGACAATAATAAATTACCTACAGTATTGATTATTTTGTAACAAACAAAGCATTGGTGACGAAGAATAGTCCCATCTTGCTCTAATGTGGTGCCGAAGTATAATTTTCAAAACATTAAAAGGCATGATTTTCATACAAATATAAAATTAATGCATGTCAAAGATATTGTTTGAGTACCATTGTTTCCCCCAACACCTCATGGCCAACTTGGGTCCTTTTTGGGTTTGCTGGTTTGGAATATGTTCTGAAACTCACCTCTGTCCCCTGTCTGGCTTTGGCCTGTCCACATGTAACATCTACTAGTGGGTCCTCTCACCCCGGTGATTCCTCACAGGATACTAGCTACATTTGAAATTATCTTCTCCACCTGGTGCAGATCAGTTGTATCTCAATGAAACAAAATTAATTTGTGCTGCTATAGACAGGAATTATTTGCAAGAATCATTTACAGTGTTATCAGTTTTCTACCAGTTAATCTCACCCCACAGAGCTGTAAAATAGCCTAGTCAGTAGACAGTCACACGCACCCATAGAACCAGATCTCTGGAGGGTCAATTCGATAACACCCAGCACCTCACGGAAAGGATACTCGATAATCTTTTTGGTAAATAGTCCCAAACAGTATTGATTTACCATGCTGTCACCTATAATTAAATGTGACTATTACCACTCACTTTTCTCACCACTCTTGGTTTGTTTGTTTCTGTCTCATTATGCTAGCCCACCCCTATTATTAGAAGAGTTCCAGAACTCTCCCCCTCCTCAGAGTTTGGACCCAGTCTCTTACTGCATCCAGATAGAGTGTATCCCTCCTCTCCTCAAATCAGAGACCTATAGTATTCCGGACTGTAATTAACCTTTTCCCAAGATTATAAACAGTAGGAAAATCCCACTTCCAGAAACTGTGGTGTGGCCTCTCCCCATGGAACTGAGAAGGCAATCACCTTAGCACAGGATCCTGCCGTGGCATCAGCAGGACAGCCCAGCAGCACGCAGAGGCAGCCCATTCCTCAAGTAGTCAGCATGTGGTGCATTAGCTGTAGAACACTCTGTTCCCGAGGGAACCCTTCTGAGTTCCACTGCCGTTAGGAAGTGGCAAAGGAAGCCAAGGTTGATATTCTGGATGACAGGGGAGCAGAGCTAAACTCCCCTCAGGTGGAATACTACATTGAAATACTATAGGTAAAAAAAGGGTGATTCTGTTTCATGGTCATAGTCTAGTGAGGGTCTGAATAAATGGCTCATACGCTAACAGGAAGAAAAATATTCAGTAACAGTTCCCCCAAAGAGGTTGCTGTTGCCAATAGAGTGAATGATTTCTCTCACTAAGTTATAGACTAAAAAAGAGCAAAAATTAGTTTATATATCTAAATGAGTAATAGTATTAATATCCAAACTGACATTGCCACTTACTTGCTGGGTAATATTGGGTAAGCTATGTAATCTCTCTAAGCTTCAGTTACTTCATCTTTGAAATTGGCATGTACTCATAGGATTAGGTGATACACAGGAAGTAGATAGGATGGAATAAAGAATATTGCAAACAAATAATGTTAGTGACCGCTGCTGTTACTTTTCCCCCTCCTCCTACTACTACTATAATAAATATTATTTTATATTCCCATGGAGTTTACTATTAGATAAACTATTGAAATAATGGAATTAGTTGCAGAAGGGAACCTAATTAAGCCAAGCCAAGCAATTAAAAAGAGTATTTGTCGGGCTTCCCTGGTGACGCAGTGGTTGAGAGTCCGCCTGCCGATGCAGGGGACACGGGTTCGTGCCCCGGTCCGGGAAGATCCCACATGCCGTGGAGCAGCTGGGCCCGTGAGCCACAACTGCTGAGCCTGCGCTCTAGAGCCCGCAAGCCACAACTACTGAGCCCACAAGCCACAATTACTGAAGCCCGTGTGCCTAGAGCCCGTGCTCCGCAACAAGGGAAGCCACTGCAATGAGAAGCCCGCGCACCGCAACGAAGAGTAGCCCCCGCTCACCACAACTAAAAGAAAGCCGGTGCATAGCAACGAAGACCCAAGGCAGCCAAAAATAAATAAATTAATTAATTTTTTAAAAAATGATTTTTACTCTGTACGTAAAATCAACTTATTCAAAAGAACAGATCTTCAGTCAATATCTTTTTTTTTTTTTTTTTTTTTTTTGCGGTACTCGGGCCTCTCACTGTTGTGGTCTCTCCCGCTGCGGAGCACAGGCTCCGGACGCGCAGGCTCAGCGGCCATGGCTCACGGGCCCAGCCTCTCCGCGGCATGTGGGATCTTCCCGGACCGGGGCACGAACCCGTGTCCCCTGCATCGGCAGGCGGACTCTCAACCACTGCACCACCAGGGAGGGGAAGCCCCTTCAGTCAATATCTTAAGTGCAGTTACATTGGAAGAAAGCTGCCAGACAACAGGCTTTGGATTGCAGCATTAAATGACGTCTGATTATGCAGTGGCAAATATAAAATAAGCAGTAGTAATCACAAATCGAAGCAGGCAACATTTCAAGGCAGAAATATGACAGAGCTGGGAAAGTGCACAAGGGTAAGAGCAATAGAATAGCATTTATCAGTTTACATAAAGACATGGAAATGTTTATATGCAGGTTTTTGTTTGTGTGTGTGTGTGTGTGTGTGTGTGTTAATTTACACACTGTCCTGAGGGAAGTCTGTAAAGAGATTCCATGGGCAAGGTTTCTTCAATGAAGTTCATGAAGGCATCCTCTAAATTTTCAAAGAAAATGATTTAAATAATTTGGTGAAATTGCAAGAAAGTTACGGCATCTGTTTTAAACTCGTCTATCATGCATAGTAACATGAATAAATGCAGACATTCATCACTAGGCACACAACAGAACTTGTGTTCTCCTATTGATATAATTAAATACCCATAGAAGCCTAAATGCATAATAGCTTCCAGACCCTTTGTTTAATGCCAAAAATCAATGGCTCCGCTTCCAATGAACTCGATAGGCATATGTTCCTAGTCAGAACCATTGTGAACCCTCTCCAGTTTCTAAACATTTATTGCTGGTACTGTAATAATAAACATCTTGCATTTATAAAATGTAACGTTGCCTAGAATTTTTCATTTTTCAAGAATGCAGAGCACACTATCTAATGGCTCTCATATGTCCACTGTGCCCACGAACAATTTGTCTTCTGAGTGGAGTGTTAATCTGACACCTCAAGGACAGACCTGTTTTCAGAGGGACTCAAAGAAAAGCTAGAAACATTCATAGGCTTCAATAACTACTGAAAATTCTAGTGAACTGTGGCTGGGATTACTCAGAGTTCTGGATCACGTTACTTCTTCATGCCATATTTTGCTTAAATAAGTGTTATTAAAGATGCTAGGAAAAAAAATGCTAGGAGATTATTTTCTGACTTATAGCCAAATACGTACACTAAACACACAATTTAATATATGTGCATATATATAAAATCAAGCTAATGATGACATTTACGGTCCAATTGTTTTGTTTCTCATCTGGACTCAGAGATGGGTGTGTAATAGTAATGTACTTTCCAATTGTTCAAGCCAGTTACATGTGACAACCCCACAGCAGTGACGAAGGAAGCAAATATATGCTTTGGTCATAAACGCTGCAGGGCAGAGGAAAATCCCACCTTTAAAGACAAATCCAAGATTTTGATCTCAGGTCAAGTGTAGCATATTCAACATGAGGCTTTTCTATTTTTAAAAAAAATTAATCTATTTCAAAAAAAAAATCCCACAAAAATTGGAGTTTTCTTAATGGCACTATTCTGCTTGGAGTAAAATCTTAGAAACTCATCTCACCGTGGAATGAAAGATTGTCTCCTGTAAGAAAAATTTAATTGACAGAGAGAGGAAAAATATTGAACTAAAGCTAGAACAAGGCAAACATATTCACACCTGGAGCCTTAATGTTTGCTTCTCTTATTTGACATGCATTATTAATCTTAACATTCCCTAGTGGCTGGAGTGACTCGAATCTTCACACCGATACCTTGAACTCTAACAATGTTTTATACAGGTGTGAGGATAAAATAAAATTAAAGTTATATCCATCAGGCTCACATACACATTTTGCTCATTTCTTTGCTGTGCTTTATAGTTAATAAGGTGTTTGCCCACCAAAATTGCCTTCACACAATTTTCAATACTCTCTCCATATTTCTTACCCCAAGGAAATACTTAATTCGGTGCTTTGAAATAATAACTTCTCAAATGGAAAAAGCAACCATGTTTCTCCTGTATGTTTATCCCAATTTTGTTTCCTGTGCTGATATCCTAGGTTATTTACTTCCTATCTATAAGCATGTAGGCAGCTGTTATAACCTTATGTGATATACAAAAGGCCAAAAGAATGTTTAAGGTAAAAACCATTTTTCATGTGAGTTTAATATTTTAGACCACTTTACGTTTTTACTTAGATTTCAGCTACAAATATTTCCACACGGGCTAAAATGATTCACCAAACTTCCAGAGTTCTATGCGCTCAAGTTCTAATAGCTGAGAATTCAGCATTCATATACTGTAAGCTAGAAATATCTCTGGAATAAGTCTGTGGAGTGTGGTGTAAGTTTGTCCCGTCATGAGAAGAAAAATTCTGTCTCCTGCCTTCTGTTTTAAAAAAATTGAAATATAACTGGCATATAACATTATATTAGTTTAAGGTGTACAACCTTAAACTGAGGTGTAAGTAATTGAATATCTGTATATATTGTGAAATGATTACGACAATAAGTCTAGCTAACATTCATCACCATGCATAGTCACAGTTTTTTTTCTTGTGATGAGAACTTTTAAGGTTTATTCTCTTAGCAGCTTTCCAATATACAGCACAGCATTATTAACTAGTCACCAGGCTGTACATTACATCCCCATGACTCCTATATTTTATAACTGGAAGTTTGTATCTTTTGACCACTTTCACCCATTTTATACCACCCCACAACCCCCTGTCTCAGGCAACCAGAAATCTGTTCTCTGTATCTATGGGTTTTGTTTCCTTTTGTTTTGTTTCATTTTGTTTTTAAGATTCCACATGTGAGATCATATGGTATTTGTCCTTTTCTGTCTAACTTATTTCACTTAGCATAATGCCCTCAAGGTCCATCCATGTTGTCTCGAATGGCAAGATTACCTTCTTTTTCCTTTCTCTTTTTTTTTCCATAGTCTACACATTTAATCATTTAAAACCTATAACGTTAACTTGTGCCTGTTAGGTAGAAACAACAAGGCTGGGCCTGTTTAAATTACAAGAGAAAAAAAAAAATCGTCTACCAACCCAGTATTGTACAAAACCAGCTAGCTGGCTGGCACTGGGAGGGAAGATGGGAGAGGAAGGGACACCCCTGGGCAGATGGCTGAGTGCCAGGAGGGGCTGGGGAAGAGAAAGAAAAGGGGGTTCCCAGATAGGAAGGGAATAACTGTCCCAATGAAAGGGGTGCAAAAGGCACGTCATAGAGTGGGGCTTGAGAAGCAGGACACTTCAGTGCTTTCTCCAGCAGGGCACAGTGTTGGAGGGGCTGAGTGTCACTGCCTTTCCTTAGGGCCTGCCTGGCCGGCCTACCTGCCTCTTCAGGACTTAGGGCCCAACTATGCCTCACTCCAACAGAGGAGGAGAATCTTCAAGGGTTCAGTTCCAATTTTTAAAATCTTTCAAAACCATTTTCCTCCTTAAACTCAAGTTGATTGGCATGACAGAATTTAAGGCAACTACAAACACAAGTTCCTATGTTCAATAAGGAAACCATGGTTAATGAAGCAAACCTGAGAAAGAGGTATTCTTTGAGCTAAATATAGCTTCAACATTCTTTTCAAGGTTTCTTTTTTTTTTTTTTTTAATAAGTCTTGGCAAAGAGTTTTCTAATCAAAGGAACAAACCCACAATGAAGTAAAAAGGCCCATATAAGTAGATGTTTACTCTGAAGAAGTTTTCAGTGCTGTGCATGACCTCTTTGTTGAGTTTCTGATTTTATTTGTTGCTCTTTACACGCCAAGAACTGCTTACTTAAAGCCACGTTTATCTGCAGTCTTTCTACTGGTGTCATGCAGTTTTTTAGTTAGAGAAGAGATAAAGGCTGTGGCTCATGAACATGTATAAATATTTTGTTAATTCAACCTTAACACCCCATAGAAGTTAAAGCACTTTGCATTTAACTACCAAGCATTCCTCCTCCAAAAATAGAATTTAGAAAACTGGTGAAGCAAGTATACACTATCTGAAAATCAAGTTTTATAGCAGGGTTGTTATCTCTAGTGTTTGACATCTGATTATTACTTTTTTAATTAACAGGTTTTATGTTTTTCCAGAAATTCTCATATTCATGTATATTTCATAAAAAGTAAGATTATACGCCCATACGATTTTATAATATTTTATTTGCTTGATATTATAAAAACATCTTTCTACGTAAATAAATATGTACAACACCATTGTAGTGACCAAATAATACTTTACTGATTATTTAGCCATTATTCACATTTAGGATGTTGCCAGCTTTTTCCTATCGTGAATAATAACATGATAAAATCCTTATAGCTGTTACTTTGAATCTAGATCACTTACTTTACTCACTTAGTTCCTTTGTATTCATTCTCAGGTGTGAACATACTGGGGTCAAAGGGAAATATTGTCTTCTGTAAATAGTTTACCAAGTTACTTGCATATAAACAGTGTGACTCAATTTTTGGGGAATGTTCATAAGTGTTGGAAAAGATAAGAAAACTATTTAAAAATCTACTAATGATAAATTTTAAAAATCATAATAGCTGCTCGTATTGAATTAAGTCTACAATTACTTTTTTAAATTTATTTATTTTTGATTTTGGCTGCATTGGGTCTTTGTTGCTGCATGTGGGCTTTCTCTAGTTGCGGCGAGCGGGGCTACTCTTCGTTGCAGTGCGCAGGCTTCTCATTGAGGTGGCTTCTCTTGTTGCAGAGCATGGGCTCTAGGCACGTGGGCTTCAGTAGTTGTGGTACACAGGCTCAGTAGTTGTGGCTCGTGGGCTTAGTTGCTCTGCGGCATGTGGGATCTCCCCAGACCAGGGCTCGAACCTGTGTCCCCTGCATTGGCAGGCAGATTCTTAACCACTGCGCCACCAGGGAAGCCCTACAATTACTTTTTATATACTAAAGATATTTAGTATCTCTTTGTGTTTAGATTTTCTTTCTCAGTCTTGCTCAGACTTAGGTCATAAGCTTTTATATTTAGAAGAGAATAAAATAACTTTGCGGAATTGAGACACATTAAATACGGAAGGCATACAATCCTTCGAGGAAAAATCACCTGCTCTCTTTTTAGCCATCTGTATGAAAGTGGCACCTCAGTGACTTTAACCACTCGGACTGAATTTCCACATCTTAATCTCCACAAAGTCTATAAAGCCTACCTTAACTGTGGATCCTTCAAAATATTGTGATGCTTCTTTTCCAGAGTTAATACATAACATATATGATTAATTCCTGGGAACTTAATAATTCTACTATAAAGCAATGCCTCAAAAGTAATGCAAGGAAATCCTAAGCTGTTTTTGTAGTAAACTATTTTGTAAAAAAAAAAAAAAAAAGACTGTCATGCCCTTAACATTTTTCCCTTTGCCCTCATTGCATGTTAACATAATTTTTTAAGTGAATAAGTTAAGGCGGAAATTTGTTATCTCCTCCCACTCACACACACAAAAATTATACCTGCAAGTTGTATTGGAGTAAACCTAAGGGTTTCCCCTCATTGCATGTTAACATAATTTTTTATGTGAATAAGTTAAGTCGGAAATTTGTTATCTCCCCCACTCACACACACAAAAATTATACCTGCAAGTTGTATTGGAGTAAACCTAAGGGCAATGTAAATAGCTGAATACTCTTTCTCTATGAATAAGAAAGATTCTGTACAATGAACGTCCTAAACATTGGACAATGATGCCAGAGCCAACTATCCTACTAGAATGTTTTCATATGTCTGTAGAGATTGAATAGTAATAGTACATAAATAGTACGGAGACAATACGCATGGCATATTACTTAGAGTCCACAATATTATTCACAACTTAGAGGGTGAAACAGGAAATATGAATGTTGTATAAGTAAGATAAATGACAAGAATACCATAGTTACTGGTTCTTTGTTAACATAGGCATTGCTTTGCATCACCTACTTGTAAACAAGGGATTATTTTCTCAAATTCCCTACAAACTTCCCCAAAGAAAATGCCAGTCGTCACTGTAGACCTATTGGCTTTAATTAAGTGTCATGAGAGAGGGATCCAAGGACAGAAGATCTAAGACTGTGCTAGGGAACATAATAATTTTCCATTAACTTTAGCAAGAATTGCTAGCATAACTTCAGGTGTTGAAAAGTGCTTCAAAAAAACTAATGTCCCTCCTTCTGGATATTTTTTTTCTAACAAAGGAGGGAGATTGATTGCTGGAAAGGATTCTTGGCATCTGAATGTTTGACAAACTGTCTAGTTCTTTCTTGTCTGTTTCTTTTTTAATTGTGTTGATTTGTTTTTAAGACATCACTTAAAATGTTCTGCCATTTGACACAATAGGATGCCAACACTGACATGAAAAATGACTCGGCAAAATGCAAGTTTGCTCTAAAGTACTGTGCTCGGATAAGTCATTAATATTACTAGTAACCCCGAATGCAGTGCTTGGTGACCTAGGGAAAGAGCTCCTAGTAATTATTGTTTGTTTGTTTATAGTTACACAATACCCCAGGCAGGGTTTTATTATAGAAGCATGTTTCTAATTGTAGCCTTAAAACAAGTAAAAAACAAACAAACAAAAAAATGTAAACCACTAATGAAATCAGTACTTTGGGGACAAACACACATTATTCAGTTTATTTTTCAAAATGTGTTTATTCAATTAGTGGTTTATCTACATAAAAATTAACAACAAATATGTTCTTGTTCTGTCCAGGTAATGATTACTAATAGCTGTGGAGAAGTACATTATAAAAAACAAAATAACAAAGAAACTAAGAACATTATTGGATTTTTTTCCACTGCACCTTCAATGGTTGATGACATATTATTATTTTAAATGACTTTGTTAGCCTGGGTTATATACAAATACATTTTCATTCCATTTTATATGCATTCAAAGTCTGTGTTTGTCTATAATACCATTTATGTTTGGAATGAAAACCATTGCCTAAATGAAGTTACTTGGTTTCTATTCAATTTATTTGTAACATCTTCTGAAAGTAGCTTATTATTAAAGTACTGCATTAAGAAAATAAGAATTTAATAATTTATTGTACTGATATAATAGTCTTCACAATTAATTTTGTTTCAATTTTATGATGATGAATGATTGATTATAAAGTAATTTAAAATAACACAATATGTGGTGTTGATTGGAAATCACACTTGGCACCTTTTTACCTCTTGCTTTAACTACCAAAGGAAAAAAAACTTAAACAGCTCCAAGTGACTCCAAGATAAATTAGTGTCATGATGAGTTCTTAAAAAATTATTAATATCTTCATTTCCAAGGTAAAAAAGCAAAAACATGAATATTATGCACCTTTAATGCCTGAGATGAATGTGATTTTTTCCCTATATTATCACTTTATGGGCAAAGAGCAATAATTATATTGTGAAGGAATCATGGTAGAAAAGACAAAAGTTCTTAACTCCACCTAATAGCCATCTGTTATGAACCTACCATGTGTCTAGAATACATCAGGTGGAAAGGACCAATATAAGACATGCATGACATGGCCCTGTTTTTATAGTTTTATAGTTTCTGTGTAAGGAAGAACTTCACACAAACCAAGTATAGAATAAAATAAAAAGGGATGACAGAAAATTTAGCGATCATACCATATGTTAAAGACTCTCAGAGAAGAAACCGCAATAAAAATATAAAAGCAATTAGCACATTTGGAGGTTATACACAAGTTCTAATTCTTTAAATGACTGAATTTGTTTAATTCTTACTTTCTCAGTGAAAAAGCCAAACATATAAAAGCTGAAATTTTTGCACAAAAATTTCCATATGTTAACTTGCTTTTGTAACAGTTAGTGTAGGCTAAACTGCAATAACAACCAGGCAGTTTCTTTCCTGTACACATAATGATCAAAAATAGACATTCCTAGTTGGATGGCAGCTCTCTTTCATCTGGTAATGCAATGACTCTCAGGCTCTGCCTTTTCCTAGGACCATGTCACATGCCACCTCCAGTCAGCCGAAAGGGAAAGTCAGGGTGAAAGAGGCACATATGCCCTTATTATAAGCCCAGACTTTTGTGCTATTGGAAGAACTTGGCCACATCCACCTTCAAGGAGATTGGGGAAGGTAGTCCAGTCATGTGCCTGACTCTACTTCTATTACTGTGGAATGGAATTTGGTGGACAGCTAGTGGTATTTACCACAGTTTTTATTAAAATTCTTGATTGATAAAAACAAGAAATTACTCTGACTTTCTTGACTTTCAGCATCAGATATTACTGGCATAATTAGGTATATTTTTGTATATGCTTTTCATTCTGTCTATAACAAAGCCTACATCTCTCTTTTCAAAATCATTTTAGTGAGTGTAGCAGGGGATATTTATTGAACAAAGAGGGTTATATATAGTTTTGTCAGTTATTATCTGAGTTATTTCTTCATAAACACTTTATCTGTTCATTAAAACTGTATGTAGACATATCATATAAATCCTGTCTTCAGCTAACACTCTCCTGATAGAACGCTAACTAGTTTTTAATATCAGAATTCCTTAAAACATAAATGTATCTTTGATGTAGCTTTCTACTGATACTTATTGAGGAAAAACTTGTATATATCTTCAAACTTAAAGATTTTTCCAAAATTATATGGAGGGGAAGTCTCATGTTACATTCCACATGTAACTGTAGATTAGCAAAATCACAGGTAGATGTTTTAAAAAGCATCTGAGTGCTGATACAGGGGATGTGACTATCAAATGTTGCTGCCACTAAGAGGATCGTCATGGGTTAGTGTCATTATTTTCTCTCCTTGTACAGATATACTGAGCTAGTTTTGTTAATGCCTACTTATACTCAGCCCTTGTTTTTGCCTCATGTTATTAATATAAATCGTCTTCAAAAGTCTGAGAGAGCTTTGAAGAAAAGTGTGGGGAAATAAATAAACTATGTGAAAAGAACACTTACAGTAGAAGGAAAAATGAAAACACTGAAACCGGAGAGCCACCAAAGACTTCGAGTGCATGCTTCTCACTTCTCAGTTCTCTTAAGTCACCACCGTATGTACTATAATAACAAATAGTGAAAAAATTAAGCAGAAAGTCATAAAGCATTTTGGGAGTAATATATGTAGTGGGACAAAAAATACACCATTTTATGTTAGAAAAGATTTGGGTAAACCTGGAAAAGTGGATGTTAAGTCCCAGGGATCAGGACTTGATTCTGTACTATGTTGATCAAGAAATGAATAACATATTTGAGAAGCTAAAGGTAAAGGCTGTTGGTGAAGGATAAACTATTAAAGGTGTTAAGCCCTGAATTTTGCTACATCTTCAAGCCATACTCCTTATTATCAAAACAACAGGGAAAGCAGCTGCCCCTAACAGTGAGGTGGATGCCATATTCCTGTTTCATTTACAATAAAAGAAAAATTATTGATGAGGGAGGCTATACCACTGAGTAATTGTTTGGTGTAAAAAAACAAAAAAAGTTCTGTTTTGGAGTGCATGCCTTTCTCAGCATTTATCTTACAGCAGAAGAAGAAAGCATCTGATCACAAAGCGTCTAGGGGAGGCTGACTTAACTGCTGGGGGTTAAGTTCAAACCCTTTCTAGTGATCATTCTATAAATTTCTATGCCCTCAAGAAACGCTCAAAAGAACATCACCAGCTGTCTAGAGTTTCAACATCAATACTGGTTGATGACAAGGTTTTTGTGAATTGTATACAATGTTAATTGACGTGCTTCACAAAGGAGAATATACCCAAACAAAATCTCACAAAGGAGACTTTACACAATTTCAGCAATGTTCTTGGACATTCACACAGTGTTGTAACATGGTGACAACATTCAAGTGGTTTTCTTCCTTCCAAAGTCCACTGTTTCAACCCACGGAATAGGTGGGTATTGCATCCTTTATGACCTATTGTGTTCATTTGCCTGTGCAATATGTAGTCTAAGTAGGGTATGAATGCCAACCAGGAAGCTTCACTGAAAGATCTTTGGGAAAAAAAAATTTACATTTAAAAAAAAAGCATTAGCGTTTACTGGTGACTCATGGCAGAGAGTTTTCTACAAATGAGGAACAGTATATGGAACAAATGAATTCTTCGGTTTGTAGCCAATTTCAAAAGCTTTGAAAATGTGGTTGATGCCAAGGGGGAAATTGTTGCATTTGCAATGGTAACTGGCTTGGAGGAGATCAAAGAAAATGATAACAAGAGCTTTTAGATTTCACCCAGAGAAGTGGCAGTAGTAGTCTGAAGACGACCACAGTGGTAAAAACCTGGAAGAGCAGTCAGTGAAAACACTGGACATCAACTTAAAGAAGTATGGATTATGCAACAAAAAGCATCATCCTCGAATGTATCTTGAGTAGTCTTTCTTTGAAGGTGGTCTGATGTCTCTCACAACACCATTCAGAGATCTCCAAACATAGAAGCAGAAGTGTAAGCAAAGCTCTATTTTGCGTTGATTTTAAATTTCAAAGGCCTTTGCTAGATCCCTTAAAGTGGTTCAAAACCTTGTTCAGTAATGCCAACAGCAGCACGAAAATAATGGAAAATCTCAGTTAGATCCCCTGAATCTAATAGTTTATCTAAAATTGTCCCTCTTTCATCCAACTCACCCACACCATCATGTTTCACTCCAAGTGATAATTTCTGCTGTACTCCTTTCCCACGTTATTTCTCAACTTGTTTCCAAGTTTCAAGACCCCATTTATGCTAGCAATAGTTTAGTCCTGGAAATTTCTATGGAAGAAGGGGTGAGCAACCTGTGTCTAATTATAAATACCGTAGATAGTAAATATATTCCCTGTCACAGTTACCTAACACCGCCCAACTCAGGTGGCATGATGGGTTTTATCTTGGCGCTGTAGTTTGCCAAATTTCGTGATAGATGATATTCAGATATGATCAGTGTCAATTACTTCACTTCCTGTGTGTGCGTACTGCACCTGATACCAAGAGGTGGCATCTGCTCCCCCTTTAACTTGAGCTGGTTTTAGTGCTTCACTTGTAACTAAGAGAATACAAGAGAAATAATGTTTTGAGGTTTCTGAGGGCTAAAGTATAAATTCTGCCTGGGCCTCTTGCAGTGCTTACTCCTGTAGTGTCTCCTGTCTGAAGTCAGCCACTATGCCGTGTGTGAGAAGGCCATGGAGAGACCGTGTGTGGGTGCTCCAAGGGACAGTCCCATTCAGCTCCTGTCCTATTAATAGCCAACACCACCTGCCAGCTATGTACACGAACAATCTTGGAAATCCAGTCCAGTTTCACCTTTCAGTAACTATAATGACAGCTGCCATCTAACTGCAATCGCACGGGAACCCTAAGCTCTAACTACCCAGCTGAGCCCAACCAACCAACAGGATTGTGAAAGAGAGTGCTATGTTTTTAAGCCACTTGTTAGGCTATAAGAGATAACCAGAACAATCAGGTAGTGGCTTTTTAATTGTGCATTATAGTCTGCAATTTTTCTACAAATGTTCATGTCATTGTAGTTGACAAGTTGTATCATAAATGAATGTGTTTTGTAAGGTGTGCAAACAGTACAGTGTACTGCATTTACTGCTTATTTTTAAACAATCCATATCATTCTTTTGTTAATCAGAAACTAGTGTTTTAAAACATATCATATCCTAAAGATGTGGTACATATATACAATGGAATATTACTCAGCCATAAAAAGGAATGAAATCGTGCCATTTGCAGAGACGTGGATAGACCTAGGGACTGTCATACAGAGTGAAGTAAGTCAGAAAGAGAAAAACAGATATTGTGTGATATCGCTTATATGCGGAGTCTAGAAAAGTGGTAGAGATGAACTTATTTGCGAAGCAAAAATAGAGTCACAGATGTAGAGAACAAACTTATGGTTACCAAGGGGGGGTGGGATGACTTGGGAGACTGGGACTGACATATATACACTACTATGTATAGAATATGTAACTAATGAGAACCTACTGTATAGCACAGGGAACTCTACTCAGTCCTCTGTGGTGATCTAAATGGGAAGGAAATCTAAAAAAAGAGGGGATATATGTATATACACGTAGCTGATTCACTTCACCATACAGCAAGACTAACACAACATTGT